>NC_083464.1:0-682500 GCF_030014155.1 Tachysurus vachellii | reverse complement strand
TTTCAGAAATATGTGTTGGATTGATGTGTCTTAGAGGAAGTGGAGCTGTTGTGTGATAGACGAGTGCTTCCTAGTGAGTGGGAATTGGGAACAAGTAATGTGGTGTGGATGAAGAGGACAGGCATGTTACCCTCACACCACCAGAGGCTAGTTAAAGAGCACCCATGTCCATCTAAGATCCAGGAATCCAAGATCAATGTCCTTCTGAAACATGAGGTCTTTTATGAGGACACCTGAGTTTGTAGTGCCTTGACTCCTGGAATTTGGCACCTGCAGAGGGGTCAAGAACTCATGCACTGTTTGCATGAACTAAAGATGTGGTAGAAGTCCATCAGTATGTTCAAAGGTGTCAAGGTAGACCATTATGTCATTGCCAAGGGGAGTCTTGTTCAAGAAAGCAATGATGTTGTGAGGAGTAAACAAAGATGTCTGCCACTCACTGACAAATATTTCGAGGTCCTTTTATGAGATGAAGGTGGTTGGTGCAGTTAGGTGTCAGGGGAACATGAATTATTTTGTTTAAGTCAGTCCAAATATCACTGTCCATGGTGCTGAAGCAGTGATTTGGGAGACAGTGTTAATATTATGCCAATACACACTGATACACACTAATAAACTCTGAGGTCTAGTATACACACAGGAAATAAACAGATTTATTGAATAAAACAAATTTCAGTAACATTATCAGTTTCTTTATTTACTAAATCACGTATCTCTGTGTGTATGTTACAGGGTGTACATTATTATGTTCAGGTGTTTGCATATAACATGAAGGGATGGAGTGAACCTCAGATATCTGTACCTGCCTCTGCTACTCCATCAGGTAGCTACACACACACACACACACACACACACACACACACACACACACACACACACACACACACACACACACACACACACACACACACACACTATAATACCCCACTTACACAGTCATATGTTGTAAGTTAAATATACTTAAACTGTGCAAGCCTACAGTGTGTGTATGTGTGTACATTTTCATTCTTGGCTTTAATATTTGTTTCACTGTTCTTAATGTTTGCAGGGACAGTCCCTCCTTTTCCTTCTGGCATTTTTAGGTTGTGTGTGCGTGTATGTATGTGTGTGTTTGTGTTTTCCATTTCAACTCCCACTGGAAATATTTGCATGTCTATGAGAGGGCTGTAAAGTTACAGACAGAACGGCTCTTATACACCCGCACGCACACACACACACACACACACACACACACATATGCACGCGCACACACATGCACGCTTGCACACACACACATGCACGCACACAGGCACACACACGCACACAAACACACACATACAGACTTGAACATGCATGCAAGCATATGTACAATACTTCTTATAAGCTGCACATACAGCTCTCTCTTACACACTCTCGTACACACATACACACACTGGTGGGTGTGAAGAGAGGGTCTGTATTAGGCATTCCGGGAATAGAGGGTTTGTGTTTCCCGTCCCCAACTCCCCTATACACACAGGAGCACATCATCCTGTTTACCATCTGTGTGTGTGTGTGTGTGTGTGTGTGTGTCTTACAGACAGAGTGAGACTTACATACACGCATACTTACTAAACAGCTGACTGTAAGAGACACATATTTTATGTGACTCACTTCTGAAAGCTGATTGCTGGACAGCATGCACATCACACACACTGCACGTATGTAATAATAATTGTAATTAAATATATATGACCTTACACACAGTGCCATTCTCTTTCCAGGATGGAGGGACGTGGACGGTCGTGTGCCAAGGTTAAACAGTCTCATTGAGACGCTGCTCCAGATCCAGAAACAGATTAAACAGTCGCACCAGCAGTGTGTGTGTCATGGTAAATCCCCCCCCCTCCTCTCCCCCTCCTCTAAGTATGTGTTAATGTTACATTTTTCTGCCTTTTTATACCTTTTTTTTTAAGGTGAGTGTTTGTCTTTAAAGGAAGTGGACTAAATGCTAATGAAAAACCTTGTCTTAAAAATTGTCTTGAAACTCTTTTGATCTCAGAGGCAAGCAGAATTGTCCTAATCTGAATATGGAACTCAGAAAATCCACTTAGGCAGCTCTGTAACCCAACTTTAGCTTTATTTTAAGGGCGTACTCTTACTTCCTCATGCCATCTTAGGGAGTTTTTTACATTTACAGCATTTAGCAGACGCCTTTATCCAGAGCGACTTATATTTTTATCTACTTTTTTATACAATTGAGCAATTACGGGTTAAGGGCCTTGCTCAGGGGACCGAGCAGAGCGGAGATGCATCAAACTCACAACCTTCCGATTGGTAGCCCAACACCTTAACCACTAGGCTACCACATCCCATATTTTTATAGGGTTGTAGTCTTGAGTATGGTCTTGAGACATTTTCTTTATTCACTTTTTAATTGCCTCTGAAGTTACTGCTTTTGTACTCTGGCTTTCGGCATCAGGCTCACTAAATATGGTCTTGGTCTTGACCAGATGTAAAATGATTGTTTTTTTTTTTTACATGGCCGGAGTTTGACAAGAAGTAATTCTAGAAAGCAGCCTGATCATTTCATAATGCATTAATAAAGATAACTTGCTGAGAAAAAAATCTTGGCTTAAAAAACAAATGAATGTTTGTCAGTCTTGATCCTGACTTGATCTTGCTTTCATTTAAACTTGATCTTGGCAAGAACACAGTGCTCACAAAGTAGTGTACTATTTATATATATATATATACACACACAACTAACATTTTATACAACTGAGAAAATGAGGGTTAAGGGCCTTGTTCAGGGGCCCAACAGTTTCAGCTTGATGGACCTGGAATTTGAACTAATGACCTTCCAATCAGTCCTCCAACACCTTAAGCACCAGGCTACCACATCTTTCAATATATGGCTCATAATACAGGCTATTTATTCATTTATATATTTGTGTAATAATTGAGTGTAATATTAAAAATGTTCTCTCTTGTTCTCACAGTTTTAGAGATTGTGTGTTTTGAAACCAGATGCTGTTTGAAAGGTAGGGAGGAGAGCGTGCATAACTTTGAGCCCAAGTTCAACTTTTTTTGGTGTGTGTGTGCATTTTTCTGTTTGTGATGCGAAGGCTTGTGATGATGAATCCATATGGAGATTTATTAAAGAAGACACAGTTCAAACATAGTAAAAAACAGCAGGTAAACTAGCATAGTGAAAAAACAGTCACAAAAACACAGATAATCTGTCAGAGAGGCAAACACATCCACACAGTAGCAAAACATATAAATCCACAAAATATTCCATGAGTCAAAACACAGTGAAAGGCAGTGAAAGAAAACATGGCTCAAGTAAACCTATGCAATGTGCTAATTGTGCGAGTGCACTTATATAGCAGTGACCCGGAAGTGCTGTGTGGTGGCCCGGAAGTCCCGGTGTTCAGGAGAGGGTTTCATCTGTTGGGCTGGAGGGGAAACTGTGTGAAAGCTTGTTTCAGAATTCCCCCTCTAGAAACATCTCCAGGTGTTTTATAATAATAATAATAATAATAATAATAATAATATTAACCTTTATTTTCTATAGTGTCTTTAAAAGAACATCTCAAAGCGCTTTACAAAAGCAAAATAAAAGCAACAAAATTACACACATAATATAATGATTAAAATTAAAGCAACAAAAATAGACAATAAAATAAGCACTATGTAAAATTACCATTAGACAAATTAAAAGCTACCCTAAAAAAAATAAGTTTTAAGCAGATATTTAAAAGTGCCAAGAGATGCTCGGCATAAGGCAAGAGTTGCTTGCCTTATCTCAGTTGGTAGTGAATTCCACAGTTTTGGAGCTAGTGAAGAGAAGGCCCTATCTCCCATCGATTTTAAACGAGTTAAAGGAACAGTTAAAAGACCAGTTTCAGAACGAAGATTGCGAGATGGAATATAAGGAATTAAAAGATCAGCCAAATATTGAGGAGCTAACCCGTGTAAGGCCTTGTAGGTAAGCATCAGAATCTTAAAATCAACCCTAAACCTAACGGGGAGCCAGTGCAAGGACTCTAAAACGGGAGTAATGTGATCTTTTAACTTTGTTCTAGTAAGTATTCTCGCCGCCGGATTTTGCACTACCTGTAATTTATTTAAGGTAGCTTTAGACACCCCAGCCAACAAGGCATTGCAGTAATCAATACGGGAAAACACCAAAGTGTTGATCAGTCTCTCAGCAACAGAAAATGACAGAATTGGACGTAATCTGGCAATATTTCGGAGATGAAAGAACGAAGTTTTAACCGTATTTTGGATATGTGGCTCAAACGTTAAATTGGCATCAAAAATTACCCCTAGATTCCTCAATTTTGTTTGAAACTCCACATTTGAAGCATCAAGAGTTAGCTTGACTGACCCAGCTTTGCGTAGTTGGTGGGGTGAGCCAACAAGCATAATTTCAGTCTTTTCACTGTTAAGACAAAGAAAATTGTCTGTCATCCATTCTTTCATCTTAGAAATACATTCAGAAAGGAAATCAACAGGCACAGTTTCATTAGGTTTAAAATGAATATAGATCATCTGCGTATCATCTGCTTAAAAATGAAATTTTAGACCAAGTGATCTCAAAAGCTGGCCAAGAGGAAAAACATAAATATTAAAAAGCAGAGGGCCCAAGATTGATCCCTGAGGTACCCCGGATTGAACAACGTTAACCTCCGATCTAAATCCACCCATGGCAACAAACTGCTTCCGATCTTTGAAGTAGGACTTAAACCAATTTAAAACAGTATCAGAGACACCAAAAAAAGTTTCAAGACAAGAAATTAAAACTGAATGATCAACAGTGTCAAATGCGGCACTGAGATCAAGAAGTATCAAAACTGAAAGACAGCCAGAGTCTGAGTCATTTGTAACCCTGACCAGGGCGGTTTCTGTACTATGGAATTTACGAAAGCCTGATTGCAAAGGCTCAAAGAGATTGTTCTCAGTTAAATGAGAAATTAACTGAGTAGCAACAACTCGCTCCAAAAGTTTAGTAAGAAAAGAGAGATTAGATATAGGACGGAAATTAGCAAGGTTCTCATAGTCTATATTTGTCTTTTTAGGTACCCGGGTGATCGCAGCCATTTTAAAAGCTGTTGGGACAACCCCAGTACACAGAGAGTCATTTATAATGCTCAAAACAATGGGGCCCAGAGAAGTAAAACATGACTGAAACAAACCAGTGGGTATGGGATCAAGTAAAGAAGTGGCTGCTTTCATTTTAGAAACCTCTACAGAAAGACAATGCGTGTCAAGTGTAGAAAATGTTGAAAACATAGAACCAGAATAACAAGGAATAAAAACAACAGAAGAAGACAATGAAGAAGAAGCAAAAAAACCTCTACGAACATTATCGACCTTTGTGCCAAAGAAATGCAGGAACTTATTACAGAGATGATCAGAAGCAGTGACATGAGAGACAGTTTTATGATTTAGCAATTTGTTAAGAGAATTAAAATCCTGATAAAGGGTCTGATACAGACAGCGGCAAGGCTCTCTACAATATATTGTTCCATGTTACCTGATTGGGAAAATTGATCTGCACAATGATTTGTAAACTAGAAGGAAGGCTCACCTTGGGATTGCAAGACTTGGGCTTTTCAGGGCGGTTAGTACACTGATGTCCAGTGTTTCCACAGTAAAAGTATAGCTGTTGTTGTATGCTTCAAAATTGATCCTCTTGAGTGACTTGGGCCCTACCGAGATTCACAGGTTCTGGTGGGGCGGCACTCGATTCACTCCTCCAGGTGCGAAAATGCTGATGTGGGACAATCTGTCTCAGAAACCCTTTGCAATGGTTGGCAGCTCCATTAAACCTGTCAGGCAGTGACATTCTGGGGGTTTCAGGACAAGACACAGGTTGTCCATGGAGGGCCTGAAGAAGGTGCCTCATTATCTGAGGTATTATATAGGTCTTCCTAGTGTTTTAAAGCACCTACACTGTTCCTGGTCGGCTGCCAGAACTTCCCTTTGTTGAAGCACATGTGCTTTAAGCTAAGACGCATATGCTTGATTTAGGGGAGGCGAAGAATGGCAGGCAAAATAACATAATGAAAAAAGTAGTAGGCACAAATACAAAATACCAGATAATCCATAAGCGAAGCAAAAACATCCAAAAAACACAGAAGCAAAACACGTGCTCTTGATCAGTAGCGAAAGTCCACAAAAAAAGGGCAATTAATCAAAGGAAGTCAAAGGAAAGGCAGTCAAAAAAGCGGCTCAGAATCGCAGGTAAACAATACTTCACAATGCGCTAATAGTAAGTGTGCTTATACAGCAGCGACCCAGGAGCGCTGAGCGGTGACCAAGAAGTCCTAGTATTCAGGAGAGGGTTCCCTCTGTTGGGCTGGAGGGGGAACTGTGGGTAAGGTTGTAACAATGACTCCACAATTAGATCCTAAGATCCCTTATCTGTTTACACACTATTAATTAAAGAGTGTAATCAGTGTAATATAATAATAATAATAATAATAATAATAATAATCATCATCATCATCATCATCATCATCAATCATTATGTTTGAGCATAAAATAGAGTGTAATGAAAGCATCTTTCACTCAGGTGATATATACAAAGATTTAGATTTTCTGAAAACGTTTGTTCTTAAACAAAACACATAATATGGGAAGTGGACTCGGTGGTCAAGGTATTGAGCTGTAGTTACATTTCGTCCTCAAAATGCAACACTAGTTAAAGGTTTTGTGTTCTCATCATGTTTTCTATATTACTATAGGTTTACTGTACTACATTCTAAACATCCAAAAGTTTAAAGGTTCTATAATACCTCAGATAATGAGGTCTTCCAGTGTTAAAAATAAATAAAAAAAAGATTAAAATGAACATAAACAGTAATTGCAGGTAGCTATAGTATATTTTCCGCTTAAGAACATTGCATTTGGTTTGATTTTAAGTGGAACTTTAAAGATAAAGAAAAACAGTGTGCTGAAATAAATATCCAATAAATGATCCTAGCTAAAAGGATATCAGAGACACTGGGATGAATTGGTGTGCTGATGATTTTGTGTACGTGGAGTGAACAGGGTACGTGCTTTGGGACGCAGCCACAGTGGACTGATGATGATGTTTCTGTGTTTTTTATATCTATTCCATGTTCAGAGGCACTTAGTTACTGTATTCAATTTTAGTAACTGCTAAGTGACTGAAACTGGAAACTAAATGGAAAATTTAAATGTGTGTGTGTGTGTGTGTGTGTGTGTGTGTGTGTGTGTGTGTGTGTGTGTGTAGATCAGTGCAAGGGACCATCAAATATCAGGAAACACTCTGTTTCTAAAAGTCTGAGACATCTCTTCCAGTCCACCAGCAAATTCATTAAAAGTCTGAAAAGGTAGGAAATTTATTTTATTTATCTATTATAGTTTCTATTAAATAATGAAATAGAAAACTATACAATAAACTAAGATAGCATTCAGTATATTATTGTTAATCATAATGCAAGATTTAAGACAATTTGTATAAAGTTGATTACACTTAAAAATGTAATTATAATAATAATTTAGATAATAATTTAATAAATATTATAATTAAAGAAATATATTTTTTCATTCTTAATATTGAAGGTATAAAGTGACACCCTCCCAAACACACACACACACCCCAAACTGGAGCATTGACTCCAGCGGAGGACAATACACAGTACTAAAGTAATTGTAATTCATTTTATTGTATATTGTTTGTAGGGGTTTGTACATAGCATGTGTGTTTTATAAAGACGACAACATTGTGGTCACAGCAGAGGAGCAGCTGCCCATTATTGAAGTGGATGATTCTTACAGCTCCCTCACACAAGACTTTCTGTGGTTTACCAAGGTACGATAAACTAAAATCAGCACAGTGTGAACAAAAGAGCACAGGATCAGAGTTAACAGACAAATGAATAACACAACAAATATGTAGTTATAAATCAGGGACTAATTATGAGGCTAATCTCTGTAATGATGGTTACTTCTCTATCTCTGATTGGTTGGTTTCTCCTTTTAATTGTGGGTAATTTTGTAATTAATTAAATCAGTGTCAGTGACAGACATATGGAGCACTTACTATGATTTAGAAAGCTCATCCAAACTTAATGGTGACATTAACTGTTATACTTGAGAATTTTAATCACTGATTCCATGGTCATTTCTAGGTGACATATTTGTGGGAGGAGATTCTGTGGTTGCAGCAGTGTGCAAGCTCCACCCACTTATCCTGCTCCTGCACCCTGCAAACACGCCTTAAAATTCTACAAGCTTTAATACAGCTTCAGGTTGAAAACACACACACACACACACAAACACACACACACACACAGCTTGTAAATGAACACACACTCAACATACAAAACAAATTTCCAACAGTTCAAATCTACTGCCATAATGGTGTGTGTGTGTGTGTGTGTGTGTGTTACAGGCTCTGCTGGGCACTCAGGACCTGGGCCAGGTGTATTTCGAGCCCCTGCGTGATAAGCATGGTAATGCTTTGTTAGTGTTACTTCGTGATTTGGGTGGATGTTCAGATCTAGACACACAACGTTGGATTAAACTCTGCAAACTCCAGCTGCAGCGCAAATCCACGGGTTGTGCAGATGAACCTACAGCTCTGGACACACTCCTCATTACCCTGCATGTGAGCATACACACTCTCACACAAACGTTACAGTACAACACTTACTGGTAAAGTTTCTGTTACCTGTATTAGTACAATATACTGATGATTACAGTTTTCTTTATTAATTAAATAATAACACAACCTGCTTTTTTTCTATTTGTACATTTAAGGTACCGTTGCCTTCGGCTTGCTCGTTAGGGATAGGGATAGATATATAGTATTTTAAATGAAGTTAATCTTTTATTTTAATATTATTTTAATCTTTTATTTTCACTTTAATTGTATATATTCACTTATTTATTTTTATTCTTTCTTTTTATTATTATTATATATTTATTTCTTTTTCTCTCTCTTCTGCTTTTATACTTCTGTAAAGCTGCTTTGAGACAATGTGAATTGTTAAAAGCTCTAAACAAATAAATTGAATTGAACCAGCGATTAATTCTAAGTGTTCACTTACTTTTTCAATAAAGCCTTAAAAGATCAGAATTTTTGTGTCTAATTATTTTTAGACACATTGTCAATACCATTGACTTAGATGAAGATCAGATCACATTTTATGGCAAATCTATTCAGAAAACCATGAAATGCCAAAAGGTTCACATACTATTTCTTGCCACTGTATAAATCACTTTGAATCTAAGAAATGAATTCAAGTCTGAGGTTAGGTTTCGAACTAGGAGCAGGTGCGTTATATCACAATATATAGGTTTATATGCTAAATAATTGGCATCAGAACTAAGGGTAATAATGCTTCAAACCTGTAAAGGATAAAAGCTGATGAACCTTTATTTGGACTATTATTATTTACTGTATGTAACATAATGTTTAGCTAACAATTCACTGTTGTTTTTTTTATTAATAAATGATTCCAACTTAATGTTTGTGTGTGTTTAAGGAGAAGCTTGCCTATCATAAGCGCAGTAGGAAGATGCTCTCTCCTGGACTCTATCTGGGTTATATGAAGCTCTCCAGCTCCGTGGAACAGATCAGAGTTTTGGTTCCTCAGAAAATCCCCAATGTGTTTTGCCATGTCAAAATACGAGACAACAGCCATGTCTCGAGGTATCTGTGTGAAGTGTGTGTGTGTGTGTGTGTGTGTGTGTGTTTGCCTCCATGCTAGTTTATGTGCTCAAAGCATGGACTTACATTCCCTAATGTAACCTCTGTGTGTTAGAGAGGAGTGGCAGTGGCTGCAATCGGTACGTTCTCTGGATGACACGCAGGATGTGTATGTTAATGAGCAAAATGCTGCACATCGTCTCTTACTGGAGTTACGCAATGCTGCCAATGATCTGCTTGGGCGCATAAATGTTCCAAACAACCAGGTAATAATAATAATAATAATAATAATCTGAGGGTGTGAGGTGCAGTGTGAGGAGTGATGAGGGCTTTGGGGTAAGAGGGTGTGTAAGAAGGTGGGTTTTTGATGTGTTCAGCTACCGGAAGCCATAAGCTATAAGTGCAGCAGCAGGGTGGAGTGGAGAACTTAGGCAGGTTGAAAACAAGTTGTGGGGCTGTAACAGGACTGAAAGAGGAGAATTTAAACTCCACATAAACTGTAGAAAAATAATCAGCTTGTATTGGGAACAATAACATTTACTGTAAACAAAAAACTACACACATTGTAATATGTTACATTTAAAATGTGTGAAATTCTGTCAGAATTACTAGACATCATTAATTGTGTAAGTGAAAAGTAGAAATATCACTGGGCTTGGAATAGAGCCCTGGGGAACGCCACAGGTAATCCAGTGGCTGGGATTTTATCTTTCATCGTCCCTGTCTCTGTCTGTGTCTGTTGTTCTGGTTTTGTCTGTCTCAGGCTCAGGAATTTCGTATTTACATTCAAGATGTGCTTGAGTTTGGAGAGGGTGTGTCCTTCTTTTTGCTCCTCCCACCCTATGAAGAAGTGTGTACGCCGCCTGGGCAAAATAACTTCTCCCCTCGATCTGGATTTTTTACCTTACCTCTACAGATTTTTGAACTGGGTGAAAAAAACACACACACACATACACACACACACACACACACACACATACACACACACACACACACACACACACACATTTAAACATCTATCTATCTATCTATCTATATATCTATCTATCTATCTATCTATCTATCTATCTGTCTGTCTGTCTATCTATCTACTTGTAGTTCATTTTGGAGCATACTGTCCGAATTTTATTGGTCAGTACTGCTGTGCATCAGCCAGCTTGGATCTGGAGTCCCTCATTTCCCAGCAGGCTTTGCGAGAGGCATTTTCTGAGTCTGAGATGCTTACTGCCAAGCAGAGACATCAGAAAATCCAGGAGCTCTTACAGGTACTATAGTGACAGAGGTGTGTGTGTGTGTGTGTGTGTGTGTGTGTGCATGTTTTTGTGTGTTTTTGTGTGTGTGTGCATGTTTGTGTGTGTATTTCTGTGTGTATGTGAGTGTGTGTATGTTTCTGAGTGTGTTTGTGATTGTGTGAGAGCGTGTGTGTGTTTCTGTGTGTTTGTGATTGTGTGTTGTGTGGGTGTATGTATGTGTTTCTTTGTGTCTGTGTGTGTGATCGTGTGTTTGTGTGTGGGTATGTGTGCGTAGGTGTGTGTGTGTATGGGTGTTTGTGGGTGTGTGCGTGTTTGGGTCTGTGTTTGGGTCTGTGTGTGTGTGTGTGGGTGTGTGTGTGTGAGTCTGTCAAGTCAAGTAGCTTTTATTGTCAGTAACACCATATATAGCTGTTACAGTACACAGTGACATGAGACAACGTTTCTCCAGGATCAGGGTGTTACATAAAACACAGAAAGAGCTATAAGGACCCAGTAAGTTAGTCCTAGATACATAAAGTATATCTGTGTAACCTGGTGTACACAGTGCAGGACAAGACAAACAAAACAGACAAGACAGTGCAGGACAAAAGACAGTGCAGACAAAAAATTATAAGTCATTACACAAAGACAATAAACAGAAAAAGCACCAGTGTACACACGTGGACAAAATTGTTGTTACCCTGCTGACAAAATTGTTGGTAACCTGCTGGCCAGTGTCAGAAAGCTTGGTCTCAGTCGCAGGTCATGGGTTTGCAACAGGACAATGACCCAAAAAACACAGCTAAAAACACCCAAGAATGGCTAAGAAGAAAACATTGGACTATTCTAAAGTGGCCTTCTATGAGCCCTGACCTCAATCCTATTGAGCATCTTTGGAAGGAGCTGAAACATGACGTCTGGAAAAGACACCCTTCAAACCGGAAACAACTGGAGCAGTTTGCTCATGAGGAGTGGGCCAAAATACCTGCTGAGAGGTGCAGAAGTCTCATTGACAGTTACAGGAATCGTCTGATTGCAGAGGTTGCCTCAAAAGGTTGTGCAACAAAATATTAAGTTAGGGGTACCATCATTTTTGTCTAGGCCTGTTCCATGAGTTTATTTTTTTAAATAATTCTGTTGAAGCATGGTTGAAAAGCAATGTCTGACTTTCATTGGTTAACATTCATAGAAATTTTATTTATTATTACTTTTGTCAGATTAACGTTTTTTTCTGTGACCATTGTGAGTTTTTCTTTCATTGACCGAAGGGTACCAACAATTCTGTCCACGTGTGTAAATGCTGTATGTTCAACAATATTATGTGTGCAGAAATACTGGAATGAACACAGTGTTCTAGCAGCAGTTACATGAGATATTGTACAGGATTGTGCAAAACAGCAATCGGCTGAAATGTGAGACAGCATATAAACAGTTTGATAGATATATATTAATGTGCGTGTGTATGTTGTGCTCAGTTCAGTTCAGTTGTTAAGGAGTCTGATGGCTTGTGGAAAGAAACTGTTACACAGTCTAGTCGTGAGGCCCGAATGCTTCGGTAACTTTGAATTAGAGTGACCAGGTGAAGTTCTCCACTAGATGAACACCAAGAAATTTGGTGCTCTTGACGATCTCTACAGATGATCCGTCGATGTTCAGTGGAGAGTGGTCGCTCTGTGCTCTCCTGAAGTCAACAACCATCTCTTTAGTTTTATCTACATTCAATGACAAGTTGTTGGCTCTACACCAGACAGTTAGATGTTGCACCACATCTCTGTATGCTGACTCGTCGTTCTTACTGATGAGACCCACCACGGTCATGTCATCGGCGAACTTGGTGATATGGTTTGATCTGTGCATTGCTGCACAGTCGTGAGTCAGCAGAGTGAACAGCAGTGGACTGAGCATGCAGCCTTGAGGAGCTCCAGTGTTCAGTGTGGTGGTGCTGGAGATGCTGTTCCTGATCCGGACTGACTGAGGTCTCCCAGTCAGGAAGTCCAGGATCCAGTTGCAGAGGGAGGTGTTCAGTCCCAGCAGGCTCAGCTTCCCAATCAGGTGCTGAGGGATGATTGTGTTGAATGCTGAACTGAAGTCTATGGACATCATTCGTACATAAGTGTGTTTATTGTCCAGGTGGGTGAGGGCTAAATGAAGGGCTGTGGCAATGGCATTGTCCATGGAGCGGTTTGGACGATACGTGAACTGTAGGGGGTCCAGTGAGGGTGGTAACTGGGTCTTGATGTCTCTCATGACCAGCTTCTCAAAGCACTTCATAACGATGGGTGTGAGTGCGATGGAACAATAGTCATTGAGGCAGGACACTGTAGAATTCTTTGGGACGGAGACAATGGTGGTTGTCTTGAGGCAGGTAGGAACAACAGCGCTGCTCATCCGCTAGCTGTTCTGCGCATTCCTTGAGCACCCTGCCAGGAATGTTGTCTGGTCCAGCATCCATCCATGGGTTAACTCTGCATAGAGTTCTCCTCACATCGGCCGTGGACAGAGTACCACAATGATAGAGGTCATTCAGGGCATCTGGGAGAGAGGCATCACTATCACAGGCAGGTGAAACTGTCTTGTAGTTTGTGATCACCTGTATGCCCTGCCACATGCGCCGGGTGTCTCTGCAGTCCTGGAAGTGGCTGTGGATTGTCCGGGCGTGTGCACGCTTTGCCTCTCTGATGGCTCGGGACAGTTTGGCCCTTGCTGTTCTTAGGGCCCCCCTGTTCTGAAGGCTAGGTCTCTAGTCTTCATCAGTGCATGCACTTTAGCAGTCATCCATGGTTTTTGGTTGGAGCGTGTGGTGATGGTCTTGGAAACGTTCACGTCATCAATGCACTTGCCGATGTAGCTGGTCACTGATGCCATGTACTCCTCAAAGTTGATGGAGTCGCCGTTGGTTGCAGCCTCCCTGAAGATGTTCCAGTCAGTGCACTCAAAGCAGTCCTGAAGAGCAGAGGTGGCTCCTGCTGGCCAGGTTTTCACCTGCTTCAGAACCGGTTAAGAGTCTGACGAGTGGTCTGTATGCTGGAATTAGCATAACAGAGATGTGGTCTGAGTAGCTGAGGTGGGGGCAGGGCAACGCATGGCAGAGGGCGGGGCTCTGCACGACATGGGGCGGGGCTCCATACAGCCGGGGGTGGGGTTCTGCACGATACGTGCTGGGAATCTGCTTTAAGAAATGTGTATGTAAGTACACAAACTGATGATTGTGTGTAGGAAGTTATTCAGTCCTTGAGCAAGGCCTTTAACCCTCAACTGCTTAATTCTAAGATGTATGTTTATAAAGCCATAGAAAACATTCATTGAAAACATTCATACTGCATACAGCTAAGTATTTTGAAATGTACGTGTGTGTGCGTGTGTGTGTGCGTGCGTGTGTGTGCATGCATGCAGCAGGCTGATGAGGTTTGGCGTGAGGCGCGTTGGATGGTGGAGGTCTTACAATTCGCCCGTTATAAACAACAACGAGCTGGTGTGAATCTAGGCTTCATCATTGACTTTAGCAAAGAGAACATTGTTGAAAAAACACCTTCTACATCTTCCCAGCCTGACTATCTCCCCTCACCTGCCCCCTCATCTGCCCCCTCACCAGTCGATTCACCTGCCCCTTCACCAGACAGTGGCCGCAATTACCACGGTAGGAACTGTCCTCCTTTACTTCTCTTTTACCTTTTCATTATCTCTTTTTCTTCTAAATTTAGAGCCCATTATTCTATTAATTGCCATATATTTTAAAAGTTCTTTAAAATATAAGAACATCTTTTTTTTCTGTGCACTTTAGACCCTCTGTCCGATGATGAAGGTTCTTTGGAGGTATTTCTTACTCCAGACAGTGATTACAGCTCCAGCCCACGTGAACTTGACCTCCTACCACCATCACACCCTCTCCCTTACACACATACTCTTGATCAGCCAGATGTGCTGTGCTCAGGGGGTGGAGTCATTGACATAGACAGTGACTTTGTCCTGCCAAGTCGTCAGATCGAGCTGCTACGCATCACAGAGAAAAAAACAGCATTGTGTGTGCGTACCAGCAGCCTTGAAACCCCACCCACTCCATCAGTGACAACACCAAACCCCTCCCCTGCAAAAGATTGGGCACGCCCAAGACCTGTACGTTCCCTTTCGGAGGACAGCGGGAGGAAGCAAAACTCCTCCCACTGCAGAAACCCAACCTACAGATCCTGCTACTCAACAGTCAGGGTTTATCCACAATTCCACACGGGGCTTCCTAAGGAGACTAGTGTTAAGGTGGGGCACAAAAACAAAACACAATTTAAGGGTGTTAATGAAAAACTAGGGATAATTAGATACATCACACTGGTCATTCTAGAGCCACACTATTGATGAGTTTGGGACTGGACGTGTGTATTTTTGTTGTTTTGTATTTTATTTTATTTTATTTTATTTTTGCAGCTGAAAGTGACGATACACACCACGGCAAGGGAGATGGTGCAGCTGGTGGTTCAGGAGATAAACGGACTGTGTGCACGTCTTCAGAGTTCAGCCCGGCAGTGTGTGTGCCCTGCGCAGGTCTGTGTGTGTGGAACAGAAGTGTGTGTGTATGCATCAGAGCAGCTGGACCACTTTGCACTGGTCCTCCTCACAGAAGGACTGGAGAAATGGCTGCAAGATGATTTCTGTCCTCTCACACTCCAGAACCCGTGGACTCATGGCAGGCTGTGTGTGCGCTTTAAACAGCGTTCTCCTCTTTCTCTACAGCATGGCAGAGCCACTGCAGTGTAGCATGCAAACACACATGCACGTGCACACACACACACATGCATGCACGCACACACACACACATGCACACACACACACATGCACACACACATGGAAATACACATGCACATGCTCGCATACACACACACACACACATAGACACACACACATGCACATGCTCCCACACGCACACACATGCACACACACAGACACACATGCACACACACATACACATGCATGCATGCACACAAGCACGCACACACATATACACACACACAACATTAACATTAACAGAATAATTTATAGACAATATGAGTTATGAGAACAGTGGCCTCAGACTAGACATAGCAGAGAGAACTGATCAAATCTTCCCTGAACTCAGATAAATTACTTCCAGATGAACAGAACTGCACATCACCTCCATGCTGTCCAGAGACACTGTTTAACTGTAATGTACCTGTGATGTAATTAAAACATCTGTTTTCACACACAAACACACACAGAGTCTCAATGATTTAAATAGTACAGTAACAGTAACAGTAACAGTGGAACAGTAGTGAACAGTTTCACCCAAAGACTCAATGTTCTGAAGACGAGAAACACAAATATGTCATCCAATGAGAATCAGTCAATCACCTAAAGGTGCATGAAAACACACTATAACAACATTCTCATTTCTGTTCACAGAGCATTTTAGAACCACACTGAGCATTCTAGATCTTCACTCTGTAATCTGGGGAGAATTTTAGAGCATTTTGGAATAATAATGAGGATTCTAGAGCCACACGCAGCATTTCGAGACAATAGAATTTTAGGTCCATACTAAGTGACTTTTGGTGACTGGAATTAAGTGACTGGAATTCTGAATTCTGGAGCTGTACAGAGAAATCTGTGGATATCAGAAGCACAATTTGTGGTCATAGTTGTCATAGAGTTTTTTGTTTTGCATCAGATTACAGAAATGCACTATTACATCATATCTCCAGTTAGTAACTGCAGACTTCAGTGTGGATTCACACCATCTAAAAATGAACTGAATTGAAGTATTTTTATCAAAGTGATTTGGTGACAAATAACTCTTCCTCTCTGTCATGTCGATGATATTTACTCTTTTAATTGTCTAAATTCTCCATATGGGGTGAATGAACTGAAAACTTGCAAATTTACATTTAGGTTACCCTTTACTATGAAAGCTTAAGAATTTTTTATTTACACATCCAACTGTTGTGTACTACATGCTCATGGCTAACCGAATGATATCTTATTTAAACTCTCTGAATATTATATAGTCATTCTGTTTAAGAGGTTTTTCAGAAATAACTAGATTTATTGCTCTATACTGTTGAAAATATTTTTTCTTTACCACACTGAAATTATGATCTTGATCTGGCTTTGTGTGTGTGCGCGTGCATGTGTGTGTGTGTGTGTGTGTGTGTGTGTGTGTGTGTGTGTGTGTGTGTGTGTGTTGAATCTAGCAGCGTACATTGATTTTCATTGGATTGATTCAGAATCATGACCACTGGTGTACAATAAAGTTTTACACTGGAGAAATATAACTGGCTACTGTTCATCTCTCTCTCTCTCTCTCTCTCTCTCTCTCTCTCTCTCTCTCTCTCACACACACACACACACACACACACACACACACACACACACACACACACACACACACACACACACACATACCTACATATGTTTGACTCCAAGCTGTGCATTCTAAATCCACATTAAGAATTCAAGCAACACGATTAGGATGTTAGATAGATAGATAGATAGATAGATAGATAGATAGATAGATAGATAGATAGATAGATAGAGAGAGAGAGAGAGATGATAAAGCCACTGTTGCAGTCTGTGTGCATCAACTAAACCAGGGATGTGTGGAGTATGGATCACCTGTTCTGACTGTGTGTGTGTGTGTGTGTGTCTCCCCCACCACCCCCTTGAGGCTCATAACCCTCTGAGGCACCTATAAAGCCCTTGGCAGAACTGTTTGAAGTTTTTATGAAGCGCAGTGTTATTGTTCCCCAGTGAGCAGAGTCTGTACACTGGCGCCTTACTGCCTTACACTGTTGCCAGACAAGGGGTGTGTGTGTATGTATGTGTGTGTGTGTGTGTGTTGTGACTCCACTTTAATGGGTGTTCAGTGATTTTCGTACTGTTTTGAGTTTTTTTTTTTTTTTTCCATTTTTCCAAAAAAGAAGTCAAATTTCTCTGCAGTGTGTCAGCACATGTGAGTGTGTGTATCCTGTGATCAACCAATCGACTCAAATGCCTTTAGCAGTGTATGTAATGCAAAATATTTGATTATGAATACATTTGATTTGTTGCGTAATAAATATTTAATCATGTTGTTTTAGTGTATCAGAAAACTAACATTTTTTATTTGGTAATTCACCGTTTTGAGAGTTGGAGGTTTACACTGGGGCTTCAGAAACTGTCTGAGGAATCCAGGAATCCAAAGCTGGTCCTAGAACCACACTATTTAACTCAGTAATCTTACCAAAGAAGCCTCAAACTGCACTGAGGAATCTAGAACCACACATATTACTTGAGAAACTTGAGTCGAGTCCAAAACTGCAATAAATAGTTTGGAACCACATTTGGAAGTGCAGTGATTATGCCTAAGAAATGAAGAACTGCACAAATTATTCCATACACATACACACACACAAACATTAAGGACAGTAGAGCATTGAGAATTGTATAACTGTTATATGGATTCCAGAACTTCACAGCATGTCACTAAGGTACCTAGAACAGCAATGAGAATTCAATTCAAGTTTATTTGTATGGCGGCTTTTAACAACTGACATTGTCTCAAAGCAGCTTTACAGAACATAAACATAGAACAAAAGGTTAATATAAAGAATAATATAAAGATTAATATAATACAAAATTCTAGATTAATATTAGATGTATTTAAATGTGTTATCCCCAATGAACAAGTCTGAGGTGACTCAGGTGACTGTGGGGAGGAAAAACTCCCTTAGATGGTAAAGGAAGAAACCTTGAGAGGAACCAGACTCAAAGGGGAACCTCATCCTCATATGGGTGACACTGAGAGTGTGATTATAAATATACAGTCTGATAAATGTTGTATTGATGAGTTCACATCTCCTCTTTAGTATAGCAGAGTCTAACTGGATCTGGTAGATCTCTAGATGTCTCAGGATCCTCTCAGAGTCGGCCTCATAGGTCCAAAATCTTCATGGCATGGAAGATGATCAGAGCTGGTACAATTTCTGGATGCCTTGGGATGGGTAGAGAGAAGCAGTGGAGAGGGATTAACATATCTGCTGTTCATAATATTTGCAAGTCTAAAGTAATAGTGCACAGTATTATGGGATGTGTTATGTGTACGCCTGACTAAAGAGATGAGTTTTTATCTACATTTGAACTGGGAAAGTGTGTCTTAGCCCCGAACACTATCAGGAAGACTGTTATAAAGTTTGGGAGCTAAATAAGAAAACGCTCTACCACCTTTAGTAGACTTAGATATTCTGGGAACTACCAGAAGTCCTGAGTTTTGTGATCTCAGAGAGCGTGAAGGATTGTAATGTGTTAGAAGACTAGTTAGATACATGGGAGCTAAACCATTAAGAGCCTTGTAAGTAAGTAGCAGCAGTTTGTAATCAATTCTAAACTTAACAGGTAGCCAGTGTAGAGATGATAAAATTGGGGGTTATATGGTCATACTTTCTTGTCCTAGTGAGAACTCTGGCAGCTGCATTTTGGACTAACTGTAGCCTATTTATTAAAGATGCAGGACAACCACCTAGTAATGCATTACAATAGTCCAGTCTAGAGGTCATGAAAGCATGAACTAGCTTCTCAGCATCAGATACAGACAGGATGTTTCTCAGCTTGGCGATATTTCTAAGGTGAAGAAGGCTGTGTTTGTAATATGGTGATATGATTTTAAAGACAAGTTACTGTCTAATAAACACCCAGGTCTTTCACTGTCGAGCTACTAGTAACAGTACATCCCTCTAAATGGAAGTTAAATTGTGAGAGTTTCTGTGTACTGGTTTTTGGACCTATAAGTATTGTTTCTGTCCTATCAGAGTTTAACAGCAGAAAATTACAGTTCATCTAATCTTTTATCTCTTTAACACACTCAGTTAATTTGGACAATTTAGCTATTTCATCTGGTTTTTATGAGATATATAACTGTGTATCGTCAGCATAACAGTGGAAACTAATCCCATGCTTTCTAATAATGTTCCCTAACAGAAGCATGTATATCGAGAAAAGCAGAGGTCCTAGAACTGATCCTTGAGGGACCCCATAATTAACTGGCAATAAACTGGAGGATTCACCATTTAATTCTACAAAATGGTATCGATCAGACATATAGGATCTAAACCAACTTAAAGCCTGACCATGAATACCTGTGTAATTTTGTAAGCGATCTAGGAGAATGTTGTGATCTATAGTGTGGAATGCAGCACTAAGGTCAAGTAGAACTAATAGTGACATACAGTCTCTGTCTGAAGCTAAGAACAGGTCATTTGTGACTTTCAGAAGTGCAGTTTCTGTGCTATGATGGGGCCTGAAACCTGACTGAAACTCTTCAAGGATATTGTTCTCCTGTAAGAAGGAGCTCAGTTGAACAGACACAACCTTTTCTAGTATTTTAGACATAAATGAAAGATGTGAAATAGGTCTGTAATTTGATAGTTTATTAGGATCTAAATTAGGTTTCTTAATGAGTGGCTTAATGACTGCCAACTTGACAGATTTAGGGATGTAACCTAAAGATAACGAGGAGTTAATAATATTAAGAAGAGGCTCACCAGCTTTATGTAACACTTCTTTCAGTAATTTACTTTGAATGGGGTCTAGTGAACATGTTGTTGATTCAGCTGTGGTAATAATCTTATCTAACTCTTCCTGTCCTTTACTTGTAAAGCACTGTAGTTGTGTGTCTAGAGCTTCTAGGTGAGACTGGGTCACAAGGTGCTCTCATATGTTGAACATCAACTATTTTGTTTCTGATGCTTTTAATTTTATCAGTGAAGAATCTCATAAAGTCCTCACTACTGAACTGTGATGGAATAGTGTGTTCAGATCTCTGTTTTTTGTTAATCTAGCCACTGTGCTGAATAAAACCCTGGGATTGTTCTGGTTATTTTCTATTGGTGAGTCTGTCTTTAGTGGTCAGAATAATCGATAACGACAGAAGAGTCGATAACGTTGTAGCAGAGCCACATAAGGTTACACAATGTCTAAATGCCTAAATGTTGTATAGAGTAAGCATTACTTCATTGTGTACACCGGTATTATGTTCTGTTTCATTTGTGTTGCCCCGTTTACCACTCTCGCAAGACCGCGCCAATGACGTCACATGACATCGCTTCACTTCCGGGTTTCCCCCCATATAAGGAAGCGGGCCGATGGCATTCGGGGTGGCGAGTTTAATGGCGATTGGTGCACCAGCTGTTACTGTACGGAGTGTTTGCAGTTTGTGTGGATTATTAGGGGTGTTTGTTGGCGTGAGAGACTCACTGTGGAATATTCGGCAATTCGATTGGATTATTCACCGGTGAGGACGCTATTACACCCCTCCATAAGCCGGACTTCCTATCACGTCACTACATGCGGTGAGATTGTGCCATATAAAGACGTTTATACTCACCGAGGATTTAAAGGACACTAACACACACATTTCACGCTTTGGGTTTTTGGGTATTTTTGTATATATTTGTAAATATTAATTTTGTACAATACGCTTTGGTTTGTTTATATTGATGTGTCTGTCTGTTTCCTGGTATAAGACTTGTCTTAGGGAGTGGTGCCCCAATTAATAGTGTACGGTTTAGGTGTTACATACACGTGGACCGTTACATAGTGGTGGCCTGTACGGGGCCTGCTCCAATTATTTGTATTTTTTTGTAATATTTTGTTTATTATTACTGTTATTATTATTATGGATAATCTTATAATAATAAATATGGATAATCTTATTATGGATAATCTTATCTTACTATGGATTCAGAACAGACCACACAACCCACTGTTATAGATACTGTTGTGGTTAGTGCTAATAACACTCCTGTTAATGAGCAAAACACTACTAATGCCATTCCGGATGCAGATTTTACTGCAGGCCCATTTGTAACTAGACGTAATCCAACAGCTGAAATAACATCTATGCTTAGCTCTTTGTATATTTCTGATGGTAATGAGTGATGATGATAATGAAGAAAGTTGTGTTATGAATGTTGGGTTGATACAAACAATGCAAACTGATATTGCGCAGCTTAAGGTGGATTTATTGGCCCTTAGCTCACAAGTACAATCTTTAAATCACGATTTCAAACAGTCTGAAGATAGTACCCTGAATCGGGAAATCAGTTTTAGGGAGGCCGTGGACGCTGGCTTAGCAGGGTTGCAGGAGGATTTCCAGATGTCCCTGGAGAAGCTGGAAAGAGCGGTGACAGCCTGTTTTCTAAGGAGGGACGCAAAATGGGAAAGTCAGATGAAGAAATTGCGACTGACAAGCACTCCCACCCTTGCCAGACTACAGGCCTACACTCCAGCTAGTTCTCCCGTGACACCCATCCACCTTCCCAAGACCCCGGTTCCAGCAACCAGAGCTAAAGTGCCTCCACCCAAGCCTACCAATACCACCTACAGCATTGTTACTCCTACTGCCATGCAACCCTCTAGTGAGCTTACCCCTCCGGCAGTAGCCAATATATCGCCCTTCTGTGCTCCTCCTCCCATCCACCTGGAGTTTCCCACATTTGGTGACGCCTGTGAAATGGCTGATGTACTAAACTTCATCAAGCAATGTGAAAACTTACTGGACATCAGACCGCTCCCCAGTGTGGAACTAATTGGTACTCTGAGCACTGTATTGAGAGGATCTGCTTTGAGCTGGTGGAAGGCTGTAAAAATCAAAAGTCACGGAC
Organism: Tachysurus vachellii; assembly: GCF_030014155.1. Lineage (NCBI taxonomy): Eukaryota > Metazoa > Chordata > Actinopteri > Siluriformes > Bagridae > Tachysurus > Tachysurus vachellii. The sequence continues at coordinate 659,974 of NC_083464.1, read as the reverse complement.
TGGCAGTCTTTCAAAGAGGCTTTTATGGCGGCATTCCTACCAGATGACTACCTCACGGAGGTGGAAGACAAACTCCGTTCACTGGTACAGCAACCCCGACAACGCCTGAGAGACTTCGCATATGACTACAAAGCCCTCTGCCTCAAGTGGAAGCCAGACATCACAGAGGACGAGTTGGTGAGTCTTATCCTCAACAACATCAACCCGAGAGTTGCAGGCTGCCTGAGGGGAATGGTGACCACCGTGGAATAACTGGTGAAGGTCAGGTCCATGGTGGAGAAGGATTGCCTTGGGGCGAAAGACTACTGGCAAAAAGTGGGGCAGAACGGGAAGGAAAGGAGCAGCAAGAGGCTGACTGATCGCTCTTCCCCCAAAAACCTGGCAGGTGTCTCCATCGCTCAACCCCATGCGCTGTCATCACTTCTGCTGGTACCGGTAAAAGTAAAAGGGAAAGAGGTGAGAGCTGTACTGGACACAGGGAGCACGTATACTTTAATGCAAGAGAACCTCTGGCTACAACTAACCGGGGAGGCCCCCACAAGCACCTCATGGTCCACACAGAGATTCATCATGGTCGGATGGAAAGGTATACCAAGCTGTGGAGAAAAGGACGGTCAGCTATAAGTGGCATGAAAAAGAGTGTGGAGTGGACACTTACATAATGAAGGATGCCCACTTGGCCTTCCCACTTATAGCGGACTTGGACTTTCTGACGGCTACCCGAGTCATCCTAGAGGTGAGATGACGCCGGTATGCTCTCAACACTGAAAAGGGTTACATATACCACCCCTTTCTTCCATCCCATGGCATTCCCGGGCCGAGCACCATGACCGACCCTACTCACACTGATCCAACAGCTGTACTGAGTCTGTACTATGCCTTACCTCCCACGTTGATCCACCCAGCACTTACTCCCCTGCCTCCTGTTATTAACCCTACCTGGGACACTGGTAATCAGGAGGAGCTACAAAGGTTGATGTCCAACTGGCCTCAAACCACCTCCGGTAACCTGGGAAAAACAGCAGTGGTTCGACACAACATTCTCGTGACAGACAACATCCCCATCAAATCCAGAGCGTACAGTCTCTCCCTTCAGGTTCTGTGTGGACTATCGCCGGCTTAACAGCAAGACCATTTCTGATGTCTATCCAATGCTGCTCATCCACGACATCTTGGAATCCATGGAAGGTGCCTCCTGGTTCAGCACTTGGATATGCAATCAGATTACTGGCAAGTGGAGATGGAGAAAGAGAGCAAAGAAAAAACTGCCTTTATCAGAATCAGAATCAGAATCAAATTTATTGGCCAAGTGTGTTGATGTTGACACACACAAGGAATTTGGTTCCAGCAGTTTGTGACTCTCAAAGGTACAGACATAAATAACACAATACTATACAAGAAAACAATGCAGACGATGAGATACAATATGGACAGAATGAGTATAAAATATGGATATAGAATGAATAAAATATATAAAATATGAATATGGAATATGAACGGTCAGTAATGCACATAAAGTGTGGGAGTGCAAATAACAATATTGTGCAATATGCTTTTTGTGCAATATATAGCAGCAGTAGTGTGTGTAATATATACAGATGATGTGATGACTGACAGTCCTGATAATGCATTACTTATGATATGAAGCAGTGAATATAATTATGGTGAGTTGTTGATCAGGGTGATTGCCTGGGGAAAGAAACTGTTCCTGTGTCTGGCAGTTTTAGTAAGCAAAGTCCTGTAGCACCTGAGAGAAGGGAGGAGCTGAAAGAGGTTATGTCCAGGGTGCGAAGGGTCAGTAGTGATTTTCACTGCCCGGTTTCTGGTTCTTATGTCATACAAGTCCTGGAGAGTGGGCAGGGGGCGGCAATTATTTTTTCTGCTGTTCTAACCATGCGTTGCAGTCTGTTTCTGTCCTGTTTTGTTGCTGCACCAAACCAGATGGTGATGGATGTGCACAGGACAGATTCTATGACAGCAGTGTAGAACAGCATCAACAGCTCCTGTGGCAGACCAAACTTCCTTAACTGACGTAGAAAGTACATCCTCTGCTGGGCCTTTTTGATGATGGAGTTTATGTTGCACTCCCATTTCAGGTCTTGGGAAATGGTAGTGCGAGAAACTTGAAGGCCTCCACAGATGACACTGGGCTGTTGGATATTGTGAGGGGGAGTAGTGTTGAGGGGTCCTTCCTAAAGTCCACTATCATCTCCACAGTTTTGAGGGTGTTTAGCTCCAGACTGTTCTGACCGCACCATAGCACCAGCCACTTTACCTCCTGTCGGTATGCAGATTCATCGCCATCTTGGATGAGACCGATGAGCGTAGTATCATCTGCAAACTTCAGGAGTTTAACAGTTTGGTCAGTTGAAGTGCAGTCATTAGTGTAGAGGGAGAATAGCAGTGTGGAGAGGACGCATCCCTGTGGAGCGCCAGTGCTGATTGTCCGAATGCTGGAGGTGACACCTCCCATTCTCACCTGTTGTTTCCTGTCTGTCAGGAAGCTGGTGATCCACTGACAGATGGAAGGGGGTATAGTGAGCCTTAGGAGTTTGGAGTGAAGAATTTCCGGAATTATAGTATTAAAAGCCGAACTAAAGTCAACAAACAGAATCCAGGCGTATGTCCCTGGGCAGTCCAGGGGTTCCAGAATGTAGTGCAGTCCAATGTTGACTGCGTCATCCACTGACCTGTTTGCATGGTAGGCACACTGTAGGGGATCCAGCATCTGTTCTGTGACAGACTTTAGGTGGGCCAATACCAGCTGTTCAAAGGTCTTCATGACAACAGATGTCAGAGCGACAGGCCTGTAGTCATTTAGTCCAGTGATGGAGGGTTTCTTGGGGACCAGGTTTCTAGGAGCCAGTTGATCAGCACATGCTTTGAGACAGGAGGGGGAGACCCCATCTGGGCCAGGGGCTTTCCTTGTCTTCGGTCTCTTATCACCACCAAAGGGCTGTACCAATTCCGCTCCATGCCATTTGGTCTTAAGAACGCTGCTGCCACATTCCAGAGGCTCATTCCAGAGGCTTCGTATACATTGACGACATCATAGTATACTCACCATCCTTGAAACACCATTCCCAACATCTAAATGCCATATTACAAAGACTGAGTCAGGCCAACCTTACATTAAATATGAAGAAATATCATTTCTTCAAGTGACAGCTGAAATTTCTGGGCCATATCGTCTCTGAGAGAGGAGTGGAGGTCGACCCAGAAAAAACGCAGGCCGTTGCACAATATCCACCTCCTTCTGACCTCAAGGCACTGCAACGTTTTCTGGGTTTGGCCGGCTGGTATCATAAATTCATCCCTCGCTTTGCAGACATCACCGCTACATTGAATCAACTAAAAAAGAAAGGAGTAAAGTGGGAATGGACCCCGGAATGCCAGAAAGCTATGGATGCCCTGAAACAGGCCTTACAAAACCCACCCGTTCTGGTGCAGCCTGATCTCAACCAGCCACTCCAAGTCCATACAGATGCCAGCGACGTCGGCCTAGGAGCTATACTTAGCCAGAGGTCAGCTGAAGGAGAGAAGGTGGTAACCTATGCCTCGAGGACCCTAAGAGGAGCAGAGTTGAATTACTCCACCTCAGAAAAAGAGTGTTTAGCTGTGGTCTGGGCCTTGGAAAAATGGAGACATTACCTGGAAAGAAGGCAGTTTGACATATTTACAGATCACGTAGCTCTGGCTTGGGCCTTCAACTGCCCCAAAACGTCCTCACATCTGACCCGCTGGACGCTCCGCCTACAGCAGTTCTGCTTCCAGGTACACCACAGGAAGGGCTGTCTTAATCTAGGACCAGACGCATTGTCCAGAGCTTACCTACCTGAAAAGGCTAAAGAGGTACCCTGTCTCGTCGTGTCACCTCCCAAATATACCTCCGACATCCCTCACACCCTGGACGAAATAGCTACTGCACAAGGCAGCGACAGTAACATCACCCATCTGCAAGCAGATAGCAAAGACAGAAAGGTCCAGTATAAGCAAATTACCTTTGAGGTCCACCAGGGGGTGTTATACTGCCTGATTCCTTTGAGGAACCAGGGGGAGAAGTTCCAGTTAGTGGTCCATCAATCATTAGTACCTGGTTTCCTGCATTACTTCCACGACAACCCTCTAGGAGGACACCTGGGCAGGCTGAAAACTCTGTTGAGGCTGTTGGATGTAGCTTGGTGGCCTTCTGTCCGGAAAGACGTCTGGCAGTACGTCAAGGGCTGTGAGGTGTGTCAGAAATACAAGCCAGAAAACTCAAAACCCTGCGGCTTTCAGCAAAGCACCCAGGTCCAAGAACCAGGCCACATGCTGGGGATAGATTTAATGGGAAAAAAAAAAAAAAACAGAACACCTACCTCCTGGTAATAATGGACTATTTCACTAAGTGGGTCGAGATGTTTCCCCTCAGAGATGGTAAAAGCCAGAAAATAACCAAAATCCTCAGGGAAGAAATATTTACCCGTTGGGGGTTCCCAAATATCTGTGCAGAACAGAGAAGAGTCTTGATGTAGACCTCCCTCTTACCCTGAGAGATGTTGGGAGCAGTTGAGCAGTGATCTAGTGGAGAAAATTCTCTATGAGTTCACTAATTAAATTCTCTTGGACAAGAAAGACTACTATTGCTTTATTCAGACACTTGTTTAGATTAGATTAGATTAAATTAGGCAATGAAATGCAGTTTGGCATCTAACCAGATGTGCAATAAGCAGCAAGTGCAAGATGTAGAGTATTTACAATATGAACGAAATCAATGTTCTTTACAAAAGATTTATAATCTGAATTTGTAATCAATTTTGGCACAAAATAACATCGAAAAGGCAACAAACAGACACACACACATACACACACAATTACACACAAAGATCCAAAGAAAGTATTATTGAAAGGTTTCTAGAGCTGAGCATGTCATTGGCCACACCACATGTGTTTTAGAAGGAACATAGAACTACACAAGCTTAGATATGTATTCGCTGAGTAGGGAACAAGACACTGTGTCATGGCTGATGCTATGGGAATGTATCCTATTTGAACCTATCCTTGCGGAAGCGGTGTCTGAAGCTCTGTATGAAGTCATGCCAATTTATTGGCTAAGTAGTTCATGTGACGATGTGGAATGCACCAGCAAGACCATAAAAGAGCATCTATGTCACATTACTTCAGCTTTTATTTGTCTGAAGGAAGCGCGAGTGGATGTCCAGACATCACCTTCTTCCCTTCTCAGGGAACTGGGTTACATAATTAACCAGGTGTAGTTCCATCTTCATGGGAACTTGAGCCTGCCTCATGGCTGACGCAATGGGAATTCCAATACGAACATTGCCACACACTGGGAGATGTCTGTCCCGGAGGTCATGAACGGGCACGAATGAGCTGGGATCAGAGCACAATTAGCCCTGTAAAACCTGGGACCCCAGGGATGGGGGGTGTCTAGGTCCAAGTTATATAACCTGATAAGGGTGTGCAGAGAGGCCGTAGCACAAATATTGTGGAGTGGAATGTCCTTAGCCAGAATGCTGGACAAGACGATTCACCTAGTGGAGCGAGCCATCATCCCTAGAGGTGAATCCACGCAGCGCACCTCATAAGCCTAGAAGGTAGATACCACATCCATGCATAATGTGCTTCTTGGAGACTAGATTACTTTGTTGAGGTCACCAAAGCAGTCAGAGATTGTTTTTACCCCAAGTGCTCAAGTGATGGGTGTAAAGTTGCAGGTGCAGACTCTCCTGCTCGACCAACTTGTGGGGCAGAAGGTAGAAGGCCTGCAGAAAAGCTAAATGGCTAATTGCAGCGCCATTCCCAGGGACAGAAACTCCTCAGAAGCTGACTCCATCAGCTCAAAGGTGGCTTAGCAGCCCATTCAGAACAACTAAGAGGTCCTTGGAGGGGACACATGGTCTGCAGGAAAGGTTCCTTGGCACCATGCCGAAGAGACTGGATTTACTCCACATGCTTGAGCAATGGAAGTAAATCCTAAAAACTGGAACCTCGTTTGGGAGACAGAATTCTAGGAGCTGGTCACCTCAGGGGCCAGACCAAGAGGTTCCAAATCTCAGGGTGGGGGTGTAGGATTGTTCCCTGTGCCTGAGAGAGGGTTCCTTCTGAGGTGCAGATGCCATTTCCCGGGCCTCAGCCTCTGTAAAAGCCTGCTCCCTGATCATGCACTCTGGAATGTAAATTGCTCTCAGAAAAAACAATCTGCTCTTTATATAGGACAAGATCTGGTGTGCCAACCTGAACAGGTGACACGAGCACAGTCTGCCCTAATAATCATAAAAGTTAGTCCCTGAGCTTAAGAAGGAAGTGTTTCAGCAGTAGAATCCAAAATGCAGCTGCACGGCTTGTTTTCAACTTGCCTAAGTTCTCCACACCACCCCGCTGCTGCGATCCCTCCACTGGCTTCCAGTAGCTGCATGCATCAGATTCAAAACACTGATGCTGGCCTACAAAGCCAAAAATGGACCAGCTCCCTCTTACCTCAAAGCCCTCATCACTCCTCACACTGCACCTCACACCCTCCGATCTACCAGCACTGCTCGACTGGTTCCACCATCTCTCAGGGTAAGAGGCAAGTATACTACAAGACTCTTCTCTGTGCAAGCCTCTTGCTGTGCTTGCCTCACACAATGCCCTGAAACAGCTGGCAGGTGCTAACCGAGGAGGCCGGGCACATAAGGAGCAGGACCATGAGTCATCATGCTTAAACCTTGAATCACAGAAAGTGGCAGGGTAGACAACAGTGGAGATGGCCCTAAAGGGGCATTCCCAGAAACCCTAGCCCACGGGTATTAGGATTCCTTTTTGACCTCAGATGAGCTCCTTTATCAGGTCAGCTTTTTTCAGGTCAGCAAGCAAGCTCCTCACTGCCCACACAGATTTGAGGGCTTCCTGGGGTGTAAAGTGTCCAACCACTCCACAGTCTGCAATCCTGAGCAACTTGCGAGGGTGGTAAGGAAGGTAAAGCTCTGACCCCTGCTGTAGCCTTTTGTACTTGAGGTACTTCCAAATAGCCTGCACCTTTTGATCGAAGTAGGCATGACGGATCAGAAAAAAAACAAAAGATCACTCAGGTACTGTGGTGCGAGACCATTAAGTGCTTTATAGTTTAATAATAGTATTTTATAATCAATATAAAACTTGACTGGGAGCCAATACAATGAGGATAAGATAGCGGTGATATGTTCATAGCTTCTGGTTCTAGTTAGGACTCTAGCTGCTGTGTTTTGGACACACTGGAGCTTGTTTATGCTCCTACTGGAACATCCAGACAGTAAAGTATTACAATAATCCAACCTGGAGGTAACAAATGCATGAACTAGTGTTTCTGCATCATGTAATAACATCATATTTCTTATCTTAGCAATATTTCTGTGATGAAAGAAGGTTATCTTTGTAATATTATGTGAGCTTCAAATGAGAGATAATTCACTAATCAATAATTACACCGAGGTCTTTTACTGCTGCACATGATGTAATAGAAAGACCATCCAGAGTTACTCTGTAATCAGAAAGCTTACTTCTGGCTGCCTGTGGTCCTGGTACAAGAACTTCTGTCTGTCAGAGTTAAGCAGAAGTTAGTAAGCGTCCACTGTCTAATGTCCTTCACACAATCTTCAATCTTATTAAGCTGGTATCTCAAATCTGACTTAGCTGAAACATATAGCTGCATGCCATCAGCATAGCAGTGGTATCTAATACCAAGTTTACGAATAATTGCACCAAGGGGTAGTATATATAGGGAGAAAAGCAATGGGCCTAAAACAGAATCTTGCGGAACACCGGCCATTACCTTAGTTTGTTTAGAGTGGTCACCATTTAGGTCGCGGAACTGATATCGATCAGTCAATAAGACCTGATCCAGGAGAGGGCTGACCCTTCAACACCAACAACATGTTCTAGCCTATCAAGCAAAATAGCATGGTAAATGGTATCAAAAGATTCACTAAGATCAAGCAACAACAGCAAAGAAACACAACCCTGATCAGAGACCAGTAACAGGTCATGAAAGTGGTAGATGACTTCATCTTAGTACAGTTATTGACACCACTGACCATGCTATTCTACTTGATAGGCTAGAATTGTAACTGAATATATAAGTCTGAGCAGTAAGATAAGACTATTTTAAGACTATTCACAACTGCTGAGTACTGAGAAGTACAGCTCCAGATACTCCATTACTTTTCTTTATCGTTGTTGTCCTTCGGCAGGTCCCTGTTCGGGTTGCCACAAAAGTTCATCTGATCCACATATTTGAATTTGGTACAGGTTTTACACTGGAAACCCGTCCTGATGCAACCTTTATTTTATCCAGGTTTAAGACCTTACTCTCTTCCCCTTAATCAATTACTTTTTTAGTTAAAAAGCAGACTGATGGAAGCCCACCACTCTCATATATTTTGGAGGAACACCTCCCATAACAGCTTCTCCAAAAATAAAATGAGGATCTATTGTGCAATTGTTGAAAAAGAAAACGATTTTAATTCAGAATTTTTTCTGTCATGTCAAATAAATCAGACACACTTAAGCATTTATTGTAACAAAATCCAAATATGAAGCTCAGAGAATGTCCAAAACCAGCAGAGATGAGTGATTGTAGGATCTGTGTGTGTGTGTGTGTGCGCGCGCATGCAAATGCATTGTTTAAATCACTTTTTAATACATCTTAATATGAAACAGTGGTACAACAGAAAATTCATCTTACATGGGAGTAACTCTAAAGACTACACACACATACACACACACATTATTATTATAATTATTAGAATAATAATAATAATTATTATTATTATTATTATTATTATTATTATTATAAGAATCAGGGCTGTTATCTGGATTTTCCTATGATTTTTTTTGTTTAAAAAAGTACACACACACAAACACACACAGGCATGCACACACACATGCACACACTGTCAGGATTATGCTTGGACATTTTCCTGCTGGAACATTAGGGGGTGTTCCAGCAGTGTGTCTTGTGCCATGTGCTTTTGTTTACGTTTTGTGTTCATGTGTCTTCCCCGCCCTAGTCTTAATTCCTTCCTGCTTCAGCACACCTGTTTCTTATGTGTCTAATTGCCTCTCCTATTTATCCCAGCCGCATTGCCTTTGGCAGCAATCCTTGTGTTGTCTTGAGTTGTGTAGTTTTAGTAGGTGCTTTGTGTTGTGTAATATAACAAATTGTGTCTTTTAGCTATCCCTGCATTTGGGTCTGTTTTTTTTTTATCTGTGAAGTCACCCGTTTTTTGACACACACACATATAATACTGTCAGTTCTTTGTCCTGATGATATGCAATTTTATAATTATCTGTCTATTGATTGTAATACAGATGGAAGTAAACAAACATGAAATCTCAGTTTATTTAACACCCACGCACATACAGAGGAACACACACTATAACAGTCTCAATTACTTTGCACTGTTCATGCTATAAGAAATTACAAGGGGGAATAATTTCTTTTGTTGCTTGCATCATTTGTATTCAAAATATTTACATGTTTAACATATCCACATCCCAAAACTTGTCAAACCACACAAATATAACTCCTTAAGACTTCTATGAGCATAGGCTTAAGTATATAGCAAATGGGCATTGAGTCTATTATAGGTGAGATCAGAAACAGTCCAGTAAACAGAAAAACAGTCTTATGTGAAGATGAACAAGAGGGTATAGGTAGAGGATGATAATGTTCCAACTTTTATCCCACTTTTGGATGCCAGAGAGAGTTTCTTCAGCCAAGTAAGCAGCATATTTGTCCATAACCATCACACAGTCACAGCAGATGAGTAAAATAATCCTCTTTGAGCAGGAAAACAATAAAGTTTCTCAAAGGGTTAACATGACCATCACAACAGAACATGAGGCAGCTTCAAACATGATCTCCCATTTTACTCTTCAACTTCCTGTTTTATCCCCTACAGGACATATCCCTATGTGTCCCCTAGTGGCCAGGATGAACTGTTAACAAAACTGTGTTAAACCCTGTGACAGGCAGTGACTGTTACATATCTGTCTCCTCATTTTGGAACTTTTATACACTGCCAAAATAAGGTTTTAAATTCTGTACGTGAAAAGAATCTACATGTTCAGGTTGATCAATGAAGGACACAGAGTAATTAACAGGACCAAGACATTTAACTACTTTGGCAGGACCTTTCCATTTTGTGGCCAGTTTCACCATAAAACCTTCATCAGCACGTGACGTGGGATGTGCACAAACCCATACTAAATCTCCAATTTGTAAGTGAACTTGTCGCCTACATAGATTATTGTACTTGCGTTGTTTATTCTGGGCGTGCTCCACATTCCTTCTCACAGCTTGAATCAGTTCTTCTGAATTTTCCAGAACAGGATAGGCTGGACTGTTGGGATCAGATGGTCTTAAGATAGCCCTTTCTAGGGGACCTTTCAACTTGCGACCCAGCATAACTTCGGCTGGGGTGAACCCCGTACTTTCCTGCCATGTATTAATAGCAAACCGGAATTCTGCTAGCCACTGGTCCCAATGGCAATGATGGTCCTGCACATAAGAGGCAATCATGGTTTTAAGTGTTCAGTTTATCCGTTCGGATAAGTTGGTTTGCAGATGAGCAGCCGTGGTGAGTTTCTGTATGACATTCCATCGTTTGCAGATTAGACCAATGAGTTGAGAGGTGAATTGTGTTACTCTGTCAGATCCCAAGTACATAGAAGTGCCTCATCTGGTAAAAATTTCTTCAGCAAGAATGCGTGAAATTTGAGGAGCTTTGGCTACTCGCAGCGGGAACAACTCAACCCATTTTGAGCAGTAATCCACAATCACCAAGAGATGTTGATTTTGTTTACTACTTTTAGGGAATGGTCCCATTAGGTCAGTTCCCAGCATGTGCCCAGGTTCCACTACCCGGGTCGATTGCATATAGCCAGCTAACTTCAAAACCGTGGGTTTGTACTTTTGGCATACCTGGCATTCCTTGCAATGCTTCCATACATCCGCGCGTATTGTTGGCCAATAGCATATATCCACCAGTCTCAACAATGTCTTAAGTCTGCCGAGGTGTCCACTTAATGGGTTGTCGTGAGCATATTTCAGAAAGTCATCTCTCAGAGAGGTTGGCGCCACCAGTTGCAGTTTTATTTCTTCCTCTCCTTGATTTATGTTTCTGAAGAGAAAACCATTCTTCATAACATAGTGAATATGATTGCAAACTGGTTCAGAGCTTGACTGCACTTCAGCAATGATTTCCTGGATTTCTGGCTCTTGTCGAGCCTTGGCAATGTCTGACCATTCTATGGGAAAGGCTGAAAAAGCAGTTGACGCATCCTTGGATTATGCCAGCGCGAGTAGGTTGAGTGCAGAAGATTCAGGGAAACTACGAGAGAGCGTGTCTGGAACAATATTACATTGACCTTTTCTGTATGAAACTGTAAACTCTTGGAGATGAATACCCCACTGTATCAGTCGAGAAGAGGGTTTTGGATGGTTGAAGACCCAGGCAAGAGCGGCGTGATCAGTGATAACGTCAAATGGTCTCCCCTCCAGGTAAGGTCTCCATCTTTCTACTGCCCATACCACAGCACAGCATTCCTTTTCCGAAACTGCGTATGACTTCTTAGCATCTCTTAAAAGACGTGAAGCATAGGCCACTACATGTTCCACTCCTGCTATTTCTTGGGTTAGGACAGCTCCTAGTCCAAGGTCGCTTGCATCAGTTTGGACTTTAAACGATTCATTGAGGTCAGGAGCAGTAAGAATTGGTGCACTAACCAGCTCACGCTTAATCAAATCAAAGGAATTCTGACATTCTTCTGTCCACATCCAAGTAGCTCCTTTTCTTTTGAAGGCATGTAAGGGAGCAGCTTTCTCAGAGAACCTTGGAATAAATCTCTGATACCAGCCTGCCATACCTAAAAATCGTTGTATTTCTTTCAGCGACTTTGGCACAGGGAAATTGGTAACAGCATTGATTTTGTCTTGATCTGTCCGTATTCCTTTGGCTGAAATCACATGTCCGAGAAACTTCAATGACTTCTGCATCAAGTTACACTTTTGAAGATTTAAAGTTAAGCCTGCATTATGTAGGCACTGCAACACTGCTCTGAGGTGGTTAAGATGTTCTTTCTCAGACTTTGAGTACACCACAATATCATCAATGTACACAAAGCAACTTTTACCTTTCTGATCCTTTAGCACAAACTCCATAAGACACTGAAATGAGGCTGCTGAGTTCTTAAGGCCAAAAGGCAACCGTAAAAATTCATATAGCCCTGACCTGTGTCACAAAAGCAGTTTTGTGAACGCTTTCAGGATCCATCTTGACTTACACAATACACTTTTAAGATCGAGGGTACTGAAAACTGCTGCTCTATGCACTGACTCAAGGATATCATGGATCTGAAACATGGGGTACCCATCCAGATAGGTCTTTGCATTTAGACCTCTGAAATCAATACAAAACCTTTGTCCACCCCCCTTCTTAGGCACTAATACTACCGGAGCAGCCCAAGAAGAAAAGGTTGGATGATCTTCTTATCCAACATGACCCTGATCTCATTGTCAATGAAGGCTTGTTTTTGCTGTGATACACAGTAAGCTTTCTTGCGAACAGGAACCTCATTGGTGGTGATAACACGATGTCTAACCACAATAGTGTGGTTAGACATCGTGTTATCACCACCAATGAGGTTCCTGTTCTTGTTGTAACTTGATGGTACGTTTCCTCTGAAATGGGCAGAGCAATGAAAAGAGATAGCAGTGTGTCTGTAGCAGAAGGGGTTAAGAATGAAAAAGTTTCTTCTTGACGATTAGTGGTAGCAGGCAGGTACAGAGCATTGCCAATATGCAAACTAATTCCAGTCACTACCAGAAAATCCAATCCTAGCACAATGGGTATGGTCAGATCATCATCTTTCATTACAAACAGTTCAAGTGCATATCTTCTTCCATGTAGAGCACATTCACTACTCCATACACCCATAGCAGGTAATACCACACCATTGGCTTGCTTGAAAGTTTGACCACGGCCTGATATTAACGGTTCACTTCGTCCCACCTGTTTCCAGCATGACTCTTGTATCAGAGTTAGGGAACTTCCAGTATCAACCAGAGCGTGAACGTATCTCCCTCTGATCAATACAGGTAATGTCAGAATCTTTAAGTTGGACTCCTTTTTTTAAAGATTGTAGCATATGGGTTGAGAACTGATTTGACTTGGGATGATAATCTTGTGGGGCACGGTGGCTTAGTGGTTAGCACGTTTGTCTCACACCTCCAGGGTTGGGGGTTCGATCCCCGCCTCCGCCTTGTGTGTGTGGAGTTTGCATGTTCTCCCCGTGCCTCGGAGGTTTCCTCCGGGTACTCCGGTTTCCTCCCCCGGTCCAAAGACATGCATGGTAGGTTGATTGGCATCTCTGGAAAATTGTGTGCCCTGCGATGGGTTGGCACTCCGTCCAGGGTGTATCCTGCCTTAATGCCCGATGATGCCTGAGAAAGGCACAGGCTCCCCGTGACCCGAGGTAGTTCGGATAAGTGGTAGAAAATGAGTGAGTGAGTGATAATCTTGTTCAGACGGAGATTTTCTTATCTGCGTTTCTGCATTTACCTGACTCCAATATCGTTTGGATTCTTCAAAATCTCTCTCTATTTGTGTTCCAGTTCTCACCAACTCACTCACTTCCTTCACAGTTCCTCTCAATAAGCTTGCAAGTCTAGGGTTATAATTCCTCAGGACAGCTTGAACAATCTTTCTCCTGCAGGTCTTTCTTCCATCTTAGACAAAGTGCTCGGTAGTGGTAAGCAAAATCACGAATGGTCTCTCTGGGTCCTTGTTTCCTTTTCAAAAGATGCTGAGTTGCTTCAGCTTCATAATCATCTGTGAGGAAAGCATGCAAAAATTCTTGTTTAAACTCCTCCCAATTAAGTACATGTCTTCTTTCTGCTAACCAATAGTCTTTTGCCGTCCCCTTTAATACTGAGGTAAGAGATGCTAGGATTTCAGAATTTGATAGAGGTCTAATTGCAAAATATTCCTTGCACTGTTCTATGAATGAGACAGGATCATCAGAATCAAACTGGGGAAATTCAGTTTTTACAGGTGGACAATAAAATACATCATTCACATTGTCTGGGAAGTTTAGCAAGATTTTTTTTGGACATGTAGGTGTAGGTACATGTAGGCATGTTCAAGGCCTGACTGAGCTTTAACTTTAGAAGAGGATGTACAAGCTTGTCTACAGAAGTTAAGTCAATGCTGTTCCCAAACTGAGTTTAGCAGCCAGTGTAAGCTCCTGGAGGAGAAATTGACTTATAAGATTGAAAGAGAATGTCAAAGTTAAGCAGGGTCTCGAATTAAGCATGCAAGATATGGGAAAGTCGATGGTAGATTGCCTGAAGAGGAGAGACGCTCAACTTGATGCTAATTTTAAGAGTTATATTCTTAATGTATCTACTCCACGCTCAGAGGAATACACACACACATGCTCATACAGAGGAACACACACACATGCACACGCTCATACAGAGGAACACACACACAGGCACATGCTCATACAGACGTACACACACACATGCACACACTCATACAGAGGAACACACACACACACATGCACACGCTCATACAGAGGAACACACACACATGCACACACTCATACAGAGGAACACACATGCACACACTCATACAGAGGAACACACACACACACATGCACACACTCATACAGAGGAACACACACATGCACACACTCATACAGAGGAACACACACACACACATGCACACACTCATACAGAGGAACACACACACATGCACACGCTCATACAGAGGAACACACACATGCACATGCTCACAGAGAGGAACACACACACACATGCACACGCTCATACAGAGAAACACACACACATGCACACACTCATACAGAGGAACACACACGCACATGCTCATACAGAGGAACACACACATGCACACACTCATACAGAGGAACACACACACACATGCACACGCTCATACAGAGGAACACACACACATGCACACACTCATACAGAGGAACACACACACACACATGCACACGCTCATACAGAGGAACACACACACATGCACACACTCATACAGAGGAACACACATGCACACACTCATACAGAGGAACACACACACACATGCACACGCTCATACAGAGGAACACACACATGCACACACTCATACAGAGGAACACACACACACATGCACACACTCATACAGAGGAACACACACACACATGCACACGCTCATACAGAGGAACACACACATGCACATGCTCACAGAGAGGAACACACACACACATGCACACGCTCATACAGAGAAACACACACACACATGCACACGCTCATACAGAGGAACACACATACACACATGCACCACGCTCATACAGAGGAACACACACACACACATGCACACGCTCATACAGAGGAACACACACACACTTTAGCATTGTCCTCTCCTGCATCTTCTCACTGGAGGGAGGAATTTTACACCTCAACTAGAACAGCATGTCTATTCTGAATGGAGCACACACACGTTTGCACATATATATACACAAACCCAGAAAACACACACACAAGGATCAGAGTTCAGACAGACAGACACACGCACGTACACACACATACTCATATACACAAACACACACATACGAACACACACAGAGTGACAGGTTCACTGAGTAACAGCAATTCTTTTGACAGAATCTGGAACATAGCCACTGATGTCATTATGTGTGACAACAATCTCCTCATCACTGTATATTTATAATCACACCCCCAGTGTCACCCAGATGAGGATGAGGTTCCCCTTTGAGTCTGGTTCCTCTGGTTTTTCCTCCCCACAGTCACCTGAGTCACCTCAGACTTGTTCATTGGGGATAACACATTTAAATATATCTAATATTAATCTAGAATTTTGTATTATATTAATCTTTATATTATTCTTTATATTAACCTTTTGCTCTATGTTTATGTTCTGTAAAGCTGCTTTGAGACAATGTCAGTTGTTAAAAGCGCCATACAAATAAACTAATTAGATTAAAATTATAAACCCCACACCTTCTTTTTTTATTTTTTCTTTCTTTTTCATTCATTTCCTCTCAATCCTTTATTTTCCCTTTTAATTCTCTCTTCCTTTTCATTTTATTTTCTGTGTTCTCTTCATCTTCCCTGTCCTTTTGTCTTGAGTTCCTGTGCGCAGGTCTGTGCCACAGTGATTTGTTCCTCAATCTCCTGTCATTACACACACTCACACAGACACACACACACGCACGCACATGCCTCTCAGTCATTCTCTCTCACTGAACACCCCCCCTAAACACACACACAAGAAGGACGTTTTCCCATGGTGTGCGACTGAATGGGTTCATAGTCAGATCTATCAATCAAACTGTGTGACTCTGCCTCCCCCTTACTGCACAGAATGACATCATACTACAGCCACTCAAATACCACTTCCTTGAACAAACACACACACACATTACTGTCTTGAAAAGACTGAATGATAATAACAATTAATTCACTTTGAGTCTGAAAAAGTTTCACAAATGTTCGTTAAATTAAATTGGACTTAATCATTTTTATAAGAATTAAAGCAGACTTTTCAGACTTTATAGACTTTACAGCATGAAGCTTTGATATCTGCTGTCAGTTACACAGACAGAATTCCATCAAGAGTGAGTGTTTATGTGTGCGTCTGTGTGTGCGGGCATTTGTGTTTGCGTGTGTGTATGTGAGGGTGTCTGTGACTGTGTGTGTGTGAGTGTGAATATGTGTGTGTGAGTGTGATTGTGAGTGTGTATGTATATATATGTGTGTGTGTGTGTGTGTGTGTGTGTGTGTGTGTGTGAGTCCTGCTGCTGGACCTTTGTTTGTGTCTCCTCCCGTGGTCTCCCTCTTACTTTTCTTCCTTCATTATTTTTCAATGGACATTCTGAGTGCAGAGACAGAACGTCTCTCTCTCTCTCTCTCTGTCTCTCCTTCTCTCTCTGTCTCTCCCTCTCTCTCTGTCTCTCTCTCTCTCTCTCTCTCTCTCTCAGGATTGTAAAAGTACAAAACATTTTATTTCAGTTTCATTCTAGATAATATTTCTATATTTGAACTAAATTGAAAGGTTGAAGTAAAAATGTACTCAAGTATTAAAAAGTGAGTAACTGTACAAATTGAATTGATGTTTTATTGGTTAAAAATAATTTTCTAAAAAAACCTATTATTTTTACAATAAAGCAACTACAACAGTTTGCTGCTAATCTCTGTGACTAAAGCTACATCATTTCCAGATGCCATAATGAGCAGTAGATCCAGCTGAGCTCAGATTAGTGACACTTTCCGCAACATACTTTTTCAGATGATTTCTCATTGACTGAAATGACTGGATGTATGAAGCAAAAACTGAGTTCCAAGTTATACTCAAGTAGATTATAAATGTATGAAAATAATTTTTCAGTTTATCAGAAAGAACAATTACTCTTTTATTTTTCACCCTTTCTGTCCTGATCTGTCTCTCTGGCCCCTGACTGAGTGAGAAAAGCATCCTAACATGATAAGTGCTCTTGTTCTACACATCCAATCTCCTCACACACACACACACACACACACACACACACAAATGCACGCATGCATGCACACACACACACACTGGTGAGGACCACCCAGAACCAGTCCTGATAGAAACACACACATGCATGCACGGAATTTAATGAAAAATTAACTTAAAGTTAATTTATTTGTGTTTAAATAATTTTAAATAATTTCATTTAAAAAACTTAGACCTGTAACTTTATTATCTACTGATTAAATGACAAGACTGCTGAGTTTACAGCAGGTAGAGTTCTGACTCTGAGCTTCATCCACAGCAGTCTCTGTCTCATCATCTGAATCAACACAAGCCCCAAAAACTCTATCTTCTATCTGATCAAACTGTGACTCACAGCACAAGGGTTTAGACACCTCAGTGTTTTTACTGACTGTGTTTGTTACAGTGACTCAGTACAGTGTCATCACCACTAGGGTAGAAAATAAAAAAGTATTAAATACGTAATAAAATATATTTATGTTTTCTTAAAATGGATTAAGGAATAAAGTAAAAATAACATAGATTAATATAAAAATATTACGAGAGAAAGAGAGAGAGAGAGAGAGAGAGAGAGAGAGAGAGAGAGCGAGATGCATTTCTTAACGCAATGCAAACAATTTACAGAAATTGTCCAACGTTACTTCCAGACATTAGGAGACATCATCCCTGGGTTTCAGAGCTGAGTAATGTCCAGAAGCTCCCTGTGCTGCTGGGGGAAAGAGAAGAACGCTGTGTGCCACAACCTGAGGAACAACCACACCTCATGTCCCACATGTATATAACATCAGTTTATTTTAATGACTATAAACTTTAAGTTCTATATTTAATTACTTCTTAATACTATTGTTATTATTATTATTATTATTATTATTATTATTATTATTATTATTATTATTATTATTATTATTATTCCTTTTCTTTTTTACCTTGTTCTCTTAATTTTATTAATCTTTACATCATTAATTTCGTTACCTGCTTTATCAACACTGTAAGAACTACATTCATGATAATAAAGCGAATTGAATTGAGAGAGAGAGAGAGAGAGAAAGAGAGAGAGAGAGAGAGAGAGAGAGAGAGAGAGAGAGAGAGAGAAAGAGAGAGAGAGAGGGGTTGAGATGTATTCGTCTGTCTCTGCACACAGAATGTCCATTGAAAAATAATGAAGGACGAAAAGTAAGAGGGAGACCATGGGAGGAGACACAAACAAAGGTCCAGCAGCAGGACTCACACACACACACTCACTCACTCACTCACATACACACACACATACAGTACACAAACCTGCATACTTTCATATGAATAAATACAACATGCAAGCATTAAGACTGTGTATCAAGCATAAATACAACAATAAATTTAATTGTTCCCTTATAAAGAAAAACACACTGTTCTTCCTCCGATTTTCAGTGAGATGATGTCTGTTTCCTCGTGTCAGAGTTCACATCAGGTGTATTGTTTCTCACACAAACACCTGTTTGGGTTCTAGCTCTGACTCCAGTCCTGTCCTGTCACTGGTTTGTTGTCCTGTTGCGTTGCCCTGATCTGTGTTTTTGATCTGGAGATCCTCGTTATCTTACAGTATGTTGACCACAGAAAACAGAAATCAGCCGTTTTTTATAAAAGCCAACTTCAAAATTCTCAATATTCTGTATTTAAATTCTGTTCATGCTTTTATCACTGTTTGAGATTTTTAGCATTGCTGCGTTAAGGGAAATATTATTATTATTATTATTATTATTATTATTATTATTATTGCCCGTCCTGGGTGTCCCCAGTCTTGGGTCAGTCTCCAAGCTGCTCTACAGTCTGTACAGGATGCATATGAATATTATTATGCTGTAGAATTGATCATGCCCTCTGGCGGATGTAGCGGGTAACACACTACATCTCTCTCGCTCGCGCTCAGAAACACTATATCGGTTATGCATACATTTATCGACACGCGAGCTGTCCGTTCGGTCCTCGCTTTACGTCACGGCATCACGTGACAACACTGCTACTGGAGTACTGTAATGAAGAGCTCTAAGCGCGTGAAACGAAATATGAATGCATGGTTCCGAGTGGTTCTATCTCGCCCCGCACATTTGTGACGTGTTTCTGTTTTATTCCACATAAAAAAACCAATGCCATAACTGTGCGTGCTCTTATCACACACTCACACACACACACACACACACACACACACATATACATACATGAATGTCAGATAGTTGTTGAGACTCAAAATAAATAAATAACTATTTGCCAATAAAGTCCTGGAAAGTGCAAGATACGGAAAATCCCATGATTGTCAATTGTGTGTACAGTATGTTTGTTTGTGTTTGTGTGTGTGATTGTGTGTGTGTGTGTGTGTGTGTGTGTGTGTGTGTGTGTGTGTGTGTATGTGTGTATGTGTGAGTGTGTTTGTATGTGTGAGTGTGTATGTGTGTTTGTGTGTGTGTGTGTGTGTGTGAGAGAGAGAGAGAGAGAGAGAGAGACAGACGAGTTAGTGGGCTGGCCCCTCTCGCGGGAGGGGGTGTATAGTGGGGGATATTTAACTTGAGTAGAAAGCGGAGATTTCTGCACAAACACGATCCGCAAGACCTGCTGTAAACTCACGCGCTCGTCAAGTGTGCAAACTGAAGGATACGTTGTTTACACAACAAGAGAGACGGGATCCTAAAGATATGAACGCACCGAGGATTTAAACAACAAAAATAAATCAAAAGAGAACATCAGGAAATACCACGCAGGGTGAAATGACATGACATGATGTCCACGCAGAGCTCGTGAGAGGAGAGTTGTTGCTGCAGCACGCGGTCTACGCACTCGCGTCATTTGTGTCCTGAAAAGAAAGCACTGGATTTGCGCGTTTACATTTCAGTACAGAAGCATCTGAAATTTTTTTAAAAAGCTGCTCGGGTGGAAGGAGGAGGAACCGGGATCAGCGCCGCGGCGGCGGGACCGACTGGAGCCGAGAGAGAGAGGGAGAGAGAGAGAGAGAGAGAGAGAGAGAGAGAGAGAGAGAGTAAAAATAAACGCCGACTCTCTCTCTTCCTCGTGACATTTAAATACGCACCGGCACGAGAAGAGGACACATCCGGGTCTCCCGGTGAACGCAACGCACGCGGGTGGGAAGTCTCCGTCCCATGTCGCTATGGTGACCGACTGAACTGAGGGAGACTCGCGTGCGCCGGAGGAGGAGGGTGACGGCAAAAAAGGGTGCATGACACCAGACGGGTTTAAACTTTGTTTTGAAAAAGTGTTTGGGAATTGCATCCAATATATTTGATCTAAGCGCGAGGAAAGGAGAAATCGAGAAAACTGACACGGTAGAAAGTGACTCCGGTTCCAGGTCATTCAAACCGCGCCGCTTCATTTAAAAGAAGGAAGCTGTCGTGCTGCTTGGACTACTGTTTATGGTGCGCGCGTGCGGATCTGGGAGCGTACGTTATTAAACCACCCCCCTATCTGCTGTTCTTCTTCTTCTTCTTCTTCTTCTTCATCTTCTTCTTCTTCTTCTTCTTCTTCTTCTACATTAGTGATATAATCACCATGCGACTATCCCGCGCGCTGCTGCTCGTATGCGCTCTGTTGACGCTCGTGCTGCTGGTGTGCGCACGCCGCGGCGCTGACGCTGCTCACCGTTACCTGAGGCTTCGCCCTTCGCCGAGCGAGCACCTGCCCGTACCGGAGATAATAGAGGACCCGAACCCGGAGTACGACCCTCGCGAGCAGGACCTGTCCGAACGCGCGCTGCGAAAGAAGCTGGGAAGCGGCTTCGACGGCGACTTCATGTCCGTGAGCGCGCCCACGCAGCTGCTAATCATCAACTCCACCGCCACCGCTAGTCCGAGCTCCTCTGCTTACGCGCACGCGCCTAGCGGTGCCATGCCGGCCGAGATCAGGAGGCTGGACCTGACGCAGACGCCATACGGGCTCCGTGTGAAGGTGGGCAAGAAGGCTCGGCGAAAGTTCCTGCAATGGCTGTGGACGCACACGCACTGCCCCGTCGTCCACGTGTGGAAGGACCTCGGCGTGCGCTTCTGGCCGCGTTACGTCAAAGAGGGGCACTGCTTCAGAGAGCGCTCGTGTTCACTACCCGAGGGTATGTTCTGCAAACCAACAAAGTCCGTCACCAAGACATTTCTGCGCTGGTACTGCCAGGGCTTCCTGCCCCAAAAATACTGCACGTGGATCTCCGTGCACTACCCCATCATCTCTGAGTGCAAGTGTTCCTGCTGAGTCTGTGTGTGTGTGTGTGTGCGACAGAGAGAGAGAGAGAGAGAGAGAGAGAGAGAGAGAGAGAGAGAGAGAGAGAGAGAGAATTCAATAATATAATATGAGAGGAAGAGAAAACACGAGAGAATGCGCGCGTGTGTGTGGGCGCACCTCTGTGAAGTTGCACGGACTGAGATGTGCTCTTCTGATGACAAACAATAAATAATAGTCATTATAATAATTTTATTGTTGCACTGTGTTCTCGCGAACTGAAAAGTCTGTGTGTGTGTGTGTGTGTGTGTATGCGTGTGCGTGCGCGCGCAGGTGTGTGTTTGTGTGTTTGCGCAGGTGTGTGTGTGTGTGCGTGCGCGCGCGCGCTCAGGGGTGTGTGTGTGAGGCGCAATATAGCAAATCTATTTTTTTATATATAGCATTTTGATTTAAAAATAAAGTAATAATATACCTGTACATAATGAAATTATAGAATGAAGGAAATGATGCAGCTACTCTTGTTATTATTATTATTATTATGATTATGATTATTATTATTATTTTATTGTTGTTGTTGTTGTTGTTGTTGTGTTAAATGAGCAGGACCACGCGCACAGAGGAGAACCTTTCCGGAAGTGCTCTTGTCCCGGAAGTGCTTTAACTGACTGACTGACTCACTGCCATGCTGCCTACAGCTTTTTATATCCTATTAATAATAATAATTATAATAGTAATAACAACTATAATTATAAAATGGAACATAAAAGATGAAGCTCTATATTTTAAGTGTGAATTAAGTATTTTATTGTTGCAAAAATTTAAATAGTATTTTAATAAATACTGTGTCATGTTTATTTATTGTCCTAACTTATGTTGAGTGTAGAGACAGAAATGAAATCAGAGCACAACGTGATCAGTGTAAAATGCCTTGGAGACACAGTTTAGCAATAAAAAATCAAAATCTCTGATTAACTGAATAGTGTGTGTCCGTGTGTGTGTGTGTATGTGTGTCCGTGTGTGTCTCCATGTGTGTGTTTGTGTATGTGTGTGTGTGTATGTGTGTCCGTGTGTGTCTCCATGTGTACGTTTGTGTATGTGTGTGTGTATGTGTGTACGTTTGTGTATGTGTGTGTGTATGTGTGTCCGTGTGTGTCTCCATGTGTGTGTGTGTATGTGTGTGTGTATGTGTGCGTGTGTGTGTATATGTGTGTGTGTGCATACTATCACAAGTTTCAGTAATGTATTAGAAGACATTGACAGTGACAGAAAAATCAGTGTGTTACTCAAACACTGGGCCTCATTTATCACACTGAAAGCATAAATTGTAAATTGTTCGTAGAAGTGTTTATGAATATATGGTTGATGTGAAAAAAACGTTCATGTCAATTACCATAAGAAGACTCACTAATGTAAATATTCAAATGGTATAAGTGTTGTTCAGTTACTGTGATTTTATAAATATTTTGTAGTTTTTAGAAATCACTAAATTATTTCAGTTACACAGCAATTTAATGAACACTTTCTGAAACTCAATATTCATATTAATAACGAAAGAAAGCAAAATAATACAAAATAATTCTGTAAATAAACACAAATAAGCCTAATTATTTATTAGTGGTGCCCTATGAAAGTGGAAGTGACGGTAATGATCAGACGATGCACTGCAGTGGCTGAGCTGCTTTAGTGGATCGTTTTCTGTTTATTCATTTGTCATTTTTATCTCTGTGAGCTTTGCATTTTATGGCGTTTTGTGGTTAAAATGTAAATCAGATGTCTCATAAATGTACTTGGTAATTTATGCATGATTGGCTTTTTAATTTGCCATAAAAATGACATTGTAAACACTGATCAAAATCAATAGCAGGGCCAGATTCCTAACATCTGTTCCTTAGGTGTTCTGAGAAAATTTTCTAAACACCAGGCACAAACATGACCAAAATAAAGTTCCATTCAGGAGAAATGAGTGTGAAGGTTGAATTAAAAACTACAGTTAAAAGCTGCCAAATGAGGCAGGATCCATTATGGAAAAATAAAAGTAAACATAAAAGTAAAAGCTGAAATCAAAGTTCTGTGTTATGTCCTTTTCAGTACATTAAGTTTTTAAATAGTATGTTTTACTAACAGTGTATCATGTAATGCACAAGTCACTTCTAGGGGACTCCAATCAAGTGCACTATTTATACACATATTTTGTTTTGGACCAGACAGATTTGTGTTCAGCTCCCTGCTCTACATACTACAAACATCTTTTACAGTCAACTATGTAATGTTTAGTGCAAGCATGTAGTGTGTGTGATTTAAGACAGAGGCCCATGTGTACAGTGATATGTGTGTGTTTGTATGTGTCATTACATATCTCTTTGGAATATTTGTGGAAATATCTGAAAGAGTGTATAGACTACGTGCTGACTTGTTGATTCAGTGTGTGAGTGTGTGCGTGTGTGTGTGTGTGTGTGCATTGAGATGTGTGAGGAAAGTCGCATGAGCATGAAACAGAGGATCTCACAGGGCACATGATTGATTTATGAGGCTGCATGTGGAGTGAGCACTGGCATAGTGCTGTTATTCATTGTTTCATGGCGTCGTTGGTCTTAAAGGCAATGAGTGTAATCTGTGTGTGTGTGTGTGTGTGTGTGGAGGGGATCAGAGTTAGTGCATGCAGTGAAGTGTTGACAATAACAGTAAAATATGACACAGTCACTTTCAAACAGTGTCACTGCTGAAGGAGTGCAGGGAAAGAGAGTGAGGTGAAGAGTCTAAGAAGTTGAGCTTAATATAACAGAAGAGAAAGTGACAGAGAGAGAGAGAGAGAGAGAGAGAGAGAGAGGGAGAGACCAAGCAGGAACTTCATCCAAAAATGACTCCTTGAGTGGGAGAAAACAAATACTGCCCTTCCAGAGTGAAAGGTAACGCGGCTCCTGGCTGCCGAGTCACATGGTCATGTAGTGCACTAGTACTACCACATATTACTATGATGAAATAAATATTTATAATACTTGCAAGTATATAAACACAGTATAGAAATATTTTATACAGTCCAAATATATATAGTATATATAATATTAAGCATATTGAACAGAAAGTATAAAATGTCTATAAAGGGTTGCACTGAAATGACCACCAGTGTATATGGAAACAGTCTGGTGTTTAAGTGTACAATGAACAAGATATGCAGCATGAAGTAAATGTGTGTTATATAAACATGACATATATAAGTATTCTGTATGAACTGTACACGCCAACAAGCACCTCCTTACATTTACACTGTACACTATGTAGTATACATGTGCATAAATATGTAGACACATGCAGTAAACAATACACAATATGCATGTTACATTTACGGCATTCAGCAGACGCTCTTATCCAGAGTGACTTATTTTTATCTTGTTTTATACAACTGAGCAATTGAGGGTTAAGGGCCTTGATCAGTCCAGCTTGGTAGACCTGGGATTTGAACTCACAACCTTATGATTGGTAGACCTACACCACTAGGCTTTCACAGGCTGGCAGCCAGTGATGTTGGCATCATCTTTGGTGAGAAGATCTGTCAGTCCTTTCCACCCCCTGACTGCTGGATCCCATTCCTCCCACAATGCACTGGTCCATCTCTCAGGACCTCCTCCCATTAATCTTTTTCATCATTAGTGACTCCATAACATCTGGACATGTGCTAACTGCATCCAAGATATAGGGCTATTCCCATCCTGAGGAAACCCTCACAGTCAACAGTCAATCACAAGAGACTCTTGTCCATCTATGAATTTGTGTCAAGCTCTATGTGAGGTCATATCATCTACACCCACTCTGTCTGTGAGGTCATATCATCTACACCCACTCTGTCTGTGAGGTCATATCATCTACACCCACTCTCTCTTTGAGGTCATATCATCTACACCCACTCTGTCTGTGAGGTCATATCATCTACACCCACTCTCTCTTTGAGGTCATATCATCTACACCCACTCTGTCTGTGAGGTCATATCATCTACACCCACTCTGTCTGTGAGGTCATATCATCTACACCCACTCTGTCTGTGAGGTCATATCATCTACACCCACTCTCTCTTTGAGGTCATATCATCTACACCCACTCTCTCTGTGAGGTCATATCATCTACACCCACTCTGTCTGTGAGGTCATATCATCTACACCCACTCTGTCTGTGAGGTCATATTCTCTACACCCACTCTCTCTGTGATGTCATATCATCTACACCCACTCTGTCTGTGAGGTCATATCAGGTCATATCATCTACACCCACTCTCTCTGTGAGGTCATATCATCTACACCCACTCTCTCTGTGAGGTCATATCATCTACACCCACTCTGTCTGTGAGGTCATATCATCTACACCCACTCTGTCTGTGAGGTCATATCATCTACACCCACTCTCTCTGTGAGGTCATATCATCTACACCCACCATAACCTTTATACCCGCTATACACATTCTCTTAGTGACATAAGTGTGCAGAAGCATCCACACTGCGTATACGTATGATATATAAGTTTACTATAGAATTATGCAGTACACAAATCTACAGTAAAGAATAATGCAGCAATGGTTAATTATACAGTATGCATTGTGCAGTACCTGAACACTCTTTACTATACTCTACACCATACTTGTATAATTATGCTGTATTCAGTATTTTCCTGTACCATTCTGTTCACAACCAACTAAATAAAAGTTTCATTGAATACGACACTATAGTGCACACTATATAGAGCAGAATTGAGAAGATTTAGACTCTGCCTTATTCTGCTTTGTCCTACAAAAGCAGTGAAACTGTTGGTGACGTTACTGGACTGTTAATGAGAGAGAGAGAGAGAGAGAGAGAGAGAGAGAGAGAGAGAGAGAGAGAGAGAGTTGAGATTAGAGCTGAGAAGTAAGTCGACTCTCCGCGCTCGCGCGTCACGGCATGCCAAACCCGCGCGCTTCATATTCCTCTCTGTCTCAGCTAAGTAGCTGTCATTTAAGTGTTAAGCGCGAAGACAGATTATTATATATAAACAAGTTCCGTCCCGTGTGTGTGTATGTGTGTGCGTGTGTGTGTGTGTGTGTGTAAGAGCGAGCTTGTTGTTCTCCTTGCTGTCAGCTCCTTTTCTTGATGATGTCTCGAGCATTTTGGACTCTCCGTCTCTCCCTAACTCTATGTGTGTGTGTGTGTGTGTGTGCTTGACGCGCCGGCGCCACTCGGCCGCGCTCTCTGGCGGGGGCAGAATAAAGCGGGAGCTTGCAGAAACAGTAACCCTTTCAGCGCTCGCGCGCACTCCAAGACTCGCGCTGCCGTGTGAAAGCCAATCTGGCTCTCGGTAGGACGAAAACACACACACACACACACACACACACACACACAGTCGTCTGCCAGGCGAAGTACTTTAGCCTGTGTGTGGGATTGTGTGTGCGCACGCGCGCGCAATATTAAAAATATCTCCGTATCTAGGCTGCAAATCTCTTGGTTGTGGATCTCTCTCTCTCTCTCTCTCTCTCTCTCTCTCTCTCTCTCTCTCTCTCTCTCTCTCTCTGTATGTATGCACGAGCGCATCACTGAGATTCTCATTCACCGTGTGGCACGCGCTCTTTGGCCTGCGCCACGCGGCGTGTGTGTCCGCTGCCAGTTAGAACGTTCCCTTTTCAAATATGCGAAGCAGCAAATAACGCGCGGTCAGGAGTCCACGTACTACACACACACACACACACACACAGATTTGCACACTTTTCTCTGTCTTTGGGGTGGTCTTGTGGATGAGACTTCACCAGCAGCTGTTTTCATTTGTGTGTGTATTACGAGGATGACTGTGGTGAGTGAATGTGATTTTTTAGTGATGTGTTTAACCCACATCTGTCTGCGGCTCTCTCTCTCTCTCTCTCTCTCTCTCTCTCTCTCTCTCTCTCTTTCTCTTTCTGTCTCCCCCCCCCTCTCTCTCTCTCTCTCTCTCTCTCTCTCTCTCTCTCTCTCACACACACACACACACAAAATAGATAGAACATTTTCACATAATAAAAACAATTAATCCATTGTGCGTGTGTGTGTGTGTGTGCTGGACTATAAATATTAATATGAATCTGTTCTGGTAATACTGAATACCCAAAACCTCGTTGCCATAGCAACATAGCATTTTTTCCATATACAGAGTTTATGAGACTACTGCTGCTGCTTGAGGTAGAGAAAGGCGAGACAAAGAGAGAGAGAGAGAGAGAGAGAGAGAGAGAGAGAGAGAGAGAATATTCACATCAGGCATCATGAGTGGACAGCGTTTCATTTTTTATTAATTTATACATTTCATTATAAATAATCAATACAGGTACATGAGATATGATTCACAGGACATTTCTACCTGAAAACAAATGCAGTGGACAACCAAATGAAACATTGAAAGTGAAAGTGCATGAAATATAATTTACAAGACATTTATCCCTAAATATAAATGTAAGACTGACATAATAAACATGTGACAGCCTTTGTCCAGTGGGAATGATCCAATCACAAGTGATCATTGGAGACACATCACTATGTGCTTCGGCTGTGCCCTTGTGATAGTAATGTCAAGTGTGAACGGGGTGAGAGAGAGACAGACAGAGGGAGGGAGGGAGAGAGAGAGAGAGAGAGAGAGAGAGAGAGAGAGAGAGAGAGAATGTGAGAGAGAGAGATAGAGAGAGAGACAGGGAGAGAGACAGAGAGAGAGGGAGAGAGAGAGTGAGAGAATGTGAGAGAGAGGGAGAGAAAGAGAGAGAGAGAGAACGAGAGAGAGAAAGAGAGAGAGAGAGAACATTCAGAGTGAATGTCAACACGAGTTATTCACATTATATAATAAAAAAGTTCAGTCCATGAAGTTAAGCCTTTAGGATTTTCAAAACTTTTCAGAATTGATGTCACAATAAAGCGATGGTGCTGTGTGTGTAGATGGTGAAAACCATGTCAGAAAATTATGTTAAAGATTAAAATGCTAATTTCAGAACATGTTCTTAATATTGTCTCAGTTGGTTGCTATCAAGATGACAACTAGTTACCATTAGCCCACAGTATGAAACAATGATGTCATGATGTTATGTGCAGTGTACGTTTAGCAAGCCAGACAATATAAACTGCATATCTGCTACATCTTTCATGAACTTTCATTAACTTGGACACACCACAGATGTGAACATGATGCACAATAAAATTGTCTATATTTGCTGATGACGTCTATAAACCAGTACTTGATAAATTTATGCTTGGTATATTAATATGTTTAATGTGTATTTTTTGTCATGTTTACTATGTGGCCTCTGAGGACAACAACCTCTAAATCAATACACAATTTTGTAGAAAGGACATTATTCAAAATAACACTCTCTGGTCGTTTATAACAGTTTATAATCACACCCCCAGTGTCACCCAGATGAGGATGAGGTTCCCCTTTGAGTCTGGTTCCTCTCAAGGTTTCTTCCTTTACCATCTAAGGGAGTTTTTCCTCCTCACAGTCACCTGAGTCACCTCAGGTTTCATTAGGGATAAATACAAACATATTTAAATATATCTAATATTAGTCTTCAATCTTTGTATGAACTTTTGTTTAATGTTTAAACCTTTTTTGTATTTTTTGCAATATTTCTTATGTTCTGTAAAGCTGCTTTGAGACAGTGTCTATTGTTAAAAGCGCTATACAAATAAACTTGAATTGAATTGAATACTAAATTAATGCCACCCCATATATAATATTCTAGATCTGCCCCTGCAGAGACAGAAAGGTACAGTATCTGTCACTCAGGATGAAACATACTGTTCCAATGCTATTTCAAATTCAAATGTAACCTACAATTTATAACACAGGGCATTAAAATCAAATAAAACAATATTTAAAAAAATTTATTAAATTTTTTTCAAATCAATTTATTTCTATAGCGCTTTTAATAATTCTCATTGTCTTAAAGAATCTTTACAGAAGTATAGGAACAGAAGAGGAAACGAATATATAATAATAATGATAATAATAATAATAATAATAAGAAGAAGAAGAAGAATAAATAAATAAATAAATACAAACATTAATTTAAAATTTAAATACTATTTATTTCTAACATTTATTCCTAATGATGGTCTGAGGTGATGGTGGTGAGGTAAAACTGAGTTCACCACAGACAAAACATTCTTCCTGTCAAAGTCTTCACATGATCTCTGATAAACACCAGACCATACAGCTGACTGACACAACATTGGTTCAAAGAAGGCATAACTTTCTCTGTGTGGCTCCATCCACAACAATCCCATGAGTCACTGTCTGACCATGCAGATCAATCCCTGGGTGACGAGACTCCAACCAGGAGTAGAACATCAGGATTGACAAAGTAGCTCCGTAAGAAGAGACGATAAGGCTAGGAACTCAGAACACTGGGAGCTCAGGAGTGGCATAAATAGCTCAACACAGAGAGAGAGAGAGAGAGAGAGAGAGAGAGAGAGAGAGAGGTGAAAATTGTTAGGTATGACTGTAATCAGGTGATGGACAATGTAAATTATGTGTAAAGTGCAGACAGGGACTCCATCAAGACTAGCTATGACATCATAACTACAAGGCTAGAGCCAGAAGGTGACAGACATGAGGGCTACCTGGGATGTAAAGCGTCCCACCACTCCATAATCTGCAAACCTGAGCGACTTGTGAGGGTGGTAAGGAGACAACATCCAGACATCCCAGTTCACCAAACAATCATGAACCATCCAGATCTGAAAAAAAAAAAAAGAAAAGCTATTAATAAAAATCTAAACTAAACAGATGTGATTTTATCCTGGACTGTGTCTGAGTCCCGAACACTAATTGGAAGTCTGTTCCATAACTGTGGGGCTCTGTGAGAAAAAGCTCTGCCCCCTGCTGGAGACTTTTGTACTTATTGCTGGAGCTTGTTTATGCTCCTACTGGAACATCCAGACAGTAAAGCATTACAATAATCCAACCTAGAGGTAACAAATGCATGAACTAGTGTTTCTGCATCATGTAATGACATCATATTTATTATCT
Organism: Tachysurus vachellii; assembly: GCF_030014155.1. NCBI lineage: Eukaryota > Metazoa > Chordata > Actinopteri > Siluriformes > Bagridae > Tachysurus > Tachysurus vachellii. The sequence continues at coordinate 629,221 of NC_083464.1, read as the reverse complement.
TTGCAATATTTCTGAGATGAAAGAAGGCTAACATTGTGGTGTTATTTATGTGAGATTCAAATGAGAGACCGGTATCAATAATCACACCGAGGTCTTTTACTGCTGCACATGATGTAATAGAAAGACCATCCAGAGTTACTCTGTAATCAGAAAGATTACTTCTGACTGTCTGTGGTCCTGGTACAAGAACTTCATTGTGTCAGAGTTAAGCAGGAGGAAGTTAGTAAGCATCCACTGTCTGGTCTTCAATCTTATTAAACTTTCTCATCTGACGTAGCTGAAACATATAGCTGTCTGCGTCGACATCGCTTGTCCCCCTTACCTCCGGTAGGCGCTTCAGGAGCCTCCGTACAAAAACTAGTAGACTGAGGAACTTCAAATATTTCCAGATGCAGAAATCGGACATGGTGTGTGTGACTGGGTGTTGTGTGTGTGTAATAGGAAGATGAGGTCACACACACACACAAACTTATCATGAAGCTGAGATTTTTAAAAAGCCACTTTGCCTCAGAATCTTTTTAGTGATTGCATACCTTTAGGCAAACAAGTGTGTGTGTGTGTGTAGGTTTGTGTATGTATGTATGTATGTATGTATGTATGTGCAGCGGAGGACACGTGCCGGGCCCCGGTCAAGGACCTCTACCCCTCCACCACCGCCGGTCTTCAAGATCCCCTCCCGGAACCGCTTCGCCCCCCTTCGTGAGACGGACCGCGACACTGTGATCATCAGAGACTCCATCATCCGATACGTCCGTGCTACTGTGGCTAAAGGTAAGGCTCGCACTCACTGCTTACCTGGTGCCCGTGTTCTTGATGTCGCTGCACAGGTACCTAGGGTCGTGAGCAGAAACACCGGAGCTGTGGTTCTTCACGCCGGCTCGAACGACACCAGCCTGAGGCAGTCGGAGATCCTGAAGAGAGACTTCAAAACCCTGGTGGAGACGATTCGCAGCACAGCGCCCACGGTGAGGATCATCGTGTCCGGACCACTTCCAACGTACCAGCGAGGAATTGAAAGGTTCAGTAGACTTTTTGCTTTTAATGAATGGCTTCAGTCGTGGTGTCAGGCTCAGAATCTACTCCTTATTGATAATTGGAATGTTTTCTGGGAGCGTCCTAGGCTGTTCCGCGCTGACGGCCTGCACCCCAGCAGAGTTGGAGCGGAGATCCTCTCGGACCACATCTCCAGGGACCACATCTTACATTAATTATGTAAGACGTTCTCGAAATAATCTTACTGTAATTAGACCAGAAAAAATGCCAAAGAAACAAACAAAAACAGTTCCTAAAATTTGGGCTTCTGAACATTAGATCACTTGCACCCAAAGCACTTATCGTAAATGAAATAATCTCAGACAATAGCCTTACTGCATTCTGCCTCACCGAAACCTGGATTAAACCAAATGACTACATCGGTCTAAATGAGTCTACACCATCAGGTTATATCTATAAGCACGAGCCTCCTTTTGTCGCCACTATCTTTAGTGATTGCCTTACTGTTACCCAGAGAACACAGTATAGATTTAAGTCTTTTGAAGTGCTTGAGTGCTTGTCCTTAATGTTACACTATCGCACATGCACACGAAAACATCCCTGATGTCTCTTGCGCTAGCGACCGTGTATAGACCACCAGGGCCCTACACCGATTTTCTTAGAGAATTCACAGATTTCCTTTCTGACTTATTGGTTAACTTCGATAAAGCATTAATTGTAGGAGATTTTAACATTCATGTTGATGACACAAATGATGCGCTAGGACTCACATTCATGGACTTACTAAACTCACTTGGGCTTAAACAAAACGTCACTAGAGCAACTCACCGTCGTAATCATACACTAGATTTAATAATATCACACAGAATAGATGTCACTGATATAGATATCATTCCTCAAAGTGATGATATCACAGACCATTATCTCATAATGTACACACTACATGTAGAACAGACTAACTGTAGCTCACCACGTTATCAACTCGGTAGAACTATTATTCCGACCACTAAAGACAGATTCACAAATGACCTGCCTGATCTGTCTGGACTTCTTACTGTACCCTTAAACACAGACGATTTGTGCAAACAAACACGACCTCGAGCGAAAGTGGAGAAAAACTAAATTAGAGGTTTTTAGGATTGCATATAAGGAAAGTATGTCCAGCTATAGACAGGCTCTAAAAGCTGCCAGGGCTGAGCACCTGAGCAAACTCATAGAAAATAACCAGAACAATCCCAGGTTTTTATTTAGCACAGTGGCTAGATTAACAAAAAAACAAAAATCTGAACACACTATTCCATCACAGTTCAGTAGTGAGGATTTTATGAGATTCTTCACTGATAAAATCGAAAGTATCAGGAATAAATTAGGTGACGCTCAACATATGAGAGCAACTAACGTCCCGGTCTCACCTAAGGTTCTAGACACACAACTACATTGCTTTACAAGTACAGGTCAGGAAGAGTTAGTTAAACTTATTACTACAGCTAAATCAACAACTTGTTCACTAGACCCCATTCCAACTAAACTACTGAAAGAAGTGTTATATAAAGCCGGTGAGCCTCTTCTTCTTAATATCATTAACTCCTCGTTATCTTTAGGTTACGTCCCTAAATCCTTCAAGTTGGCAGTTATTAGTCCACTCATTAAGAAACCTAATTTAGATCCTAATGAACTTTCAACTTACAGACCTATTTCACACCTTCCGTTTATGTCTAAAATACTAGAAAAGGTTGTGTCTGTTCAACTGAGCTCCTTCTTACAGGAGAACAATATCCTCGAAGAGTTTCAGTCAGGTTTCAGGCCCCATCATAGCACAGAAACTGCTCTTGTTAAAGTTACAAATTACTTGTTCTTAGCTTCGGACAAAGACTGTATGTCACTATTAGTTCTACTTGACCTTAGTGCTGCATTCGACACTATAGATCACAACATTCTCCTAGATCGCTTACAAAATTACACAGGTATTCATGGACAAGCTTTAAGTTGGTTTAGATCCTACCTGTCTGATCGATACCATTTTGTAGAATTAGATGGTGAACCCTCCAGTTTATTACCAGTTAACCATGGGGTCCCTCAAGGATCAGTTCTAGGACCTCTGCTTTTCTTGATATACATGCTTCCATTAGGGAACATTATTAGAAGACATGGGATTAGTTTCCATTGCTATGCTGACGACACACAGTTATACATCTCATCAAAACCAGATGAAATAACTAAATTGTCGAAATTAACTCAATGCCTTAGAGAGATAAAAGACTGGATGAGCTGTAATTTTCTGTTGTTAAACTCTGATGAGACAGAAATACTACTTATAGGCCCAAAAACCAGTACACAGAAACTCTCACAACTTAATTTCCAATTAGAGGGATGTACTGTTACTAGTAGCTCGACAGTGAAAGACCTGGGTGTTATATTAGACAGCAACTTGTCTTTTGAAAATCATGTCGCCCAAACCACAAAAACAGCCTTCTTCCACCTTAGAAATATTGCCAAGCTGAGAAACATCCTGTCTGTATCTGATGCTGAGAAGCTAGTTCATGCTTTCATGACCTCTAGACTGGACTATTGTAATGCATTACTAGGTGGTTGTCCTGCATCTTTAATAAATAGGCTACAGTTAGTCCAAAATGCAGCTGCCAGAGTTCTCACTAGGACAAGAAAGTATGACCATATAACCCCAATTTTATCATCTCTACACTGGCTACCTGTTAAGTTTAGAATCGATTACAAACTGCTGCTACTTACGTACAAGGCTCTTAATGGTTTAGCTCCCATTTATATAACTAGTCTTCTAACACATTATAATCCTTCACGCTCTCTGAGATCACAAAACTCAGGACTTCTGGTAGTCCCCAGAATATCTAAGTCTACTAAAGGCGGAAGAGTGTTTTCTCATTTAGCTCCCAAACTCTGGAATAGTCTTCCTGATAGTGTTCGGGGCTCAGACACACTTTCCCAGTTTAAATGTAGATTAAAAACTCATCTCTTTAGTCAGGCATACACATAATACATCCCATCATATTGTGCACTATTACACTAGACTTGCACATTCAGACACTGCTCTTCTCTCCTCTTTTTCTACCCATGCTGAGACACCCATGCTATGATCGTCTTCCGTGCGATGAAATTTTTGGACCTCCACTGAGACAAGGCTGACTCTGTGAGAATCCTGAGACATCTACAGATCTACCGGCTCCAGTTGGACTCTGTGATACTTGTATATTTGTAACCACACCATCTAGTGTCTCCCATATGAGGATGGGTTCCCCTTGAGTCTGGTTCCTCTCAAGATTTCTTCCTTTACCAATCTAAGGGAGTTTTTCCTTGCCACTGCTGCCTGAGCCACCTCAGACTTGCTCGTTGGGGACAAACACATATACACACATACATACATTCATACATGCATACATACATATACACTGTGAACTATCTTGAATTTTTATTATATTAATTCTTTATACTACTCCTTATGTTTATCTTTTGTTCTATGTTTATGTTCTGTAAAGCTGCTTTGTGACAATGTCCATTGTAAAAAGCGCTATACAAATAAACTTGAATTGAATTGAATTGAATTGAATTGAATTGAATATGTATGTAGTATGTGTGTGTGATTATTTGAATATATTTTCTTCTGGAAAGGTAGGATTCTGACTTTTGTGTACTATCAGTTTAACTCACTTTGTTCTAGAGTTGTGTGATTTGAATTTTTTATATTCTATACCATTGTTGATCTTTTCGTGTTGGTCTTTGTGTTGTAGTTCACTCAGCTGAGCAATCAGGAGAAGTTTCAGTCTCCCTTAAGGTGTGAATTTTGGGCAGGGCTTACTCATTTAAATGGAAGGTTTTCTGCTACAGACACTAGTTTGTAAGTATTCCAGATCCTCCCCACACACAAAGGAGGAAATTTTCTGGACCTGGTTTTCACCCGTCCCTCCCCAGCTACAGATATGACTGCTACCCCACTTCAAGACTCTGATCATGAAGTGGGGATCTCCGGTCAGGAATGGCTGGGACTATTCCCTACCTGGACGCTAGGGGGACATTCTGGCAGTTTTTCTGTCTTGTACTGTACCACGTGCCTTTGATTTTGTTTTGTGTTCATGTGTCTTGGACCTATTGTTGGCTGAGTCCTTGTCTCTTGTTTGTTGTCTTTTGTGTCTTGTCTTTGATTTGTTGTTGTTTCTGTTTCCGTGTTTTGTGTTTCCGTGTTTCTAGTGTTTTCAGCATTTTGTTTTTGAAAGGAGGAGATGCCAAATCCATATTGTAACAATCTCCTCATCAACACAACATTTATCAGACTGCATATTATAATCACACCCCCAGTGTCACCCAGATGAGGATGAGGTTCCCCTTTGAGTCTGGTTCCTCTCAAGGTTTCTTCCTTTACCATCTAAGGGAGTTTTTCTTCCCCACAGTCATCTGAGTCACCTCAGACTTGCTCATTGGGGATAAATACATACACATTTAAATATTAATCTAATATTAATCTTGATTTTTGTAATCTATTAATATTTATATTATTCTTTATAATAACCTTTTGTTTTATGTTTATGTTCTGTAAAGCTGCTTTGAGACAATGTCTATTGTAAAAAACGGCATACAAATAAACTGAATTGAATTGAATTTTGTCATTTTCCCTAATAAACCCCTTTTTTATGGTATCCCTGTATATGAGTCTGTATTTTATCTGTGAAGACTCCTCACACTTCGGCACAAGACCCTCATAAGCTCCACAACATCATCTCCTGCTTCATCCTCCCTGACTGCAGAAGACTTTTCTTATTTTTACCATGAGAAGATGGGGAAAATCTGCAGGACCTTTACTTCTGCCCTGACTACACCTACATCTCAAAGTCAGGATTCCCCTACTACCTTGTTGTCGCATTTCTCAAAAATAGCAGCAAAAGAGATTTTACAACTACGGTGGCCGAGAAGTGCAATACACATTAACAAATCCAAAAACACAACGACAATTCAGACAACTCGGAAGAGGTAGGTATAGTTTGTGATTGGATCATTGGACAAGACACCTGTCACTCAAGGTATACATGAAGTTCAACAGTCTGCCGCAGGGAAAAGTTGGAATGGATGGATGGAATGGAATACTGTGGATTAATTCTGTTATTTTCTTATATTTAAACGGAAAACTTTACACATTACACATAAGATTCCATACCTGTATATCTTGAGTGACAGGTGTCTTGTCCAATGATCGGTAAGTTTCCATTTAAAAAAACGATACACTACCATTTCTGGGTTGTCTGACTTGTCCTTGTGTTTTCGGATTTGTTAATGTGTTTTCAGATTTGTTAATTTGTTTTGCACTTCTTGGCCACCGTATACAACTCATCTGGTCTTGCAGTCCTACCACCCACCCATTGGATCCAGTCCCTTCAATCTCACAAGACCTTCTGCCTTCATCTTCACACTGATCAATGGATCCCTATTCAATTCAATTCAATTCAAGTTTATTTGTATAGCGCTTTTTACAATGGACATTGTCACAAAGCAGCTTTACAGAACATAAACATAAAACAAAAGATAAACATAAGGAGAAGTATAAAGAATTAATATAATAAAAATTCAAGATATATACAGTTCACAGTGTGTATGTATGTATGTATGTGTGTATGTGTATTTGTCCCCAATGAGCAAGTCTGAGGGCTCAGGCAACAGTGGCAAGGAAAAACTCCCTTAGATTGGTAAAGGAAGAAACCTTGAGAGGAACCAGACTCATGGGGAACCCATCCTCATATGGGTGACACTAGATGGTGTGGTTACAAATATACAAGTATCACATAGTCCAACTGGAGCCGGTAGTTCTGTAGATGTCTCAGGGTTCTCACAGAGTCAGCCTTGTCTCAGTGGAGGTCCAGAAATTTCAACGCACGGAAGACGATCTTAGCATGGGTGTCTCGGCATGGGTAGAAAAAGAGAAGAGAAGAGCAGTGCAGAGGGATTAACATATCTGCTGTTCATAAGAATGTGCAAGTCTAGTGTGATGGTGCACAATATTTATTTATGGGATGTATTATGTGTACGCCTGACTAAAGAGATGAGTTTTCAATCTACATTTAAACTGTGAAAGTGTGTCTGAGCCCCGAACACTATCAGGAAGACTATTCCAAAGTTTGGGAGCTAAATAAGAGAACGCTCTTCCGCCTTTAGTAGACTTAGATATTCTGGGGACTACCAGAAGTCCTGAGTTTTGTGATCTCAGAGAGCGTGAAGGATTGTAACGTGTTAGAAGACTAGTTAGATACATGGGAGCTAAACCATTAAGAGCCTTGTACGTAAGTAGCAGCAGTTTGTAATCAATTCTAAACTTAACAGGTAGCCAGTGTAGAGATGATAAAATTGGGGTTATATGGTCATACTTTCTTGTCCTAGTGAGAACTCTGGCTGCTGCATTTTGGACTAACTGTAGCCTATTTATTAAAGATGCAGGACAACCACCTAGTAATGCATTACAATAGTCCAGTCTAGAGGTCATGAAAGCGTGAACTAGCTTCTCAGCATCAGATACAGACAGGATGTTTCTCAGCTTGGCAATATTTCTGAGGTGGAAGAAAGCTGTTTTTGTGGTTTGCGCGACGTGATTTTCAAAAGACAAGTTACTGTCTAATATAACACCCAGGTCTTTCACTGTCGAGCTACTAGTAACAGTACATCCCTCTAAATGGAAATTAAGTTGTGAGAGTTTCTGTGTACTAGTTTTTGGGCCTATAAGTAGTGTTTCTGTCTTATCAGAGTTTAACAACAGAAAGTTACAGCTCATCCAGTCTTTTATCTCTCTAAGGCATTGAGTTAATTTCGACAATTTAGTTATTTCATCTGGTTTTGAGGAGATGTATAACTGTGTGTCGTCGGCATAGCAATGGAAGCTAATCCCATGTCTTCTAATAATGTTCCCTAATGGAAGCATGTATATCGAGAAAAGCAGAGGTCCTAGAACTGATCCTTGAGGGACCCCATAATTAACTGGTAATAAGCTGGAGGATTCACCATTTAATTCTACAAAATGGTATCGATCAGAAAGGTAGGATCTAAACCAACTTAAAGCCTGTCCATGAATACCTGTGTAATTTTGTAAGCGATCTAGGAGAATGTTGTGATCTATAGTGTCGAATGCAGCACTAAGGTCAAGTAGAACTAATAGTGACATACAGTCTTGGTCCGAAGCTAAGAACAAGTCGTTTGTAACTTTAACAAGTGCAGTTTCTGTGCTATGATGGGGCCTGAAACCTGACTGAAACTCCTCGAGGATATTGTTCTCCTGTAAGAAGGAGCTCAGTTGAACAGACACAACCTTTTCTAGTATCTTAGACATAAACGGAAGGTGTGAAATCGGTCTGTAATTTGAAAGTCCATTAGGATCTAAATTAGGTTTCTTAATGAGTGGCCTAATAACTGCCAACTTGAAGGATTTAGGGACGTGACCTAAAGATAACGAGGAGTTAATAATATTAAGAAGAGGCTCACCGGCTTTATGTAACACTTCTTTCAGTAGTTTAGTTGGAATGGGGTCTAGTGAACAAGTTGTTGATTTAGCTGTAGTAATAAGTTTAACTAACTCTTCCTGACCTGTACTTGTAAAGCAATGTAGTTGTGTGTTTAGAACCTTAGGTGAGGCCGGGATGCTAGTTGCTCTTATGTGTTGAGCGTCACCTATTTTATTCCTGATACTTTCGATTTTATCAGTGAAGAATCTCATAAAATCGTCACTACTGAACTGTGATGGAATTGTGTGTTCAGATTTTTGGTTTTTTGTTAGTCTAGCTACTGTGCTAAATAAAAACCTGGGATTGTTCTGGTTATTTTCTATGAGTTTGCTCAGGTGCTCAGCCCTGGCTGCTTTTAGAGCCTGTCTATAGCTGGACATACTTTCCTTATATGCAATTCTAAAAACCTCTAATTTAGTTTTTCTCCACTTTCGCTCGAGGTTACGGGTCTCTCTCTTGAGGGTGTGAGTATGACTATTATACCATGGTGCAAGCGTTTTATCTCTAACCTTCTGTAATCTGATTGGGGCAACAGTGTCTAGTGTGCTAGTGAATATAGCGCCTATGCTGTTAGTAATTTCATCTAGGTCGTCTGTGTTTAAGGGTGCAGTAAGAAGTCCAGACAGATCAGGCAGGTTATTTGTGAATCTGTCTTTAGTGGTCGGAATAATAGTTCTACCGAGACGATAACGTGGTGAAACGCAGTTAGCCTGTTCTACAGGTAGTGTGTACATTATGAGATAATGGTCTGTGATATCATCACTTTGAGGAATGATATCTATATCAGTGACATCTGTTCTGTGTGATATTATTAAATCTAGCGTATGATTACGACGGTGAGTTGCTCTAGTGACATTTTGTTTGAGCCCAAGTGAGTTTAGTAAGTCCATGAATGTGAGTCCTAGCGCATCATTTGTGTCGTCAACATGAATGTTAAAATCTCCTACAATTAATGCTTTATCAAAGCTAACCAGTAGGTCAGAAAGAAAATCTGTGAATTCTCTAAGAAAATCGGTGTAGGGCCCTGGTGGTCTATACACGGTCGCTAGCGCAAGAGACATCAGGGATTTTTGTTTCGTGTGCGTGTGCGATAGTGTAACATTAAGGACAAGCACTTCAAAAGACTTAAATCTATACTGTGTTCTCTGGGTAACAGTAAGGCAATCGTTAAAGATAGTGGCGACACCACCTCCACGACCAGTCTGTCGAGGCTCGTGCTTATAGATATAACCTGATGGTGTAGACTCATTTAGACCGATGTAGTCATTTGGTTTAATCCAGGTTTCGGTGAGGCATAATGCAGTAAGGCTATTGTCTGAGATTATTTCATTTATGATAAGTGCTTTGGGTGTAAGTGATCTAATGTTCAGAAGCCCAAATTTTAGGAACTGTTTTTGTTTGTTTCTTTGGCATTTTTCTGGTCTAATTACAGTAAGATTATTTCGAGAACGTCTTACATAATTACTTTTTAATCTCACTGCTCGGGGAACAGACACAGTTTCTATGGGGAGAGGTATGTGTGCAGTTGTATCGATGTGTTGAGGTGAAGGATGGCTATTGAAATTTAAATTTAAGGCGTAGCTTACCAGTCAGACTTACCAGTCAGTCTGGTAACAGACTTACAGTCAGTTACCAGTCCCTAACATCTGGTCATTTACCAACTACCGTCAAGAGATCAAGGGTTATTCCCATCCTAAAGAAACCTGCTCTGGATCCATCAGACATCAGTAACTACAGACCGGTATCACTTCTTTTTTCCAAAAATTCTTGAACGCATTGTTTATAATCAACTGTCTGTCTATCTCTCACAGAATAACCTCCAAGATCCCAACAGTCTGGCTTTAAAGCAGCTCATTCCACAGAGACAGCTCTTTTGGATGTCTCTGAGAACTACATGCTGCTACATTTACATTTACATTTACAGCATTTGGCAGACGCCCTTATCCAGAGCGACGTACATAAGTGCTTAAATCTCTAACATTGAATACATTAATGCTGGCTCACTAAGTTACATACTTAAGATACCATGAGTTTAAAACATTTGTTCAAAGTTACAATGAAAAGTGTCAAAGGTGTGTGTTTTGTTTTTTTTTAAATGCGAAAGATAAGGAAAGAAGTGCTAGTTGAAGTGTTTCCTGAATAAGTAGGTCTTCAACCGCCGGGTGAAAATATCCAGTGACTCAGCTGTCCGGACCTCTAGGGGAAGTTCATTCCACCACCTTGGTGCCAGTACAGAGAAGAGTCTTGTAGTATACTTGCCTCTTACCCTGAGAGATGGTGGAACCAGTCGAGCAGTGCTGGTAGATCGGAGGGTGTGGGGTGCGGTGCAAGGAGTGATGAGGGCTTTGAGGTAAGAGGGAGCTGGTCCATTTTTGGCTTTGTAGGCCAGCATCAGTGTTTTGAATCTGATGCGTGCAGCTACCGGAAGCCAGTGGAGGGATCGCAGCAGCGGGGTGGTATGCGAGAACTTTGGCAGGTTGAAAACAAGCCGGGCAGCTGCATTTTGGATCATTTGCAGAGGACGGATTGCGTTCATAGGTAGACCTGCCAGCAGTGCATTGCAGTAATCCAGTCTAGAAATGACAAGAGACTGAACAAGTACCTGAGCAGCCTGTGTGGACAGAAATGGCCGAATCCTTCTAATGTTGTAGAGAAGAAACCGACATGAGGGAGTCACATTAGCAACATGAGAGGAAAAGGACAGTTGATTGTCCATGGTTACCCCAAGGTTGCGAGCTGTGGCTGAAGGGGAGATCAGATCGTTGTGCAAGGATATAGCAAGGTCATGACCTGCGGATGAATCACCTGGGATGAAGAGCAGCTCAGTTTTGCTAGGATTAAGCTTTAACTGATGAGCAGTCATCCATGATGAAATTTCTGCCAGACATGCAGAGATCCGGTCAGAAGCTGTGGCATCTGCGGGTGGGAAAGAGAAGATAAGTTGTGTATCATCAGCATAGCAGTGGTAAGAGAACCCATGTGAGGAAATGACTTCACCAAGAGAGTGAGTATACAGGGAGAAAAGAAGAGGACCAAGTACTGAGCCCTGTGGGACGCCAGTGGAGAGTCTGCTTGGAGCAGATGTCACTCCCCTCCATGTTACCTGATATGAGCGTCCTTCCAGGTAGGAAGTGAACCATTCCCAAGCTTATCCGCAAATCCCAAGACTCCTGAGGGTGGCTAAGAGAGTTTTATGGTTGACCGTATCAAACGCTGCTGAAAGGTCAAGGAGGACAAGGACAGATGAGAGTTTGGCTGATCTAGCAGCATGTAGTTTCTCAGAGACATCCAAAAGGGCTGTCTCTGTGGAATGAGCTGCTTTAAAGCCAGACTGGTTGGGGTCTTGGAGGTTGTTCTGTGAGAGATAGACAGACAGTTGATTAAAGACAATGCGTTCAAGAATTTTTGAAAGAAACGAGAGAAGTGATACTGTATCTGTATCTCTGTAGTTACTGATGTCTGATGGATCCAGAGCAGGTTTCTTCAGGATGGGAATAACCCTTGCTCTCTTGAAAGGAGTTGGTACCTGACCAGATGCTATGGATCTATTGGCGATAGTGGTAATGAAGGGCAGAAGGTCTTGCGAGATGGTCTGGAGCACAGTGGAAGGGAGTGGATCCAATGGGCAGGTGGTAGGATTGCAAGACTGGATGAGTTTTAGAATCTCTTCTGCTGTTACAGTTGAGAAATGCGACAACAAAGGTGTAGGGGAGTCCATACTCTGAGATGTAAGTGCAGTCGGGGCTGAAGTGAAGGTCCGGCAAATTTCCTCAATCTTCTCCTGGTAGAAAGAAGCAAAGTCTTCTGCAGTCAGGGAGGATGAAGAAGGTGGAGCCGGGGGGTTGAGCAGAGAAGAGATGATGTTGTGGAATTTCCGAGGGTCATGTGAGGAAGCTTCAAGCTTTTCCTTGTAGAAGGAAGTCTTGGCAGAAGTCACATCTGAGGAGAACTTGGCCATGAGTGTTCGGTAAGAATCAAGATCTGCATCAAGTTGTGATTTCTTCCACTTTCTCTCTGATGATCTTAGCTCTCTTCGATTGTTGCGCAGCACATCTGAAAGCCAAGGAGCAGAACAAGAAGTTTTCTTGGGTTTAGTGGACATAGGGCAGAGGAAGTCCATAGTTGAGGAAAGAGATGAGAGGAAAGTATCTGTGGCCGAGTCCAAGGGTAGTGAGGAAAAAGACTCAGGATCAGGAAGGGAAGAAAGAGTGCCAGAAGCTACAGAAGAAGGGGAGACAGAGTAAAGGTTGCGGCAGGTAAGAGCGAGGGGGTGAGAGGTAGTTTTAGGTAGGGTAGGGAGAGTGATGGTGAAGGATACCAGGTGATGATCAGAGGCGTGTAGTGGGGTAGCAGTCACATCTGTAGCTGGAGAAGGACGGGTGAAAACCAGGTCCAGCACATTGCCTCCTTTGTGTGTGGGGATGTAGCTGTTGAGTGTGAGTGTGAATGAGTCGAGAAGAGACAGGAGGGAAGAAGAATGTAGCTTGTCAGAGGGGAGGTTGAAGTCACCAAGCACTGTCAGGGGGGAGCTATCAGAAGGGAAAGCACTAAGCAGTGTGTCCATTTCTTCCAGGAAGTCACCTAGGGGACCAGGAGGACGGTAAACAACAATGATAACAAGGTTAATTGAAGAGGTAACTGAAATGGCATGGAATTCAAAAGAGGAGATGGTTAAATGAGACAAGAGGAGAGGTGTAAAGCACCATTTCTTTGACAGCAATAAACCTGTACCACCACCCCTGCCTGTTTCTCGTGGTGAGTGAGAGAAAGCATAGGCAGAGGATAAAGCAGCTGGTGTAGCAGTGTTCTGTGGGGATATCCAGGTCTCTGTTAGCGCAAGAAAATCAAAGGAGTAATGGGAAGTTAAAGCAGAGATAAAATCAGCTTTTTTCACAGCAGACTGGCAATTCCAGAGCCCACCTACCACCACTGTTTGAGACTTACACAACAGAGGAGGGTAGATGAGGTTACTGGGATTGTGACCTCTGCTGTGTGGATGAGAGCGTCTGCGAGAGTAAGAATTGAGTACAGAGATGGGTTTAAGGCACATATTTGCAGTCAAACAAGAGTGAGAATTAAGGTATGGTAGACTATAGCAAAACAATCTAGCCATGGGGGTCACAGTCCAGTGACTTCTGTGCCGGTCCCAAGCCCGGATAAATAGAGAGGGTTGCGTCAGGAAGGGCATCCGGCATAAAACATTGCCAAATCTAAACATGCGAATTGTCAGTAAGAATTTCATACCGGATCGGTCGAGGCCCGGGTTAACAACGACCGCCATCGGCGCCGTTGACCTACGGGGCGCCGGTGGAAATTGGGCTACTGTTGGTCGAAGAAATAGAGGAGGGAGGAGAGTGCACAGACAGAGAGAGAAGAGGAAAGGTAAGAGTGTAGGACTGAGAATAGTTGGTACTATGACAGGGAAAGGTAGAGAGCTGGCTGATATGATGGAGAGAAGGAAGGTGGATATACTGTGTGTACAGGAGACCAAGTGGAAGGGTAGCAAGGCTCGTAGTATAGGAGCAGGATTCAAGCTGTTTTATTATGGTGTGGATAGTAAGAGAAATGGGGTAGGTGTGGTCCTGAAGGAGGAGTTTGTGAGGAATGTTCTGGAGGTGAAGAGAGTGTCAGACAGGGTGATGAGTCTGAAGTTAGAGATTGAAGGGGTGATGTTGAATGTTGTTAGTGGTTATGCCCCGCAGGTAGGTTGTGAGTTAGAGGAGAAAGAGAGATTCTGGTGTGAATTCGATGAGGTGATTGAGAGTATTCCCAAGGGTGAGAGAGTGGTGATAGGAGCGGATTTTAATGGACATGTTGGTGAGGGGAACACAGGTGATGAGGAAGTGATGGGCAAGTTTGGAGTTAAGGAAAGGAACCTTGAAGGACAGATGGTAGTAGACTTTGCTAAGAGGATGGACATGGCTGTGGTTAACACTTATTTTCAGAAGAGGGAGGAACATAGAGTGACTTACAAGAGTGGAGGTAGGAGAACACAGGTAGACTACATCCTTTGTAGAAGAGGCAATCTGAAAGAGATTAGTGACTGTAAAGTGGTAGTGGGAGAGAGTGTAGCCAGACAGCATAGGATGGTGGTGTGTAGGATGACTCTGATGGTCTGTAAGAGGAAGAGGTCAAAGATAGAGAAGAAAACTAAGTGGTGGAAGCTGAGAAAGGAGGAATGTTGTGAGGAATTTAGACAGAAGTTGAGGCAGGCTCTGGGTGGTCAGGTAGTGCTGCCAGATGACTGGGAAACTACAGCAGAAGTGATCAGGGAGACAGGGAGAAAGGTGCTGGGTGTGTCATCTGGAAGGAGGAAAGAAGATAAGGAGACTTGGTGGTGGAATGAGGAAGTTCAGGATAGTATCCAGAGGAAGAGATTAGCCAAGAAGAAGTGGGATATGGACAGGACTGAAGAGAATAGACAGGAATACAAGGAGTTACAGCGCAGAGTGAAGAGGGAAGTGTCTAAGGCCAAGCAGAAGGCATATGACGAGTTGTACACTAGGTTAGACACTAGAGAAGGAGAGAAGGACTTGTACAGGTTAGCTAGACAGAGGGATCGAGATGGGAAGGATGTGCAGCAAGTTAGAATTATTAAGGATAGAGATGGAAGGGTGCTCACAAGTGAGGAGAGTGTACAGAGGAGATGGAAGGAATACTTTGAGGAGCTGATGAATGAGGAAAATCAGAGGGAAAAAAGAGTAGAAGGGGTGAACTCTGTGGAACAGGAAGTAGATAAGATTAGAAAGGATGAAGTCAGGAAGGCTTTGAAGAGGATGAAAAGTGGAAAGGCAGTTGGTCCTGACGACATCCCGGTAGAGGTCTGGAAGTGTCTAGGAGAGGCAGCAGTGGAATTTTTAACTAGTTTGTTCAACAGGGTTTTAGAAAGTGAGAGGATGCCTGAGGAATGGAGAAGGAGTGTGTTAGTGCCGATCTTTAAGAATAAGGGTGACGTGCAGAGTTGCAGCAACTATAGGGGGATAAAGTTGATGAGCCATACAATGAAGTTGTGGGAAAGAGTAGTGGAAGCTAGGTTAAGGAAGGTGGTGAAAATTTGTGAGCAGCAGTATGGCTTCATGCCCAGAAAGAGCACAACAGATGCAATTTTTGCTCTGAGAATGTTGATGGAGAAGTATAGGGATGGTCAGAGGGAGTTGCACTGTGTGTTTGTAGACTTAGAGAAAGCGTATGACAGGGTGCCAAGAGAAGAGCTGTGGTACTGTATGAGGAAGTCAGGAGTAGCAGAGAAGTATGTCAGAGTGGTGCAGGACATGTATGAGAGGAGCAGGACAGTGGTGAGGTGTGCTGTAGGTCAGACAGAGGAGTTCACAGTGGAGGTGGGACTGCATCAGGGATCGGCTCTGAGCCCCTTCCTGTTTGCTATAGTGATGGACCAGTTGTCAGAGGAGGTCAGACAGGAGTCTCCTTGGACGATGATGTTTGCAGATGACATTGTGATCTGTAGTGAGAGCAGGGAGCAGGTGGAGAAAACCTGGAGAGGTGGAGGTTTGCACTGGAGAGAAGAGGAATGAAAGTCAGTCGTAGTAAGACTGAGTACATGTGTGTGAATGAACGGGAGGGAAGTGGAACAGTAAGGTTACAGGGTGAAGAGGTGAAGAAGGTACAGGAGTTTAAGTACTTGGGGTCAACAGTCCAGAGTAATGGAGAGAGTGGGAAAGAAGTAAAGAAGTGAGTGCAGGCAGGTTGGAGTGGGTGGAGAAAGGTGTCAGGAGTTCTGTGTGATAGGAAAGTGTCAGCAAGAATCAAGGGGAAGGTGTACAGGACAGTGGTGAGACCGGCCATGCTGTATGGTTTAGAGACAGTGTCACTGAAGAAGAGACAGGAGTCGGAGCTAGAGGTAGCCGAACTGAAGATGTTGAGGTTTTCTTTGGGAGTGACAAGATTGGACAGGATTAGGAACGAGTACATCAGAGGGACAGCCCATGTTGGACGTTTGGGGGACAAAGTTAGGGAGGCAAGATTAAGATGGTTTGGACATGTTCAGAGGAGGGAGAGTGAGTATATTGGTAGGAGAATGTTGGACATGGAGCTGCCAGGCAGGAGGCAAAGAGGAAGGCCAAAGAGGAGGTATATGGATGTAATGAATGAGGATTTGAAGCTAGTGGGTGCAAGTGTTGAGGATGCAGAAGATAGGGATAGGTGGAGAGAGATGATTCGCTGTGGCGACCCCTGAAGGGAAAAGCCGAAAGAAGAAGAAGAAGAAGAAGAGACTATAGCAAAACAGTATTAGACACTAAGTTTACAATGAGAGAGAGAGAGAGAGAGAGATACTTACAAACCTTCAATTTAAATAGGTAAGCCCTGCCCTCAATTCACACCTTAAGGTAGACTGAAACTACTCCTGATTAATCAGCTGAGAGAACAACAAAGACCAACACTATAAAAATCAACAATGGTATAGAATATAACAATTCAAATCACACTACTCTAGAACAAAGTGAGTTAAGCAGATAGTATACAAAAGTCAGGAACCTACTTTACCAGAAGACAATATATTCAAATGAAGAGAGTTAAAGCACACTGAAGAATAGGCTGGTTCACCTTCAATTTAAATAGGTAAGCCCTGCCCACAATTCACACCTTAAGGTAGACTGAAACTACTCCTGATTAATCAGCTGAGAGAACAACAAAGACCAACACTATAAAAATCAACAATGGTATAGAATATTACAATTCAAATCACACTACTCTAGAACAAAGTGAGTTAAGCAGATAGTATACAAAAGTCAGGAACCTACTTTACCAGAAGACAATATATTCAAATGAAGAGAGTTAAAGCATACTCATCAGTTACATCAGCCAAACTGTCATCCGTCCTTATCCTTCTTGACCTTTCAGCAGCATTTGATACGATCAACCACAAGACGCTCTTGTCCACCCTCAGGAGTCTTGGGATTTGTGGATCAGCTTGGGAATGGTTTGCTTCCTACCTGGAAGGATGTTCATATCAGGTAACATGGAGGGAAGTGACATCTGCTCCATGCAGACTCTCCACTGGTGTCCCACAGGGCTCAGTACTTGGTCCTCTTCTTTTCTCCCTGTATACTCACTCTCTTGGTGAAGTTATTTCCTCACATGGGTTCTCTTACCACTGCTATGCTGATGATACACAACTTATCTTCTCTTTCCCACCCTCAGATACCACAGCTTCTGACTGGATCTTAGCATGTCTGGCAGAAATATCATCATGGATGCTGGCTCATCAGTTGAAGCTCAATCCTAGCAAAATTGGTCATCATGACCCAGGTCAATATCCCTGAATAACGATCAGATCTCCCCAGCTCGCAAACCTGTGATAACCATGGACAATCATCTGTCCTTTGAACAAAATTTTTAAACAGTGTTTTAGGATCATGGTATCTTAAGTCTGTAAGCTAGTGAACCAGATTTAATGTATTCACTAATACTTAAAAGCACTTTTGTACGTCATTCTGGATAAGAGTCAAATGCTGTATGTGTGTGATCAGTCCGGATTACAGAGAGTAATGTTTATTTCGCCAGTCTGTTTATGAAGAGTTCAGGTCTGATCTTGTAGCACCCTCTGCTGGTCACATTGATGAAAGCCAATCCCTAACATTCTCAAAAACAATTTGATCATAAAAATCTTTTTTTTCTTACATTAACAGGTATATATATACATATATATATATATATATATGTATAATGTGTGTTATATAATTATATATATAATGTGTATGTGTGTGTGTGTGTGTGTGTGTGTGTGTGTGTGTGTGTGTGTATAAACTTATTTTATTTTTCTTTTAGATTGTTTTTTTTATTATCTCTATCTCAGTCTAGGTTTCTAATTTGCAGTCGAAATAAAATATACACTCGTTCAGGGCCATGGGTTTATGTACCAGTGTGTCAGGGACGCGGGGTAAAAACATGGACACAGACAATACCAGACCGGACACGAGACGACATAAGACAACAAGGATTCCGCGTTGCCATAGGTTAAATAGACAGGCCAATGAACACATGAGGAACAGGTGTGCAGAGACGGGGAGGAGTAACAACAACAAACAAGGGCGGGGCAGACACGTGACAGGGAACATAAACAAGAGCATGTGGCCAAAGTCCGGGCTGAGTCCTGACAATCTCAGGAGTGAGGGTCCCAAATAATTCAGTCCTGTTTCAGACCATTTAATGCTCATAGATAAAAAGAAAAACTCAGGATAAAACAATGTGAGAGAACGTCTACTGTTATTAAAAATGGTTTAAATGTTTCTGAACCTGGTTTCTAAATGTTTATTTTCTTTTTGCGTTCATTTGCCCAAAATATTTTGGGAACCTCTGGCTAGCATTAAAGGTGCACACAGGCATGTTTGCTTCACCCGTCTAGGGTTGGGGGTTTGAGTCCCTGTGTGTGTGTGTGTGTGTGTGTGTGTGTGTGTGTGTGTGTGTGTGTGTTGCACCTCCCTTTTTTGTTGAGAATATGAAATATAAAGTCTGCTGCTTCAGGGTTTGTAGATCTTTTTGTCAGATGTTACTGTGGTGTACCTATATACACCACATATATATAATATAATTACACACATTTTATAATTGTCAAAGGCTTTTATTGACAATTACATTAAGTTTATGCAAAGAGTCAATCTTTTTTTCCTGTGTTGAAGCTTCTATTTAAGACGTCTGTAATTCACTGTGGCTTTCTGTCAGTCAGCTTCTGGTCCACAGCCTGACTGATGACAGCTCATTCTTACATAATCAATACTTGGAGTTTCAGAATTTGTGAATTTTTGCTGATGTTTTGTTCCCTGAGACACTTAGTTATCACTTTTCACTATCTCTATCACTTGTTGGACTTTCTTGCACACCCTGAAGCCTTCTACACAACAACTGAACCTCTCTCCTTGAAGTTCTTGATCTGATAAATTGTTGTTTTAGGTACAATCTTCCAAACAGTAATGTCCTTTCCTGTGAATCTCTTTTTGTACAAAACGATGCTGACTGCTTGAATGATGAATAGTTACCATGGTTACCAGAGGAAGAACAATGATTTCACCACTCTCCTTTTAAAGCTCCCAGTCTGTTATTATAACATAATCAGTATGACAGTGTGATGTCCAGCCTTGTCCTGGTCAACACTCTGACCTGAGTTAATGAGAGAGTCACTGACATCATGTCAGATGCTCCTTTTGTGGAAGGAGCTGAAATGCAGTGTTTGGGTGTTTGGGTATGGGAAACAGTAATGGGGGGTTTTGGGATTAAGTTCATTTTCATGGCAAAGAGTGTCAGGACTCAGCCCGGACTTTGGCCACATGCTCTTGTTATGTTCCCTGTCACGTGTCTGCCCCACCCTTGTTTACTCCTCCCCGTCTCTGCACACTTGTTCCTCATGTGTTCATCGTCCTGTCTATTCAACCTTGCTCCTGTCTCCTGTTGTCTTCTGATGTCGTCTTATGTCTGGTCTGGTATTGTCTGTGTTTCGTGTTTTTAGTTAATAAATTATGTTTATTTTTTGGCTATCCTGCAGTTGGGTCTGTTTTTATCCCCACGTCCCTGACAAAGAGAGACTTTGCTATCAATTGTACTTCATCTTGTGACTCTTCATTACATTCAAGTATATTCAAATTGCCATAATAAAAGCTGAAGCATCAGACTCAGTGAAAATGAATGTGTCATTCTCATAAGCTTTGGCAATGGCTGTAATTAGAGCAGAGAAAATAAGTACTATAATCACCCAAAAAAAGAAACGTGAGCATATCTCTCTGATATCAGTCACACAGAAACACTTTTCAATTAAAAAAATAAAGTGTTTAAAACGTATATTTTGTTAATGAGGATAATTTGTGCTCCTTGAAGACATTTTCAGCTGCACACTGTTTTTCCTTCGCCTAGGATATAAAAAAATCATTCTGAGAGATTTATGGAGGTGTGTTATATGACCAGTAGATGGCAGACTTGTTTCACACATTGATAAAGTGACAAAGTTCTTGAGTCTATAAGTAACATTGCAACCGCGCACATATACCCTGCATTTCCGAAGACACACACACACACACACACCACTTTCCCTTTTCCCTAAATATTATTATGGTGTGTGTGTGTGTGTATGGCCTCTTTGTGTTTGACCCAGTTTTACTCTTTATGAGGTGTGTGTGCTCAGCTTTGGCACTCAGGGATTAACACTGTAATTGATATAATAATGAATATAATTAGGGACGATAACATTACAGTTGTATGTTTTTCTGTTCTTGTTACTCATGCCTGGATTAGAACAAAGGAATATGAGCAAAGACACTCGAGCATTAAACCTGCCCTAAAAACTATAATATCTATAATAGCAGTATAACAGTAATCTATAACGGCTATGTCACACATACAGCGTTTCATCGCGACATATTAAAATATAAGTGGGAAATTCAGTAATTATTTTATATAATGAGTCACTGATCACATGTTAATATAAATCACATGTTTATATTAATACATTTACTGCAATATATATGTATATATATTTTCCACTGCGACTTTAATACTCCACATAAGCGTAATAAAAACGTGTAATTGTTGACAGTGAAGTTTTCTGTGACTGAGAAATGTGTGTGATGTGTGTGGTGTGTGTGTGCGTGCGTGTGTGTGTGTGCGTGCGTGTGTGTGTGTGCGTGCGTGTGTGTGCGTGCGTGTGTGTGTGTGCTGTGTGTGTGCGTGCGTGGGTCCGTCCGTGCGTGTGTGATGTGTATGTGTGTGCTGTGTGTGTGCGTGCGTCCGTCTGTGCGTGTGTGTGATGTGTGCGTGTGTGTGTGCGTGCGTGCGCGTGTGTGATGTGTGTGTGCGTGCGCGCGTCCGTCCGTCCGTCCGTGCGTGATGTGTGTGTATGTGTGTGCTGTGTGCGTGCGTGCGTCCGTCCGTCCGTGCGTGTGTGATGTGTGTGTGTGATGTGTGTGTGTGTTGTGTGTGTGTGTGTGTGTGTGCGTGCGTCCGTCCGTGCGTGTGTGTGATGTGTGTGTGTGCGTGCGTGTGATGTGTGTGTGTGTTATGTGTGTGTGTGCGTGCGTGTGTGTGATGTGTGTGTGTGTGATGTGTGTGTGTGATGTGGTAAAGGAGTCTCCAGTGTGAGCTTTGTGTACGAGTTACAGGTGAAGCTGTAACTTCACGTTTTGTCAGACACACAGTTGTGTTTGAATAAAACTAAGATTACACGAAGTTAATTAAATTAGTAGAAATTTAACGTGACTACAGGCGTTACAGTGTAAGTCTTTCAGTGAGTGCGCGCGCGCGACTACGGGTCGCTGCTCCGCTTTGCGCGTGGCTCAGACGAGTCCAGTTTCTCACCTTGGCTCCCCCTCATCATATCCATCCCCCCGTCTCACCCTCCCTCCCCGAACTCTCCCCATCAGAGCGCGCAAGGCGAGACGCAGAAGAGAGAAACGGGCTCGAGCGGCGGAACGGTAACGATCTCGTGTGGTACCCCGGATTACACCGACAGAAATGTCTGGATATATCAATCTCTCCACTACTCACGAGTAACATAGAGGCACGTGCTCGCACACGTTACACACACACACACACACACACACACACACACACAGACGGAAAAGTTAAAGAGCAACGGAACGGACTGGCAAGAATTCGCGGTAAGGTTTCAGAATGAGTGCTCGCGCTGTGTGTGTGTGTGTGTGTGTGTGTGTGTGTGTGAGAGAGAGAGAGAGAGAGAGAGAGAGAGAAAGAGAGACAGAGAGAAAAAGAGAGAGAGAGAGAGAGAGGGTTCTTTAGATGGTTAATTATAAAATGATTATTAGTGCTAAATGTTAGAGATAGAATAATGCGGTGTTGTGCGCTGACACTGGAGACTCCTTCCATAAATATAACATAAACATAATTTACTCATTTTATCAGTGTGTGCTGTCTCTGTGAACGGTGTAGCTCCGAGTGCATTAATATAAACCTGTGTTAATGTTACAATTAATCAACACCGAGTGCAGTGGAGAAATGCAAGGCTTTATTTATCTCATTACTGTCAGTAAATAATACAAAATATAAGAAGAGCAATAATAAGCACGCGCATTACATTATTATTATTATTATTATTATTATTATTATTATTATTATTATGTGTTTACCTTGTCGAGGCTGTTGAGTCATGCACGGACAGGTGGCAGATCAAACACTGTGACATTTCCTGTTTTTTTTTTTTTTTTTCTTTTTTTTTCTACAAGGTCGCGAGAGCAGGGAATTTAATAACGGTAACAAAACGGGCTGAACTCTCAGTTTCCTGCCAGCGCGCGCTGCCAAACAAAGCAGCTCTGCTCAAGGGGAACAGCATAGCAGAGCGCGAGGTGTGTGTGAGTGTGTGTTTGTGTGTGAGTGTGTTGTGTGTGTGTGAGTGTGAGTGAGTGTTTGTGTGTGTGTTTGTGTGTGAGTGTGTGTGTGAGTGAGTGTGCTTGTGTGTGAGTGTGTGTGTATGTGTGTGAGTGAGTGTGTTTGTGTGTGAGTGTGTGTGTGAGTGTGTGTGTGTGTGAGTGTTTGTGTGTGTGTTTGTGTGTGTGTGTGTTTGTGTGTGTGTGTGTGTGTGTGTGTGTGTGAGTGTGTGTGTGTGTGAGTGAGTGTTTGTGTGTGTGTGTGTTTGTGTGTGTGATTGAGTGTGTTTGTGTGTGTTCCTATCCAGTGTTCCTATCACTGTTAAAGTCACATAAATCCAGATGCATATTACCTTCATTAATCACGAAAAAAAAACACCCATTAGGGGAGTATAACCACACACACACACACACACACACACACACACATACTGTATATATATATATATATATAGATATAGATATATATATAGATATATATATATATATATATGTATATATATATATATATATATAGATATAGATATAGATATAGATATATATAATATTTTCAATCTCCCATATCCAAACACAGTCTTTTGAACTCAGGAGGGAAACCACAAATAATTTTATCAAGTAGTCAAATACAGGCAAACATTTACGCACACACAGATGCACACGCAAACACATGCAGGCACACATACACACACACACACACACACATTTTTCAAGGTGCCAAGGTTTTCAATAACAGATTGAACCATTTAAAGAGAGCCTCTCTCTCTATTTTCATGAAACAGCACACCTTTTAACTTCAGCAGGGTAGCTTGAACTGCAGACACACACACACAAACACACACACTTCTGCTATTTTATTGTTGTCACCTGCTTGACCTCTACTGAGTTACCATATGCCACCACACCCACACACTTGTGCACCTACACACACACATACACACAAACACACATCTGGAGAGAATCTGGGTCTGGGACGTTAGAGTTTGGAGAAGCTGTAAAATCCAGAGAGTCAACAGACAGAGTAAGAAAAACAAGGACATAGAATTTAAAAAGAGAGACAGGCAGAAAATTGGCTAGAAAGAAAGAAAGAAAGAAAGAAAGAAAGAAAGAAAGAAAGAAAGAAGGGTTGAATGTAGGTGGGAGAAAAAAACGAGAGAGCAGGAGACCTTGCATATAAATAGAGACAGACAAATGAGCAATGCAAGAGAGAGAGAGAGAGAGAGAGAGAGAGCTATTAACAGAGCAGATTAATGATTATCATATAGATTTTCTTTGTAGTGGGAAATTATTGGTCAGTGTCCTGGTCCATGTCCTGTCTGTGTCCTTGTCAGTGTCCTGGTCAGTATCCTGGTCTGTGTACTGATCCGTGTAATGGTCAGTATACTGGTCCATGTCCTGGTCAGTGTCCTGGTTTGTGTACTGGTCAGTATCCTGGTCTGTGTACTGATCCATGTAATGGTCAGTGTCCTGGTCTGTGTCCTGGTCAGTGTCCTGGTCTGTGTCCTGGTCAGTGTCCTGGTCTGTGTACTGATCCGTGTAATGGTCAGTGTCCTGGTCTGTGTCCTGGTCAGTGTCCTGGTCTGTGTACTGATCCGTGTAATGGTCAGTGTCCTGGTCAGTGTCCTGGTCTGTGTCCCGGTCAGTGTCCTGGTCAGTGTCCTGGTCAGTACCCTGGTCTGTGTACTGATCCGTGTAATGGTCAGAGTCCTGGTCAGTGTCCTGGTCTGTGTACTGATCCGTGTAATGGTCAGTGTCCTGGTCTGTGTCCTGGTCAGTGTCCTGGTCAGTGTCCTAGTCTGTGTACTGATCCGTGTAATGGTCAGTGTCCTGGTCTGTGTCCTGGTCAGAGTCCTGGTCTGTGTCCTGGTCTGTGTCCTGGTCAGTGTCCTGGTCTGTGTCCTGGTCAGTGTCCTGGTCAGTATCCTGGTCTGTGTACTGATCCGTGTAATGGTCAGAGTCCTGGTCAGTGTCCTGGTCTGTGTACTGATCCGTGTAATGGTCAGTGTCCTGGTCTGTGTCCTGGTCAGTGTCCTGTTTCACCAGTTTGTTATTCTAATCTAAACATTCTGACAGGAAAATCAGACCTGGAATAGGGGATAAAAAATGAGTGAGGGAGAAGAAAGAGTGAAGAGAGAGCAATCAACATCAGATCATCTTCTACTTACAGAATTCACCTTTACTCTCTCTCTATCTCCCTACTTGTCTTTGTGCTATGCACCTTGGCTGTGTGTGTGTGTGTGTGTCTGCTGTGGTGTTTTTGTGTATGTGCGATATAAGTGAATTATAAGCAAACATAGTCCAAAACAATTACACATTACTGTCCATGACAGTCCTTTCCCGTTTCTTCAAGTCACTTGTTGCCCACAGAAACAAAACAAAACCTGACGCTTGTAAAGCTGCTTTGCCACAAACTAAAGGCTTCACAAATAAAACTGAACTGAACTGAACTCCAGTTTTACTCTTAACTTCTGTTGGTGGTCTCCTGCTCTGTATTAAAGTGATTTAGAGACTGTTCATCACAGGGGCTCCTGATTAACGTGATCTATAGGATAATGAGAGAAAAAGAGATGAGTGGTTTATATTACCATGAAGCTGTCTCATGGATTGTGGTGTTTCTTTGAGATGTGTACTGTCTGTGGGAAGTGGAGCTATTGGACTACTGCAAAGTTGTCTGAAGATTAGCAGCATCTGTCTCAAGGGATGAGTGCCATATTATTTCTGAGCAGTGCTAAAGGAAATGGCTTTGTGGTATTAGCATCACCTGGGCACAAACCTGGGCACAAACCTGGGCACAAGCCTGGGCACAAACCTGGGCACAAACCTGGGCACAAACCTGGGGATGTGGTAGCTTAGTGGTTAAAGTGTTATACTACAGACCAGAAGGTTAAGAGCTTAATCATCAATTGCTCAGTTGTGTAAAAGTGAGATAAAATGTATCTTGCTCCGGATGAGGATGTCTGCCTGTCTGTGAGTGAGAGTGAAGGTGAACTGGGTCTGACAGGAATTGTCAAGGTTCTGGCCAAAAGATCACAAATACTAACAAAGTCTTCTTTTAGTCTTTTTTGTTCTCACACTCTAATGAACATATGTAACTGATCTGTGTGATGAGGCTTGAAAGTGTTTTCAGTTTGCAACAGAAAGTGAATTTCCGTTCCTTATGTCCGAATGCTGGTCATTCGGTGATCTTTTCCTTTCCCTTTCTGTATGTGAGGAAAACCCCTTACATCTTGTGAACACTTGGTAGCATGCCTGTGGCAGACAAAATGATGATGTCATCAATAAAACCAATGACACGTTGTCACTGTCTTGGAGAGAAGAGGGAGTTTATACCACACAGCTGTTCATCATGTTTTTAAAGCTTTAACGGATGAGAAATTCTATATTTCTCCATATACCATCACATGGAGCTGCTTATTTATAGAGCAGAAGAGTAATGTTTATCGAGATATATCACAGTTACAGAGTTAAAGCTCCTGCAGTTGATACTAAATGTCCATCACTCTTTTGTACAAAAATGTCATGCTGTGAGCAGCAGTGAATCCATCGCCTGTGTACTGAGAAGTGACAGAGGGTAAGCTGTGCTTAGTGGGGGAGTGGCACCAGGCTGCAAGTCTATGGGACCCCTGGGGTGATGAAAAGACTTATTCTGTGCCTTTAGCCTTAATGAATTCTTTAGCATGATCCTGGTAAACGAGAGGAAATGAAAGTCTTTTCATCAGACCAGGGCTTTCAATATGGAAATTCCATTTAACTTCCTCTTGTGTAGTCCTATATTAGAGGTGCAACAGGCTATTTGGCACTCAGGTTCACAGTGTGTCTCTCAGTGTGTCTCTCAGTATGTCTCTCTCAGTGTGTGTCTCTGTGTATCTCTCAGTGTGTCTCTCAGCGTGTGTCTCTCAGCGTGTATCTGTGTCTCAGTGTGTCTCTCTCAGTGTGTCTCTGTGTATCTCTCAATGTGTCTCTCTCAGCGTGTGTCTCTCAGTGTGTCTCTGTGTCTCAGTGTGTCTCTCAGTGTGTCTCTCAGTGTGTCTCTCTCAGTGTGTCTCTGCATGTCTCATAGTGTGTCTCTCTCACTGTCTCTCTGTATCTCTGTGTGTCTCTGCATGTCTCTCAGTGTGTCTCTGTGTCTCTCTCAGTGTGTCACTCTCAGTATGTCTCTATTTGTCTCTATGTGTCTCTCTGAGTGACTCTTTGTGCCCCTCTCTGTGTGTCTCTGTGTCTCTCTGTGTATCTCTCTCTGTATTTCTGAGTGTGTCTCTCTGTGTGTCTCTGTGTTTCTCTGAGTGTGTTGCTCTCAGTGTCTCCCTCTGTGTCTCTGTGTCTGTCTCAGTGTGTCTCGGGGTATCTCTCTGTGTGTCTCTCTCCCTCTCAGGAAGGTGTGTGACATCAGTTGTTAGTTTTGCCTTAGTAATCACAGTAGTTCACACACACTCACACACACATGCACGCAGAGGTGATGGTGAATAAGTGTGTGCATTTGTAAGAGTGCTAGTGGATGAGACAGTCACACACACACACACACACACACACACACACACACACACACACACACACAAAGTTTAATGTTGCATTTCATTTCTGGTAAGTTACGCCTTTCACTTACACTTGCCAGCAATAGACCACATCTGTCTGTCTCACTCACACACAAAGAGAGAGAGATCATTTCTCCTTTTTTAGTCATCCAGTTACAGTCACCCTTCACCTTAATCCATTTCTGTCTTTCTTCCTGTCTCACTCCCTCATTTCCATCTCAGTTTATCTGTTGTGTCACACTTCATATCTCCCTCACTACCTTCTTTTGTCTTATTACTCACCTTTTCCATTGCTCTCTTTTAATATCTGTCTCCATCTTAGCTGAGAAGAGAACTGGCTGTTTCTGGCTTTCATAAACACTCACATGGTCTGGTTGTGTGTGAAATTGTTATGTGTGTGTGCTGTTTGTGTGTGTGTGTGTGTGTGTGTGTGTGTGTGTGTGTGTGTAAAAAGAGTAGGATTGATGGGGTTAGAAACAGTGTATGAAGTAATTGATTTAGTGATTGTTCCGGCATATTCAGAGATTGAGTGCACACACACGCACGCACGCACGCTCGCACACACACACACACGCACACACACACACACGCATGCAAGCACGCACGCACACACACAAAGAAGACTGTAGAAACATAGTGAATGTTAAACAACAACAATAAAAATCAAGCAGAAAAAGCTCTGTCATGTTCTGATGATTCTGATTAGTCAG
The DNA here is from genome assembly GCF_030014155.1 of Tachysurus vachellii. Lineage (NCBI taxonomy): Eukaryota > Metazoa > Chordata > Actinopteri > Siluriformes > Bagridae > Tachysurus > Tachysurus vachellii. Next base: position 601,160 of record NC_083464.1, on the reverse strand, counting down.
AAGGTGTTGATTAGTTTTCTATAGCTGCAGCTCTGACAGTAGATCTGCACACCAAAAATATTATTGTGATGAACTTTATAAACGTCTTACGTAGCTACTTCATCAGTCCTGATGTTCTACCGCTGTCTAGAGTCTCGTCACCCGGTGGTCACCTTGCCAGGGATTGATCTTCATGGTCAGTCAGTGTCTCATGGGATTGTTGTGTATGAAGCCACCAGGAGACTGTCATGTCTTCTTCTGAACCAATGTTGTGTCAGTCAGCTGTATGTTCTGGTGTTTATCAGCAATCAGGTCTGTGCTGAACTCAGAGTTTACGATGACCCATTAGTTCCTCAGGAGCTCTTGGCTGCACTATTATAAACTGTTGTAGAAAGGACATTATTTACATTTACACTATTTACTGTAGAGTGTCACCTAAATGAGGATGAGGTTCACTTCTGAGTCTGGTTCCTTTCTTCCTCACCACCGTCACCTCAGACTTGATCATTAGGGAAAAATGTTAGAGACAATTAGTAACTACATTTAAAATGTTAAACTTTAAAATGTAAACTTTTACTTCTGTTTCTATACTTAAAGATGCTTTAAAAACAATGTAAATTCTTACAATCGCTATACAAATAAATTTAATTAAATTGAATTAATGCACTTTAGTATTTATTATATATAGTATTAATGTTTCTATAGCAACAGCTTAAAGAGACTTGCTTGGTAGATTTTCTACAACTCTATTGTGTTTGTAATCCATGACATGGTAAAGATTTCTGTAAGAAGATGTTTATTCTACATTTTCAGGCCAAAGATATTGTACTGTTTGTGATAATCTGACAAGATTTGTTGTAGAACATGTATCACAGATGTGGGAGGACTGAGCACTAGCACATCTCATGCCACATTTACCCATGATCCCTGTTACCTGTTACACAAATTTGTTTTGGATTTGATTTTGAATAGATATAATTGCCATTGTTCACAAAAGTATTCTCACCATTTATTATAGACTTTGTATAAACCTGTACAGCTCCAATGTTCCCTGGATATGTCTACAAGCTTTGCACATCTGGAGTCAGATCATTTTCTCGCTCATTATGACAGATCATCTCAAGCTCCATCAGATCATATGGAAAGCATCATTCACCTGTCATCTTCAGGTCTTTCTCGATGTTCCATGGAGTCTAGTCTAGGCTTCACAGTAGGGTTAGGATCACCCAGGTGTTGTGCAGTGTCTGTTTTTGGTGGTTGCTGCTGTTGTCCAAATTGTTCAGTTTTTTAGTCTTTTTCCACATTTCGAGTTTCCACATTCATTGTGTGCCTTTTAATGGCTTCTGTCTTGCCACTCTACCATGAGGGCCTGATTTATGGAGTGCTGCAGAGTTAGTTGTGTGTCCAACAGGCTCTCCTATTTCAGCATAGAACATTTGGAGACCTTTGAGGGTGAGTGTTGGGTTCTTTCTTACCTCCCTGACCTGAGGCCCCATTTGGAATATTTCAAATCAACTCAAACTTCAACAGTTGGACTGCGATGGAACTAAAGATGCATCTCAAGGCTAATTAAAGTAAACAGGATGCACCTGATAAGTTTGGAATAAGAAATTTCAGCTTATTAATTTTTTATTCATATGGACATTGTCATTATGGTTAAGTGTAGACTAAAGTGTGAAAATCACAGTGTTCAAAATCAAATCAACATGCAACAAGTAAAGAGGTTGTACTTTGTGACACATTAGCCATAAATTCACACTGCAGCACACACAGGTTTATTCCTCACTTAACAAATGCGTAGACTCACAATAATGAGTGTGATCCATGAACAGAAGAGTGCATGTGCGTCAGGTTCTTCTTCTGAATTGTGTTGATGTTCAGGTCAGTTTGTTATTTTTTTAAAGATGCACTTCTCCTCCAAATGTATGTGCAGGAATAAAAGTGGCCTCTCACTTGCATTGATATTCAACACACACACAATCACATGTCTCACACACACAAACGCAGTGCCAGGTCTTAACTGAGGCTCTATAGTGCACTTTCACGCTTTGTTACTCTTCCTGTAGCAGAATGAGGCTCAAACTGAACTCGATCGTCTGGTATAAACATTTAAACCTTAAAAGAAGACTTTAACATGACCTGATATACATATGATCATTGACTTAACATTGTTAAGTGTCAGTTATTAATATGTAAATTATTATTTTACTTTTATATTTAAAAAATATAAAAAATATTAATTCCTTTCACAGGACACGATAATTGTGGGATTAAAAAAAATTGTGGGATTGTCCTGAACCACTGCTGCAGAGACCACACCCACCCACATGACAGACTCCGCCCACTAACAGATCAGCAGATTGTCACACTTCTCCTCCTTTCAAATACGTTGTATTGTGTACAACATGAAAGACTTTTGTGAGCCTCTGTTGGTCTACTGGTTGGTGGGCATGGCTTTGGTGTTTCCGGAAGCCACCACCCATGATGTAAACCCTTTCTCTGTGCAAACATCCTCCCCTGAACCCTGTTATAGTGAATCGGGGTCTGCCCGCTACTGCATTCCAGAGTTTGTTAACGCAGCATTTGGTCAGGAAGTAAGTGTCTCGAGCACATGTGGCCGTCGCAGCTGTGAACAAACCCACCTGACAGATCTAAACTCTGCTCAGAACCTCACCTGCTGGCAGTCAGAGATGCTTCGGACAATACCATACAACGTCACACTCACCCTTTCACTAGGAAAGAAATTTGAAATCACTTACATTAGCTTAAATTTCTGTTCCGAGAAACCAGATTCAATGGCGATTTACAAAAGCATGGACTATGGACGCAGCTGGACACCATTTCAGTTTTATTCTTCTCAGTGCCGCCGAGTTTACGATCGCCTGAACCGGGCAGAAATCACCAAGCTCAACGAGCAGGAACCACTGTGCATGGAACTGCCCAACAGTGCTGACACCAGTAATGCCATCCTCGTTTTTAGCACACTGGATGGACGACCTTCAAGAACAAACTTCATCTCCAGCCCTGTTCTCCAGGATTGGGTCACTGTTACTGACATACGTGTGACATTTCACCGGCCAAAAATGATTAAAGACGTGCGAGAACCTGCCTACTTTTATGCAGTTTCAGATTTCCAGGTGGGCGGCAGATGTAAATGTAATGGCCACGCCCACAGATGTTTAAGGGACAAAGATGGGAAGATGGTCTGTGACTGCAAACACAACACAGAAGGACCCGAGTGTGACCGATGCAAACCGTTCCACTATGATCGTCCATGGCAGCGAGCTACACCCAAAGAAGCTAACGAGTGTCTGCGTGAGTCCTAACACAAGCACATGCACATCATGTAGATATTTTATACGTCTGTGTACACACTCACCTGCAGGTAGGAATATACTAGTATGAATTTGGAATTCATACTAGTGTTACAGACAGACAGACAGACAGACTGATAGACAGATAAACAGAAAGGACAACTAAACTTCACAGTACAAAGATTTGACCTTGCTACATAGAGAATAAAATGTGCAGTGTGTTAATTAAGTGACTATTTGGGTCCAAAGGTTAATGAATAAATTACAATTAAATTAAAACCTTCTGTGCTATATTGATGAAACAAACACAGTGATGTCCTGTGTGTGTGTGTGTGTGTGTGTGTGTGTGTGTGTGTGTGTGTGTGTGTGTACTGGGGATTGTTTGAATTGAATAAATTAATTATCTTTTTTAAAGAACCAAGCACCCCCACACACAAACACACACCCATACAAACACACACACACACATACACATACAAGCACACACACACACACACGCACACACACGCACACACACACACACACATCCAAACACATACACAAACAAACACACATACACATACAAAAACACACACATACAAACACACACACATACACATACAAATACACACACACATACAAACACACACAGACACAAACCCAAGCACCCCCCACACAAACACACACATATACAAACACATAGACACAAACAAACATACACAAACACACACATACATATAAACACACAAACATACACACACAAACGCATACAAAAACAAACACTCCCAAACACACAAACACCCACCACACAAACACCCCCCCACACACAAACACCGCCCAACGCACAAAATACTCCCCTCACACACAAACACCCCCACACAAACACCGCCCAACGCACAAAATACTACCCCCACACACAAACACCCCCACACACACAAACACCACCAGACACAAATACCGCCCCCACACAAACTCCGCCCCACACACAAACACCCCCCACACACACAAACACTCCCCTCACACACGAACACGCCCCCCACACAAACATTCCCCTCACACACAAACACCCCACACACACAGACACCCTCTCACACACAAACACCCCAAACACAAACAACGAACACACACATAAGATTTCCAGATAATAACCAACGCTACGGTTAAAAGTAGCTTCTACAATATAGTTGCAATGGGAACCAAGATGAGAATCAATACGTTTATGAGACAATGAGACTGAAGACATGAGTATCAGACATTTGTTGTACTCGTGCTGTGTGTAAAATTACAGTAAACTACATCATTTCTTCTACATAATGATAATGTTTTGTATTTACAGCATACGTTTTGTTTTCTTTGGGATTATTGGGGCATGTGATGGGGCATTGTTTCTCAGATGAGATCAGATGAGGAACAGGACAGTATTTATATTTAGAATAATTTAAAATTAAACGAATTTTTTAATATCAGGAAATAAGTTCCTTTTTCGAGGGAACTCAACGCTGTGTCAAAGCTGATGCTATGGGAAACGCTTCTGTGAGGATGTTGTGTCTGAAGCTCTGTGTACACACACGCCAATTTAATGACTCGGGAAGGACACGTGACGAAGTGATTACGCGTTAGTAAGTCCATATAAGGGCATCTACGGCACATTACTCCAGCTTCTTTGTCTGTCCTGTCAAGTGCAAGAAAAAAAAATACATACATATATATATAAATATATATATTATAATATAGGAGTTATATATAGGAGGAGTTATATATAATAAATATATATATATAACTCCTCAAGGTGGTGACACATGCTGTGTTTAAATTGAATTTAGATTGGCCTTAAGAGGAATTTAGTGGCATCCTTTCTAAGCCAGACTACTGATTTCTGAACTAAGCCTGTAGGCCACCTTCACGCAGGCAGCTGCCGTTTTCCCAGACCTCCATGCTGAGGTTTCAAGGTCTTGTGGAAATCCTTTTTCAGTACCTCTTTATTCCCCTGCAATGTTTGACTGTTTCAGGGAACCCAGGAGGTTGACAACACTCTCAGTCACCCAGGCAGCTCGAGAACCTCTGCCAGGTGTGTCTCAGTGGATCCTGGATACCGTAGAAAAGGTACAGGATCCAATTCACCTCCCGTCCTCTTTTTCAGGGTGTGTTGCCCAGAATCGTTGGCAAACACCAGGCAGTGTTCCTCCAAGAGGGACGTCTCTTACTTCTGAGGAAAGGAGTCATGGAACATGTTCCCCTCCCAGAGCGGGACTCCGGCTTTTACAGCCCATATTTCATTGTTCCATAGAAGGATGGGGGCTGCGTCCGATTTTGGACCCGCAGGCTCTGAACTGTACTCTGATGACTTACAAGTTCAAGATGCTTATGCTCAATGTTATTGTGTCCCAGATTAGTTCTGAGGACTGGTTTGTGATGATAGACCTTATTTCCACATAGGCATTTTGCCAGAGCACAGGAAGTTCCTCAGGTTCGCTTTTGGGGGCAAAGCTTACCAGTACTGTGTTCTTCCTTTTGGCCTAGCCCTTTCATCATGCACATTTATGAAGTGCATGGAACCACTGCGTCACCGTGGCAGCCGTGTACTGAATTGCCTGGATGACTGGCTGATTCTGGCCCAGTCTAAGGCCATGGTGGCCAGCCATTAAGATGTTGTGCTTGCCGTTATGAGGTCTCTAAGCCTCCGGTTGAACCCAAGGAGTTGTGTGCTTTCTTTTTCTCAGAGAACCACCTTTCTTGGTGTAGTTTGGGACTCCACCACGATGTGGGCACGTTTGTTCCCCGCTCGGGTGGCTCCCATCTTTCCAGCAATTAAAGCTATACAGCTAAGCAGAAGCCTCTCTGTCGCTGAGGCACAGAGAGTGCTCTGCCTCATGGCAGCAGCAGAAAATTTTATCCTTTTGGGTCTGGAACACATGAGGCCATTCCAGCTCTGGTACAGGGGTGTGGGCTTTCATCCTCGCAGACATCCCCTTATGTTCATAAGAGTTACGCGCTGTGCTCTTCGTACCCATTTTAAGTGTGGAATGACCCCGGTTTCAGGTTAATATAAAGATAATATAAAGATCTATATTTATATAATTTATATATTTATATTTATATTCAATATAAATCAGGGGGCAGACTTCCTGTCAAGGCAGGTGCTGAGGCCCCGGGAGTGGGGTCTCCACCCCAAGTGGTGGCGCGAGTCTGGGCCCTGGAACAGACATAGCCAAGACTCCGTCTGTATGCCATTCCCCCGGTAGCTCTGCTCCCGTAAGCTCTAGCCAGAGCGCACCATGACTAAGTCAGCCTTCTCCTAGTTGCTCCTCATTGGCCCTCTTGAGTTTGGTCCAGGGACCTAGTCTCCCTCCGGTATGGCACTCCCATCAGCAATCCTAAACCCCCGCACCAAGATGTCTGGCCCCTGAGGGGGACCAGTTCCTAGAGCCATGTGCTCTGAATTGGAAGATTTTTTTGCCTCTGGTGTGATAAAAGCTGTCAGGATCAAGTTCAGTGCCCAGTCGGTTCAGTGCTGGAGTTCCTGCAGTCATGCTTTTCTCTGGGCCTGTCCCCACCTGCTTTGAAGGTGTATGTGGCCACCATCGCTGCGAACCATGAACCTGTCTGCATGGTGTCAGCTGGCTGAGGCCTTCCTGCAGATCGCACCTTCCTTCCTGGGACCTTTCTGTGGTCCTGGAGGGGCTGCTGGTAGCCCCCTTTGAGCCCATAAAATCAGCCTCTGAGGAGTTTCTGACCCTGAAGATGGCTCTGCTCCTAGCCTTGGCCTCTCCAAAAAGAGTGGGAGATTTGCAGGCCCTGTCGGGATTTATCCCACCCTGGGTGTGTTATGTCCCTAAGGTGCCCCAGATGGTGGATTGTCCGATCATCCTGCAGGCCTACTGTCCCCTGCCTCATGAGTCGGCAGAACAGTAGAGGCTGCATTTTCTTTGCCCAATAAGAGCCTTGAGGACTTATGTCCACCGCTTGAGCTCGTGGCATAACTCCTCCTCCATTTTTGTCTGTTTTGGGAGCCGGAACAGAGGTAATCTGGTTTCCAAACAGCGCCTGGTGCACTGAGTAGTGGAGGCCATTACTCAGGCTTATGAGGCTTGCGGTTTTGCCTCGCCTCTCGGCATCAGTGCTCACTCCACTAGGGCTATCGCCTCGTTTAGTGCCTTAGCCAGATTTTATAATCCCACTCTCAGTGTTTGTAATGATTTATAATCCCACTCTCAGTGTTTATAATGATTTGTAATCCCACTCTCTGTGTTTATAATGATTTGTAATCTCACTCTCAGTGTCTATAATAATTTAAAATCCCACTCTCTCAAATCTAATCAAATCAAATTTTTCACATACACATACATACAGAGTACGACATGCAGTGAAATGTTTTTTGCATCTGTCCGGTATTCAAACATAAGGAATGCCATTTAGGATAAAAAATGTAACCAAAATGAGGTAGATAAATAAAAAAAAGTATAAACTATATAAAAAACTATATAAAATATGAAAATATAAGTAAAAATTAATGTATATCCATATACATAAATATACATAATTGCATGTGGTTTTAATTATTGTCCTTAAAGAGATATTGTGCAGTATGGTGTGTATAAAGTGTATAAAGTGGTACTGCGCTGTGCAAGTCCAGAGTTAAAGTGACAGACTAGAGTTAAAGTGACAGTCCAGAGTTAAAGTGTCATAGTGCAAAAAAGGTGTGCAGAAAAACAGTGAAGGGGAGGGGTCCAGTACTAGATCCAGATCCTGGGTATTTCCTGGTTTAAACTCCGAATGGCCTGCGGGAAGAAGCTTCTCCTCATTCTCTCTGTGTTAGCTTTCAAGGAGCAGAAGCATTTCCCTGAACGTAACAAAGAAAAAAGTCCATTGTCAGGATGGCTGAGATCCTTTACAATCTTCCTGGCCCTGGTCTGGCACCATGTGCTGTAGATGTCCTGGTCATGGAGCTCAGTGTGGATGGTAAGTTCAGCTGATCACACCACCCTCTGGAGGGCTTGCCTGTCCTGCATGGTGCTGTTACCGAACCAGGAAGTGATGCTACCTGTCAGGACACTCTCAATGGTGCAGGTGTAGAAAGTCTTTAGCACCTGAGAGGGTAGTTTGAAGTCCCTTAAGCATCTCAGATGGTACAGACGCTGCCAGGCCTTCTTCACCAGGGTGTCGATGTGACAGGACCTTGACAGGTCCTATGTGATGTGAACACCTAGGTACTGGAAACTGTCCACTCTCTCCACTGGAGTCCCGTTGATGGATAGCAGTTGGTATGACCGCTCCTGCTTTGTGCTGAAGTCCACTATCAACTCCTTAGTTTTGCTGACGTTCAGGAGAAGATTGTACTCCTGGCACCATCTCTCCATGCTTTTAGTCTCCTGTAGGTAGGCCGTCTCGTCGTTGTTGGAGATCAGGCCCACCACAACAGTGTCGTCAGCAAACTTGATGATAGTGGTGGAGTTGGAACTGGCCACACAGTCATAGGTGTACAGTGAGTACAGAAGGGGGCTCAGAACACAACCCTGGGGAGCTCCAGTACTGAGGGTGTGGGTGGATGAGGTGTGTTTGCCCACCCGCACAGCTTGTGGTCTGTCTGTCAGGAAGTTGGAGATCCATTGACACAGCGGCAGGCTGAGTCCCAGGACCTCCAACTTAGAGTTGAGCGTGGAGGGAATTATGGTGTTAAATGCTGAGCTGTAGACCACAAACAGCATTTTCTGCAGTCCAGGTGGCTCATCGTAGTGTGGAGAAGATGACGATGGTGTCCTCAGTAGAGTGGTTCTGGCGATACGCGAACTGTAGTGGATCAAGTGTGTCTGGTAGTGATGCAGTGATGAAGTCTCTTTGGGATTTCTTTGGGACAGGAACAATGGTGGACTGTTTGAAGCATGAGGGGACAACAGAATGTTCCAGTGAGAGGTTGAATATCTCAGTGAACACTGGTGCTAGCTGGTCAGCGCAGGCTTTCAGAGCCCAACCTGTGATGCCGTCTGGTCCTGCTGCCTTCTTGGTGTTCACTATCCTAAATGCCCTCCTCACGTCATGCTCCGAGATGGTGAACATGTTTACCTCTCCAGCTCTCTCAGCGTGCATGCTGTTTGTGCCGCTAGCGTCGCTAGCGTGGTTAGCTGCAGCCTCGAAGCGAGCTAAAAGATATTTAGCTTGTCTGCCAGAGAAGCGTCTGCATTCCCCATTCTAAAAGCTGGTGTTCTATAGTCCGTAATGTTCCTTAGTCCCTGCCACAGGCTCCTAGAGCCACCATGTTGGAACTGTGACTCTAGTTTCCACCCGTAGCACCACTTTGCTTCCTTCACCGCTCTGCGCACACTGTAAGATGCAGCCTTGTACTCGTCCATGTCCCCGGTGGCGAGTCCCGTGTTGTAGGCAGCAGAGTGGGATCTCAGTGCATAAACACTGTCAGTGTTTATAATGATTTGTAATCCCACTCTTAGTGTTTATATTGATTTAAAATCCCAATCTCTCAGTGTTTATAATGATTATAATCCCACTCTGTGTTTATGATGATTTATAATCCCAATCTCTGTGTGTATAATGATTTATAATCCCACTCTCTTGTGTTTATAATGATTATAATCCCACTCTGTGTTTATGATGATTTATAATCCCACTCTCTAAGTGTTTATAATGATTTGTAATCCCACTCTTATTGTTTATAATGATTTGTAATCCTACTCTCAGTGGTTATAATGATTTATTATCCCAATCCCTCTGTGTGTATAATGATCTCTCTCTCTTATCTCTCTCTCTCTCTCTCTTGCCTTTCTCTAGCCTGTAACTGTAATCTACATGCCCGGCGTTGCAGGTTTAACATGGAGCTATATAAGCTATCAGGACGGAAGAGTGGAGGTGTTTGTATGAATTGCAGACACAACACAGCTGGGCGACACTGTCACTACTGCAAAGAGGGTTACTACAGAGACATGAGCCGACCAATAACACACCGCAAAGCCTGCATAGGTAACCTAGTGTGTGTATGTGTGTGTTAGGGGTGGGGTTGGGGGCGTTGTGTGTTTGTGTTGTGTGTGTGTCTCATTGTTAAGGTGACATTGATGTTCAGTATATTTAGCATTTCTGAAGATTTTCACAAATTCACCAAATTCTTCAATATCATGCACAGTGCACACAGTTGATCTCTCTCTCTCACTCTTTTTTCTCTCTCTCTTTTCTCTCTCTCTCTTTCTCTCTCTCTCACACACACACACATGCTTCCACAAAAATGTAATATATACAGTACTTTAAAACTAAAAATAATTTGCAATATACTGAAGATATTACGATTTACAATTGTCTAGGTGTGATGTTACTAGCGTACCTGTTTCTGTACAGGTGTGTGATGATGTTACTAGCGTACCTGTTTCTGTACAGGTGTGTGATGATGTTACTAGCGTACCTGTTTCTGTATAGGTGTGTGATGATGTTACTAGCATACCTGTTTCTGTACAGGTGTGTGATGATGTTACTAGCGTACCTGTTACTGTACAGATGTGTGTGATGTTACTAGCGTGCCTGTTTCTGTATAGGTGTGTGATGATGTTACTAGCGTACCTGTTTCTGTACAGGTGTGTGATGTTACTAGCGTACCTGTTTCTGTACAGGTGTGTGATGATGTTACTAGCGTACTTCTGTACAGGTGTGTGTGATGTTACTAGTGTACCTGTTTCTGTAAAGGTGTGTGATGATGTTACTAGCGTACCTGTTTCTGTACAGGTGTGTGATGTTACTAGTGTACCTGTTTCTGTAAAGGTGTGTGATGATGTTACTAGCGTACCTGTTACTGCACAGGTGTGTGATGTTACTAGCGTACCTGTTTCTGTACAGGTGTGTGATGTTACTAGCGTACCTGTTTTTGTACAGGTGTGTGTGATGTTACTAGCGTACCTGTTTCTGTACAGGTGTGTGATGTTACTAGCGTACCTGTTTCTGTACAGGTGTGTGATGTTACTAGCGTACCTGTTTCTGTACAGGTGTGTGATGTTACTAGTGTACCTGTTTCTGTACAGGTGTGTGATGATGTTACTAGCGTACCTGTTTCTGTACAGGTGTGTGATGTTGTTACTAGCGTACCTGTATCTGTACAGGTGTGTGATGATGTTACTAGCGTACCTGTTTCTGTACAGGTGTGTGATGTTACTAGCGTAACTGTTTCTGTACAGGTGTGTGATGATGTTACTAGCGTACCTGTTTCTGTACAGGTGTGTGATGATGTTACTAGTGTACCTGTTTCTGTACAGGTGTGTGATGATGTTACTAGCGTACCTGTTTCTGTACAGGTGTGTGATGTTACTAGCGTACCTGTTTCTGTACAGGTGTGTGATGATGTTACTAGCGTACCTGTTTCTGTACAGGTGTGTGATGTTACTAGTGTACCTGTTTCTGTAAAGGTGTGTGATGATGTTACTAGCGTACCTGTTTCTGTACAGGTGTGTGATGATGTTACTAGCGTACCTGTTTCTGTACAGGTGTGTGATGATGTTACTAGCGTACCTGTTTCTGTACAGGTGTGTGATGATGTTACTAGCGTACCTGTTTCTGTACAGGTGTGTGATGTTACTAGCGTACCTGTTACTGTACAGGTGTGTGATGATGTTACTAGCGTACCTGTTTCTGTACAGGTGTGTGATGATGTTACTAGCATACCTGTTTCTGTACAGGTGTGTGATGTTACTAGCATACCTGTTTCTGTACAGGTGTGTGATGTTACTAGCGTACCTGTTTCTGTACAGGTGTGTGATGTTGTTACTAGCGTACCTGTATCTGTACAGGTGTGTGATGATGTTACTAGCATACCTGTTTCTGTACAGGTGTGTGATGATGTTACTAGCATACCTGTTACTGTACAGGTGTGTGTGATGTTACTAGCGTACCTGTTACTGTACATGTGTGTGTGATGTTACTAGCGTACCTGTTTCTGTACAGATGTGTGATGATGTCAGGATTGTACTTGTTTTCTGTCTTCTGGTAAAAAGTATGCAACGGCACATATAGGACTGGACAAGCACCATTAATAGCATATTCATTTTTCATTTCCTGCCTGGTCCTGCATACAAGACAGTGCCAAGCACACACACATACACACACACACACACACACACACACACACACACACACACACACACACACACACACACACACACACACAAAATACCAGAGCCTTTGTGGAAGTGTAAGTGTGAAGAATATAAATGAACAAGCTACTAATGCCAATCTCTCTCTCTTTCTTTCTTGCTCTCTCTCACATGTTCTTTGTCATTTGACATTTTTTAGCATGTGACTGCCACCCAGTGGGAGCTGCAGGTAAAACTTGTAACCAGACATCTGGGCAATGTCAGTGTAAAGATGGAGTGACTGGACTCACCTGTAACCGCTGTGCCAAAGGTTACCAGCAGAGCCGCTCACCTGTAGCCCCCTGCATCAGTGAGTCAGTGTGTGCATCTGTGTGTCTCTGTTCACCACATAAAATCCCAACCAGTAATCTGTTCTTCACCCTTCCTCAGAGATTCCTACTATTAATCCAACAGCAATGGTGAGCAGTACAGAGGGACCTGCAGGTTAGCACACACATACACACACACACACACACACACACACACACACCACACCATGTTTACACAGTTTATTTAAACACTACATCATGTAATTGTATAGTGGAGCAAAGTGTGTGTCTGTGTTCCATCTGTCCAGACTGTGAGTCCTACTGCAAACCAGCCAAAGGCAACCTGAAGATCAACACCAAGAAATACTGCAAGAAAGACTATGGTACAAAAGCAAACACAACACCAAAAATGACCTCTTACCACTGAACACTGTATGCACTTAACACCAGTGATATAAGTTCTGAAACTTTACACAGTGCTGTAAAATATTCTCTAATAAGAATATTCAGAGATGATCTGTCCATCTGAGGTCATAAGCAGAGGTGACCAGCTTCAGAAAGTTCAGTCAGTATTTATTTGGGGCACTTATGCAGCATCTGGTTATGCAGATTTATCTTGAGTAGAAGTGTCTGAGATGGAGTGTCACAGTAGAGCAACTCACCTTTAAACCTGGAAAAATTCAGGGACAGAAAATAAAGTTAATAATATTTTTTTTATTATTTCTGCCAAATATAATATCATAATTTAACTGAATAAAAGACTAATAACATGTTATATTAATGTGAAGATGAACTTATTATTGTTCCTCACCTGAACTGATATCAGGTCTGAATCTCTGCTCTGGTTTAGATTCTGTGTGTGACTCACGTTACCTCTGAATACCTCTTATGTCTATAAAGAATGACTATTGACTATAAAGAATGAAAAGAATCTTGTTTGTGTGTGTTTGTGTGTGTGTGTGTGTTTGAGTAGCCGTCCTGGTGAGTGTGTTGGACATGGAGACGGTGGGAGACTGGGCAAAATTTTCCATCAGCTTGGTGTCAGTGTATAAGAGCCGAGAGCCACTGAAGAGAGGCGAGAACGCACTGTGGGTTCACATGAAGGATTTGGCATGTAAATGTCCACGCATCCACATGGGGAAACGCTTCCTCATCCTGGGCTCTGGTGGGGGTGGAGCCAGTGCAGAGAGGGCGGGGCTTGTTGCAGATAAAAACAGCCTGGTCATACAGTGGAGGGACATCTGGACTCGACGCCTGCGCAAATTCCAGCGCAGGGAAAAAAAGGGCAAGTGCAGTGCTGCAGAACACAACCATGAAGTCTAACCTCCAATCCTGTGTGCGTGTGTGTGTGTGCGTGTGTGTGTGTGTGTGCGTGTGCGTGTGTGTGCGTGTGCGTGTGTGTGTGTGTGCGTGTGTGTGTGTGTGTGTGTGAGTGTGTGTGTGTGTGTGTGTGTGTGTGTGTATAGACTGTTGGTCAGCCTTCTGAAGGGACCGTTAAAAAGTAAAAGACTGATGCAGGAACCACGATTATTTCTCTCTCTCTCTCTCTCTCTCTCTCTCTCTCTCACACACACACACAGACACACACACACACACACACACACACACACACAGATGCTGCTCATTTTCAAACCTCAAACATTCATCATTATCATTCTTATGGGACTGAAGAAATTTCTAATGTTTTTAATATCTGTGTGTGTGTGTGCGTGTGCATGTGTGTGTGTGTGTGTTAGTTATACAGAATGTTAATATGAACTTCATTAAACAGGGGATGTGGTAGTCTAGTGGTAAAGGTGCTGGACTACCAATCGGAAGATTGTGAGTTTCATTCCCACATCCACCAGGCTGCCACCACTGGGCCCCTGAGCAAGGCTTTTAACCCTCAATTGCTCTGTTGTACAAAATGAGATAAAATGTAGGTCGCCGTGGATACGGGCATCTGCTCAGTGCTGGAAATGTAAATGTAAACAGACAAAGTAGATCAGTCAGTCTCATAACCACCTTTAAACACCCACGTGTTCTGGTCACCAATCTGCTGCATTCTCAAAAACATTCTGGAAATCTAGAACACGTCTCAGAACCCTGTTTTTCTGAACATTTTGGAAACAGCTAAGTTGCTGAAAACCTCCAAACACCAGCTGAGTTATAGAACCTCCTCAAAGAGTGAGATGAGTTTTTGAATGTTTTTAGTAGGACATCTATTTTGTGATTTCTACACCAGCTGAATTCTGGGAAACTTTCCAAAATGTCACCTGTTTTAGCTGCAATACATTTGCATGTCAGCTTGGCTCTAGAACAAAAAAGCAGAATGAGTCTGACAGCAACACCTTTGAACAGGAATGTGCTTCAAAGCAAATTCAGAACATTTAGAAGGTCAAGTTCTGAATATTAAAGTATTTCAACATTGAATGGAGCGCTTCAACATTTCAGTTTAGAACACGTTCTGAACATAAACAAAGTTTTATAACTTATATAGAGAGTCATATGGGGTCTAGAAAAATTCTGTGAATGTCAGGTGAGATCTTCTATGAAGTCTGTAGAGTTTTAGAACATGAATGTGGTCTATGTTCTACGGTGGATTCCTAGCATACCTTTTGACTCAATTTTAGATCAATTTTATTACGCAAACTGAATTCTTGTATTCTTTTAAAAATGCAGAGAGGGTCTAGAATGATTTTGAATATCACACTTTCAGATATTCTGCCTTTTTCTGCAGATTTCTGCAGTAATTATTGGTTTGTTCTGTAGGTCTGTTACCTGATTGGTCAGTTCATGTTCACCTGCACTGGTGCTGTAAATATCAATAAGTGTATCTTTGTTGTGTTTGTTGTTATAAAGTAACTGACTAGAGAGAAAGTGTTGCTCTTCCCACTGTGTGCGTGTGTGTGTGTGTGTGTGTGTGTGTGGGGAGACACACTTCCATCTCTCACTATTTTCACTGCCATGACCACTGACTGTTTAACCCACACCAATAAATTATTATTTAAAAATCTTTTTTAATTTTTATTATTCTTGCTGTGTGACGTGTGTGTGTTTGTGTGTGTATTGTGTGTTGTGTGTGTGTGTGTGTTTGCTCATACAGGACCTTTAAGCACAACAATTTGGACCAATTGCTAAGGTTAATCATAGCATACTCATGTCAAATGGCTGTGTGTGAGAGAGAGACTGTGTGTGTGTGTGTGTGTGTGTGTGTGTGTGTGTGTGTGTGTGTGTGTGTGTAGGACTGAAAGCAATTTGGTACCTGAATTTAATACAAATTCCACACTACACCTTTGCCCCCACACACACACACAAACACACACTAAAACACTGTCTGTCTATCTCTCACAGAACAGCCTCTAGCCTATAGATAGATAGATAGATAGATAGATAGATAGATAGATAGATAGATAGATAGATAGATAGATAGATAGATAGATAGATAGATAGATAGAAAGAACTTTATTGTCATTGCATTGTACAGGCACCCAGCAACGAAATGCAGTTTGGCATCTACCAGAAGTGCAAAATGTAGCAGTCGTGCAAAAGTGCAGATAAATATCTAGCATATTTACAGCAAGTGGTATTTATGAAAGCATATACAGTGAATAAATATAAAGGCTATACAGTGCAGAGATGTGTGGACATACAGGATTACAGTGAATAAATATAAAGGCTATAACTGCAGAAGTATGTGGACATCATTAAGAATTACAGAATTACAGAAATGGTTCTAAGGCTATGGCACTGAAGAGGAATGTGCAGAGTGAAAGGTTACAAGATTACAGGAGTATGGCATTTAAGGAGTTAGCAAGCTGAATAAACAGTCTACTATATATATATATATATATATATATATATATATATATATATATATATATATATATATATATATATATATACGTAGATGAATGTGAAATTTTGGGCAGAATGTACAGTAATGATACTGTATAAAGATACATATAGATAAAAAAATAGTGCAGATGTAATGAGTAAAAAAGATGTAAAACTATGTAATATGTACATGTATTGTACAGAGGTTATATACAGTGTTTTGCTTTGTGTTTGTTTTGTAGTGATCTAGCGGTGTAGTGTAGAGTTCAGTACTGTGATGGTGGAGGTTCTTGATGGAAGGAGGTTAAACAGTTTATGACTGGGATGTGAAGAGTCCTTGATAATGTTGTGAGCTCTGCGCAGACATCTGCTGTGGTGAACGTGTTCAATGGCATGTGCATGTGTAGTTGGGTGCCAGTGATGCGTTGGGCAGTTTTGACCACCCTTTACGTGCAGGGCTTTACGTTCACACACAGTGGAGCTTCCGTACCATACGGTGATGGAGTTGGTCAGGATGCTTTCGATGGTGCAGCGGTAGAAACTCGTTAAAATCCCCGGGGACAGATGAGATTTCTTGAGACTTCTCAAGAAGTACAGGCGTTGTTGTGCTTTTTTAACCAGAGCTGAAGTGTTCTGCTGCCAGGACAGATCCTCAGAGATGTGAACTCCCAGGAACTTAAAGCTGGAGACTCGCTCTACCCCAGTTCCGTTGATGTTGACTGGTAGATGTCTCCTGCTGTCGGATTTCCGAAAGTCTACAATGAGCTCTTTGGTCTTTGTGGCGTTGAGGGTCAGGTTGTAGTTGGCACACCATTCTGCCATGCTGACAGATTTCGGATCTCTTCCCTGTAGGCTGATTCGTCGTTGTTGTCAATCTGGCCGACTACGGTGGTGTCATCTGCATACTTGATGAAGATGTTGGAGATATACAGAGGAGCACAATCGTGGGTGAACAGGGAGAAGACAGGGAATGGGCTCAGGACACAGCCCTGCGGGATGCCAGTGTTCAGAATGAGGGTTGAGGATACCTGGTTTCCCAACCTAACAGATTGAGGTCTGTTGGTGAGAAAGTCCAGAATCTATCTGCAAGTGGAGGTGCAGATGCCCAGGTCACTGAGCTTAGTGATCAGTACAGTGGGGAGGACTGTATTGAACGCAGAGCTAAATGAACAGCATTCTGATGTAGGTGTTGCTTTTATCCAGGTGGGTGAGAGCTGAATGAAGAGCTGTGGAATCTGCATCCTCTGTTGACCTGTTCGGGTGATTGGCAAACTGGTGTGGGTCCAGTGTAGGTGGTAGGCCTGCAGTGAGGTGATTCAGAACCTCAGAAAGCATTTCATAGCAATGGGGGTGAGTGCAACTGGGCAAAAGTCATTCAGGCATTCGGGAGCTGAGTGCTTAGGCACAGGTATGATGGTTGTGGTCTTCAGGCATGTAGGAACTGTGGTTTGGGCCAGTGACAGGTTGAAAATGTCAGTAAAAACCTGTGCCAGTTGTCCAGCTCATGCTCTGAGAACACGTCCCGGTATGCCATCCGGGCCAGCTGCCTTGCGTGCATCCACTCTGCTAAACACTGAACTGACATCTGTTGTTGAGAGTGAAAGTGGGCTGTAAGCTGTAGAAGAGTCTGTGGTTGAGGTGAAATGTCCTGTGCTTTGGTCAAAACTAGCAAAAAAGTGATTGAGTTCGTCCGGTTGGAAGGCACTGCTGGTTGGTTGAGCTGTGCGTTTGTAGTCTATGATGGTCTGGATGCCTTACCACAAGCGTCTGGGGTCAGAGTTGTGGAAGTGCTCTTCTATGTGGAGTTTGAATATGAGTTTTGCTTTCCTGATGCCTCTTTTCAGGTTGGCCCTGGCTCTGTTGTAGTCCTCTGCACTGCCAGATTTAAAGGCAGCATCTCTTGCTTTCAACAGGAGACAGACTTCAGAGTTCATCCACGGCTTCTGATTAGGAAAGCATTTCACGTGTTTGACGGTAGTGACATTGTCAATGCACGTGTTAATATGGTCAAAAACAGATGATGTGTAAATGTCCATGTCTGTGTGAGAGTCTAGTGTGGCCTGAGGGCAAACATGTTCCAGTCAGTATCCTGAAACTGTTGCTGTAGAGAAGAAATGGCCCCCTCTGGCCATACTTTTACTGTCCTCACAGCTGGTTTCACCTGTTTGATCAGTGGTGTGTATTTGGGTAGCATGAACAAAGAGAGGTGATCAGACTGACCCTAGTGGGGGAGGGGAATGGCTGAGTATGCCCCAGGTATGTTTGTGTATACCTGGTCCAGTGTTTTGTCCCCTCTGGTAGAGCAGGAGACATTGCAGTGAAATTTTGGAAAAACAGATCTCAGGTTGGAGTGGTTGAAATCTCCAGCAACAACGATAGCTCCTTCAGGATGTGCAGACTGCTGTTTGCTGATAGCTGCATGCAGTTCCTCCATAGCTAGCTTAGCATTAGCATCTGGCGGAATGTACACTGCAGTCACAACAATGGCTGAGAATTCTCTCTGTAAATAAAAGGGTCTGCACTTAATCATCAAATACTCTAAATGTACAGAACAATGACTTTCAGTAACAGTAGAGTCCGTGCACCATGATTTGTTAACATAGATGCACAGACCTCCACCTCTGCGCTTACCAGAGTCCTCTGCCGTCCTGTCCGCCCAAAAAACACTGCGACCCCGAGCTCAATGACGCTGCTGGGAATGTTGTCGTTGAGCCATGTTTCTGTAAAAATCATGACATAACAATCCTTAATCCGTTTGTGTGATGTTATCCGGAGCAGCAGCTCATCCATTTTGTTTGCGAGAGACCATACATTAGCAAGGAAGAAGCTTGGAATCGATGGTTGATGCGGGTTTAGCCTTAGCCTAGCCCTGATGCCGCCTCGCTTCCCTCTCCTTTGTTTACGGTCTCGGCGCCAGCTCCGAGGTCTCGCTGTCGGCCGAGCTCGATCAGCGGTCCATGGTGTTCGGGCGATATCCCGAGGGAGTTCAAAGTTAGTTGAAAGCCCGTATCTGTAATTGTGGCCAATGTCTAATAATGCTTGTCGGCTGTATGAGATGTGTGCAAACCTGTTCTGAGTGAATAAACGCTGTTGATGGAGAAATTGCTACTAAATTGCAAAATCGGGAGAGACGCTGGGCCTCGCGTTGTGCACGCACTGCCATCTTGGAAGATCCCAACCAGTCTGGCTTTAAAGCAGCTCATTCCACAGAGACAGCCTTTTGGATGTCTCTGAGAAACTACATGCTGCTAGATCAGCCAAACTGTCATCCGTCCTTATCCTCCTTGTCCTTTTAGCAGTGTTTGATATGGTCAACCACAAGTCTCTCTTATCCACCCTCAGGAGTCTTGGGATTTGCGGATCAGCTTTGGAATGGTTCAATCCCTGCACAGCGATCTGATCTCCCCTTCAGCCACAGCTCACAACCTTGGGGTAACCATGGACAATCAACTGTCCTTTTCCTCTCATGTTCCTAATGTGACTCGCTCATGTCGGTTCCTTCTCTACAACATTAGAAGGATTTGGCCATTTTTGTCCACACAGGCTGCTCAGGTACTTGTTCAGTCTCTTGTCATCTCAACACAGGTCTACCTATGAACACAATTCATCCTCTGCAAATGATCCAAAATATAGTTGCACGGCTTGTTTTCAACCTGCCAAAGTTCTCCACACCACCACACTGCTGTGTTCCTCCACTGGCTTCCTGTAGCTGAACACATCATATATAAACACTGTCCACTGTGGACCATCTCCCTCTTCCCTCAAAGCCCTCATCACTCCTCACACTGCACCTCACACTCTAAGATCTACAGCACTGCTCCACTGGTTCCACCATCTCTCAGGGTAAGAGGTAAGTTTACTACAAGACTCTTTTCTGTTCTGGCACCGAGGTGGTGGAATGAACTTCCCCTAGAGGTCCGGACAGCCGGAGTCACTGGCTATTTTCAAACGATGGTTGAAGACCTACTTATTCAGGAAACACTTCAACTAGCACTTCTTTCCCTGTCTTCTCCATTTATAAAAAAAAAAAAAAAAAGTGTACTTGTACATAGAGTGTATAAAAGAACATAGAGTGTACTTGTTTTATGTATACACACACACACACACACACCGTTGTTGAATTCTGAATTGTGATTGGTCGGAAGGTTTCTAGCAGTACTGCATCAGCAAGTCATAGATTATTATTAATATAAACTGCTATCTGGTCTGGTGCAGTTGGCTCCAGAAAAAAGAGCCGTCTAACAAACTTCTAACCTTGCACCCTGCTCATGACCGTCAGGACACTGAAAGGAAAGGCAGCTTTCAGTGATCACTGTACCTCGTTCCTGCACTAGACATTTATTATTATTATTATTATTATTATTATTATTATTATTGTTATTTTATTTTTTTATTTTATTTTTTTAAATGCTCTTTAATTATTTAACAAGATAACATTATAATGATTTTAAATATTATTAATACATAGTATTTGCTATTATTTTTTAAACTTATTATTATTACATTGTTGACGCTGTATATTATTAATATATTTGTTCCACTTCTACTGCCACTATAATGTAAATAATTACATTTTAGTTACTTACCATTTCCACTTAAGGTGGAAGATCTGGATGGTGTTTATTTGGTAGGGCTGTGTTGTGTGTGATGTGGGTGTATTGGTGACTGAATACTGAGAAGAATTCCTAACACATGTATACGCTTTTGATTAATCTAATAACAGCTCAATCACAGGAACCTGATTTGTGTATATATTTATTTAGTGAAAATTTTCTTTACTTTAGTTCAACATTTATTCAAGAAGTCTTTAGCGTTGTTGGAAGTAGAGCTAACTTTAGTTTATCTGACATCTTTAGGAGCATTTTCTGTGAAAACCAGAAACAACTTGTTTGACCAACAGTGTATGTAACTACACATGAATAAAAAGTATAACATACTGTTATTTATTTATTTATTCTCTATAAAATCATAATTCTTGGGAACAACTTCTGCTGTATTATAGGATGTCATTATCGCATTCAAGACATTAGCTGTGTCAAAAGCCACCAGAGTTTTCCTTTCCACACACATATACACAGGGTTCTACAGAGACCCAAGATGTGGTATCAGATGCCATTGTGATAACTGTTCTTGTTAGTGAGTTCCCTCATTAGCCTCCACCAGATGCAACATCCTGCCCTGTGCAGTTCAATACAATTTTAGGGGATTCGCTCACGAGCATGGCCGAGACCCAGGTGCTCCACTTCAAGATGTCCTTCACATATAATCTAAAGGCCTTTATGAAGCTCTTCAAGTGCACTCCAGCTGCATTGGGGTGGTCCCTACGCCAGCTACCCATGCTGTCAGGGGAAAACCCAGACCAACCTGGAAATCTAACAGAAGTAATAGAGCTTGAAGAAGCTAATTCTACAACAGGTTGACCATCAAAAACAGGTTGGCCGGAGGACCATCAAAAACACCTCCAGGTCCTGATGCTTGTGGATACTGCTGACTGCAGAGCAGTATGAAGAGAGAATTCTCAATCTTGAATCATCAAATCCATGGGAGAAAAGAATAGATATGGCAATTAGTCCTCACCTCCTCAACCGCTAATTCCTGGGGCAAATGGACCAAGGTTTAGGGCATTAGTATGAGAAATGTTTGTGGATTGGTCCCAGCAGTAGCAAGGCATGGAATATGTACAGTGTTGGTTGGGAAGGGCCACAGGGACATGGACACAGAGGTTGGAAAGGGTTTAGAGGGTGGCAAAGGATCCATAAACATTGCCAACATCAAATACAAAGAAATGGTGGAGTCAAACTGCAAGGGTTCAAACCTAAAGAGCATGTGTAATGGCCTGCGTTTTTAGTTTAAATCTACAAGGGAAGGAGGACCTGTTCGATGGAAAGTGCATACTCAAACATGACCTAATGACTCCTTGACAAGCTTAAATTTGAAATAAACATTCCCTCTCCTTAAAACTGAACAAGACAACCATACATATTGTCCAGTTCAAGGCCTTCAAGGCTGTCAGTGATTCTCACTTACTTACTAAGAGGTACACCATTGATCCACTCTCAAAAAGACATTCTAAAATGACCGCTGGACTGTTCAAACCAACACCACCCTAAAATCTGATGATTACACTACAATCCAAAGCCTTATCACCAACTTCTGTCTCAATGTCAGCAAATCTAAGGAGACAGGATGCAGGAAATAGATGCAGGAAATCCTACTTGGATTCTGAACTCTGACCGGATTGCAAGGGATTGTCCATGTGACTAAATCTTAACTTACTAACAAGGAACAAGAAACTTGGTTCTCTCCTATAACATCCTCACAAATATCTTCCACTGCACTAATCAGAGCATACTGATATGTTAACTGTGAATTTCCCTCTGGGGTTAATAAAGTGGTATTTATCTGGGTAATGAGTAGAACAGCTGCTATAAATAATGGAAAGTTAACATAGAGCTTGTAACTAAAAGTATGCGTCTGTTGGGGGCATTTTGTGAATGTGTATTTAATTGTGTATGTGTTGTGTTAGCGTTGCATGTTTCCCCTTGAGGCTTTAGGTGTGTGAGCTTTAGTAACCTCCTATCACTTTGGTAGAACCAGATGGTGAATAATGAAGAGCATGTGTGTGTTGGAGAGAGATGAAAACACACACAGACACACACACACACACACACACACACACACACACACACACACACGAATTAGGAGAGCCATGTGAATAGGATTGTTGGTTTCATTCAACCTCATTAAAGCGTGACAGACGTCGTTTCTCTATACGTACATACAACAATACATGTATATGCACATAATACGTGTGTCACGTCTCCAGCCCCATTTGAAAACCAGAGATGTTGAAAAAAAAGGTCTAGTTTACAGACCAGACATGATTTTCTAATAATATTTCTAATTTAACCCTTGTATGTTGTTCGGGGCTGTGGGACTCATATTCATGAACATCAATAAGTTTTGAAAAACTTTGCTCCCTTGTATATTTGTACTACTCATAACTTGATTAAATTTGATTTTCTTTCTTTTATTACATTTTATTAAAAAACAACAAAAAATGAGTAGCACTTTAATTACAAAATGTGATGTAATAAAGGTAAAGGGCAAACATTAACTGTATATGCTGTTTATATTGCTTGTAATTGGGATGAAGTAAACATCTGTAGACTATTTTAACATAACATTTTTGATTGTGTTGAATTAAAAACCCAAAAATGCAGTGGGTCAAACAGACCCACGAACACTTGCTGGGTAATAAAAATACAAACATCATACAAGGGTTAAATTAAATAAATGATAAACATTGGAGGGGAAAATTGGCCAAGGTTTAAGTTTATATTTGTTTTTTCCCTTTCTTAGTAACAAGTCCCTTTCTTCATTATAGAATTATAGAAATATATATTCCTATATATATTTTTATGTGTATTTTTTTCTTCTACTTAAATGAGAAAGAGATTTTAAAAGGAGCCACTCTTATTTCTTCATCCAATTAATACACAGTATTGATCGTCTAAAATGACCAGGTTGATTTGAATAAAAACTGCAGTAAAAGTAGTTTATTTTTTATTCAGTTTTATTACATTTGAAGCATTTTTCTATTTTGTTTCTTGAGTCATTGTGAAAATAAATTTCTGACTTTCTGACTAGCAGAATGTTCAGATTATAAATTATGATTTTGTAATTTACTTTAAAATTTAAAACTGTAATGAAATTCTTCTAAAGGACGAATCAGACCTTTTGATGTGGTGCCATTACTTTAATTCACAAAAATTCAGAATTACAGGATGTTAATTTCTGTTAAAAGATGTTCCACGATGATGTCATGAGCATCTCAATGCACACGTCATTCAAAATCCTTTTTGTGCCCTAGTAAAAACTACTTTACAGGATTTTACTAACCCTAACCCACACAAAGTAACTCCAGATCTACAGCTTTCACAAGAAAAGAATTTAAATTCAACTCATTTGGTGCTGGTTGTTGTGACTGCCACAAAATACAGATTATAAAATAGGAAATAGGGACAAATCTTTATTTATATTAAATTATATTATTCTGCTATATTTTACAGACATCGTTTGTGTTCCCTACCAGAGATATTAAAATGAATCTAGAACATTTTAACATTATTTGGCCTTTGAAACAATCCATTAATTAATTAATTAATTAATTTATTTATTTATTTACTTTTCACAATTTTTGACTGACAATTTGACTGATCGTTATCAGTCTGTAGAAATAACTGATAACTTAAATCTCTACGGATCTTAAGGTAAAATTCTGTGTTCCTAAAGGTTCTGTTTAAGCCCACTGCTTTTCTTCTTCTATATCTTGGTGCACTTATTCATAATCTCAGTATTAGATTTACTGTTTTATTGATGACACACTAGCGCTCAGAACAGCTCAGTATTGCTCATTGGGGAAAGTGTTTATTTTTAAACATTATCATTTGTATATTTTTGTTTTTGTATTTATATATTTCTGTAAAGCTGCTTTGTGATAATATCCATTGTTAAAAGTGATATACAAATAAAAGTGAAAAAAAAATTCAAGAAGACATGTCTGTCCAGATATATTAAATATTAATTTATTAATTAATAAATACATTAAATTTAATATAAATGTTAATTTCATTAAAAACACATACAGTGAAACAGACAAAATTTGGAGAGGAACTTTTGTAAGTTGTTCAAGGTCCAGGAAAAGAATTCTGTACCTGTAACATTTTTACAGAGAATTATATGTATAGTAATTACTGCCTCACTATAAATAGACACACACACACACACACACACACACACACACACATACACACACACACTCACACAGCTGGCCACCTGGCTCCTTGGCCATGGAATTCAGAGATACATGCTGCAGGTGTGCAGAGCGAGAACAGATCCTCACTAATCACTCAATTACATCTTACTGATGGACACACACACACACACACACACACACACACACACACACACACACATACAGAATATTTGTGAATACTTTTTGTGTTATCAGTTGTGTATTTGCAGTTAACTCAGAAAAAGTCTGTACATTTATATAGTTTTATTATAAAAAGATTAAGCTAGTGTACGGTGTGTATGACTTATTATTACTCTCTTTTACTAAGTTGATACGAAGCTTTATTAATGTTGTGTGATCAATAAATCTGGTTAAAAATCTTCCTGTATTAACATCAATAACATTAACTTAAATGTATAAAATGTAAAAAGTTAAATTAAGTGTGTGTGTGTGTGTGTGTGTGTGTGTGTGTTTTCTCAGGTGGTTTGGGTTATTGACATTATTCTGCATACTCTGGCAGAAAGCTTAATAAAACACACACACGCACACACACACACACACACACACACACACACACACACACACACACACACACACACACACACACTATTTATACATACAGTTTAAAATCTCCATTATACAGAGTGTTCACACTCTCAACCCAAGGCATGATGTTTTTAAACCTGAATAAGTTTATTGTGAGTCGAGGCACTATCTGGATGGCTTCAGGTCCTGCACTGTTCTCACTTGTCTTTAATTTATTTAGACTTGTGTGCTGTTGTGTGTTGTACTGTTGGTCATTTCAATGTATACAATAAAGACAATTAAACCCAGTTGATTCTCCATGCCACTGTAACTCCTCAATAAACCTCCAAATCTATTCAGACAGCAGAGTGAGAGACGATCAGATTCATAACTCAGTGAGGAGATGTTTTCACTTTCACACATTATGTCAAAGGTACAGTGATCTAAGATGGAAAATCAGGCTGCACTTTGTGGAATTAGGTCTTCCTGACAGATAAGTAGCAGTAAAAACAGAAAGTAATCAGTGATAAAGGATGATTAGGATGAAGAACGTGTGATAGATGGAATTAAATCGGTCTTTTCTCACTCAGAAACTTAATTACCAGAATTCCCAGATGATGTCACATTATAAATATTCCAGTCAGCATGTCTAATCAGGACCTCCATGTTACCCTGCAGCACTTGCAGCACTATGAAGTATGACAAAGATATTAAAGACCGTATTAAAGACGGCAAATCATTTTACTGGCATCAAATTTTACTTCTTAATTTGATAATTTCAGCTAAAAATATGAACATTAATAAAGAGAAACAGAGCAAAAACACACACTCACACACACACATTCACACTCACACACACACTTACACACACACACACACACACTCACTGTGTGTGTATGTATGCGCATGGAGTGGAGGGGGGTTGAAGGAATTTCCTGTGAGCACAGGTCTTTGCTTCAGGTCTCTGGGTTTGGAACACGGCCATGTTGTGAATTCAGGGGTCAGTGCAGTGTTTATAATCTCACACACCTCCTCTCTCTGTCTCGGGTTTAGGTTACACACTTTAAAGCGAATGCCTCATCCTTTATTTCAACACAACTCAATCAAACCAAGTCCTGAGGATGGGATTAACTAAACACACACACACACACACACACACACACACACACACACACTCTTTCCATTTAGTTTCCAGTTTCAGTCACTTAGCAGTTACTAAAATTGAATACAGTAACTAAGTGCCTCTGAACATGGAATAGATATAAAGACCACAGAAACATCACCATCATCAGTCCACTGTGGCTGCGTCCCAAAGCACGTACCCTGTTCACTCCACACTCCACGTACACAAAATCATCAGCACACCAATTCATCCCAGTGTCTTTTTTAAATGGGTTATTTGCCACTGATAAACTTTTAACTGTGATCCTTTATCATTTTTAATCCTTTAAATAGGACAAATCAACACGTCTTTTAGGTTGTCGGACAACTTAATAAGTTACAAACTTGAAATAAGGTCCATGTGGATGTAAGTATTTGAGCTCATTAATGAAGCCGGCTGCATATTTCAGTCTGTTCGGTGTTCCTCTTAAACCCTGGACATGGGGCTTTGCATGCAACTGTGTTTATTTAATGACCGAGTTTAATTTAAATAATTCTAAGATTTGTTATAAGCTTAGTTTTGTCATTTAAATCCAAAAAAATTGCAGTTATTCTAAAGAACATAAAATTCAAATTTACTGTCTTCCTAAAAGGTCACATGACATCATAAACATTATAAATTATATACTCGAATCAAATATTTCACACAACATCTGTTCCCCAACAGACAGCGAGTGCGTGATGTGAAGTATTTATTGTTGTTTGTGTTTCTTTGAAGCTGTGGTGGTTGTTCATTTGGCTCCTAATGAAAGCAGCACCAGTAAATTCTGCACCACACTGAGTGTGTAGATGGAGTAAAACACACTCACGCTAACACACTATAAAATGCCTAATAGTGGTGTATAATGAGCATACACTCCATTCTCCTTCAGCAGGACTGAGAACAACACCACAAATACAACAGGAGTATAAGAAAGAACTGTAAACATGGATAAGTTGAAGTGGTTGTCCTCAAATGGTTTAAGTAATCAACAGTAGAAAAATGTAACTGTTTAAGTAGTCAACTTAAATGCAAAATATTCAGAACTTAATTTTTAAAGTCAAATACACTTAAAACCATGACCACACAAAGTAATTGTTTTTTTTTTATTTTATTGAAACATATAACAAAGCAACAAATGTCATTGATAGTGATGCTATTTATGAACTACAAGATGTTTTCAAAAATGAGCTTTAAACAGCTTTAAACAGTGAGAGCAGTAAAATGACCAAAATGTCTTCTTACCACCAGGTACTACAGTCTATTTTTACATATAGCTGCAGACATTTTCTCTCACAATCACTGAAATACTTTTTTTTTTTAACGTTGAATTGTAAAACAAGTTTTTTTTAAATGTTTAAATTACATAAATTTCTGGAAAATAAAAACACATTTTAACAACACTTACCATGTAAACCTTAAGTGGTACAATATCCCTGCTGAAAAATCCAGCATATACCAGCATGAATTCCATGCTGGTCCAGGCTGGTTTTTACTGGTTCATGCTGGTATAGTGCTGGTATAGCTGGGTGGCATAGTCATGGTGTTATCAAGCAAAACAGGGCTGGTGTAGCTGGTTAACCAGTATGATCTTGCTGGAAAGAGCTTTATGGGAACAAGCTTTATTTTTCCTTGTGTATGTTTCTATGTAACACATTAATACTGTATAAGATTAAAACACAATATATTGGAATATATTTAATTATAAGTGTGTTATTTCTTTTGCTCCCTCTTTTGAATAAAGAACTGAAATAACAAAGCTCAAAAAGCTTTGAATAACAAAGAATAAAAACATTTAAAAATCGTTCATTAGGGATTAAAGTGTCTCCACAAATTAAATATAGTAATACCAACAAATGTTGACTTCCTGGGCTCCATGAGGGAAGCAGCATATAAATCATACAGAATGATGGTTTTTGAAAGATGAAACCTTTAAAGCAACTATGTTCACGAAGATAAATGTAGTTCCTGCACTTTCCTAAAATAAATATCGCAATGTTTTCGAATACATTATATACCTTACAGTGTTTATTGAAATTAGTATAAGTGCACGTGTTCCAGATCATCATGTTTTTGCCACCGTAATTAGGATTTTGTTTTGGGGTAAATAAAAAACTTCCGCTTCTACACGACGAATCTGCTGATCACTGGGAATCAGAATGTTGGCATACGTGAGGTACCTGGATGACGGCTGCATGGCAGTTGTTTCAACTAGCGATATTAAGGACTTTAACTACGACATGTTTGACCAAACTCAGGTTTATTGAGTACGATGGAAGCAAGACTTCTTCAGGGCACAAATACTGATGCTTAAAGGTATGTAACTTAAGCAGTAGCTGTTTTATCGTAACTCGTTCACTGCACAATATAAACAAATGAGTGATATATAGTTTTGTTTCTTATTTTGTTTCTATAATTTTTCAGAGAATAAAGAAGACATAGAGCAGGAGTTGTCTAAAGACAAACGACTCTGGGTAGCACCTCTTAAAAAAACATGGTCATCGCCACCACATACTACTTGTTCCTCACTAAAAGAGAGAGCGGAAGCTAAGACCAAAAATGTGTGTTGTAAAGGTTATATTGTGTAACGTTATTTGTGCATGTGTGTATATTACAGTGTGATGGCAAATGTCATTGTCCAATAAATATTTTAAACAAACATATAAAAAGAAAGCCATGTAAATGATTGATAGGAATATCCAGAATGTTTTTCTTTATTAAAAAGTGAATTGCAATTCTCTAGAAAATTGTCTTCGTCTTTATTTAACTACGAATATGCACTAAGAAATGTGATATGTAACAAATGGGTTTTGTTGTGGTCTTGCTGGGATTATACTAGCATCCAAAAGACAACAGATGTTGACCAGCACACCAGCATCCCAGGCTGGTCGGCCAGCACACCAGCATCTCAGGCTGGTTGGCCAGCAC
The DNA here is from genome assembly GCF_030014155.1 of Tachysurus vachellii. Taxonomy (NCBI): domain Eukaryota; kingdom Metazoa; phylum Chordata; class Actinopteri; order Siluriformes; family Bagridae; genus Tachysurus; species Tachysurus vachellii. The sequence continues at coordinate 571,296 of NC_083464.1, read as the reverse complement.
ACCAGCAACCAGCACCTAATGCTGGACCAGCATACCACCATCCCAAGCTGGTCCCAGCAAAACATAGTTGCAAAACATACCTTATGCTGGACCAGCAATGCTGTTTTTTTTTAGCAGGGATGTTACAACATTTAACATAAAACCATTTTGTTTAAAGCAGGGGTTCCCAAACCAGGTCCTCAAGTCCCACTTGCCTGCTTGTTTTCCAACTAACCCTGCTTCACCTGCAAAATACGCAAACTTTCTAAAATGTGTCCTTTGTTAAACAATTTCAGTTCTGGTTAAACAAACATTTTTAACAATATTGGACACATATATTACAAGAAGAAACATATATTACAAAATGACGAACTGCAAGAATATTTGCAATTGTGCCACGATCATAAATGTGTCTTACACTGCAAAGATCATTCTTCAGCTTTTGAACCTTTGGTGGTAGCTCACTTCGACCTTTGGGTACTCCAAGTGGAATGCATAGGTAAAGCCAAACAAGAGGCACATTGCTTGAGGTAGGTTGGTGAGTGCATCTCTTACAAGGCTGCCCTCCAGGATAATCCCGACTCTTGAGGGGTTCAGTTGTGTTGATACTGGACTTGTGGATCTGTTGTCTTTATGGCAGAGAATTCCCACTTGAATGTCCAAGAATTCTTCATCATTAAGATTCTTCAGTGTGCGAAAGACAATAAAGAGGATATCCGGGTAAACTGCATATACTGTGGTTTTATTTTTTGTAATGTTGTGTAAACCACAATTGTGTACATAATTTATGCAATAATGTGCTACCTCTTGGTAACAGGAAAGGCACATTAACAGACAAATCAAGTTAAAATCAACTTAAATTCAGTAAAACATCTACATAAATGCTGATTGTTATTACCAACCTTCCAAAATAATTTAAAACTTATAGCAAAATGGCAATATTAAATAACAATGTTAAGTAAGTAACAATAATAATTAAAATAAAGTTACTCACAGAGCTTCTCTTGAAGAACATAGATGCATCATCCCCAAGAATGACTAGAAGTCCCCTCAGGACAAGACATCTAGTGGCTGTTGGCTCAGTGCTCTACAAAGAGTTATAGCACACACTTATATGTAGAACAAATAAACACATTTTCTTTCTTTACTTTGGCGGTATCGCTCCACGCAGAGGCTTGGCTTTATTTGTCCAGTTGAGATTTTAGCCTCTGACATTTACACTTCCATTAGTTTGTTATGAAGAGAATGTGTTTTCGTAATTTGAATGAACCATCAATATTATTACAGAATAAAACAGAAATATTGACCCACCTTTGTCTGTTTTAGTAGCTTCGCTAACTGGCTAATCCGACCTGTCTTAAGTTTGGATGCAACCCAACCCAACTCAAATTAAACCTGAAAAATACAGGTAAAGTTACTTATAACACAAATGAGCCTATTTAACTTGTTGTCCAATTATGTATTGTATGTAAGACAAGTAAAGAAAACACATTTTCAGAGGAAACATCCATAAACCTGGCTTTCTGTGAAAAAGGGCTGTGTTAGGGTTAGGGACATCAGGTTGCCTTGGCATAGTCTGTATTCCACATTTACAGAAAACTTGTCAAATACCTCAGGCCACTCTCTGCACCTCTTCAGGGACATAGTAGACAAGATCTCTGTGTCACGCTAGCTGCTTGTTTCACTGCTTATTTCACATTGTGGCACTGTGGTCAAGGACATAAATAAATTGGATAGTTGGTTTCTCTCGAAGGTCAGAAATGTCAGTTAGGTTACACAGTGCATTGTTGAATTCAGCGTCCTCATACTGTAAAGTGAAGTTGTAATCAGCTCCAACTGATCTCTTGATCCAGTCTTTTAAGTCATCAACTGTATTTGGATGAGGTCTCATTCTTTATTAGATGTAAATGATGTAATTGTTTGCAGAGAGTTTTTGTGCCGGTCGCATGTGTTTGCTTGGCTGAGTATTTTGATTTGGTTTTGGGTTATCTTTGAGTTTATACTTTAACTCCTTACTTTTTACAAATGGTGAACACACCAGCAATAGCAATAGCATCTTAAAAGAAAAATCTTTTTGATATCTGTGGTGGAAATTTTTACTTTAGAGATGTTTTACTTTAGAGACTATAAGTTGTCATTGCCAGTGGTTGTTTTCTTACATTATGACAAGGGCACAGGGGATTGGAAACGAGTTGTTGGGAATTAGACATATACAGCTTCCAGTAGACCTTCCAGTAGACCTTGGTTGGTCCAGATTAGCTTGGTCAGGAGATGAGCAGGCGATGTATTTAAGCCAATGATTGATGATGTTTTGCTTTTTGAATCCTGTCTATAAAATCTTGATGTAATCAACGATCGGGGCCGAGACTTACTCGTGCTATACGCGGAGTGTTGGGTCCTGCTGTGCAGCTGAACACAATAAATTGTGAAACCTTTTTACTCTTGCCCATGCCTACCAGTGTGATATTTAATACTTTAAATTGCTCAAACCTCAAAACCTCCACAACATGTTGTTAATTTGTTACTTATTTTCCTGTTCGTCTGCTTCTAGCTGGTTTGCCTGCTAGCATCACTAGCTTGGTTACCACTAGTTCTCTACACCTTCTCACACCAATTATCTTTGTTTTACTTGCCCTATAACAGCATGTCGCGTGTGCTTCCCAGTCGGTTGCTCACCTGTCTCAGGTAAATTTTCAGTACGAAATTAGTACTCCCTCCACCTCAACTCCGTGTATTTCTCTGACCCAGTGCACCCAGGAAGCGGCCGGCCCAGGTGTTGTTCACTCCGGCACCAGGTAACCACAAACACTGGGTCTGGCAGCAGCGGAAAATGCGAGTTACTACAGCTAAACCAACAACTTGTTCACTAGACAACATTCCAACTAAATTACTGAAAGAAGTGTTACATAAAGCTGGTGAGCCTCTTCTTTATATTATTAACTCCTCGCTATCTTTAGGTTTCGTACCTAAATCTTTCAAGTTGGCAATTATTAGGCCACTCATTAAGAAACCTACTTTAGATCCCAATGAACTAGCAAATTACAGACCTTTTTCACATCTTATTAATGTAAACCTCATAGTCAAAGCTGACATTAAAGAACCACAAATGTTCCATCCTAGAGTGGATTGAACAGATGAATGTGTATTTTTCCGAAAAGGGTTGCGGCAAAGTTGACGGGGTAGAGGAAAAACTGAATCATCTCTGTGGCCGGGCAAAGAGCATTGTCAAGGTTAAGCTAAAAAAAAGAGTGGGTCAGACCGGGCCAGATTAGACAAGAGGTCACATTGGTGCCGTGACCCGGATTTCAATCAAGGTGGTCGAAGATCATCACATCGGACCGGCAAACCTGTTGTCATTCTTCATTGCACAGAACCTTCAGCTAAGCTTTTATTAGTTATTGCTGGACTTTAAAAGGAAAAAAAAACTTTTGAATGGGCACTCTAAAGTCCAGGTATCACAGCTGTATGATATAGTATACACATGTTTTTTTATTTTCCCATTTTCCTCAGTCAACCAGCAGTCAAACTAAGTGATCTATATGTGAGGGAGGATCACGTAGATGTTGTGAGTGAATCTCCCATATCCAGTTTTGGATGAAATGGATTATGAATCCAGATGAAATGGATTATGAATCTTTGTCACATGTTCAGTGATGTCTCTTCAGACAAAACAGTCATCTTTCAGGGTGTTCAGAAAGTTCCAAAAGCTTGTTTTACACATCTGTTTCAGTTGGAAAGGATCTCATCCTTAAAACTTAAATTGATAGTGGATCAGTGGCATGTACAGTACTATTAGCGAGTCCGCTATAGAAAGGATGCTAAAAAGTATCCCAGATATGACAAGCCAGTCAGCAGAAGATATTGTTATTGTTGGTTGTGGTGGCCATCGTGTTGCCCCTACTGCAGTCTATGATCTTAAAGCTAAGCTGTACGGTTGCTCCATGATAATTCCTGCTTTAGTTGTGCCTGGCCAGACCGAAGAAATGATTTTGGGCACAAACTTCATAAAGAGACTCCTGATGCAAGTCAGAGAAACTGACGGTTACTGGAGGCTCATGTCTAAGTCAAGTAACAATGAGAGTGATGAGTGCTGTATGTTTCTTTCTCTTTTCTCGAATGCAGAAAGATGGAGAGGTGAATCCACACCAAAAAAAGTCGGTACTGTAAAGTTACAAAGGAGTGTGATGTTAGAGCCACAAACAGAACATCTGGTTTGGGGTAAGCTACCTCAGTCTTCTGTCTCGTCACTAGGCAGCACTGTTATTGTGCACTGTTATTGTTCCTGGGACATACTTCAGATCAAAATTGTAAGAAGCAAGTTTTGCCACCCATCGCTGCTCGCATGCATCAAGTTGATGTTTTGTCAGAATATATGTTAGAGGATTATTGTCGGTCCATGCCATAAAGTGCCGTCCTCGCAGCCAATGGCTAAACCTCTCATAGATAGCCCACTTCAAAGGCAAAGAACTCTAATCTGTGAGCTGGATAGTTCATTTGTGAGCAAGACAGAGTTCTGCTTGCGAAGGCAATGGGTCTGGCAATCTCTTCACCTGCCAAATAAATGGCAATACAGCTCCCACTCCATCGAAAGATGCATTGACAGCCAAAACGAAAGGTCGGTCAAAGTCTGGGTGAGCTAGTGTTACATTTTTCGTTAATTCTTGTTTTAGGGTGTGCAAAGCTTCTTCACAATCAACCGACCAGTCAGCTGGGGAAAGTTTGAGGTAACTAAATTTCTTTCTTGGATTGCGTCCTTTTGTGAGAAGAGTCTGTTTTACTGAACCTGATGTCAACTTGAATAGAGGCTTTACTTTTCCTGAACATCCTTCAATAAAATGTTGATAATATAGAACCATTCCAAGAAAGGATATGATCTTTTTCTGACACTGTGTTTTTCCATCAGAATACTGTTTACACCTGAATACTGTTAATTGCCTCAACTTTACCAGGATCAGTCTTAATCCCTACTTCACATACAATGTCTCCAAGGAATTTCACAGAACGCCTCAAGAAACAACATTTCTTTGGAACCAACTTTAGATTGTGATGTAACAACCGCAAGAGAACCATTTCAAGACGTTGGAGGGCTACGGCCTCAGAGGGGGCAAACACCATCAAATCATCAAGGTAACAGAGAATGCTGCTGAAATTTTCATCTCCAAAGATAGACATCATCATTCTCATGAAAGTGGCTGGGCTATTAGAGAGACCCTGGGGAAGCCTATTATACTCATGAAGTCCAAATGGGGAAGAGAATGCAGTGTACTTTTTGTGTTCTTCTAGGGGGACATTATAATACCCTGAGGTAAGATCCATGGTTGAGAAGAAGGTGTTGCCTCCTAATGCAGCTAACACATCAGACTGGTGTGGTAAAGGGTAGGCGTCTCTGACAGTCCTTGTGTTTAACCACCTAAAATCAGTGCAGATTCTGAGATCTCCATTCTTCTTCCAAACTAGTACAAGAAGGGAAGCATAGTCACTATGTGACTTTTGGATGATTCCTTTTTCCTCCATCTCATTTAAAGCTGTCCTCAGTTTAGCATACTGGCTTGGTGGTATACGCCAGTATGGAAAACGGAAGGGTCTGTCATCAGTGAGGTTAATCCAATGGACAACGCCTTTAGCCTCTCCGCAGTCCATGTTGTCTCTTGAGAAAACTGAGTCATACTCAATAATTTGCAACAGCTTATCTTTGCAGTGGGTTGAAACTTCACATGATTCCAAATCAAGATTGCCAAGGTTCAAATCACTCAAGACATGCTTCATCTCTTCACTGGATCTAGGTGGTAAGAGTTCCTCGGTACACTGCAGATTTGAATGAATCTATTTTGGCAGCGGTAAATCTTGCACAGCAATACAAGGTGACACGTCAGCTATTTTTGCATTTCTCCTCAACACAACTCAGTGATTAGTGGGGTTGATGACTTTTAAGGGGATAGAACCATCTCCCCATAGCGGTGTTATGACCCTCTCGACCAATATTTGTCTTGACCTTGATCTGGACTCGGTCGGTTCCACAATAACAGTGCTGCCTACTGACAAGACAGAAGACTGAGGTAGCTTACCCCAAACCAGATGTTCTGTTTGTGGTTCTAACGTCATTACAAAGATTTTGTGTCCAAGCTGAAGAAAGACTTGCGTGAAGCAGCTCACATAGCAAGGATGCACACTCTGAAAGAGCAGGAACGACGTGGCAGACTTTACAACAGAAAGGTGAAAGGCTGTCCACTGGCTGTTGGAGACAGAGTGTTGGTTGTGAACAGAGGCAAAAAAGGTAGAAGAAATGTTTCTGATAAATGGGAGTCATCTCCCTATGAAGTCACTGTGGTGTATCCTGATATCAATGTTTACAGGATTCGAGAAATCAACTCTGACAAAGTGAGGGTAGTCCATAGAAATCTTCTGTTATCTGTGAACTTCCTACCAGTTGATGAACATCAGGAATCAGATCAAAAGGATGATGACGTGAATGATGAAATTGATCTTCAGGAAAACAAAGTTGATCTCTCTGTCTTTGTTCCGTGCTGTGATGTCACAATTAGAGGATGTGGTGCATCAAATTAACCCCTCAGGTTCCCCTCCTGATGCTGTTACCCCCGGATTGTTTAAAGAGATTTTCCCTTGTATAGGGCATTTGCTTCTCAATTTTGTTAATAACAGTTTATCTTCTGGTGTGGTTTCTACTGAACTTAAACATGCAGTAGTAAAACCACATATCAAGAAACCTGAAACCAAAGTCTCGATCACTCTGTACTAGCTAACTTTAGGCCTATCACCAGACTGCCCATACTTTCTAAAGTCTTAGAAAAATTTGGATATACACAATTGATATTAGATGAACACGACATCCTGGAGGTTTTCCAGTCTGGCTTTAAAACACTGCATACCACAGAATCAGCCTTGTTAAGGGTTTTTAATGACATGCTTATTGCGTACGATGCTAGTGATTTTGTGATCCTTGTCCTGTTGGACCTAACAGCTGCTTTTGATACAGTTGACCACTGCATATTAATGTCTAGGTCAACATGTGGCTGTCCGTGGCCCTGTTTTAGAGTGGTTTAGGTTCTACTTAAATAGAATTTTTTCTGTGGGTCTTGATGGTACAGTACAGAATCCTCCACTCATCCTTTGTCCTACAGGGTTCCATGGGCTCGGTTCTCTGGCCATTACTCTTTTTGCATTATCTGCTTCCCCTGGGATCCATCCTTATACACTATGGGATTTCCTTCCATTGTTATGCAGATGACACCCAGATCTATATACCTGTAAAGCGAGAGGAAGGTTTCTCCATTACACATCTCCATGCATGTCTTGATGACATTAAAGCTTGGATGGTGTTAAACTTAAAACATTTTAATGATAACAAGACAGAGGTGGTGATGTTTGGCCCAAGTGGCTCCTGCAAGCCATCCCCTGTTGACCTGGGTTCCCTTGGCATTGCATGTTTTATCCCGTGATAACTAATCTTTAAAATGGATGTAGATCTTAGATTGGATTGCCAAACTGGTGCTGTGGTGAAGTCCAGCTTTTTTCACCTAAAGGTGCTTGTCAAAAATAAAACCTCTGGTGTCCAGGCAACAATTTGAGATGGTAATCCATGCCTTTATTACATCTTGACTGGATTACTGTAATGCAGTTTATATTGGTATTAGCCAGTCTTCTCTGTCTCGCCTTCAATTGCTCCAAAATGCTGCTGCATGTCTTTTGACTGGTGCAAGGAAATATGACCATATTATACTGATTTTGGCCTCACTCCATTGGCTACCAGTGTATTTTAGGGTTCAAGTTGAAGTTCTTTTATTTGTTCTTAAATCTTTAAAGGGCCTCAACCTGTCATACCTAAATTAAACTAAAATTTCCCTGATGTATAAGGGAAGTAAGAGAACCCATCTGCATCTGTGTGCCACCAGAGAGTGGGAATTTAAATCATTATAAACACAGTGTCAGGGAAAGTGGGTGTCTTAACAAAATACAGAACTAAACACAGGGATAACAAAAATGGGTTTAATTAGAGAAAACTAACAAAGGCTAAAAACACAGAAACAGAAAACAACAACCCAAAGACAGCAAACTAAAGACAAGGAAACCAGTTTCCTTGTCTAAAAACAGACACAAGACAACTGGTATAAATAAGGAGAACAATCATTGAAACACAAGGAACAGAGGTGGGAATGGATTAAGGATAGGGTGGGGCAAACACAGATGATACACAAAAAAACAAAAACACATGGTACAAGACAAAACGTAACCCCTTGTGTTCAGACAGGAAAGTCCAAGCTGTTCCTGACAGTACTCCCCAGTCTAGACCAGCAACGTTTTGGCACTTTTCCTGGTTCAGAGCCGGTGCTTTGGGTGTCGAAAAAGAAAGAACTGATTTTAAATTAGGCTCTGGCTCCGAACCAGCACTCAAACTGCCGTGGTGGAGGGTTCATGGTCATAGAGTGTTTGGTGAACTGGGATGTCTGGATGTTGTCTTCTTACCACCATCACAAGTCACACAGGTCTGCAGACTATGGAGTGGTGGGACGCTTTACATCCCAGGAAGCCCTCATGTTTGTCACACCTTCTGGCTCTAGCCTAGCCTTTTAATTATGCTGTCATAGCTAGTCTTGATGGAGTCCCTGTCTGCACTTTACACATAATTTAAACTGTCACATACCTCATTACAAACCTCATTACAATCATACCTAACAATTTTTCTCTCTCTCTGTCGAGCTATATACGCCAATCCCAAGCTCCCGGTGTTCCGAGTTCCTAGTCTCTTTTTATGGAGCTACTTCGTCAATCCTGATGTTCTACCCCTGGTTTGAGTCTCGTCTCCCGGTGGTCACCCTGCCAGGGATTGATCTGCATGATCAGCCAGTGACTCATGGGATTGTTGTGTATGAAGCCGCCTGGAGACTGTCATGTCCTCTTTGAACCAATGTTGTGTCAGTCAGCTGTATGTTCTGGTGTTTATCAGCAATCAGGTCTGTGCTGAACTCAGAGTTTACGATGACCCATCAGGAGCTCTCAGCTGCACTATTATAAACTGTTGTAGAAAGGACATTATTTACATTTACACTATTTACTGTAGAGTGTCACCCAAATGAGGATGAGGTTCCCTTCTGAGTCTGGTTCCTCTCAAGGTTTCTTCCTCATATCATCTCAGGGAGATTTTCCTTGTCACTGTCGCCTCCGGCTTGTTCATTAGGGATAGGGATAGATATATTTTAAATTTTAAGTTAATATTTTTTAAATTAATTTTAAACTTTAATTGTGTGTATTCATATATTTATTTTTATCCAAATTTTTTCTTATTATTATATATTTCTTTCTTTTTTGTCTCTCTTCTGTTTCCATACTTCTGTAAAGCTGCTTTGAGACAATGGGAAGTAAAAGTTTAAAAGTTAAAAGTGCTATACAAATAAATTGAATTAAAAAATTTTATTATAAATAATTATAAACACTGAGAGTGGGATTATAAATCAATATAAACACAAGAGTGGGCTTATAAATCATTATAAACACTGACAGTGGGATTATAAATCACTATAAACACAAGAGTGGTATTATAAATCATTATAAACACTGAGAGTGGGATTATAAATCATTATAAACACTGAATGGGATTATAAATCATTATAAACACTGAGAGTGGGATTATAAATCATTATAAACACTGAGAGTGGGATTATAAATCATTATAAACACTGAGAGTGGATTCTAAATCACTATAAACACAAGATTGGGATTATAAATCATTATAAACACTGAGAGTGGGATTATTCTGCTTACTGAATAATCTTCCAGAACTAACATCTTGAATCACATTTTATTTCATTTAGTTTAAGTTTATTGTATCACATTGAAGTTATCCCACTATTCAATGATTGGGTCAAGTATATTCTTTACGGAAATCCATGCACAACATCCACTAAGATTTAAAAATAATGAAGTGAGAGAAGTGTATGTGTGTGTGTGTGTGTGTGTGAGTGTGTGTGTGTGAGAGAGAGTGTGTATTTGGACACAGCTGCTCATTCCAACACCAAACCAAAGAGTCTTTGTATCTTTATCACAGCTTACTGAGTGACATGTACACACACACACACACACAGAAATTGCAGGTGCTGGATGATGGAATGTATTTGAAATGTTGTTCACCTGCTCAGACTGTGAGAACCTTAGAGACAGTTATAACCCTGGAAGGAATGAAAGGTCATAGGCCAACTTCCTGTGAGCTTTCTCTCTATCGCATATACACACACACACGCACACACACACACATCTGTTCTGTTGTTCATAAACACATACTTATCCCCACATCCGCAGTAGCACCTGTTGCTATGTAAAATCACATTGATTAAAATGAAGTGATATAAAACTTCAGAAACGGGTCTCTCTGAAAAACAACTACTAAACAATAATAAGAAGAATAAACCAAGAATTCAATCTGAATAGAACTCAAAACACAAGAAGAACACACATGGTAATAATACAACAGTAATATGTAATAATGAAAGCAAGCTGGTGTGACCAAATCATTTCTACAGTTGAGGCAAACATTTTAAATCCATTTAAACTGAAGACAAATAAATAAAAAAGATCTTCCCCCTGCAGCCAGTCTCTGGTCTGATCAGCTCTTTTATCTAAATTCCCTGCATAAATACAGCCGTGATTGCATAAACCAGAACAGAACTAGTTTATATTCTCTGAAATGAAAGAGAATTTTTTTTATGTTTATTACATACACACACACATTCAGCACAAAGTGTTCTATATATTATAGTGGGGAAAAATACTTTTAAAACAGCTTTTAAAGGGTTATCTGTATTTTTAGTTCAGAACATAACATTCACAATCTGTGTGTGTGTGTGTGTGTGTGTGTGTGTGTGTGTGTAATGATGCAAGAACATTCCAGCACAGGTGACCGGGCTCACCTAAAGATCAGGTATCACCGTGGCAAAGCTTCACTGCTTTAGATCAACAGAGTTGAATAAAACCTCTTAAAAGAAAAAGATCAATGAGAGAGAAATGCAGACATGAAGAGTATGGCTAGAGAGAGAGAGAGAGAGAGAGAGAGAGAGAGAGAGAGAGAGAGAGAGAGAGAGAGCACAAGTGAAATGAGATGAGCAAGTGAAATGTACATCATTTGTAAATTAAAAGGTTTGAATGCAGACTTTTTGCACCCTTACTCAAATCCCTCTATTCCTTTTTCTTAATCTCTCTCTCTCTGACAGGACATAAAGAGACAGGACTGAACAGAGACATATCTGGACAGACAGATCAGGACATAAAGGAACTTGTCAGGATAGAAAGAGACAGGTCTGTATGTAGAAAGTCAGGTCAGAATGTAGAACATAAAGAGACAGATCAGAGCAGCGACAAAAGTTTTATGATTGCTATTCTGTGAATGAATGCCTTGTTGATCTTGTTTCTGACTAACCACCATATTTTCAGTGTTCTAAAAGACCTCCGATTATTTTATTTACATTTCTGCCCTCATCCAGAGCAACTTACATTTATTTTAATTTACACAACTGTGCAGTTGAGGGTCTTGCTCAGGGGCCCAGTAGTAGAAGCTTGGTGGCCCTGGCATTTGACCTCACGACCTACTGATCGGTTGTCCAACAGTTTCACTACTGAGCTACTAGTTAGTATTCATCACAGCATCTATAGACAATGTCATGTATCATAGTCAAAATTAATACTTATGAATTTGCAGAATTTCCCAAACTTATATTCCTTGTGCAGTTGGAAGGTTTTATTAGGATTAAGAAAATAATCCACAGAGGAGCTCTACAATACATAAAAAAGTGTTTGTACTCCAATATGTTGTCATATCAGGAGTCTACCAAATATAAATATTGTAGAAATGACATTATTTATATTTACATTATTTATTTTTACATTATTTACATTTACACTATTTACAGTAGAGTGTCACCTCACCACCGTCACTTTTTCATTAGGGATAAATGTTAGAGATATATAGAAACTTAAGTTCAGGGTTAGGGTTAAAAATTAAAATAGGGCTAAACTTTAAAAATGTTATACAGTTTCTATATTTATGTAAAGCTATTTCAATACCAATACTGCCAGTATAATTTCTGTACTACTTTCAATACTGCCAGTAGTGGCAGTAGTTTGCTTCCTTCCTGGAAGGTCAGTCATATCAGGTGACTGACATCTGCTCCATTAACTCTCCATTGGCATTCCTCAAAGTGCAGTTGTTGTTGTAGAAAGGACATTATTTACATTTACATTATTTCTTGTTCAGTGTCACCCAAATGAGGATGAGGTTCCCTTCTGAGTCTGGTTCCTTTCAAGAGTTTTTCCTCACCACCGTGGCCTCAGGCTTGCTCATTAGAGATGTGGATAGATATATAGTATTTTATATTTTAAATTAATATTTTTAAATTCATTTTAAACTTTAATTGTATATATTCATTTACTTATTTTCCTTCTTTTCCCTTCTTAATATTATTATATATATTTATTTATTTATTTATTTTCGCTTCTGTTTCTATATTTCTGTAAAGCTGCTTTGAGACAATGTGAATTGTAAAAAGTGTGATACAAATAAATGTGTAGTACTCAGGCCTCTTCTGTTCTCCTTCAGCAGGCAAACAACCATTCTCTTGGTGAAGTCATATATTCAGAAGGATTTTCATACCACTGCTATGCAGATGACACTTAGCTCAATCATTCCTTCCCACCATGAGACTCTACTGTTTCTGTTCAGATATCAGCATCTCTGCCAGACATCTCATCATGGACAGCAGCTCACCATCAGAACTGAATTACTGTTCATCCCAGGTGAATCAACCTCATGTCAGGATCTCGCTTATCTCACATTCACCTATTTTCAAATAAACTAAATTTATTTGCCTAGCACTTTCTCAAAGCAGTTTTATAGAAATATAGAAAGAGAAAACAAATTTTCATTTTTGTCATTTCAAGAATAGACTACTGCAACTCTCTCCTGGAAGGTTTACCTCTGAGCTCAATTTAGCCTCTGCAAATGATCCAGAATGCAGCTGCATGACCTTCCTAAGTTCTCCCCACCACCCCGTTGCTGCACTCCCCGCACTGGCTTCTTGTAGCCCTATCAAATTTAAAACACTAATGTTTGCATACATAGCCAAAATGGACCAGCTTCCCCTTACCACAAATCACATCCCTTACTGCACCACACTCCCTCAGATCTGCTAGGTGTTAAGTTGTCTGTATGCTTTTCATGTAAAATTTCCTCCCAGTAGTTTTTAGACTGATAGAACACTTAGTCAGTGAGGTAGTGAACCAATATTAATGCTTTCATTGACAGAGACTCTGACAGAGACAGAGACTTTTAACTGTCTGCCAAATGCAAAACTGAGTGACTTGTGATGGTGGTAAGGAGACAACATCCAGACATCCCAGTTCACCAAACACTCTATGCCCATGAACCCTCCAGATCTGCTACTTTACCTAAGAAAAGATATTCATAAAATTTTATACTAAACAAATGTGTTTTTATCCTGGACTTAAACTCTGAGACTGTGTCTGAGTCCCGAACACTAATTGGAAGTTGTTCCATAACTGTGGGGCTCTGTGAGAAAAAGCTCTGCCCCCTGCTGGAGACTGTAATATTTGAGGTACAAATAATACAAATATCCTGCACCCTTTGATTGAAGTAGGTGTGACGGATAATAAAAAAACAAAAACAAAAGATCTCTCAGGTTCTGTGGTGTGAGACCATTAAGTGCTTTATAGGTTAATAATAGTATTTTATAATCAATTTGAAACTTGACTGTAAGCCAATACAAAGAGGATAAGATAGAGGTGATATGTTCATATCTTCTGGTTCTAGTTAGGACTCTAGCTGCTGTGTTCTGGACTAACTGGAGCTTGTTTATGCTCCTACTGGAACATCCAGACAGTAAAGCATTACAATAATCCAACCTAGAGGTAACAAATGCATGAACTAGTGTTTCTGCATCATGTAATGACATCATATTTGGGTGGAAATGCTCTTCAGATCTTTTTAATATCTTGATAATAATAATAATAATAATAATAATAATATGCCCTGCGATGGGTTGGCACTCCGTCCAGGGTGTATCCTGCCTTGATGCCCGATGACGCCTGAGATAGGCACAGGCTCCCCGTGACCCGAGGTAGTTCGGATAAGCGGTAGAAGATGAATGAATGAATGAATGAATGAATGAATAATAATAATAATAATAATAATAATAATAATAATAATAATGAACTTTATTTTGTATAGCTCCTTTAAAAGTAGCTTCTCAAAGTGCTTGACATAAAAGATGAAATTAAAAGATACACATTACAGGCACTAAAACTACCCATACAAAAATAAAAAGCCAATAAACAACAAACAAAGAAATCACATAAAAGCTGCCCTAAAAAAAGTATGTTTTAAGTTGGGATTTAACAACACAAGGGATTCTGCATTCCTAATCTCAGAGGGCAGAGAATTCCACAATTTGGGAGCCAAAGAAAAGCCCAATCACCCATAGATTTTAGCCGTGTTGTTTGGGCAGTTAGAAGACCAGCTTCAGAAGAGCGTAGAGCATGTGTAGGAATGTAGGGGGTTAACAGCTCACACAAATATCGAGGGGCCAAACTATTAATGGCCTTATAAGTGAGCATGAGAATTTTAAAATCAATATGATAACTAACAGGAAGCCAGTGCAATTTTTCCAGGATAAGTGTGATGTGCTCCCTTGCACTGGTCCTAGTCAGAATTCTAGCAGCTGAATTTTGTATCAACTGTAATTTACTCAGGGTAGCTTTAGGAACTCCAGCCAGCAAAACATTACAGTAATCAATGCGTGGAAAGTGTTGATTAACTTTTCAGCCACAGAGAAAGTCAACATGGGACGTAATTTGGCAATGTTTCTGAGATGAAAAAAATTATGCTTTGACAGTGTTACGAACATGACGGTCAAATGTTAAATTGGCGTCAAATATCACACCCAAATTTTGATCTCATTCAAGTCAAAGGTACATAATCATTAATCATGGCAAACCTTCAGCTTGTCCAATGCATGAGCGGCAGCATGCTTATTAATTCTACCTCCGTCATTTGGCATTAATGACAGAGAAGATCTCAGCTTTAGAGGTGCGCATCCAGACACAAGACATGATTAGCGATAGCGACAGTAGTGTAGTTTCTGTAGGGGAAAATCTGGATGCCTTAGGCGGAGTTAGTAAACCTCCAACTCCGGCATTAGAGTCTTCAGAGCAAGGCGAATGGGTGACAACTTGGCGGCAAAGTCACAAAGCCAAAGCTAACGCTAGGGCTTGCCCACAGGAGCACCACAGCTCTCCGCTTCACATGTCTAACAGGTTTACTCTCCTAAGTGAAGCACATGCGGAGAAACCTTAATCAGCTCTGGTTATAGGAGACTCCATCTAAAGGCATGTGAAATTGGAACACTTTTGAGGGCAAGGCTGGCCTGTTAGGACAGGATGGCATCCATCCATCAGATAATATTTCTGTTTTTGATCAGTACTTAGACAGTGTTAATCCCCCCTTATGAGAATGACCTCAATTCAACGATTTCTTCTTCAAAATGATCAACCTGCATATTGGATCCCTTACCCACATGTTTCTTTAAACAGGTGTTACCAGTTACCAATACTGTTGTCCACAATCGGCAATCTTATTAAGCTAAAACCTACAGTACTTTTGTTACTTATTCGTTTTAACCCTGACTGGAATGATCCTCCTCTTCCTGCCAATAAACTTCCTAATCATGGACCCTTCCTCAGCCCTGTCTTACAGAGAGACGGGACAAAAACTGGTTGGACAGACAAGACAGATAAAATTACAGCATAGCTATAGCAATAAAACATCAAAACATAGAACTAAACTGAACTGAATTGAGAAACAGAGAATAGCGGTATAATGTGTACAAGTGTGTGTTGAAGGTTAGAGAGGACGATTTAATAATGTGTGTGCAGTATGTGACTGCCCTCTGCTGCCTGTAAAAGGAACTGTCACTATATTCACAGCTATCTTCATAACTCCCAATCTCACACTATTATAAATATTGCTAGAACAAAACATCATATTTTTTTAAACAAACAAGCTCACACAGTGTCATATGGATATATAGATATAAATTGTGGTGTGTGTTGTTTGTGTGTGTGTGTTTGTGTGTGTGTGTGTGTGTGTGTGTGTGTGTGTGTGTGTGTGTGTGTCAGTAGTTGGTGAGTGGTGGTGGTGTGTTTCACACTCATTGACACACTGCCCTCATAAACATTGACACACTGCCCTCATAAAATCATATCCCAAACTGAATATAACTACACTGGTCCAATAGAACAATGGCCACACATCATTCAGATGTCTTGAAATATTTACAAGATCTCCCTTCTGAAAGCTACAAGAAAATAAAGGTATAAAATATTTAAAATATACATCTTTCTATCATTAGCAAGTTTCTTATTCTAGTGTCCACATTAGCATAACAGAAATGTAATGAATCGAATTAATGAAAACGAAATAAAACAAAAAAAATAAGAATAAACAATGATATTAACATGTGCACCATGAGAATGAAGTATTTTGGGGCTGTAAGTCTCTCCTCTGTAACCATGTCAGTGCCTGATAATATTTATTACTTTTAATTACCTTTAAAGGCTCCCCTACATGGACTCCCCTACACCTTTGTTGTCACATTTCTCAACTGTAACAGCAGAAGAGATTCTAAAACTCATCCAGTCTTGCAATCCTACCACCTGCCCATTGGATCCACTCCCTTCCACTTTGCTCCAGACCATCTCGCAAGACCTTCTGCCCTTCATTACAACTATCACCAATAGATCCATAGCATCTGGTCAGGCACCAACTACCTTCAAGAGAGCAAGGGTTATTCCCATCCTGAAGAAACCTGCTCTGGATCCATCAGACATCAGTAACTACAGACCGGTATCACTTCTCTCGTTTCTTTCAAAAATTCTTGAACGCATTGTCTTTAATCAACTGTCTGTCTATCTCTCACAGAACAACCTCCAAGACCCCAACCAGTCTGGCTTTAAAGCAGCTCATTCCACAGAGACAGCCCTTTTAGATGTCTCTGAGAAACTACATGCTGCTAGATCAGCCAATCTCTCATCCGTCCTTATCCTCCTTGACCTTTCAGCAGCGTTTGATACGGTCAACCATAAGACTCTCTTAGCCACCCTCAGGAGTCTTGGGATTTGCGGATCAGCTTGGGAATGGTTCGCTTCCTACCTGGAAGGACGCTCATATCAGGTAACATGGAGGGGAGTGACATCTGCTCCACGCAGGCTCTCCACTGGCGTCCCACAAGGCTCAGTACTTGGTCCTCTTCTTTTCTCCCTGTATACTCACTCTCTTGGGGAAGTTATTTCCTCACATGGGTTCTCTTACCACTGCTATGCTGATGATACACAACTTATCTTCTCTTTCCCACCCGCAGATGCCACAGCTTCTGACCGGATCTCTGCATGTCTGGCAGAAATTTCATCATGGATGACTGCTCATCAGTTAAAGCTTAATCCTAGCAAAACTGAGCTGCTCTTCATCCCAGGTGATTCATCCCCAGGTCATGATCTTGCTATATCCTTGCACAACGATCTGATCTCCCCTTCAGCCTCAGCTCGCAACCTTGGGGTATCCATGGACAATCAACTGTCCTTTTCCTCTCATGTTGCTAATGTGACTCGCTCATGTCGGTTTCTTCTCTACAACATTAGAAGGATTCAACCATTTCTGTCCACACAGGCTGCTCAGGTACTTGTTCAGTCTCTTGTCATTTCTAGACTGGATTACTGCAATGCACTGCTGGCAGGTCTACCTATGAACGCAATCCGTCCTCTGCAAATGATCCAAAATGCAGCTGCCCGGCTTGTTTTCAACCTGCCAAAGTTCTCTCATACCACCCCGCTGCTGCGATCCCTCCACTGGCTTCCGGTAGCTGCACGCATCAGATTCAAAACACTGATGCTGGCCTACAAAGCCAAAAATGGACCAGCTCCCTCTTACCTCAAAGCCCTCATAACTCCTCGCACTGCACCCCACACCCTCCGATCTACCAGCACTGCTCGACTGGTTCCACCATCTCTCAGGGTAAGAGGCAAGTATACTACAAGACTCTTCTCTGTACTGGCACCAAGGTGGTGGAACGAACTTCCCCTAGAGGTCCGGACAGCTGAGTCACTGGCTATTTTCAAGCGGCGGTTGAAGACCTACTTGTTCAGGAAACACTTCAACTAGCACTTCTTTCATTATCTTTTGCATTTAAAAAAAAAAAAAAAAAAAAAAAAAAACACACACCTTTTGGCACTTTCATTGTAACTTTGAACAAATGTTTTAAACTCATGGTATCTTAAGTATGTAACTTAGTGAGCCAGCATTAATGTATTCAATGTTAGAGATTTAAGCACTTATGTACGTCGCTCTGGATAAGGGCATCTGCCAAATGCTGTAAATGTAAATGTAAATGTAAATGTAAAAGGCTGTATGAAAGAAATGAACCTGAATTTATGACAGAAACTTATAAATAAACATCTCAATGAATCCCAGTCGGTCGCTCACCTGCCCCAGGTAAATTCCTGGTGTGAAACTAGTACTCCCTCCACCTCTACTCCACGTATTTCTCTCGTATTTCCACCCAGCGCACCATTGTGGAAGTTTGAGTTTTGAGAGATTTCAAGTATAAAGTATCACACTGGTAGACACAGGCAAGAGTAAAAAGGTTTCACAATTTATTGTGTTCTGCTGCGCAGCAGGACCCAACACTCCTCATATAGCATGAGTAAGGTCGGGCCATGATCATTGATTACATCAAGATTTTATAGGCAGAATTCAAACAAAGAAGACGTGTAAAAGCAAAACATCATCAATCATTGGCTTAAATGCACAATGCCTGCTCATCTCCTGGTCAAGCTCATCTTGTCTTACCAAGGTCTACTAGAAGCTATTTATGAGCCTAAGTCCCACTTACTTGTCACCAGTCCCCTCCGTCCTTGTGCAGACCCTGGGTGCAGAAGCAGCAGAAGATGCAAGCTTGGCCCTAGTCGAAGACCTCTCCACCTCCACCACCACCGATCTATGAGAACCCCACCTGGAACCGCTTCGCCCCTCTTCGCGAGTGGGAATGCGACACTGTGATCATTAGAGACTCCATCGTCCATTGCGTCCGTGCTACTGCGGTTAAAGGTAAGGTTCGCACTCACTGTTGACCTGGTGCTTGTGTTCTTGGTGTGGCTGCACAGGTACCTGGGATCCTGAGCAAGAATACCAGAGCTGTTGTTTTTCAGGCCAGCACGAATGACACCAGCCTGAGGCAGTCGGAGATCCTGAAGAGGGACTTCAAGACCCTGGTGGAGTCTATCCGCAGCACATCACTCACGGCAAGGATCATTGTGTCTGGATGTGCTTCCCACATACCAGCAAGAAATCAAGATTTTCAGTAGACTTTTTGCCTTAAATGAATGGTTACGGTCATGGTGTCACGATCAGAATCTACTCTTTATTGACAACTGGAATGTTTTCTGGGAGCGCCCTAGGCTAATTCCGTGCTGATCACCTGCACCCCAGCAGAGTTGGAGTACAAATCCTCTCTGACAACTTCTGCAGGGTGATGCACACCTTCTGACTGGTAAACTACAATTTAAGTCTAAATTTCATCCATTCTTCACCTCCTTCACCTCCTTCATCCTTCACATCCTTCAATTTAAGTCTAAATTTCAATAGCCATCCTTCACCTCATCATCAAATTGATACAAATGCACACAGCTCATCCTATAGAAATTGTCTGTTCCCCAAGTAGTGAGATCAAAAAGTAAATGCATGCAAAGTTCTCTAAATAATATTACCATACTTAGACTAGAAAAAGTCTTTTTCAGATGATCCTGACCCGGATGGTCCAGGTCCTCGACTGGAGGCGGCTGCACCTCAGCCACAACCAACACCGGCAAATGACCCACTAGCACCAGCTTCTGACTCAACAGTGAGACCTCGGCTCTACCCAGATCTGCCTAATCAGGAAGGTCTGTGCACACCACCAGTCGCAGCGTGCATGTGCTGCCAAGTACAACAGAGGCGGAGGTCAGATTCACCTGTCAGTGGTGATGATGAGGAGGAATTTATAGTCTTATCTGATAGTAAAGGACAAGATCACAATGCCCATGGTGGAGGTAGCGGGGCCTGATGATCACTGATGTCAGTACACCTCTCATGAATGCTGCCCAATTAATCTGATAGGCAGTGATTTGATTTATAAATTGGGAATAAACCTAATTAACACCCCAAATGGATTTAAAGTGTGTACAATTAAAACAGTTGAATTTCAGGGCGTTAAGTGGGACCCCAGACCTCTTCTGTATGTGTATGAAGGGAAACTCAGCACCTCTGCTGTGAATTCAGTGAATCAAGCTCACATAGATAAGGCCAGTGCTGTTACTAACACTACACACACACAATACGTAGACATACATGATCTGCACTGCACAGCTCACACACACATAAGGGACTAGATGCACATTATGAACAAGACTGTTTGAGAAACAGAAAGAAGCTGATGTGTTGTTGTTTGTAAAATGTGTATTAATATAACTACAGATGTACTGTAGAAGTGAGTCTTTGTAGAATATATGTAAGGCCAGGAAAGACACACCCATTTATTATGGAGAATTCATGTGTCTCTATCAAAAGGTAAAAAGAGAAGTGGGACGATTTAGTGAGTGGACACTAAAATGTGTGGAAGCTGGTGATTGGAAACCCAGTTCAGATCCCACGGTGTTGTACAGTGAGAAAACTAAAGCCTATTGTATGTCCATGAACTAAATAGCTTTGGCTAACAGACAGATAATGCCACAAGCAGACACAGATGTACTGAAAATGTGGCAAATGACACACATTTCTGGGGAAGACCCTGGTTAAAAGCAGTTCCTAGGGAACTTTGGGCAACAGAAAAATATGACGTGGGTCTAATTAAGAATTGTGCACCGGTGAAAGTAACCCCCAAATTTGGTTACAGGCCTTGTAAATTGTGGTATCCTTAATTTTGGTTTGTGTTTTATATTAATGGGAAAACAGATTTTCAACCATTTATAATGAAGCTTGAAAAATGCTAATTGTAAAATAGCAGGTGAAATTCCTGCGACAGCTGATATCAGAACAAGGCAAAAGCATAGAATAAATCAGAGTTGCAGATATACAAAACAATCCAAAGCCTAAAACAAAGAAACAGCTAATGTAATTTTTAGGCATGTGTTCATATTGAGGGGGCACGGTGGCTTAGTGGTTAGCACGTTCGCCTCACACCTCCAGGGTTGGGGGTTCGATTCCCGCCTCCGCCTTGCATGTTCTCCCCGTGCCTCGGGGGTTTCCTCCGGGTACTCCGGTTTCCTCCCCCGGTCCAAAGACATGCATGGTAGGTTGATTGGCATCTCTGGAAAATTGTCCATAGTGTGTGATTGTGTGAGTGAATGAGAGTGTGTGTGTGCCCTGTGATGGGTTGGCACTCCGTTGAGGGTGTATCCTGCCTTGATGCCAAATGACGCCTGAGATAGGCACAGGCTCCCCGTGACCCGAGGTAGTTCGGATAAGCGGTAGAAAATGAATGAGTGAGTGAGTGTTACGACCCAATTATGGCCTAGGAGTATGTAGGGAAGTAACATTCAAGAAAGGATTTAGTCCCAGGTGTATGTGTGAAATGGAGGCAGGCAATACAACAACTACCATAGATAAGGGTGTTTATTAAACCCACTTGAAGTCAGTGTAAGAAAATATACATAATAATAAAGAAGGTGAAACTATGTACACTATATATATAGACCAATGAACGAAATAAGAGGTATGGGGAGGGGGAAAGGGACGAGAGTGGTGCTAAAAGAATGAAAGTAACAAAACAAAACAATACTGACTAATTTGATGGGACTCCTATAGCCTGACTAATAAATCAAAATGTAGAAACAAAAGCTTCAGCGTAAAACGCCCTATCTAAACTACTCTAAACTATCCCAAAACCAAAACGTACAAGGGGTGGCACTCACTCCTAATCTAGTGTGTCTAATACAAAAATATGGTAACCTACGTGTGCACAATGTATGTCGCGCGACCTCTTACCTGTCCACTTTTCCCCTATAACCGGAAAACGAGTCACCCGCGATATACGCGAACAGTGACAGAACAGAACAAACGGACTAGTATGACACACAGTACGCCGACTCAAACATTCAGCTTAGACAAAGTAAGAACAAGACTTAAGGAGACGTTTAGAGCCCTTTGCACTCCTCCGGTGGCGTTTCTTAAAGTACCTGGATGATTGTGATTCGAGCAGAGACTCATGATGTCACTTTTGAAGCCGGGAGATTGACGGTTCAACGGACCAACGGGAAACTGCAGATGGACCTGAAGAGAGAGATAGCACGGGAGAGCAAAAGAAGGAAGCAAAACATAGGCACAGCCACACAGACGTAACAGTGAGTGAGTGTTCATATTGTAGGACCTTTATACTTAATTATAGAATCCTCGAGGCTCCCTTGAGTGCAATGGATCATGGGAAGGGTCTACAGGCCCACAGTGCACTTAGTAGGACATCTGAAGCAGAAAAGGCCTTTGTAAGAGTTTAAACTAGCCTTACAATCCACACCCAGATTACATATACCAGGTCCAAACTAAATTATTCACACAGATAGTAGATAAAAAAAGGGGGGTGTATTACGTCAGTGTTATTGCAAGATCATGGTGGCAAAATGAGACTTGTAGCCTATTTCTCAGCTAGATTTTAAACTGAAGCAGCTCAAAAGGTTAATGCTTTTAGGGATATTGTGGGATACAGTGAACTAACTCTGTTGGTCCCACATGCAGTGCCACTTCTTCTTCTTGAACAGAA
The DNA here is from genome assembly GCF_030014155.1 of Tachysurus vachellii. Taxonomy (NCBI): domain Eukaryota; kingdom Metazoa; phylum Chordata; class Actinopteri; order Siluriformes; family Bagridae; genus Tachysurus; species Tachysurus vachellii. The sequence goes on along the minus strand of NC_083464.1, from coordinate 548,458 downwards.
AACAGCACATATGTCTACAGCACGATGGCTGAGATATCACACTATTTTACTTGAAATGACAAACACTGTACTGTACTGAACTGAACCCTGCAACTCTTCTTGACCTCATGCTTCTTAGCCATTAAAGAGGCAGGTGCATGTAAATTAGCACAAGGCAAAAGTGTTACCATTTATACTGATAGCAGAAATGCTTTTAGGGTAGTACATGATTTTGGCACGTTGTGGAAACATAGAGGCTTCCTGACTTCTTAGGTAAATAAATCATGTACAGTACAATGGCCTGATTTCTGATCTCCTGAATGCAGTCCTATGAACAAAATCTATTGCTTTATGTAAATTTGAAGCACATACAGGGATAACTGACTCCATTTCACTGGGTAATGCTTAAGTGGATGCAGCAGCAAAGGCAGGTAAGCGGGTCCAGAGCCAGGAGAAAAAACAGCAAACTACAGCTGATAAAAGGAGCAAGAAAGAACATCAGGGCCCACAGTGACATGCTAATAACCTCTCCCATGAGCTCCAGCTAACTCTCTGTGACACGTCTGAGTCAGAAGAACACCCTGATATATCACAGCTTGACGCTGAGAGAAAAAGCAGCTTCATCTGAACCCAAAAGGTGAGGACATACACACCTCAAACACTGGGCACACACAAATGTGAATGAAATAAATAAACTTAATGAAAGACACCCAGTCTCTTACATACACACCCACACCCACCCACACACACACACACACACACACACACACACACACACACACAGATCTGACTTTATAGACAAGTTAGAAGCTCTTGTTAGGATGAGGAGCCCTAGGGACTCTGATCCAGAACCAGACAAAGGTGAATACAGATGGTAGAGACTGTGATTTGCAATAAAGTTGCTAGATCAAGGCTTTGCCTTTAACTGCATTTCTTATGTAAGGGTCCTGTCCCCACAAAACAGCATATTGTCCACTGAAGATCATGTAATTTATGAAGCATTCATGAAAACCATATAGGGGAAATTCTTCGTTGATATGAGATTGTACATGATTAAGCTTAGCTTAAGGCATACAGTACATGAATATGTTCATGATTGAGTAACTATACTGTTATGTAGAGTTTAGATCTTTGTTACTAATTAATGATTAGTAAAATTTTATGTATTGTCCCAGGGACAAAAGAAGGGAATTGTGATGGAAATTTTTACAAAGAAGCTGTTTGTTAATTCTGACCTGTGTGCAGGACTAGAAGTTGATTTTACTTAAACCCACTTCTTCACTTACAAAATTACACAGGTATTCATGGACAGGCTTTAAGTTGGTTTAGATCCTACCTGTCTGATCTATACCATTTTGTAGAATTAAATGATGAATCCTCCAGTTTATTACCAGTTAATTATGGGGTCCCTCAAGGATCAGTTCTAGGACCTTTGCTTTTCTCAATATAAATGCTTCCCTTAGGGATCATCATTAGAAAGCATGGGATTAGTTTCAACTGTTATGGACAGAAGCTGCACAGAAGCTCTCGCTCATCTTCCATTTAGAGGGATGTTCTGTTACTAGTAGCTCGACAGTGAAAGACCTGGTGTTTATTAGACAGTAACTTGTCTTTAAAATCATATCACCATATTACAAACACAGTCTTCTTCACCTTAGAAATATTGCCAAGCTGAGAAACATCCTGTCTGTATCTGATGCTGAGAAGCTAGTTCATGCTTTCATGACCTCTAGACTGGACTATTGTAATGCATTACTAGGTGGTTGTCCTGCATCTTTAATAAATAGGCTACAGTTAGTCCAAAATGCAGCTGCCAGAGTTCTCACTAGGACAAGAAAGTATGACCATATAACCCCAATTTTATCATCTCTACACTGGCTTCCTAAGTTTAGAATGGAATGGATTAGTATGGAATGAAAACCTTCATAGGTACAAAAAATCTCTTAGTGCTGCTAGATCAGTGTATTTCTCCAGCCTTATTGAAAATAACAAAAATCATCCTAAATTTTTATTTAATACTGTAGCAAAATTAACTAGGAATAAAAACCCTGTTGAAAAGCGCACATCATCTATTTGTAGCAGTAACGACTTCATGAATTATTTCAATGGAAAAATTGGTAACATCAGGGAGAAAATTCAGACCATTAATTTAATACTAAACAATTTGATAGATAATGCTGTAGATAATATTTCTGTTTTTGATCAGTATTCTAACGGTTATCAAACCTTTGATTAAAAAACCTGACCTCAACCCAACCCAGCTGTCCAACTACTGTATAGGCCAATATCAAACCTCCCCTTTATCTCCAAGATCTTAGAAAAGGTTGTAGCTCAGCAGTTATGTTCAGACCTACATAGGAATAATATTCATGAAATGTATTAGTCAGGATTTAGGCCTCATCATAGCACAGAGACGGCACTGGTTAAAGTGGTAAATGATCTGTTACTGGTCTCTGATCAGGGTTGTGTCTCTTTGCTAGTTTTCCTTAATCTTATTGCAGCTTTTGATATCATTGACGTCATCATGATATTTGATATCATGTTATTTTACTTGATAGACTAGAACATGTTGTTGGTGTTACTCTCTCAGTGTACCACAGATTTCTGAAAGCTCTGTGTTCTTTTTTTCTACATGTCATTTTTAGTGAATAGATCAAAAGTTAGTCAATATTCTGTATGTGTTTGGTCAAAATCACCTCCAGTATTTTATTCTTCAGAGCTTTTACACCTCCTCTGAATCTTGAAATAATAAACATATACAGCAAGGACAACCACTGAGAAGATATTCTTCAGTTACTGGGCTGTTTTTCAACCATACAGTAGCATGGAGGTACTGACTGATCACACAACTCTGCACCTCACCTGCACATCTGAATATATTTCCTGCTCTGTATTTACTATGCCTTTGGCACTAATTTCAGAACATTGATATGTGACATTTAGTCACATCACCTACTCTGTGGTACACACTGACATGCAGTATACAGTCATTTGATCACCTAATGATCAGTGCATGCTGAAGACTTACCGGTTCTCAGTGTGGGTTTGGTTGAATCATTGTATCTGACTCAGTCAGTGTCTTGCAGTGATTTACACCATGGTCTACAACTATTCCACCTGTTCAAACTAACCAGAATCTGGTGAAATAAAGGGAGAAAAAAGCTATATGTGAAGGACAGAGGTTACTCCAGGACCCGAGTATGTAACAGGAGCTTTTCTATAACTTTAAGGTATGAGGGGATAAAGTATCCTGAGAAAAAGATTTGTTCTTCGGAGAACACTGTAGGGATAACCACTAGGTGTCACTGTTTTTCATTGTTGAAAGATGACAAACAGTCTTGTGACTATAAAAGAAGAGAGATTACTCGCATGACCCTTGAGAGCCAACCGGGCATGCATCACAAAGAGACCCTCCATAATATAGCAGGGTCACAGACGCATACACTGCTTACACGTCATAATATCTTATTTTTTCCCCTAGTATACACATACAGGACAAACATATGACACAAACATACACAGAGAACATCCTGAAAACAAAGAAGCTGTGATGTAGATGCCCTTATATGGCTCATATTCCCTTTGTCCTATCCAAGCCATTAAATGGGCATGTGCACATGAAGCTTCAGACACAACTGCCTGCTGCGTCAGCAAAATAAGGACCACAGCTAATTACACAAAACAAAAAGAAACAAGAAGACAGCAACTTCTAGAAAATGTTTTAATTTTAATACATAGCATATAGTGCAAATTTTTTAAATGATTCAAAATAGTATGATTAGATTTGATTAGGTAAAGCACTATGGTATATACTGTAGTAAGAGGCAAGTGAGGTGTGGTGGAAATATGCAAATAAAAAAAAGTCACATAATATTATCTTGTTCTTAATAAGAGTTTGCTTCTCCTAATCATATGCAACCAACAGGCAGCTTTGATATTTAGTGTGTAGTTAAATTTTATGTCTCTTTTCACCCAAATGATATTAAGTACGGAAGTTATTTCCTCACATGGGTTCTCTTACCACTGCTATGCTGATGATACACAACTTATCTTCTCTTTCACACCCCCAGATACCACAGCTTCTGACCGGATCTCAGCATGTCTGGCAGAAATTTCATCATGGATGACTGCTCATCAGTTAAAGCTTAATCCTAGCAAAACTGAACTGCTGTTCATCAGGTGATTCATCCCCAGGTCATGACCTTGCTATATCCCTGCACAACGATCTGATCTCCCCTTCAGCCACAGCTCACAACCTTGGGGTAACCATGAACAATCAACTGTCCTTTTCCTGTCATGTTGCTAATGTGACTCGCTCATGTCGGTTTCTTCTCTACAACATTAGAAGGATTCGACCATTTCTGTGCACACAGGCTGCTCAGGTACTTGTTCAGTCTCTTGTCATTTCTAGACTGGATTACTGCACTGCACTGCTGGCAGGTCTACATATGAACGCAATCCGTCCTCTGCAAATGATCCAAAATGCAGCTGCACGGCTTGTTTTCAACCTGCCAAAGTTCTGCATACCACCTCACTGCTGCGATCCCTCCACTGGCTTCCGGTAGCTGCACGCAACAGATTCAAAACACTGATGCTGGCCTACAAAGCCAAAACTGGACCAGCTCCCTCTTACCTCAAAGCCCTCATTACTCCTCACACTGCACCTCACACCCTCCGATCTACAGCACTGCTCGACTGGTTCCACCATCTCTCAGGGTAAGAGGTAAGTATACTACAAGACTCTTCTCTGTTCTGGCAACAAGGTGGTGGAATGAACTTCCCCTAGAGGTCCGGACAGCTGAGTCACTGGTTATTTTCAAGCAGCGGTTGAAGACCTACTTATTCAGGAAACACTTCAACTAGCACTTCTTTCCTTATCTTTTGCATTTTAAAAAAAAAAAAAAAAAAAAAAAACCTTTGACACTTTTTCATTGTAACCCTGAACAAATGTAACTTAGTGAGCCAGCATTAATGTATTCAATGTTAGAGATTTAAGCACTTATGTACGTCACATGCTGTAAATGTAAATGTAAATGTAAAGTACGGAGTTCTTAGGGGGAAGTAGATGAGACGCTATCTCACCAGGGCTCCCTCTACTGGTCATGAATAATATGGACACAACTAGACCTTGCAGCTATCTTTCCTTGAAAATTATACTAAAAAATACATTCATTTGGAGGGCTTGTTTCTTCAAAGATATCATAACAATCAAAAATTTAACTCAAAGTAATAACAATGTCATATATAACATTATACTGCACAGGATCTCTAACAACATGTCACGGTCCAGTGGTTCACTGGCTGTGGTGCTAGCTAAGTAGGAAAGGTGCTGGACTACGGTCTGCATGTTTGTGAGTTCAAAACCCAACACTGTAAGCCTGCTGTAATGCTGCTGTAAGCCTTGAATGCTCAGTTGTGTAAATGAGATGGAATGTAAGTTGGTCTGGATGAGGTTGTCTGCCAAATACTGAAAATATATTTTCATAATAATAATATTTTTTCTTTTTTTTTTTATTTAAAAATACCTAGGTGTGTGTGCATGCATGTGTGTGTGTATGTGTATGCCTGTGTGTGTGTGTGTGTGTGTGAGTGTGTGTGCCTGGGTGTATGTGTATGTGTGTGCCTGTGTGTGTGTGTGTGTGCGTGTGTGTGCCTGGGTGTGTGTGTGTTTGTGTGTGCCTGTGTGTGTATGCCTGTGTGTGCGTGTGTGTGCCTGGGTGTGTGTGTATGTGTGTGCCTGTGTGTGTGTGTGTATGCCTGTGTGTGTGCCTGTGTGTGTGTATGCCTGTGTGTGTGCATGTGTGTGCCTGTGTGTGTGTATGCCTGTGTGTGTGTGTGTGTGTGTGTGCCTGTGTGTGTGCGTGTGTCTGTGCCTGTGTGTGTGTGCCTTTGTGTGTGTGTGCGTGTATGCCTGTGTGTGTGTGTTTGCCTTTGTGTGAGTATGCCTGTGTGTGTGTGTGTGCGTGTATGCCTGTGTGTGTGTGCCTTTGTGTGAGTAGGCCTGTGTGTGTGTGCGTGCGTGTATGCCTGTGTGTGTGTATGTGTGTGCCTGTGTGTGTGTGTGTGTGTATGCCTGTGTGTGATCTTCTCAGCTGTCCTCACTATCCACTGCAGGGTCTTGAGATCTGAGATGGTGCAGTTCCCAAACCAGACAGTGATGCAGCTGCTCAGGATGATCTCAATGGTCAATCTGTAAAAAGTAGTCAGGATGGGGGGAGGGAGATGTGCCTTTCTCAGCCTTTGTAAGAAGTAGAGATGCTGCTGAGCTTTCTTGGTGATGGAGCTGGTGTTGAGTGACCAGGTGAAGTTCTCCACTAGATGAACACCAAGAAATTTGGTGCTCTTGACGATCTCTACAGATGATCTGTCGATGTTCAGAGGAGAGTGATCGCTCTGTGCTCTCCTGAAGTCAACAACCATCTCTTTATTTTTATCAACATTCAGAGACAGGTTGTTGGCTCTACACCAGGTAGTTAGATGTTGCACCTCCTCTCTGTATGCTGACTCGTTGTTCTTGTTGATGAGACCCACCACAGTCGTGTCATCAGTGAACTTGATGATATGGTTCGATCTGTGCGTTGCTCCACAGTCATGAGTCAGCAGAGTGAACAGCAGTGCACTGAGCACACAGCCCTGAAGGGCTCCAGTGTTCAGTGTGGTGGTGCTGGAGATGCTGTTCCTGATCCGGACTGACTGAGGTCTCCCAGTCAGGAAGTCCAGGATCCAGTTGCAGAGGGAGGTGTTCAGTCCCAGCAGGCTCAGCTTCCCAATCAGGTGCTGAGGGATAATTGTACTGAATGCTGAACTAAAGTCTATGAACAGAATTCGTACGTTCAGTTCAATTCAATTCAATTCAGTTCAATTCAATTCAAATTTATTTGTATGGCACTTTTAACAATTGAAATTGTCTCAAAGCAGCTTTACAGAACATAAACATAGAACAGAAGTTTATTATAAAAAAGTATATAAAGATTAATATAATACAAAATACAAGATTAATATTAGATAGATTTAAATGTGTATGTATTTATCCCAATGAACAAGTCTGAGGTGACTCAGGTGACTGTGGGGAGGAAAAACTCCCTTAGATGGTAAAGGAAGGAACCTTGAGAGGAACCAGACTCAAAGGGGAACCTCATCCTCATATGGGTGACACTGGGGGTGTGATTATAAATATACAGTCTGATAAATGTTGTATTGATGTAAAAGACCACATGGAGTTCACATCTACGTGTTAGAAGACTAGCTAGATACATGGGAGCTAAACCATTAAGAGCCTTTATGTAAGTAGCAGCAGTTTGTAATCAATTCTAAACTTAACAGGTAGCCAGTGTAGAGATGATAAAATTGGGGTTATATGGTCATACTTTCTTGTCCTAGTGAGAACTCTGGCAGCTGCATTTTGGACTAACTGTAGCCTATTTATTAAAGATGCAGGACAACCACGTAGTAATGCATTACAATAGTCCAGTCTAGAGGTCATGAAAGCATGAACTAGCTTCTCAGCATCAGATACAGACAGGATGTTTCTCAGCTTGGCAATATTTCTAAGGTGAAGAAGGCTGTGTTTGTAATATGGTGATATGATTTTAAAGACAAGTTGCTGTCTAATAAACACCAGGTCTTTCACTGTCGAGCTACTAGTAACAGTACATCCCTCTAAATGGAAGTTAAATTGTGAGAGTTTCTGTGTACTGGTTTTTGGACCTATAAGTAGTATTTCTGTCTTATCAGAGTTTAATAACAGAAAATTGCAGATCATCCAGTCTTTTATCTCTCTAAGGCATTGAGTTAATTTGGAGACTTTAGTTATTTCATCTGGGGGGCACGGTGGCTTAGTGGTTAGCACGTTTGCCTCACACCTCCAGGGTCGGGGTTCGATTCCCGCCTCCGCCTTGTGTGTGTGGAGTTTGCATGTTCTCCCTGTGCCTCGGGGGTTTCCTCCTGGTACTCCGGTTTCCTCCCCCAGTCCAAAGACATGCATGGTAGGTTGATTGGCATCTCTGGAAAATTGTCCCTAGTGAGTGAATGAGAGTGTGTGTGTGTGTGCCCTGTGATGGGTTGGCACTCCGTCCAGGGTGTATCCTGCCTTGATGCCCGATGACGCCTGAGATAGGCACAGGCTCCCCGTGACCCGAGGTAGTTCGGATAAGCGGTAGAAGATGAATGAATGAATGAGTTATTTCATCTGGTTTTGATGAGATAACGGTGTGTCGTCAGCATAACAGTGGAAACTAATCCCATGTCTTCTAATAATGTTCCCTAACAGAAGCATGTATATCGAGAAGAGCAGAGGTCCTAGAACTGATCCTTGAGGGACCCCATAATTAACTGCCAATAAACTGGAGGATTCACCATTTAATTCTACAAAATGGTATCGATCAGACAGGTAGGATCTAAACCAACTTAAAGCCTGTCCATGAATACCTGTGTAATTTTGTAAGTGATCTAGGAGAATGTTGTGATCTATAGTGTCGAATGCAGCACTAAGGTCAAGTAGAACTAATAGTGACATACAGTCATGGTCCGAAGCTAAGAACAGGTCATTTGTGACTTTCAGAAGTGCAGTTTCTGTGCTATGATGGGGCCTGAAACCTGACTGAAACTCTTCGAGGATATTGTTCTCCTGTAAGAAGGAGCTCAGTTGAACAGACACAACCTTTTCTACTATTTTAGACATAAACTGAAGATGTGAAATAGGTCTGTAATTTGAGAGTTCATTGAGTGAGTGTAGAGCTTTAGGTGACACTGGGTCACTAGTTGCTCTCATATGTTAAACATCACCTATTTTATTCCTGATACTTTTGATTTTATCAGTGAATAATCTCATAAAATCCTGACTACTAAACTTTGATGGAAGTGTGTTCAGATCTCTGGGTTTGTGTTAATCTAGTCACTGTGTTAAATAAAACCCTGGGATTGTTCTGGTTATTTCTTATGAGTTTGCTCAGGTGCTCAGAGCCCTAGCAGCTTTTAAAGCCTGTCTATAACTGGACATATTGTCCTTATACACAATTATAAAAACCTCTAATTTAGTTTTTCTAAACTTTCCCTTAAAAAGATTATAATGATAACAGAATAAATATCAGCAGATGAGCATCAGGTGGACTAATGGTTTACTTTTCTCTCACAAACTCAGAAGAAAGTTTCTTTAACATGGTAAATTGGCCTGAACATTTTCTCCTGCTATTTCTGCTGATGCTTATAAACTGTTTACGTTGACAAGGGACCAGTATAAACAATTTATATAAACCCGAATGAGATGATAAGATTCTACTTCCGCTGTAGTGTAGTATTTGTGTTCATAAATAAATGTATGATTCATTATTGTTATTATTACCGTCTGTCTTCCTACTGTTTTGTGTTTACTCTTCTACTCCTGGACATATAATCATAATTACCAAGAATTTCTCTTTAATCGACTCCCTCACACTTTGTAGTGACTTTATCAGAATGAAACTAACATCATCTTCTTTGTTTATTTCTGAAGCAACATTATTGATGTGAAAAGTCCTACCTAAAATAAACTAGAACAGATTCAGTTGATTGATGAGCTTAGATTATTCTTTACACTTTAGTAGAATAAATATTTGAATCTGCTGTATCTGAGTGTGTGTGTGTGTGTGTGTGTGTGTGTGTGTGTGCGTGTGTGGAATGTCTTATTTCCACTTCACCTCATTCACACTACAGAGTTTTGTGATAACAGCAGGAAGACCATATATGGTCAATATCACTGAGTGTGTGATGTTTCTTAGAATATTGTGTTTCTTTCCGTAAGCCGTGTGAATCACCATCTTCCTCCTGCCACTGCCTATAAAAACCAAACACACATTTTCATAGCTTGTAATGCAAAGAGCATTTCTCACTGATGGTTATTTATTTACTTAATTAATTTCTTTTAATTTGTTGATCTAATTTATTTATTTATTTATTTATCTATTTATTTATCTATTTATTTCACTATACTAATTTGTAAAAGTTTGTTAGAAGTTTTGTGTTTTCTTTTTTTTAACGATGTTGCTGTTTGCAGGATTTTTTTTACTTCCTCATTTCTCTCTCTCGTACCCTCTCACTAACTACTCTCCATCCCTCCATGATTCCTCTCCGGTATTGGCCTTCAGCGATCAAGTTCGGCAGAGACACCTGTATGTGGGTATGTACACACACACACACACACACACACACACACACACACACACACACACACACACACACACATTTTGTGAAGTAAAATTAAAGAACTTTAGTCTTCCTCAGTGTGAACTTACACAATTAAGTGAAAGTCAATCAGAAACATTTTAGAGAATAAAGAAAAAACTTACAGTAACCTAACTGGATACAGGGTTGAAGGTTTCTCTCTTTAGTCTCCTCTTCAGGATGTGAATTGTTTCTAAGGTCTGGTCTAAAATCCTAAATGTTTTCACTTTTTTTTGTTGAGTTGGCAGTGTGTTTTGGATCCTTGTCTTGCTGCGTGATGAAGTTCCTCTTGATTTAGATTGGAAGCATTTCTCTGTAAATTGTAATACTGAATGTTTCTGTAGACTTCTGAATTTATTCTGCTGCTACCATCATGAGCTCCATCATGAATAAATATTAGTGAGTCTGTTCCAGACGCAGCAACACAAGGCCAAGCCTCGGGCATTAGGATTTCTTTCTGTCCTCAGACGAGCTCTTTTGCAGGTCAGCTTGGTACACCTGCAAATCTGTGATTTTGTGCAGCTCTGCACCAGCTTAACTTATCTGATTGTAGACCTTCCCCATAAGACCAGCATGGCCCAACAGGGCCTCAATGAGAGCGCAGACTTTCTCCATGCAGCTGATGGAGAAGAGAGATAGCTTGTAAGCATCTCTTCAAAGCCTATGCATAGACAGCAGTGGCTGAGGAGAATAAACATGCAGAATACGGATCAATCCTCAGCCTTGACATCTCAGTGTGAAGTTCTGCGAAAAATGAGGCTTGGAGGTGGAAGGCGGTGTGAAGTTAGGTAGCGATTTCAATGCTAATCTTTCATAAGGCCAGTCTAATCTAAGCTTAGTAATGGCACATGTGATCACCTCCAAGAGCTATTCAAACAACAGAGAGCTATAAAAACAACATTTTTTATTTTTTAGAACAGCCACTGGTTGTTTTAGGAAGCTGTTCAGTGGCAGGCTGCTCATCATCGTCCACAGTGAACTCCTAAGTCCGATGCGTATAATAATAATAACCTGTTCGGGTCGGCGGAAATCGGAAAGGGAGCTCCGGGAGTCAGAGCAAACTAGAGTCAGTGGAGAGGAAGAGAAAAAGGACTCATTCATCTCTCCTTCCATTTCCACTAACTCAACTTGCAACCTCCATGACCAAAGCCATGAATCTTAAGAAATTTAAGTTTAAAATTCAGTTAATAAGTAATTAAATTAACCTTCAGTCTTTTTAGCAGACAAATTACAGATATTTCTCTATTTTTCTTTGAAGACTAATCAATGAAACCTGTTTTTTTTGTTTCTTAATTATCCAGAAAATAAAGACAACAGCCTGTTTGTTGAGATTTTACTCAATGGCACAGTGTCAGTAACTCAGAGTCCGACACCTTACAGTGAGTTTGTTTCTACATTTCTGTGTATGTGTGCATGATTATCCCATAGATATAAATATATACATGAGTAAAATTGTATGTTTGTGTGTGTTAGCGGTGTTGGAGCTAAAAGCCGTTAAACCAGGTTACACAGTGATTCGGGGTGTGAGGTCATCACTGTACCTGTGTCTGAATGCAGACGGTCACTTATTTGCTCTGGTGAGTAGTGACTTTTTCTACTTGGGTGTTTGACTAATCCCCTATTTACCCACTTACTGACTTTTGGTGATAAACAGGATTGTTGTATCATTTTCTTTACAATTCTCATAATGTTAATGTCCCTCCATGGGAGTGTCTATGTTCAGATTATTTTTATAAACAAATCCTGATGAATACTTTTGTAGATCTTGGTTTGAATGTGCAGGTGTTCTTTAAAAAGTGGACAGTAAGTGTATGAAGTGTAATTGTTTCACTTTTATTAACAGCTTAAGCTGCTTAAGTGGATTTTCTGAGCTTCACATTGAGACTATTAAAAGTGTGATGCTAATGACTCCAAGCTTGACAAATGTTTCTTCAGTAGAAGCTTTTGAGATTTTATCAGTGTCTAAACCACCAGATTAAAACACACTCACCTTCACACACAAACACTATCAGAAGGACATTCCATAGTGACATTCTAAGTGTATTTACAGTTATAAATTTCAGCATGTCAGATTACGATACATTAAACTGGCACACAGTGATGCTGGACTTAACACTGTTCATGCAAGAAAAACGTGCTCTAATTCAAGGACAGGATCGAGTCTGAGTGAGACGGAGTCTGATTTAAACTGTTTACTGTGTTTAAATCTGGTTGCTGTGTCTGACTGTTAAATCTCCTCTGAATGTGTGTGTCTGTGGTACAGGGTGTGTTTCTAGATGCTGATTGTTCCTTCAGTGAGATGGTACAGCCTGATGGTTACACTCACTTCCTGTCTGCTCACCACAGACTTCCTGTTTCCCTCAGTATGAAAGGTTCTCCTGGGAAACGCACACTCAGTTTCTCTCAGTTTCTACCAGTCAGAACCCATCTGTTTATGGAGATACAAGGATATGAAGAGACATCAAGGTTTCTGACCGCTGCAGATTTGGATTCAGATGATCCTCTAAGACTGACAAACACACATCAGGACCTGAGAAGTCCACTGTTTCACATCAACCAATAAGATTGCAGATCAGATCCTAAATACTTTTTATTTTAATGGATTTGCCCTTAAATGTATTTATTTATTGTTTTTTTTTTTAAATAATGTACAAATTTAAGTTCTGCTATAATATTATGGATATTTTGCCAGTTATTTGAAAGTGTTCTAAATACTAATTTAATTTTGATATTCCATGATTTATATTAATGATTAAATTATGGCAGTTGATTATTAGATTATTGGAGCTACTTCATCAGTCCTGATGTTCTACCCCTGGTTGGAGTCTCGTCACCCAGTGGTCACCCTGCCAGGGATTGATCTTCATGGTCAGTCAGAGTCTCATGTGTTGTGTATGAAGCCACCCGGAGACATCATGCCTTCTTCACTATTTACTGTAGAGTGTCACCCAAATGAGGATGAGGTTCACTTCTGAGTCTGGTTCCTCTCAAGGTTTCTTCCTCATATCATCTCAGGGAGTTTTTCCTGCTGCCGTCACCTCAGGCTTGATCATTAGGGACAGGGATAGGCTGCTTTGAGACAATGGGAATTGTTAAAAGCGCTGTACAAATAAATTAAATTGATTCAAGTTTTTTATTAATTTCAGTTAAACTCAGTTAATTTGTATATGTTACTTTATGTTATTTTTGAGACTTAACATATGTTACTGAGGTGACGGTGGGGAGGAAAAAGTCCCTGAGATGATAAGAGGAAGAAACCTTGAGAGGAACCAGACTCAGAAGTGAACCTCATCCTCATTTAGGTGACACTCTACAGTAAATAGTGTAAATGTAAATAATGTCCTTTCTCCAACCTATTTATAGTCGAGTGAAATAATGTGTCAGCGCAAGTTCACCACAAACACTAATATTAATTATCAAAACTAAATGAAGTTAATCAATGAATTTGAAGTTACCAAAATCAAGTTAAATCAATTAATAGGATAAAACTATTTTGAATAAATTAATGAATTGTGACAGAAAATCTGAGTTATATGAAATATTTATCAATTATTTCTATATTAATTATTTATAACATACACAACCCAGAACACACACTCTCTCTCTCTCTCTCTCTCTCTCTCTCTCTCTCTCTCTCTCTCTCACACACACACACACACACACCCACGTTTGATTTCACATTTATTTCACACATATTTTATCAGTTGCGTAATTATTACTGTTTCTCATCTCATTACAACTCAAACATCACATCCTGAAGTCAGTCATTTACAACACCTTTGACAGCCTTCTATTTCATTTCGGTTTAGAACTGACCTTGGCCCAGTCTGACTTCCCCAAAGCAGAAACAGGAGCTCATGATGAGCTACTTCAGTAATATTTTTAGTTTCTACTGGCTTGTAAGTGATTGGGATCTTAAACACGTGTCTTAAACACGAGGTTCAAAACTGAGAAGCTGACTTTGTACTTTCCTGTTGCAGCAGCTCCAGCAGTTTGTTGTATATATTTAATTTCCCTCCAGGATTTATAAAATTATTCTATTCTATCAAATTCTAAATTAAATTAAATTCTAAAATGTACAATGACATTTATGGCATTTAGCAGACAAATAAAATGCACAAACAATAAAACTTTATATTGTCACCCAAATGAGGATGAGGTTCGCCTCAGACTTGTTTATTGGGGATAAATACATAATAATGAATTATCTTTATAGTAATCTTTTGTTTACGTTTATGATCTGTAAAGCTGCTTTGAGACAATGTCAGTTCTTAAAAGCGCCATACAAATAAATTTGAATTAAATTTGTGACTTTGAGGAACTGCAAATAAAATGGAACATTTAAAGTTAAAGCCTGTTAGAAAAGTTGATCATAAACACAAATGAACTCGTGTTGATGATATATTGATAGAATAAAAGATGAATGAAAAGTGTGTGTTTATGTGTTTATTAGAGAAGTTTTAAATGTGAGAAAATGGAGTCTCCCTGCTCATTAAAGGTGGGGTCTCCGTTGTTTGAAAGCCAATGTTGACATTTGTAATCACCAAAACAAACACCCCCCTAACCCAAATGGGTCCCACCCCTGCATCGATAGCTCTGCCCACACATACATACGTAACCCAGGCGGCTAACGGAAAGAAACGTGTCTTTATCATAGCTGAAGTGAAGAACAATACGATTGTAGATAAACAAACAAGCAAAAATGACACACAAGCATAATCATGTAAAGGACAAAGGCATATATTAGTTCTGTGTAACAAAGCAAAACCAACGTTACTCACCTATCGAGAAGGAAAAAAGCGCCTCTGCGTCTTAAGTAAAGTTGGTCACATATTCACAGATTGGAGTTTCCCGAGTCAACAACTCCTGAGTTAAACGCTGTTACTACACAAAACACGGTTGTAGCTGCGTCTCTACATTACTACGATAGAAAAGAGGTGTTATTTGTGTAGTAACAGCGTTTAGCTCAGGAGTTATTGACTCGGGAAACTCCAATCTGTGAATATGTGACCAACTTCCTGCTCCTTCAGTTCTCTCCAGCGCTGGAAAGCTGATCCTATATTAACACGTCCTACTTCTTACCTTATCGTAAGCCTTTCTTCACTTTCTTTCTTTGTTTTTATCCTCCATGTTAAAACCGCTTTCTGCTAATGTCACACATGCGCACTGAACACTCTCTCCGCCCATATTGACAAGACACGCCTCTTTCTGCTCATTGGCTATACGTTTTTGATTTTTGTTTATTATTCGGCCCGACTCGGTTTTCTGAAGCATTTCTCAAAAATAGGAGACCCCACCTTTAACTCTTCAGTTTAATAGCTGAATGTAAACTGTTCATGTGATAAAGATGAAGTCTGTCTGCTTTTCTGACGGTATTTACAGTGATAGTTTAGTCTGAGACTCAGTGGACCAGTCTGAAATATGCTGTGTAAATGTTAAAATTAAACACTAAATTATTGTGTATAATATACTATATTAACACAATCAACCAAATACTGAATTAAAAATTTAATTTAAAAAAGCATAGTTTTAAAAATAAATAAACAATGTCAGCTTTTTTTTAATGAGAAATCAGGTGGAGTTTTAAATATTTCTGCAAAATTATAGTAGCTGTTATGTGAAATATTTAAAAAAAAGAAATTAAAAAAGAGTAAAAACAAAAGTGAAGTACAAACACTTTAAAGCAAACATTATTATAATTATAATAATAATAATTATTATTATTTTATTTATTTATTTTTAATTATTCCTCTTTATAGGCTTGTGCTTACCACCGTGACTCTTGGTTTGTGAAACGAATCATTGTGATTAGTTTCTGAGTTTTTACTCCAGCAACCATGAACTACTTCTGTATTTTTGCCACCGATAGTGACATCACTTCCTGTCTCTTTTACTGCTTTTTCTGTAGGGGCTCCATTCTCATTGGGATTAATGGAAAGGACTTTGGCTTTGGCTCCATCCACTATACCCCCATTATTCTCTGTGGCTGATTGAGCAGCTTTGTACTGGATCTCCTCATCGATGCACAGCTCTCTTCCTGAGTGATCAGAACGGGATACCATGTGACTGTCAGAGGAAGTTCCCATTGCCTGATGGAAAACTATGCCTGGGGACTTAGGCGTGTTTTTATTAAGTGTTTCCATGGTGATTAATGATGTAGTCATGTTCAACTTTCCTCTCAAGTGAGTTTGATTAGTTGATTGTTCTGAATCCTGATTGGTTGATGTGTCTGAATTCTGTTTGGATGGTGAAAGTTCTTCTTCCTGGATGTTGAGGGGAATGAACTCCTGCCAGTGATTGGTGGAGAGAAACCATTCAGCCCTCTGATTGGTAGAAGTGGAGCAATTCACACTCTGATCTGTGTCCTCAGAGGCTATGTTGTTTATCGTGAGTGTTGAAATGTGATTGGATGATGAAGGCTTGATGCCACTAAATGTGGGTGGTGTTTCAGGTACATCACTCTCAGTCATCCACATGTTTCCATGGATACGAACTCTATCAGTGCTCAGGGACTGTGTGGACATTTGGCCTATTACGCAGATGAAAAACATTATATATACGTTCAACACACACACACACACACACACACACACACACACACACACACACACACACAGAGAAACTTACAACAATTAGCAGATCCTTCAATATCAATGAATTTCAGAGGATGAGCAGAGTCACTCCGTCTCAGAACACTGAGAAAGTGAGAGAGAGAAACAGATAAAAGGAATCCTAACAGATAAAAGGTTTCCTAACTCAATAAAAAATTCTTCATTATTATCTGTAGCTTTGTAGCTTCGTATCAGATATGAGCTAAATAATGGACACTGAGAGTTTGTTGACGGTATTGTGTCTGGTGTTTAGGCACCTCTTCGGTACTCGCTCTTTGATGTGTTCCACTCGTTTAAGTTTATTGTGTCTTTTTTCAGATGTCACAGATAAATCAGATTCTCTGTTTAAATCACAGACATCAACCTGTAAAACACACAAAGAGTAAATTATCAAAATGTTTTGTTGATTATTAGGTGTTGCTTTGAGTTCTGTCATGCAGCTAAGCATTGCCTCATTAATAAAGAGTTTCTAGACACAAAAATGGCTCTAAAATGTGTCAAATTAGAAACCAGGCTCTATACAGAAATATATTCAGGATATATGTTTGTGAAATTATTTGTTATTGTGGAGAATATATGTTTGACACCATGTGACAATGTAAAGAATTACAGACTCTTCAATTAATTAAAAGTCAAGCAGATCCACAATAAGAAACATTAAGAGAGATCCGCAGATCCTGAAGAGGGACTTCAAGACCCTGGTGGAGTCGTTTCTCAGCACATCGACCACAACAAGGATCATCGTGTCTGAACCACTTCCCACATTAAGTGATACAAATGCACACATAGCTCATTCTATAGAAACTGTGTCTGTTCCCCGAGCAGTGAGATCAAAAAGTAAATGCATGAGAAGTTCTCTAAATAATCTTACTGTAATTAGACCAGAACAATGCCGAAGAAACAAACAAAAACAGTTCCTAAAGTTTGGGCTTCTGAACATTAGATCACCCAAAGCACTTATTGTAAATGAGATCATCTCAGACAACAGCCTTACTGCACTCTGTCTTACCGAAACTGGGATTAAACCAAATGACTACATCGGTCTAATTGAGTCTCTACACCATCAGGATATATCTATAAACATGAGCCTCGTCAGACTGGTGGTGGAGGTGGTGTTGTCACTATCTTTAGTGATTTCCTTACTGTTACTCAGAGAACAAAGTATAGATTTAATTCTTTTGTAGTGCTTGTTCTTAATGTTGCACTCTTGGAAATACACAACATTTACTTTGACGATACAAACGATGCTTTAGGACTCACATTTATGGACCTACTAAACTCATTTGGGCTTAAACAAAACATCACTAGAGCAACTCAACGTCTTAATCACACACTAGATTTAATAAAATCACACAGAATAGATGTCACTGATATAGATATCATACCTCAAAGTGATAACATCACAGACCATTACCTCATACTGTACACACTACCTGTAGAACAGACTAACTGTGTCTCACCATGTTATCGACTCGGTAGAACTATTATTCTGACCACTAAAGACAGATTCACTAATAACCTGCCTGATCTGTCTGAACTTCTTACTGTACCCTTAAACACAAACCATCTAGATGTAATGACTAACAGCATAGACACTATATTCACTAGCACATTAGACACTGTTGTCCCATCAGATTACAGAAGGTTAGAGATAAAACACCTGCACCGTGGTATAATAGTCATACTCACACCCTCAAGAGAGAAACAACCTGTAACCTCGAGCCAAAGTGGAGAAAAACTACTGTAAATTAGAGGTTTTTAGTATTGTGTATAAGGAAAGTATGTCCAGTTATAGAGTTGGTTAAGTTGGTTTAGATCCTACCTGTCTGATCGATACCATTTTCAGTTCTAAAACCTTTGCTTTTCCTTAATATACATTCTTCCCTTAGGAAACATCATTAGAAGGCAGGGGATTAGTTTCCATAGTTATGCTGATGATACGCAGTTATATATCTCATCAAAACCAGATTGTCTAAATTAACTGAGCACGTTAGAGAGATAAAAGACTGGATGATCTGTAATTTTCTGTTATTAAACTCTGATAATACAGAAATACTACTTATAGGCCCAAAAACCAGTACACAGAAACTCTCACAATTTAACTTCCATTTAGAGAGATGTTCTGTTACTAGTAGCTCGACAGTGAAAGACCTGGTGTTTATTAGACAGTAACTTGTCTTTAAAATCATATCACCATATTACAAACACAGCCTTCTTCACCTTAGAAATATTGCCAAGCTGAGAAACATCCTGTCTGTATCTGATGCTGAGAAGCTAGTTCATGCTTTCATGACCTCTAGACTGGACTATTGTAATGCATTACTAGGTGGTTGTCCTGCATCTTTAATAAATAGGCCACAGTTAGTCCAAAATGCAGCTGCCAGAGTTCTCACTAGGACAAGAAAGTATGACCATATAACCCCAATTTTATCATCTCTACACTGGCTACCTGTTAAGTTTAGAATTGATTACAAACTGCTGCTACTTACGTACAAGGCTCTTAATGGTTTAACTCCCATGTATCTAACTAGTCTTCTAACACGTTACAAACCTTCACGCTCTCTGAGATCACAAAACTCAGGACTTCTGGTAGTACCCAGAATATCTAAGTCTACTAAAGGTGGTAGAGCGTTTTCTTATTTAGCTCCCAAACTCTGGAATAGTCTTCCTGATAGTGCTCAGGGCTCAGACACACTTTCCCAGTTTAAATGTAGCTTAAAAACTCTTCTCTTTAGTCAGGCGTACACATAATACATCCTAGTGCTCTAGTACATCTGGTCAACTGCACATTATCATCTAGTGCTAGTTAATATTATGAACAGCAGCTATGCTAGTTCCTGTGTGTGTGTGTGTGTGTGTGTGTGTGTGTGTCTGTGTGTGTGTGTGTGTACATTGTCATTATCACTCTGTTCTTCGTGTTTGTAACTCAGTGTGTTTATTTTGCCCTCCTCAGGGTTTGATTCCTCCACACACACACTCTGTGCAGTGAGAGCTGAAGGAAGCTCCGACCTCATCACGTGCATCAGACAGAACGGAGAGGACTCAGACTCGGACTCAGTGAATGATCTGGGTTTATTCATCCAATAATCTGGACTTTGGCTCCTCTTATTGTGCATTTTTTTCTGGTGGAACCTCTGGGCCATCTGACAGCAACACAGAAAGACCATTTTCACCAGATCACATATCTATAGATTTAGAATTTATATTAATAATTATTTATGGTCTGTAGTTACCTGTCTGAAATGATCAGACTCCTCCCCTAAACACACTGACTGAGATTCTGTAAAAGAAAGAAAAGTTTAAGTGTGTGTGTGTGTGCGTGTGCGCGTGTGTGTGTGTGGAGGAGTGTGTTTACCTGCTGGTTGTGTACTGTGTATTGTGTTGATTGTATCAGTGTTGTACAACATCTGTGTGTGGGAGAGAAGAGCAGAACAAATAATAATAATAATAATAATAATAATAATAATAATAATAATAATAATAATAATTTTTCTTCTCTGTTTACTCACTGTGTAATTTGGTTCCACCCACTCAGACCTCAGCTTTGTGCTCTTATTGGTGTTCTCCAATTCCAAAGGTAAAGGAGGACGAGCTGGTGGTTCTAATTCCTCCCCCTTAATAAGAAAATAAGTGTCAGTGTTTAATTATAACACACACACACACACACACACACACACACATACACACACACACATCTTAAACTTGTCTTTCTCACCCACAACACACAACTCACCCAGTAGTGCACGCTTTCCTCTGGACAGAGTGATGAGTTGTGAAGAAGAGGAAACAGAGAGAATTAGAAAGCAGATGATAAGAACTCATTATTATCATAATTTAGACTCATGGTGTGTTCTGTTTTTCATCACATCCAATAGACAATGGAAAGTCCTACAAAGCATCACCAATGACATCTATGGTCACATTCACATCTACAATCACGTCCACAGGGTTAACTCCCATCCTCCAGTCACTTCACACCCAGTTTTATATGTGCAGAGTTACAGGCTTGATCACTCACTCTTTGGTGTGTGTAAAGCAATCAGTGCATTAAATCGTCTCCTGTTGGGCTTCAGACCACTTAGAATATCATCCATCATCCAAATCTGCTTCTGAGCCAGGGGGCGTTCCTAAAAAGACACCCACAGAGAGAGAGAGAGTGCAAAAGAGAGAGAGAGAGAGAGAGAGAGAGAGAGAGAGAGAGAATGAACACATTACAGCCTGTGGCAACTTTTCTTTTGTTAGCACTTCTTTTTTTTCCTCTTGTATATTTTGATTAGTTCCCTCTTCTGTCTCTCTTAACTGATTTTTGTTTGAGTTTCAGAGTTATATAAATATGAGATATTTTTTTTTTTCCCTGGCTAGGACCCCCGTGAGCAGAGCTATCAGGGAAAGCACATAGATGGAGCATCGGCTAAGTTTGCACCATGGCATCCAGACATCATAAGGGCTGGTGAGAAAAGAAAGCAAAAAGGAAACAGTGGGAATATTGCCAAATATTGTACAGTGAAACAGTGAACTGTCAGGGGATACCCAGGAAACGCGATACATAAGGAGCAGGAGCATGGGTGGGCATGGCTGACCCAAAAGCACCAGAACTGGTAGCATAGCCAGTTGTGGAGATGGCCATAAGGGGACATCCCTTGAAACCCTAGACCTCAGGCATTACATTCAGACCAGCCTACGCGCTGGCCGGCCACGCAGATTTTAAACTGGGGCCTTGGGCTACAGGGCCGGCTACAGGCTACTGGGGTCAGTGGCTACTGGTTGATTACTCTAGCTCCTCAATGTGTGAGTAGAGAACAGGCCCTTAGGAGAAATCAGGGCATCTTAAGTCAAGAAGCTTTTATTTTCATTTCAACCATATATAGCTGTTGCAGTACAAAGTGAAATGAGACAACGTTTCTCCAGGATCATGGTGCTACATAAAAGCAAAGACAGAGCTATGGACTTAGTAAGTATTCCTAGCCACATAAAATGCAACTGTACAGCCTGGTGCAAACAGTGTAGGACAAGACAGACAAGACAGTGCAGGACAAAAGACAGTGCAGACAAAAAAATTACAAGACAACACAAAAAAGACAGTACACAAAAGACAATAAGAAGCATCACCGACCAGTGTAAATACTGTATGTTCAAACAATATTTTGTGTGCAGTAATACTGGAATGAACACAGTGTTAAAGCAGCGGGTCCCATATGAGATAATGTAAAGTATTGTGCAAAACAGCAAATGACCGAAATGTAAGACAGTACTGTATGTGCAAAGAGCAAAAAGTGTGCAAAACAGCATGTAAACAGGTTGATGGAAGTATATTGGAAGTGTGTGTGTTTGATGTAGGTCTGTGCAGTCCATACAGTTGATGTACGCGTGTATGTTGTGCTCAGAACAGTTCCGTTTCAGTTATTGAGGAGTCTGATGGCTTGTGGAATAAAACTGTTACACAGTCTGGTCGTGAGGGCCCGAATGCTTTGGTACCCTTTTCCCGACAGCAGGAGGGTGAAGAGTGTGTGTGAGGTCTATGTGAGGTCCACAATGCTGTTGGCTTTGCAGATGCAACGTGTGGTGTAAGTGTCCGTGATAGAGAGAAGAGAGACTCCAATGATCTTCTCAGCTGTCCTCACTATCTGCTGCAGGGTCTTGTGATCCGAGATGGTGCAGATCCCAAACCAGACAGTGGTCCCTCTGTAAAAAGTAGTCAGGATGGGGGAAGGGAATTGTGCTTTTCTCAGCCTTTGTAAGAAGTAGAGACGCTGCTGGGCTAAATTGGTGATGGAGCTGTTGTGTGACCAGGTGAAGTTCTCTGCTAGATGAACACCAAGAAATTTGGTGCTCTTGACGATCTCTACAGATCCGTCGATGTTCAGCAGAGAGTGGTCGCTCTGTGCTCTCCTGAAGTCAACAACCATCTCTTTAGTTTTATCAACATTCAGAGACAGGTTGTTGGCTCTACACCAGGTAGTTTGCTGTTGAACCTCCTCCCTGTATGCTGACTAGTCATTCTTGCTGATGAGACCCACCACAGATTGGCGAACTTGATAATATGGTTCAATCTGTGTGCTTTAACTCTCTTCATTTTAATATATTGTCTTCTGGTAAAGTAGGTTCTTGACTTTTGTGTACTATCTGCTTAACCCACTTTGTTCTAGAGTTGTGTGATTTGAATTTTGTTATATTCTATACCATTGTTGATCTTATAGTGTTGGTCTTTGCTTAGTTGTTCTCTCAGCTGATTAATCAGGAGTAGTTTCAGTCTCCCTTAAGGTGTGTATTGTGGGCAGGGCTTACTCATTTAAATTGAAGGTTCTTCTGTAGCTTCTGGCACTCTTTCTTCTCTTCCTGATCCCGAGTCTTTTCCTCACTACCCTTGGACTTGGCCAAAGATACTTTCCTCTCATCTCTTTCCTCAACAATGGACTTTCTCTGCCCTCTGTCTACTAAACCCAAGAAAATTTATTGTTCTGCTCCTTGGCTTTCAGATGTGCTGCCCAACAAGCAAAAAAGCTAAGATCATCAGAAAGAAAGTGGAAGAAATCACAAGGGGCATCTTGTGATGGAAGAAGGAAGAGCTTGTAGAAGTAAAAGCTTGAAGCTTTGTCACAAGACCCTCGGAAGCTCCACAACATCATCTCTTCTCTACTCAACCATCTGGCTCCACCTTCTTCATCCTCCCTGACTGCAGAAGACTTTGCTACTTTCTACTATGAGAAGATTGAGGAAATCTGCAGGACCTTCACTTCAGCCCCGACTGCACTTATATCTGAGAGTATGGATTCCCCACTCCTTCATTGTTGCATTTCTCAACTGTAGCAGCAGAAGAGATTTTACAACTCATCCAGTCTTGCAATCCTACCACCTGCCCATTGGATCCACTCCCTTCCACTATGCTCCAGACCATCTCGCAAGACGTTCTGCCCTTCATTACCACTATCATCAATAGATCCATAGCATCTGGTCAGGTACCAACTACTTTCAAGAAAGCAAGGATAATTTCCATCCTAAAGAAACCTGCTCTGGATCCATCAGACATCAGTAACTACCTCCTGGCTAAGCCTGGCTTTAAAGCAGCTCATTACACAAAGACAGCCCTTTTGGATGTCTCTTAAAAACTACATGCTGCTATATCAACCAAACTGTCATCCATCCTTATCCTCCTTGACCTTTCAGCAGCGTTTGATACGGTCAACCACAAGACTCTCTTATCCACCCTCAGGAGTCTTGGGATTTGCGGATCAGCTTGGGAATTGTTCACTTCCTACCTGGAAGGACGCTCATATCAGGTAACATGGAGGGACGTGACATCTGCTCCACGCAGACTCTCCACTGGTGTCCCACAGGGCTCAGTACTTGGTCCTCTTCTTTTCTCCCTGTATACTCACTCTCTTGGTGAAGTTATTTCCTCACATGGGTTCTCTTACCACTTCTATGCTGATGATACATAACTTATCTTCTCTTTCCTACCCTTAGATACCACAGCTTCTGACCGGATCTCAGCACGTTTGGCAGAAATATCATCATGGATGACTGCTCATCAGTTAAAGTTCAATCCTATCAAAACTGAACTGCTGTTCATTGCAGGTGATTCATCTCCATGTCATGATCTTGCTATATCCCTGCACAACGATCTGATCTCCCCTTCAGCCACAGCTCACAACCTTGGGGTAACCATGGACATCCGCTTGCTGTTCTGTGCATTCCCTGAGCACCCTGCCAGGAATGTTGTCTGGTCCAGCAGCTTTCTGTAGGTTAACTCTGCATAGACTTCTCCTCATGTCAGCTGTAGATAGACAGAGTTCTTGGTCATTGGGGGGAGGGATGGTCTTCCTTGCCGTTACATTGTTCTGCACCTTAAACTGAGCATAGATGTCGTTCAGCGCATCTGGGAGGGAGGCACTGCTATCACAGGCAGGTGAAGCTGTTTTGTAGTTCGTGATCACCTGTATGCCCTGCCACATGTGCCGGGTGTCTCCACTGTCCTGGAAGTGGCTGTGGATTGTCTGGGCATATGCAGGCTTTGCCTCTCTGATGGCCCGGGACAGTTTGGCCCTTGCTGTTCTTAGGGCTGCCCTGTCCCCTTTTCTGAAGGCTAGGTCTTTAGCACGCACTTTAGCAGTCATCCACTGCTTCCGGTTGGAGCGTGTGGTGATGGTCTTGGAGACGGTCACGTCATCAATGCACTTGCCGATGTAGCTGGTCAATGATGCCTTGTACTCCTCCAAGTTGATGGAGTCGCCGTTGGTTGCAGCCTCCCTGAAGATGTTCCAGTCAGTGCACTCAAAGCAGTCCTGCAGAGCAGAATTGGCCGCTATCTTGGTAATCCAAGGTCCATCTAAAAGAAAGGTTTTGCCCTTTGCTTTTATCTCCACCAGATTGCCTGGAGGGCTAAATCTGTGGCTTGGTGAAGTTCAGACCTCATTGGTGAGCCCCTGACAAAAGACAAGCTCTTTTACCAGGCCAGCCTTGTATGCCAGCCTTGTACGCCTACAAAACCATCATTGTCTGCAGCACTGCACAGGCTTGGTCTGAGGCCATACAAAGGGAGAGATATAGGCCAAGATGAGAGATTGCTTGCAAGTGTCTTTTCAACCCTAGGCATCACCACATACCCATGTTTATCTAGGTCCACAATGGCTAAATAGCAGTGGCCTACTGAGGATTATTCCACATCCTTGACAACTCAGTGTGGAGGTCTGAAAAAAAACTCCCGCATTGAGGTGTAAGGCGGCATGAAGTTAGTTAATGGTCGTCAAACCCAGAGCGGACAGTGATAAGCTTTTATCGGTGCAAATCTAAGGTAAGAAAATCACAAAATCACACATTTACAGCATTTAGCAGATGCCTTTATCCAGAGCAACTTACATTTTATCTCATTTTTTATAGAACTGAGCAATTGAGGGTTAAGGGCCTTGCTCAGGGGCCCAGCAGTGGCAGTTTGCTGGACATAGGAATCGAACTCACAACCTTCTGATTGGTAGCCCAACACCTTAACCACCTTAATCACTAGGCTACCACATCCCACATCCAACAACACACATGCACAAATCCATGTAAGGAACAGATATATATATATAGTGTGTGTGTGTGTGTGTGTGTATGTGTGTGTGTGCACATTTATCACCTTATTATGTTTTATTAGATCCATTTCTACAGAGAGAGTCTGTAGTACTTTATCACAGCCACACAAATAAGTCAGAACCATCTAACAAACCGACACATCAGTGTTCATTTGTGTGTGTGTGTGTCTGTGCTAACTTTTCATTAGGCTAAGCTAAGCTAAGCTCAGCAACAGCACATGTACTCACCTCCAGGAGCTTTTCTCTTAGGAACCATTGCCCACATCAAGCTCCTCAGAGTCCGAGGAAGACAAGAATAATACATTGTTTGGGTCAGAAATGAAATCGCAAAGTGAGCTCGTAGCACCAAAGCAGGGAAAACTGAGTGGAGAGAGATGACCTGTCCTTTGTTCTGCCTCCGGTAACGTGGCCTGTGAGACCCATGATCTAATTTGCTGTGCTGAGAGTTATTTGTCATTGTAAAAGAAAGATTTAATATCAGTACCTGTGGAAGTCCAAAATGGCAGATGTGCTGCAGGTGAGAACGAAACACACACAATTCACTCTCCATCCTCTTGTAGTCCAACCAGACTCCCTCCATCTCCTATACACACACACGCACACACACAAAATACAGTTAGGAAAAAAGGCTATAAATACTGTTTTACATGTCTCTTTCTTTCTCTAACACACACAGAGTTGCATACCTGTGTTATGTCACACATTCTGGCTCTGATGGTGACTAGCTCCTCCTGCAGCAAAGCTTTCTGGGATATGTGCTGTTCATTCAACTGCCTCTTGCCCAACTCTATACGAGACATGTTCAATGCAAACTCAGCATGATCCTACACACACCCATGACACACACACAAAATCACACACATACACAAATCCATGTAAGGAACAGATATGCAGTGTATGTGTATGTGTGTGTGTTTATGTGTTCATCACCTTATCATTCTGTAGAAGATCCATTTCTACAGAGAGAGTCTGTAGTACTTTATCACAGCCACACAAACAGGTCAGAACCATCTAACATTAAACATTAAACATAACACAGAGACATTAAACAGTGTTCATGTGTGTGTGTATGTGTGTGTGTGTGTGTTTTACTCACATCTGTACCTCCTTGTAATGCTGAGAGTGTGTGTGTCTCTTTCTCACACTACATCACAAAGTAGCAAGAAACATAAACAATTATTATTATTATTATTTTTTTTTTTTTATTTATTTATTTCGATTTAATTGTATAGCACTTTTAATAATTCACATAGTCTCAAAGCAGTTTTACATAAGAATAGAAACAGAACTAAAATAAATAAATACATTTCAAGTTTAAAATTAAGTTATTTATCTCTAACAGCTGTCCTAATGAGAAAGCCAGAGGTGATATAAATAATAATTCCCAGGTCATGATCTTGCAATATCCCTGCACAACAGTCACAGCTCACAACCTTGGGGTAACCATGGACAATTAACTGTCCTTTTCCTCACATGTTCCTAATGTGACTCTCTCATGTCGGTTCCTTCTCTACAACATTAGAAGGATTCAGCCATTTTTATCCACACAGGCTGCTCATGTACTTGTTCAGTCTCTTGTCATGTCAACACTAGACTAATGCAGCTCTCATTGTCAGGTCTACACGTGAATACAATTGATCCTCTACAAATGATAAAAATGCAGCTGTGTGACTGTTTTCAACCTGCCTAAGTTCTCCACACCACCACACTGCTGTGTTCCTCCACTGGCTCCTGTAGCTGAACATATCAGATATAAACACTGATGATTGGCTACTAAGCCTAAACCAGACCAGCTCCCTCTTACCTCGAAGCCCTCATCACTCCTTACACTGATAGACCAGCACTGCTCCACTGGTCCCACCATCTCTCAGGGTAAGAGGTAAGTATACAATAAGACTCTTTTCTGCACCAAAGTGGTGGAATGAACTTCTGTCACTGAATGTCTTCAAACAACACATGAAGACATTCATCTTCCTGAAATACTTAAACTAGCATTTTCCCTGTTTTCTGTATATCTGTATTAAAAAAAAGAAAATAAGCAAACAAAAAAACCCTGAACAGAGTTTTAGGTTCACGGAATCTGTCTGTAACCTAGTGAACTAGAGTTAAGGTATAATATGTTCATGTTCATTGATAGTAACTTAAAAGCACTTTTGTATGTCACCCTGGATAAGAACATCTGCCAAATAATAATACATATATATATATATATATATATATATATATATATATATATATATATATATATATATATATATATTATTATAAATGTAATAATAATATATTATTATATAATGTTATTATTATTATTTATGTAAAATCTAAGACTACAATACTATGATAATACCATATAACACAGATACAGTGTAATACTAAACTTTTAAAAGGGTGGCCAGAGGAGGCCACAGCAAATCTTGGGGTGGCACCAAAGAAAAAAAAAAAAATCGGTGTAGTGTGCGTTCCACTTGTTTAGTTTTGTTTCTGGTTAATGTAACAATATGACATTAAAGCTGTAGTCCATAACTTTTTTGGTTAAAATTTATCCAAAATCAATTCTTTCTTTCTTTCTTTCTTTCTTTCTTTCTTTCTTTCTTTCTTTCTTATGACTATCTATCTATCTATGACCATTTCTATCTATCTATCTATCTATCTATCTATCTATCTATCTATCTATCTATTTTTCACTTCATGAACTATTGTGAATTTTCATTATGCATTCAAATTCAAACCAGGAGTGGCCAGAGTTTATACAGGGGTTTATAGAGGGGCGCCCCTGGTAGTGTGTAGCACTACTGTTACACTCATACCTGCATTCATGACATTTATGCCTCATCACAGCACTGGTTAAAGTGGTAAATTAACTACTACTGGCATGCAATCAAACTTATGTTTGCTTGTGTTGTGCAATTTTTATTGTGTGTAGTGAATGTAGTGAATGTACAGAGTATATACTGTGTGTATAGCATGTACTCTGCTCTGCCCAGCACATGAGATCTGGCACTGCTTGACTGAACTTCAAGGAGGTCTGAATAACTGAGTCACTTGGTGACATAAAACAAGACTAAAGACCTCCAACCTTCACGTAGTTTCACAAAGAACTTGAATTGTTATTCTGTTGCTTGTAAAAGCCAACATTCTGTTTTGCTTCTTAGACAAAAATGTATTAATTGCTACTCCTCCTACGTCTTTCAAGCCACATGCACCAAAATTGAATATCTTGAAGGTCCTGGTCTGAAGTTTATGTTTCTAATCGATCTGAGTTGCAGTACTCGAGGTACCGGGTCTCAAAATGGCCTTTTTTGCCATAGACACCCATTATAAATTTTATAGGTTTATAACTCGGCAAGCTTTCGAGCTATCTACACCAACCTCGGCCAGCTTCTTTAGGGTGAGACAAAGGTTTACATTGGTGTACCCACTGGCCTTTCGTTTTTTTTCTGCAGACCTGCCCACAAAATATGCAAACTCAAAAAACTTTCCACAACATTGACATGTGATATATCAAAACACTCAAACATGCAAAATAAAGAATTGCGTCATGGGTATTTGGGTGACGTCACATGCTCGTATCCACTCGCCTCCAAAAGAATCAGCACCTTAGCATACCAGCCTTTGGGAATACTTGCTCCAACAAGCCAACATCAAAGTTTGTCACAAAGAACTTTACAAATCTATTTGTTATTTATTTTTTATTTAAAATCCTTGTCTTTTATTTTTATGCTGTTCTCCTGAACAGGGTCAGTAGACTGATCTATGCTCTTAGTCCGTGATGTGGGGAGCTACTATGGGGATATATTTTGATATAAAACTGTTATCATTGATGATAAGAGTAACATCTGCTAAATGTAATAAATGTAGTATATATAGTACCTGTGTAGTGTGTATTTAGTGAAAGTAGTATATGTGTGCATGTGGTTGCTTTGCGCAGTGTGTATTATGCATATGAATGTGTACAGTGTGTGTACTGTATAGTGAGTGTTCTTTGTGTATAGTGTGTGTACTGTGTGTATAGTGTGTGTAGGGTGTGTAGGGTGTGTACCTTGCTTTCTATTTTATGTACGGGTGAGTAGAGTGTGGAAAAACTAAAACCTAATTCAACACACACACACACACACTCAGACACACACACATACACGCTCATACACATGCACACACACACAGCCACCAGGGTTAATGTGTTGTACTTACCTGAAGTCGTAGGTCAACTCTGCCCATTGGGCTGTGAGACCGTGACCCATAATGACATCTGGGGGTCGATGGGCCTGACCCATGCCACCGAAAGTTATCTACACCTGTGTGGTCCAAACTTTGAGACTGAGTTTGAATATCATAACTACAGAGGGAGAGAGAGAGAGAGAGAGAGAGAGAGAGAGACAGACAGAGAGAGAGAGAGAGAGAGAGAGAGAGAGAGAGAGAGAGAGAGCAAGTGAAATGAGTTGAGTGTTAAGTTAAATGAAATGTACATCATCTCTAAATGTGTCACCTGTGTAAAGGTCTGTGTCTGTTTCTGTGATCCCCTATATCCACACTTCCTGCAGCATGAGAGAGTTTGTTCTGGGTCTTGTAAATGTGCAGTGGGGTCACTGACTCAGTGCTGCCCCCTATCTGAGAGAAGTCGTGATAGCTGGAGGATCGTCTACGATAGATATAATTTTTTTTTTTTTAATATTTAACCTAAATGTTGTGTGTGTTCATATTTGTATTTACATTTGAAAACAATAAATTGCTATAATGTAATCTGGTTCAGGTCAGTGATTGGTGGACCTGTTTATTAGGTCATCAGTCTCCATGCATGCTGAGTGGCGGAGAGCTCTGACCCAACCCAACATGTCCTCCTGAGTATCAGCACTGAGCAAATATGAACGCATTCCCTGATGAACCACCTACAAATGTGTACATACAAACACACACATTTAATCAAAAGCAGTGTAATGATTTCATACAAATTATGACTTTTAGAGACTGTTGATCCCCACATGTACACAGAGACACACCTTAAAAGCATACTTCCTGTTCTTGCTCTCTCCTGGAGAGCAGAAGAAAATCTTATAGCTGGGGAGAGGAAGACTTCCTAACACAGATTCCTCCCTACTGTCTGAGAGAGAGAGAGAGAGAGAGAGAGAGAGATTTACTCTGTTTTGTCTGCTTTTTCATGTTATCAGTCTTCAGGCTTCCTTTGATTGGATTTCTGCAGTACACAACAGATCAGGATCGTCACATTAACATCCTTCTTCCTCACATTTTAATCACTAAAATCTCTCATTTTTTATATGCAATTTTAAACTGAATAATTCAGACTGTAGCATTTGCTTCAATTACACTGTATTTATAACTCACTTTAACATGGACAGCATCACAAATTAAAGTTAAATTTAAATTAAAAATTCAAATGGCAAGGAAAGGAACCAGATGGAGTGAAACAGGCTTGGAGTGTGTTCATGCTCATTGTCATAATGTTCAAACTAAAGCGTTTTGCTGTGTAGATTACTGACACTCAGTGAGAGCTAATAACAGGGAATAAGATCTGACTTTCAGCTAACATACAGTAGGACTGAAAACCTTCTAGACAGAGACATGTGGATCGTGGACCAGGATCCATGAAATGTTATATTTGTTAATTCTTCACTTGATTGATAGCTAGATTCTGAAAGGCCTATGACTAAGTGACTAATCATTTGTTATTTGTTATCAAGACTCAGTGTGAAGAGGTCTGAGGTCACGTCACTGTTATTTTTCAGATGGTGAATTATAAACATTATAAACATTAACACACACAGACACACACAGAGTATATGACTTACCTTTATAGTAAAAGAGACAATAGTTAGACAAAACAAACCATCTCCTCTTCCACAACTTCAGCCCTGTGCTGTCCTACAGAAAGACAGGGAGAGAGAGAGAGAGAGAGAGAGAGAGAGAGAGAGAGAGAGAGAGAGAGAGAGAGAGAGAAGTCATGTTTTACTGAAGCCCCCAAAACTTTACAAATTTCAAGAAAAAAATTGGAATATCTTTCAGATCTAATCATCAGCTAACAGGCTAACAGAATGAGCAGGAGCAGCTACAGTAAGAAGACAGTTAAAACAGATAAACAATACAAATAACTCTGGACTTCAGACACTTTTTAATCTTATCACCTGCAGTAAACAATGAGGTAAGAACCTTTAACTATACAAACAACTATAGATTCATCCTAATATTCAAACTTAGCTTCTTCTCTGCTAACACTGATAACAAAGCTAGCAACAAAGCTCTCTGTACCCACTACACTCTCCATAAGAAGTGTCAGGAATGGCTGGGACTAACCCTTAGCCTACCGGGACTGTCACGGTCAGCACACCACACACACTGCCTGAACGTCAGTGCAGAGAAGTGTCTCCTGAGTATTAACTCGCTTCCGGACTACACTCCCCAGCATCCATCACCCACACTGATTACACCGCCACCTGTTCCTCATCACCACTCTCTACTTAAGCTGCACTTGAACTCCACACCAGTGTGAAGTCTCGATTTGTTCCGACAGTCATTCTGAGCGTTTCTGTATTTCTGATTTTCCGATTTCGACTCTGTTTCTGATTATTGAACTTTCTGATTGTTTACTGCCTGCCCCGACCTTCTGCCTGTTTACCGTTGCCGTTTTCTGTCTGCCCTCTGATATCCGTGTTTGCCTGCTCTGACCCTGCTTGTCTGACTTTGTGTGTGATTTCATTAAAAACGCTGCAAATGGATCCTCAGCCTTATGACGTTTCTTTACAGGGACACTACGGAGACATTCTGGCAGTTTTCAATTTATTTGTATTCTTTTAACAATTCCCATTGTCTCAAAGCAGGTTGACAGAAGTATGGAAACAAAAGAGTGAGGAAAAAGAAATACATAATAATAATAATAATAATAATAATAATAATATATATCAATTCATTTAGAGCTGACAGAAATGCAGCTCTGTGCGGTAAGACTTGCAGTGGTGGTGTGTGTATTTACATAAACACAGAATGGTGTAAGAACTCTGTGCTTGTTTCTAGTTACTGCACATCATCAGTGGAGTTTATGACTGTTAGATGCAGGCCATTTTATTTACCATGTGAATTCACCACTGTTTTCATTACCGGAGTTTACATTCCACCCATTGCTAATGCTAAAGAGGCGCTAAGTGAGCTATACGGAGCTATTAGTGATCTACAGAATGTTCACCCAGACGGACTGTTTATCGCAAGAGATTTCAATCATGCAAATTTCAAGTCAGTGCTCCCTAAATTCTACCAGCATGTGGACTTTGCGACGAGAGGGAAGCTGAACCTGCTGGAACTAAACACCTTCCTCTGCAACTGGATCCTGGACTTTCTGACTGGGAGACCTCAGTCAGTCCGGATCAGGAACAGCATCTCCAGCACCACCACACTGAACACTGGAGCCCCTCAGGGCTGTGTGCTCAGTCCACTGCTGTTCACTCTGCTGACTCAGCAATGCACAGATCGAACCATATCATCAAGTTCGCCGATGACACGACTGTGGTGGGTCTCATCAGCAAGAACAACGAGTCAGCATACAGGGAGGAGGTGAAACAGCTGATGTTGATAAATGTTGATAAAACTATTTATCAACAACCTGGTGTAGAGCCAACAACCTGTCTAATGTTGATAAAACTAAAATAAAAGATGGTTGTTGACTTCAGGAGAGCACAGTCCGCATTTTTCCGGTGAGGGGCGCCGCTCCGCTTCCGGTTCTCCGTGGGGGGCGCAGCCTCACTTCCTGTTTGCGGTTCATGACACCAGCCCGAGTTTTTTTGCGGTGTCCTGTGACATCGCCCTGCACCTGTCTGGTGGGGGACGTCGCTTCACTTCCGGTTTTCCGTGGAGGACGCTGCCCCACTTCCTGTCAGTGGGGGGTGGTGCAGGCCCGTGTTTTGCCCCATGGATATTTTTGTTGATTTTTGCTCTGTGGAGGAGGATTTTTTTCCCCATCTCCCCTCCCCTTTTCTGGTTTCTGAGATGTGGGTCTGGCCGTGGTGTGTCGGGGGTATGCACTCGCCCCTTCAGCTCGGCTGTGGACATCGTTCAGCACTTCTGCTTGGCCGTGGACGTCCCTCGGCCCTCTCCAGCTGCGCCGCCTTGTGCCTTGCTCCCCCAAATGCCTCGCCATGTGACTTGCTCCCCACACCTGCATCGCCATGTGCCTTGCTCCCCACACCTGCCTCGCCGTGTACCTTGCTCCCCCACCTGCCTCGCCATGTGCCTTGCACCCCCCACCTGCCATGCCGTGTGCCTTGCCCCCTCCATCCCCCCCCACTCCCACCCGGACCTCGCCTGGACTTTCTTTAACACGGGTTGGCGCGTTGGGAGCCGTGCCTCGAGGGGGGTACTGTCAGGACTCAGCCCGGACTTTGGCCATGTGCTTTTGTTGATGTTCTGTGTTCATGTGTCTGCCCCGCCCCTGTCTCTTCCTCCCTGCCTCTGCACACCTGTTCCTCATGTGTCTAATTGAGGGAGTTGCATCCAAGATGGCGGCGCGGCAGTAGCACGCAGCGGCCTCTCCGGATTCAATACGGTGCTATTTACATTTTCTAAGTTTTTATTTACGGTTTTTAGCCCGACCATTGCTTCTACATGGATGCCAGGCACAGCGGTGTTCATGTATACCACCATCAGGACCTAATAAAGTACAGAAATCGTGTAACAACCAACCTGCACGATGATGTACTGTATAGGCTACGTGACCTCGGCTTGCTGCGGAGACCAGGCCTCCAGTCCCCGGTACCGCCTGATACCAGAGACCAGGAGAGGGGACGCCGAAAGCGGTGCGCGAGGAAGCGGAAGCGCGGTAAGCGGGCGGGGGTCCGTGCTAGGCTAAAAACAAACCCTAGCCGGCCGGCTCTCCCGTCCATTCTACTAGCCAACGTTTGCTCCCTGGACAATAAACTGGACTACATCCGACTCGAACGCTCTACACGGAGAGAGATTAGAAACTGCTGCGTGTTTGTTTTCACGGAGACGTGGCTCAGCGACAGAGTTCCGGACGCCGCCATTCAACTGGACGGGCTAACTTCATTTAGAGCCGACAGAAATGCAGCTCTGTGCGGTAAGACTCGCGGTGGTGGTGTGTGTGTTTATATCAACACGGATTGGTGCAAGAACTCTGTGCTTGTTTCTAGTTACTGCTCATCGTCAGTGGAGTTTGTGACTGTTAGATGCAGACCATTTTATTTACCACGGGAATTCACTACTGTTTACATTGTCGGAGTTTACATTCCTCCTAGCGCTAATGCTAAAGAGGCGCTAAGTGAGCTATACGGAGCTATTAGCGACCTACAGAATGTTCACCCCGACGGACTTTTTATCATCGCCGGAGATTTCAACCATGCAAATCTCAAGTCAGTGCTCCCTAAATTCCATCAACATGTGGACTTTGCTACGAGAGGTGAAAACACGCTGGATCTTGTTTACACAAACATTCCCGGCGCATACCGTGCGGAGCCCCGCCCCCACCTCGGCTACTCAGACCACATCACTGTTATGCTAATTCCAGCATACAGACCACTCGTCAGACGCTCAAAACCGGTTATGAAGCAAGTGAAAACCTGGCCAGCAGGTGCCACCTCTGCTCTTCAGGACTGCTTTGAGTGCACTGACTGGAATATCTTCAGGGAGGCTGCAACCAACGGTGACTCTGTCAACTTGGAGGAGTACGCGTCATCAGTGACCAGTTACATCGGCAAGTGCATTGATGACGTGACCATCTCCAAGACCATTACTACACGCTCCAACCAGAAGCCGTGGATGACTGCTAATGTGCGTGCTCTGCTGAGGACTAGAGACCTAGCCTTCAGAACAGGGGACAGGGCGGCCCTAAGAACAGCAAGGGCCAAACTGTCCCGAGCCATCAGAGAGGCAAAGTGCGCACACGCCCAGACTATCCACAGCCACTTCCAGGACAGCGGAGACACCCGGCGCATGTGGCAGGGCATACAGGCGATCACAAACTACAAGACAGCTTCACCTGCTTGTGATAGCGACGCCTCCCTCCCAGATGCGTTGAACGATTTCTACGCTCGGTTCGAGGTACAGAACAACGTAACGCAGAGGAAGTCCATCCCTCCCCCCGACGACCAGGTACTCTGTCTATCCACGGCCGACGTGAGGAGATCTCTATGCAGAGTTAACCCACGGAAGGCTGCTGGACCAGACAACATTCCTGGCAGGGTGCTCAGAGAATGTGCAGAACAGCTAGCGGATGTCTTTACGGACATCTTCAACATTTCCCTGAGCAGCGCCGTTGTTCCTACGTGCCTCAAAACTACCACCATCGTTCCTGTCCCAAAGAAGTCTACAGTGTCCTGCCTCAATGACTATCGTCCCGTTGCACTCACACCCATAGTTATGAAGTGCTTCGAGAAGCTCGTCATGAGGCACATCAAGACGCAGCTACCACCCTCACTGGACCCCCTACAGTTCGCGTATCGTCCAAACCGCTCCACAGACGATGCCATTGCCACAGCTCTCCACTTAGCCCTCACCCACCTGGACAATAAAGACACTTATGTACGAATGCTGTTCATAGACTTTAGTTCAGCATTCAATACAATCATCCCTCAGCACCTGATTGGGAAGCTGAGCCTGCTGGGACTAAACACCTCCCTCTGCAACTGGATCCTAGACTTCCTGACTGGGAGACCTCAGTCAGTCCGGATCGGGAACAGCATCTCCAGCACCACCACACTGAACACTGGAGCTCCTCAAGGCTGCGTGCTCAGTCCGCTGCTGTTCACTCTGCTGACTCACGACTGTGCAGCAACGCACAGATCGAATCATATTATCAAGTTCGCCGATGACACGACCGTGGTGGGTCTCATCAACAAGAACGACGAGTCAGCATACAGGGAGGAGGTGCAACAACTAACTGCCTGGTGTAGAGCCAACAACCTTTCTCTGAATGTGGATAAAACTAAAGAGATGGTTGTGGACTTCAGGAGAGCACGGAGTGACTACTCTCCGCTGAACATCGACGGATCATCTGTGGAGATCGTCAAGAGCACCAAATTTCTTGGTGTTCATCTAGCGGAGAACCTCACCTGGTCACTCCACACCAGCGCCATCACCAGGAAAGCCCAGCAGCGTCTCTACTTCCTACGAAGGCTGAGGAAGGCACATCTCCCTCCCCCCATCCTGACCATGTTCTACAGAGGGACCATTGAGAGCATCCTGAGCAGCTGCATCACTGTCTGGTTCGGGAACTGCACCATCTCAGAACGCAAGACCCTGCAGCGGATTGTGAGGACAGCGGAGAAGATCATTGGGGTCTCTCTTCCCTCTATCACAGACACTTACACCACACGCTGCATCCGCAAAGCCAACAGCATTGTGGATGACCCCACACACCCCTCACACACACTCTTCACCCTCCTGCCATCTGGAAAAAGGTACCGAAGCATTCGGGCCCTCACGACCAGACTGTGTAACAGTTTCTTCCCACAAGCCATCAGACTTCTCAACAACTGAAATGTACTGTACTGAGCACAACATACACACACATCATCTGTATGGACTGCATAGACCCTCACAAAACACACACACTGACACAACATACTGTTTACATGCTGCTTACAATCCAGCAAACTGTTTACATGCTGTTTTGCACACCTTGTCTGCTGTTTTTTGCACAAACTGTCCCAACATTTCAGCCGTTTTTGCACATACTGTACAATATCTCAGCCATTTCGCACATACTATATTAACACATACAGTATTAACACTGGTCGGTCGGCGCTGTTTCTGTGACTGTTTCTGTGACTGTTTACTATTTATTGTCTTTTGTGTACTGCATTTTTTGTACTTTTTGTATTGTCTTGTAACTTGTGTCTGCACTGTCATTGTCCTGCACTGTCTGGTCCTGCACTGTCTTTAGTCCTGCACTGTCTTTTGTCCTGCACTGTCTTGTCTGTCTTGTTTGTCTTGTCCTGCACTGTTTGCACCAGGTTGCACAGTTGCACTTTATGTGGCTAGGACTACTTACAAGTCTTTAGCCCTGTCTTTGTTTCTATGTAGCACCTTGATCCTGGAGAAACGTTGTCTCATTTCACTATGTACTGCAACAGCTATATATGGTTGAAATGACAATAAAAGCTTCTTGACTTGACTTGACTTGACTTAATTGTGATTAGTATTTAGTCGAGCCGCGTTGCCTTAAGCAGCACGGAATCCTCTGTTATGCCATCTGTTGTTGTCGTGATGATGGCTTGTCTTTAGTGTCCATGTTTCATGTTTTTTTAAGTTACTAAATCCTGTTTATTTTAAGCTATCCTGCATTTGGGTCTGTTTTTACCCCCTGCATCACTGACAGTCTTGTCTGTCTTGTTTGTCTTGTTTGTCTTGTTTGTCTTGTCCTGCACTGTGTACACCAGGTTGCACAGTTGCACTTTATGTATCTAGGACTAACTAACTAAGTCCTTATCCCTGTCTTTGTTTTATGCAACACCATGATCCTGGAGAAACGTTGTCACTGTGTATTGCAACAGCTAAATATGGTGTAAATGACAATAAAAGCTTCTTGATTTGACTTGACATTGTCTCAAAGCAGCTTTACAGAGCATAAACATAAAACAAAAGGTTGAGACAATATGAGGAAGAAACCTTGAGAGGAACCAGGATTAGAAGGGAATCCATCCTCATTTGGGTGACAGTAAATAATGTAAATGTAAATAATGTCATTTCTACAATAGTTTATAATAGTGCAGCCGAGAGCTCCTGAGGAACTAATAGGTCATTGGGTCACTGCACTAAGATCAAGTAATACTGGCAAAGAGACACAACCCTGATCAGAGGCCAGTAACAGGTCATGTCAGGATCTAGCCTGGACTTTTGCCATGTGCCTTTTGTTTACGTTTTGTGTTCATGTGTCTGCTTTGCCCTTGTCTATTCCTTCCAGCCTCAGCACACCTGTTCCTAATGTGTCTAACTGTCTTCCATATTTATTCGTGAATAAATCCTCATCTTTGTTTAGTGTCTGTTACGTCTTTGTGGTCTGTCTTGTTTCTCTGAGTTTGGTTTTGTTTGTGTCTTATGTTACATTTAATAAATAAATTTAAAAAATGTAACAATAAATGAAACAGGATAGCATTTAATAAATCGGATTTTTTTTCCAAGACCACACTTTGGTTATCTGACAGAAGGATTCCGCCACAGTCAGACCCAGCATCTAGCCTGGCTCCAGCTTATATTGGGAGCATTTTTATTATTATTCCTTCTGTCATTTTAAACCCTGTACTTGGATTTTTGTTGAATTTTCTTTTGTTTTTTGTTCTTTTTTGGTGGACATCACTCTGCATTTGTTCCAGTGTGGGACGCCGCTCACTTCTTTCCTGCGGAGGTTGGAATTTTTTTTTTTGGTGCCCTGTGACATCACACCGCACCTGTTCTGGTGGGGGGCATCGCTTCACTTCCTGTTTTTGCATGGAAGATGCCACCTCACCTCTTGTCCCATATGTTTGCCCTATTTTTTTTTTGTTTATTATTTTCTTTTGCTTCGTGGCGGAGAATTCTTGACACCCTCCATTCCTTTCTGGGTTTCTGGACCTGGGTCTGGATCCCTCGGATATTATGACTGATACGGGATTGGTATGTCGTGTCCCACCTCAGCACACCTGTCTCTTATGTGTCTAATTATGTTATTTTTAATAAATCAGCTTTATTTCAGCTATCCTGCATTTGGGTCTAAATTTTATCCACAACGAAACCGCGGTTATCTGACAGGTCATTTACAATTTTAACCAGCGCTGTCTCGTCTCTGTGCTATGATGAAGCCTAAATCCTGACTGATACACACTGGCAGGTACAGGATGGAGTTACAGGAATCTTCCTGGGCTCTAATTGTTATGCACACGGAACAGAAGCGGACCCAAACGCAGGATAGCTAAAATAAACAGAGTTTAATAACAGAAAACACGAAACATGACGCAGACTAGAAGCAGGACATAACCACAGTAGATGCTGCGCTGCACGAGGCAACGTGGCACAGTTAAATACAAAAGGACAATGACACAATAAGGATCAGGTGTGACGACAGGGAGGAGCAGACGAAGGCGGGGCAGACATGTGACGAGAAACGTAAACAGATGCACGTGGCCAGAGTCCGGGCAGAGTCCTGACACTAATACTGGTTCTCACCCAACAAACCCAAATAAATACAAAGATACACCTCAACCAGTTGTTAACTTATCCATCAGAAGACAGACATAAATAGATAGTAAGAGAAGGAAAAATATGAAAAGAAATGAGAGACATAAGTCAAATAGACAAATGTAAAATCGATGTAAAATACAAAAGGTTAAAGAGTTGGTTAAAGAGTTTAAAGACTTAAATATGAGTGATTAAAAAAGACAACGAGGGATCAGACGCTGTACCTAGACAGCTGGAAGAGATTCCAAAAGAAAGGAAGATTATAATGCGTTTTATTTTCAGAAGTTCAGGAGAACTCTGAATCGCTTTCCTTTTACTTCATGTTCATGTGTTCTCCTGTAATAGAATTGCTAAGATTAATATTGCTTATTATGACTGTAAACTTAGATGATTATGTTTCTTGTAGTGAAATCTTAAAAGCCTACTGTGCATTTTGTTACATCCTTCTGTAAATTTCAGTTATACTTATAGCCATCTGTATATTATGTTCATAGTACACACACATCTGTAAATCACTTCATATTACCATTTTATTTAACTTATCTAAGTCTTGTAAACACTGTATATCCTGCACTTGCTGCTATTGCACTCTGGTTAGACCTAAACTGCACTTCGTTGCCTTGTACTTGTACATGTGTAATGACAATGAAGTTGCATCTAATCTAATCTAATTTGTGGGTGAAATCTGCAAATGAAGTGTTTCAATGATTTTTGTCGAAAATTCGACGCAAGAGAAATTTTCAGTCATATATACAGTAATCACAGCTTTGCAGCTGCAGGGAGTTAACTGCAACCTATAACCATATATAGAATTACTAACCTTTAAAGATGAGGAACAAACATGAGTAGCACTCTGAGGGTTAAGAAATAGACAAGAAATGTTTGGAGGATGAAATTTGATATGCTGTCGAAAAAGCCCAAGGTGGCCAGACTCGACAGCGAGATCCAACTTGCAATAGCAATGTTACAAAGTGTATATAAGGCCCATGAAATGTCATCTGAGTGTGCATTCTAGTGTAGACACACTAGTGCATGTTATACTCTGTGTACATCAGAGAACAAACGCAAGCTTACACTTGTAGAGTGTTTCTTGGTTTGTTTTAATCTTTGCATTTTATATACTTTTACATATTCTAATACTGTTTGATTATTTGAAGGAGATTTTTATTTGTAATTTTCTTTTATTTTACTTTACATATATTACACACATTTATCTGTATTACATTGCTTCTAATAAAAAAACAAGGCCTCCCATTGTGAGGACCCTGTAAAGACAAAAAGGTCTAAGTCTGACTCCTTCATTTAAAGATTCAAACAATAGATTAGTTAGAAGAACTTGAAGAGGATCCTTTGTCAGAAGACCAAGAGGCTTCGAAGGACACTTGCGTTCGAGGTAAGACCAACTCTGATAGATGATCTTGTGTTTTCAAAACAACCCGTGCAAATTAGGACACATCCTTTAGTGGGATTGTGGAAGGGTTTCCTACACAATCCAATATACGTCAGTATAAATTACTTCACTATGTAGGTCTGAGCATAACTGCTGAGCTACAAAATTTTCTAGGATCTTGGAGATAAAGGAAAACTGGTTTGGGTCGAGGTCAGGTTTTTTAATCAAAGGTTTGATAACCGCCGGCTTAAAATATTTCAACACACAGCCAGTGCTAAGGGAAGAATTTATTATCTTTCGAAAGGGTTGGAGAGCTACTGGTAATATCTGTTTAAAGAAACATGTAGGTCAGGGATCCAGTATACAGGTTGATCATTTTGAAGAAGAAATCAGTGAAAATAAGTCCGTCTCTTGAAGGGGATTAAAACGGTCTAAATACTGATCAAAAACAGAACTATTATCTACAGCATTATCTATCAAATTGTTTAGTATTAAATTAATGGTCTGAATGTTCTGCCTGATGTTACTAATTTTTCCATTGAAATAATTTCCATTGAAAAAGGCCAGCTCAGTCCTGGGGATTTCATCTGGACACTGTACAGGTCGGTGGGAGAAAGGAGGATGGTAGCAAAACTATCATCATTGCTGAAGAACGACTCTCACCCCCTGTATGTAACGGTGTCAGCTCTGAGCAGCTCCTTCAGTGACAGACTGTTACATCCTAAGTGTCTGAAGCAGCGACACAGACGCTCTTTTCTCCCTGCTGCTATTAGACTTTACAATCAGAGCTGCTCCAAGTGAACCAGTCACCATAATACACACCATTATTACTGTTTACCTGCAATAATAAGCAATAACAAGCATTTTAAACGTGTCCAATAACAGAAATTTAAAAATGTGCAATATGTCTTCAGTGTAAACACTACTGTTTTTACACATTTTTGTTTTTGTATATACTGTATATTATATTATGTCCTTATTCTTTATTCTTTTTATATATTTTTTTGCTGCAGTAACAGAGAAATTTCTCCATT
Organism: Tachysurus vachellii; assembly: GCF_030014155.1. Classification (NCBI taxonomy): domain Eukaryota; kingdom Metazoa; phylum Chordata; class Actinopteri; order Siluriformes; family Bagridae; genus Tachysurus; species Tachysurus vachellii. The sequence goes on along the minus strand of NC_083464.1, from coordinate 506,010 downwards.
GTGGGACGAATAAAGGAATATCTTATCTGATCTTATCTTATCTGATCTTATTCATGAAGTCATTACTGCTACAAATAGATGGTGTGAGCTTTTTGATAGTGTTTTTGTTCCTAGTTAATTTTGCTACAGAATTAAATAAAACTTTTCGTGTACATTTAACACAGTGACGTGGCAAATTGTAAATATTGTGTCTGAAGAGCAATTTAAATGAAATGAGATAGTGGTCAGAGATAACTTCTGATTGAGACACTGTGACTATAGTTTCTATATTTAATCCGAGGGTTAGAACGAGACCAAGAGTGTGACCTCCATTATGAGTGGGTCCTATTATATTCAGTAATTATGCCATGTGCTTTTTGTTTTTTGTGTCACATGTGTCACATTCCTTATCCGTTCTCACCTCTGAACACCTGTACCATGTGTTCCTATGATTGTCACACCATTAATACCAGTTTTCCTGCATCTGTTTTTTGCTGAGTCCTTGTCTCTTGTTTGTTGTATTTGTGTTCCTTTTCCTGTGTTCTGTTGCACAAAGTGAGGGGGAGGAAAACAGATGTTTAAAAACGTACAAGAAGACAGAGACACTCTGAGGATTGAGCTTAATACATGTCAGAGAAGAACTTTGCCTTAGACAATAAACACTATGAGAGAACAGCTAGAGGAACTCAAAAACAGTCAGCAGCCACCCTATCTAGCACCTCATGCTTATGCTCAGAACCATCAAACCCCCAACCACAATCAGCAAACACCCCGACAGACCTGGAAACACCACGACCCCTGAAAGAACCATTAAAACCCCAAACAGAGCCTTCTGGTTCACAAAAAGAGCCACCAAGACCACAAAATGAACCACAAAAGTTTGATGATAAAACACCTACAGCCACAGAAAAACATCCAAGATTATAATCATCAATCTGACACCATCCAACAAGTGGATGCAGAGATCACCCATGGCTGTGCATTAATGGCAAATGTTCACCTGGCACACCACCCCCACCCCAACATCCAGAGCCTCTATGACTATATACACCGACGCAAAGACATGGGTGAAATGTTTGCCAGGAACCTTAAATATTCTGCTCTTGGACGCAATCCAGATAGCCCTCAGAAGAACAATAACCAATTTAGACTCCACCGACCACCATACTCACCATCCTACTCCACCTTACCATTAATGAGCATCAATTCACAGCTACTAGACCATCACCATCATCAGTGGCACCAACAACACAATCATACACCCAGAGCAGCTGAAGTACAGCGAACCACCACCTCATCCACCACCTGTACCAGCCAAATGCCCCCACCACCCACACTCACCCAACAGTCACAGAGACAGAGCTACACTCACTAGAACACACCAAACAACCCCAGACCAACAGAACTGGGAGAAATCAAACACCTGCTCAACCTCATATGCACCAGACTGATGAGTGCTGATCATATTCACTAAAAACAACAGTGCAGACACACAATATGTATGTACTGTATATGTATGTGTGAGTGTGTCTGTATTTACATATATGTAAACATCTCTATAGTGTGTTAACATGATTTGTGAAAACATGCCTTAATCTATACATGTTTGTCTCTGCCTTAAAACTATTTGTAACCTCATCTTTTCTCTACATATGAACGTGGGAAGGTACACGATCTGCTCACCTCTCACAACAGTACAGTGCAGTACTGTAACAGATTTAGACCCTTTCTATGTCAGCACATTCACTGTTAAACAACTAACCCCTCTGTCTGACCACAGCCAAATTACCCACTACACACACACAGCCCAATAAGCTGTACAACATCCAGAAACCATACAGATGAGACAGAACAGAAATGTTCCAGAAAGCAACAGGCAGCCATGAAATTCAAACACTATTAGATATCTTTCTAGATACAATGTACAGTAACGAAGGCATCAATCTCACAGTCAGAAATTTAAACCATGTTTTCATTAGAACTGCACAATTTAGAAACAAACCAAAAAATCCTACTGATGATAAGTGGGCAAAATATTAGAAAGAAATTAAGACAATTATACAATCAAAAACACAGAGATCGAAAGAATGCAGAATTACGCCTTTGTTACTGTGATACATTATAAGACTTACATACACTCAGAATCAAAAAAAGCCCAATATACATAAACAACTGACACTAATCAAGGAGTCCATAAACACTAAAACCTATGATATCATCAAATCCATGTACACAAACAACAAGTGCGGAATCAAAATCGGCAACAAAAGACCACAATTCTTCCCTCAGGAGTGTGGAGTGAGACCAGGCTGCTGCCCAGCACTGTTTAATATATATACATGACTTGGCCTCCATATTAGAAGGCTCGGCTGCACCAGGTCTCACTCTGCATGACACAGAGATCAGATTTCTGCTGTGATGACCTGGTCCTGCTGTCCCCCAGTGCTCAGGGTCTACAGCAGAACCTGGACCTTCTGCAGCAGCACTGACAGACCTGGGCCAGGACAGTCAACCTCAAAAAGACCAAAACTATCAGACCCAGAAGAAAAAAAAAGACCCAGAAGTCAGAGGAACACACCACACTTCACCACAGGATAGAACACTGTAATCAGGATAATTACGTAGGACTGAAAATTAGTTCCACAGGAAATTTCAGCCCAGCAGTTAACGAGCTGACAAACACACAGGAGATTCTACACAATCTAAAAACAAATCCAAATTCTAATCTGGCTCAAACTTTACAAATCAATAATGAACCTGTTGTATGGTATTGAGCTCTGGGGCTGCTCACAAACCAGACTTTTACACAATGGGACAAACACCAAGTGGAAATTATAAACACAATTCTGTAAATCCATTCGACAAATTCACACAAACACCAGAAATAATGTCAGCCGAGCCAAATTAGGACGATTCCCATTACTGCTCAAAACTCAGAAAGGATCCATTAAATATCGGCTTCACCTTATGCACAGAGACCCACAGAGCTCTCACTACAAACCCTGCAGTACCAAGAGCTGAGCAGAGACAAGAGTCTATAAGAGCTCATGGCTCCTTACAGAGAAGAGAGTATACACACACACACACACACACACACACACACACACACTCACACACACACACACACAGAGAGCAGATGAGACAGACAGTTGAATGTTATTAAACTGTAATACAGGCTTCTTATGATTTGCTGTGATAATTACGTCCTGTTTATAAAATAAGAGATGGAAGTGAAGGACAGAAGAACAGAATCCTCTCCTGCAGATGTGTTATGTTTGTAAAGACAGCAGGGTTTGTCTCAGCATCAGGACACGGAGGATTTGTACTCACTCTTTTATATAGCCAGCCTCTGATCACTACTGCACAGTTCGGATCTCTCTGCACTGAGCGAGACCTTTTACAGAATGACTGCAGTTTCTTGTCAGCCTAAAAAATAAACAAACACACACACACACACACACACACACACACACACACACACACACATTATCAGTAGATCCAGGTATTTCATAGGACATAATAGATTTTTTTAAGTAGGAATCTTTCAGACTTACCAAGATAGTAACACACATATGTGTGTGTGTGTGTGTGTGTGTGTGTGTGTGTGTGTGTGTGTGAGAGTGTGTGTGTGTTTAATAAACTCACCTTGTCTCTGGTTGAGGAAACAGTGACCACACTAGAGGCTTGACTCACTCGGTCCTGTTCCTCCATCCTGCAGACGGACAGACAGACATTTTGTTTTTTTCTTTGTCTTTTTTTTTTTCATGTAATGTTATGTCTTGTCTGTTTGCTTCTGACTACTTTTTTTTTTTTTTAACACTGCGCTGATATCTGGTTTAAATCTTTGGATCGTTTTTGTATTTAGTTATGTTTAAAGCTGTTTATTTATTATCACATACTGTATAGATCATTCACTTAATTTTTATACAGTTCTTTTAACTATGAACATTATCACAAAGAAATCCAGACATGTACGTTACAACATAAAACATCTCTAATGAATAAATTAGGACATAAACACTGTGTTATTTACAATCCCACTCTGTGTTTATAACGATTTATAATCCCAATCTGTGTTTATAACGATTTATAATCCCAATCTGTATTTATAACGATTTATAATCCCACTCTGTGTTTATAACGATTTATAATCCCACTCTGTGTTTATAACGATTTATAATCCCACTCTGTGTTTATAACGATTTATAATCCCACTCTGTGTTTATAACGATTTATAATCCCACTCTGTGTTTATAACGATTTATAATCCCACTCTGTATTTATAATGATTTATAATCCCACACTCTCAAGTGTTATAACAGTGCTATAACAGATCATTGTTAAAATTGAACTAATTGCATTGGCATCTTTAGCTTTTCACAAACTCTGTTTTGTTTTTCTTTCGCTCTTTCCTTTCTGTCATTTCAGTTTCTTCTCTCTGATTCTTGCAATTGTCACTCACACAGTGATGAAGATCAAACAAATCCCTGACCTTTTAATAAAAATCATAAATCTCTACAAACACACTCAAAACCTGGCCTTAAACATCCTGCCTGACATCTGCAGGCAATCCAAGTTAATGAGCCTGGAGGATTCTGGGTAACAAAGTTTCCAGAATGACCCTCTCACTCTGCACCGTTGCTGCCCCCTGCTGGCGACTGGCAGCCTAGTGTGGCCTCATACAATAAGATGACAAACACATGACATTACAAGCAGACAAAGAGCAGAGGCAGGAGCAGGGATCACTAATACACATGGACGACACAATGACCCCTGACAAATGCCACACATTCTAAACTGATGCTCCTGCATAGGTACATTAATTATCATACAGAAATGCATAAATAGAGTGTTGTGTTGCTAAAAACACTTTTCCTTCAGGAAACCTGCATGTGCCAAATCTCAAACAAGGCATCATAACCAAACCATTTTAAATATTTTATTTAATTATACTTCACATTCCATCTGTGTAACCTCTCTGAATCCCATTATCTCTGAGATTAGCATTTATTCTCCTGGTCATATTACAGTGCAGGATATATCCTGATATATGGAGAACATCCCCACGTTACATTTACCTGCTGTTCTACTTATCACCACTAGTTTCTAATACACACAGTCAGGAGTGTGTAGAAATGAACACAATTCTTAATGCATCAGCAAAATTGATAAGTCCGATTTAATGCTTAGAAACAAAACTATCTCAGAAAAAGGAAGTAAACAATGTCCCATTTAGAGCACAGACTCACACAGTACAGATAAGAGCTCTGGGTTCTGAGGGAAATTTTTTTCTAAAAATTCTTTTCTAAAGATTTTTTGTTTATAAAAAAAAATTGTTTATACACTGCTATATACACTGTTATACACTACACGAAGTCTGAGGAAACCCTAACCCAAAGGTACCAAAGCATTCGGGCCTCATGACCAGACTGTGTAACAGTTTCTTTCCACAAGCCATCGGACTCCTTAACGACTGAACTGAACTGTACTGAGCACAACACACACACACACACACACACACACACACACACACACACACACACACAAGCATAATCAACTGTATGGACTGCACAGACCTACACCAAATACACACTCTTTCAATTTACATCCATGTCTACAGCACCATCATATCAAACTGTTTACATGTTGTTTTACACAATACTTTACTTCATGTAACTGCTGCTATAATACTAATGTGTTCATTCCAGTATTTCTGCACATGTAATATATAATTTGAACCTACTGTATGTTCACTGGTCATACAGATACACTGTGTACAGATAAACTTAATGTGTCTAGGACTAACTGACTTCGGTCCTTATCTCTGTGTTGTTCTCTGTAGCTCCCTGGTCCTGGAGGAACGTTGTGTCATGTCACAGTGTACTGTGTCACATATATATGGTGTAAATGATTGTAAAAGCTTCTTGACTTGACTTGACTAAGAGAATGTGACTGTTACAGTGCAGTTCACTCAAATTAGTAACATTAGTAAAACAGATAAAACTGAGATCTGTTGATGGAACTATAACTTAGTCACAGAACCAAAATCACTCAAATCATGTAAGATCTTAAACCCATCTTGTTACAATCAGGACAATAATAAAATAAATATTTTTAGTTTAGTAATAATGAGCTGTGAATGAGTGACATTAAGTACAAGATTTGAATTTTCAATACACACAATTATAAAACACACTGAATATAACACACACACACACACACACACACATTACACTGCTAACCTGCTGGGTGAAGCTCTTTGGTGCTCAAATTTACTCCTTCCTATAAGAAAACACACACACACACACACTGAACCTGAACTATTGCTAAGTTTAGAGTGACAGTTGACAGGTGGTTGCCATGGGCGAGGAATGAGGAATGAGTGCTATGTTAGGGATGGCGCACACACACACACACACACACACACACGGTCACACTCAAATTCTCAACCTCAGATGTCAAAGAGTATCTCACACACACAGACACACACACACACACACACACTCCAACACCCTACCGCACACATATCGTAGTACTGTTCAATCTGTTCGTTTACTTAAGTAACAACTCAATAATTAGGGCTCCTACTTTCTCCTTAATATTTCTGAACATTACATAGTTGTGATGGATTAGTAATTTATTGTTGTAGTCTTATTAGTAGTTTATTGTTTGTTATTCTAAGACTTTACATAAAATTATGTATGATAATTCACAATTTACTTAATAAATTAAAATGTATTTGTCCAACTGTCTGCTGGCTGCAAGGAATCATCACTCAGGGTTCATAATATTATTAGTTTTAGTAACCTTCTTAACATAAAATAAGATCATAGTGAATGCACAGCCAGCACCTTCGATCTTTATATATGCGACCTTTGGGGGACATTATTAGGAGACACAATGTTTCATCTCATTTATATGCTGATGATACCCAGTTGTACATACAGTACCATTGAAAGCTGGCGATACCATTCAACCCTTATTGGCCTGCCTTGGGGACATCAAGAAATGGCTGTCCAATAGCTTTCTTCGACTAAATGAAAATAAAACGGACGTAATCGTCTTTGATCCCCTAAGTTGAGAAGTGGTCTTATAAACGAGCTTAGCAAGCATTTCCCCTCAGTCTCCTCCCAGGTTAGGAATCTTGGTGTCATTCTGGACTCTGAACTTTGCTTAACTAAGCAGATTAACACAGTTTTTATCAGTTACGGATCATCTCGAGACTGAAATCTTTTTTAACTTTTAATGACCTGGAGAAAGTCATTCATACTTTTATCACCTCCCGCCTTGACTACTGTAATTCATTATATTTGGGTCTTCCTCAGTCATCCATTGCACGCTTACAGATGGTACACAATGCAGCTGCGAGACTTTTGACCGGGGCAAAGAAAACAGATCACATTACACCAATTTTAGCCTCTCTTCATTGGCTTCCTGTCTATTGTAGAATTCAATTTAAAATCTTGTTGTTTGTTTTTAAAGCTCTTAATGGTCAAGCCCCATCTTATCTCACAGATCATCTTATTCCTTTTTCATCCACCAGATCTCTAAGATCTTCTGATAGAGCTCTCTTGGTTGTCCCTCGTTCACGCTTAAAAATGAAGGGTGATAGGGCTTTTTCTATTGCGGCCCCCCGTCTCCGGAACCAACTTCCACTGGACATTCGCCTTGCACCTTCCAGTACAACTTTTAAAGTGAAGTTGAAAACATATTTTTATTCCCAGACATTTTAATTGGATTTTTGTCTATGTTCTATTGTTCTATTGTATCATCTGTTTTGTTTATTTTATGTTTATTTTTGACTTTGTTCAGCACTTTGGTCAGCTCTGCTGTGATAATTGTGCTATATAAATAAACTTTACTTACTTACTTACTTACTTGAGCTAGGACTGTTAAATATAAGATCTCTTGCATCTAAAGCTCTTATGGCTAATGAAATGATTACTGATCAGAAGTTTAGTGTTCTGTGTTTAATAGAAACATGGATCAAACCAAACCAGTTTATACATCAGAAGCGCCTACCAGGCAGGGGAGGAGGCAGGGGAGGAGGTGTCAGAGTTATTCATAATGATAAGCTCGAAGTCAAGCAAGAATCTAGACACATGTTTAACTCATTAAAAGTTCTTCATACTAATATAACATATGTAGCCAGAAAAACTAAGTCTACTGAGTTACCATTTCTTCATTTGTGTGTGTGTGTGTGTGTGTGTGTGTGTGAGAGAGAGAGAGAGAGAGAGAGAGAGAGAGAGAGAGATTATGACTGATGGTGATTATGACTAGCTTTTGTTCAAACCCACCATCAAAAATACCCTCTTGTCATCAGCATTAGAATGTGGAAGCATTAAACCCAAGGCTACTTGTTCTGATCAGGTGTTGTCAGTGAACCGGGGCCCCCTGGCACCATCTCAGGGCCCCCAGATTGAGAACCACTGGCCCAAGACTACTTGTTCTGAGCAGGTGTTGTCAGTGAACCGGGGCCCCCTGGCACCATCTCAGGCCCCCCAGTTTGAGAACCACTGGCCCAAGACTACTTGTTCTGAGCAGGTGTTGTCAGTGAACCGGGGCCCCCTGGCACCATCTCAGGGCCCCCAGTTTGAGAACCACTGGCCCAAGACTACTTGTTCTGAGCAGGTCAGTGTTGTCAGTGAACAGGCTGTAAAACTGTTGGCTAAGTTACAGACACTCATGAAAAACTCCTGCTGATTATCTGGGAAACGTCTCTAACAGCAGTCACAATGTCATTGTTTGTGTCAAACAAGTTGTGAATTAGTTGTAACATTACAACAGGAGATCATGACTTACTCTGTGCTCAAAGTGATGCTCGCAGCTCCAGAGCTTTTCTCTGTGGGTGAACGAGGATGATGATGATGAACAATTCCAGGATCTGCTTTTTTCATTGGTTGTTGCGTTAAATCTTACCCAGATACAATAGTGCTATTTTCTGATTGGCTGTTGTGTAGCCTCTTTTTAAGTGTCAGGCTCGACTAAGAGCTCCAGGGGAGACGCGCTTGGTTCCTGCCCGTTTCCATAGAGACAGTGGTTCGGACTGATACATTTTGGGCACTGCAGCTTATTAAATATATGATAAATAGTCAAAACGTTTTTCTGCGTGAGAAATACGATGTGTGGTGAGAGCGTGACAAAAGACCCACATGAGGGACTGTCACGTTAATGTGTGATACTTGAGAGCCCTGCTTTAGACAAAGCAGTAATTGTTGGAGACTTTATTATTTATTTTGAGAAGTTAGAAGATTCTCTGAGAACAGCAGTTATTTCCAGCTTAGATTCAGTTGGGGTGAATCAGAACATAATAGGACCCACTCATAATGGAGGTCACACAATATGCAGCATCAATCACTTTGCAAAATATCAGGCAGGAAATTCAGGATATTAAAGTAAAAGTAGATAATGTGAAATCTAATCCTGTAGATAACAATTTTGCTGTATCAGATTAGCATTTGGCATTCACCTCCTTCAAGAGACGGACTTATTTTCACTGATTTCTTCTTCAAAATGATCAACCTGTAAACTGGATCCCTGACCCATGTGTTACTTTAAACAGATATTACCAGTAGCTCTCCAACCCATTCTAAAGATGATAAATTCTTCCCTTAGCACTGGCTGTGTGCTGAAATATTTTAAGCTAGCGGTTATCAAACCTGATTAAAAAACCTGACCTCAACCCAACCCAGATGTCCAACTATAGGCATGGTATTGGCTTCCACTGTTACTGTATGCTGATGACATGCGGCTATATGTTTCAGCAGTCAAAACTTCTGTCTTGTCAGAGTTAAGCAGGAGGAAGTTAGTAAGCATCCACTTTCTGGATATACATTATATATATATATATATATATATATAGTGGACTTGTTTATTCAGCTTGTTTATTGTTTTTAATGCATTAACCTTATTACCTTCTACTTGTTGTTCCTTTACAAGTGTCTGCACATTTTTTCAATGCCATAGCCTTAGAAACATTTGCTTGCACTTTTCAACAATGTCCTTTAATTAATTTACTTTTCAAAAACCTTTATATTTATTTGCTGTACATATGTAAACATATATACATATTTATATTACATGCTGTACATATACTACATATTTATCTGCACTTGTCTATTTGCACAATTGCTACTTTTTGCACTTCTGGTAGATGAAACTGCATTTCATTGCTGTGTACTTGTACTATGCAATGGCAATAAAGTTCTATCTATCTATCTATCTATCTATCTATCTATCTATCTATCTATCTATCTATCTTTGTAATGCTTTACTGTCTGGATGTTCCATTAGTAGCATAAACAAGCTCCAGATAGTCCAGAATGCAGCAGCTAAAGTCTAGAGTCATTTGTTTAGTTTAACTTTTTATGAATAACTTTTTTACATTTACATTTACAGCATTTGGCAGACTTTTCTTAGATAAAGGAGCAGATCTGGAGCAGAGAAGGTTCATGGGCATAGAGAGTTTGGTGAACTGGGATGTCTGGATGTTGTCTCCTTACTCCTTATGCTTTATGGAAGCTCTCATGTCTGTCACCTTCTGGCTCCAGCCTTATACTTATAAAAAAATCGAAGTTAGTCTTGCCAGAGTCTGTTTATGAAATTACTTTGTGTTCATAATGATGGCTCCACATGGGCAGCCTAAAGATCGAATAATTTACTGTGGATGGTAGCACATAAAAGCCATGAAGGAGGCTGTACATGTTCTTCATGCAAAGTTTCCTTCACTGAACAGTTAATAAGTTCAGTTTCATATAATAGACTTACATTTACAGCATGTGACAGACTCTTTTATCCAGAGATCTACCGCTTATCCGAACTACATCGGGTCACGGGGAGCCTGTGCCTGTCTCAGGTTTCATCGGGCATCAAGGCAGGATACACCCTGGACGGAGTGCCAACCCATCAAAGGTCACACACACACACTCTCATTCACTCACACAATCACACACTACGGACAATTTTCCAGAGATGCCAATCAACCTACCATGCATGTCTTTGGAACGGGGAGGAAACCGGAGTACCCGAAGGAAACCCCCGAGGCACGGGGAGAACATGTAAACTCCACACACACAAGGTGGAGGCGGGAATCGAACCCCCAACCCTGGAGGTGAATATGAACTCTGTTGCTTATATTCAAATTCCTGTTAACACAGTCAGCACTTTTGACTATTATACAGTACACAGTCATAAAACTGAAATTATTCATAAAATCACTTTGTTCAGTGCCACTTGTGACTCAGTGCCACTTGTGTCCATAACCAACTCATATTGGTTATGGACACCAATATAACTGTAAAATTAATATCCGATGTGATAATACATGATGATGTCTAAATAAACATTTCTATTTAAATATTTACTTTATATTTATATTAGATTAATAACAGAGAAATGTGTTTAGGGTGAAATTATAAACAACTCATAAAACGCAATAAAAATCTCTGCACATAAATACAGACAGGCTGACATTCTTATGTTAATATATAAATAGTGTGTGTGTGTGTGTGTGTGTGTGTGTGTGTGTGTTTTCAGTGGAATCCTGGTGTAGGAGTGTGAGTGTGGGTGCTGAAGAATGTTTTCCCATTTAATTCAGCAAAACTTTGTACAGAAAATAAAGACAGATATGTGAAGCTGATCCGTAGTTCTGTATAATAAAATAATGAACTGTAATCCCTCACCTTCTACACAGACAAGAACTTCTACACACACAAAGAAGAGTGACTAGTTTATCCTGATATGGACTGCAGCTCGTTTGTCATTCAATCAACCCTCTTAATTAACACACAGTAATGCATTCTCCACATGCTGTCTCTCCATCATGGAGTATCTGAAGGCTTCAGCACAGATGAGTTGGTGTTGAATCTATAATGAACTCAGATGATGAAGTAATTTATGAGTTGTTCAGGAGCTCCTGGTAACACAACTCAAACTGACTGTAAAGGACGACTTTAGAATGGACTTTATTTATAATTTCGTAACTTAATTTTTTATTTTATTGATCACAATCTCTGGTGTTCATAATTATTTCTAATCTCACACTCTGGTGTCACCCAGATAATGATAAGGTTCCTTACTAGGTTTCTTCCTCATACCATCTAAAGGAGTTTTTCCTTTCCAAAGTTACCTCAGGCTTCAGGGATAAATTAAAATAATGTACATAAATAATGTATGTTCTGTAAAGATTCTGTGAGAAAATGTCCATTGTTAAAAACAGAATACAAATAAAACTGAAATGATCTGAAATGAACAACATTGCTTCTAGTAGACAAATAATTATCTGATCTCAGCTTGGATCAAACATGTCCTGTGATAATGACACACAACCTCTTACAACACACAAAGTAATCACGCTATCAGGTGATGTCCATATTCACTACATCAGTCCTGAATAGCCTGAAGTCATCAGCATCCCACACTCTCCTTCCATCACAATACTTAGTAACATCATCACCAAACAGTTCCGTCTACTTATATTAACACCTTTAAAATAGTTTAGTAATAAAATTTTACTAAACTGGAGACAGAAATAAAATCTCCTGCTAATGCAGAGCTGAAATAAGGCTTTATAAAGGTTTATGTAGGATTATAAACATTGTCCTCTATTTGTAGCACTATGAGCATTAATTACAGACACTCTCTCTCTCTCTCTCTCTCAAACACACACACACACACACACACACACACACTATCTTTAAGAACAGAAAGTTTTACCCGTTCTGTTGTCTGTGTCCCAAAGCGATTTCTAACTCCATCATCTCTGTCCTTTCTCTCTCTCTGTCTCTCTCTCTCTCTCTCTCTCTCTCTCTCTCTCATGCTCTCTGCACCTACACATTCTGTGTAAAGACTCACACTGTTTTTTCCCTAAACACTAAACACTAGCCTCTCTGTCCTTGTCCCTTCCTCCCTCTTTCTCTCTCTCATCACGGTGACCTTTTCATTTCAGCAACATTTTTTAACAATGAAGGCATTTACACCACACAAATATTATTTAATTCTCTGTTTCATTAATCTGTCTGTCTGAAACATTGGATTATGTTTAAACACATAAAACCTTACACAAAATATTTATTTATTATTATTATTGTATTTTTTAATTTATCTATTTATTTAGTTATTGAGTACTATTAACACACAATAAATTGTGGAACATATTTCAACAATAAAAAGAAAACAACTAAAGAAATCACAGTGATTTTATTACATTTGTTATTGCATTCATTTGTAAGTTGCATTATTTCACCTCTAGATGGAGACAGATGGGAAAAAAGTGTACACACTACACACACTAACAAAGAATGTACACTCTACACAATAACAACTAGTGTACACACTACACACACTAACAAAGATTGTACACACTACACACACTAACAAAGAGTGTACACTCTACACAATAACTAGTGTACACACTACACACAATAACAAAGAGTGTACAAACTACACACAAAGAATGTACAAACTACACACACTAACAAAGAATGTACACGCTACACACACTAACAAAGAGTGTACACTCTACACAATAACAAAGTGTATAAACTACACACACTAACAAAAAGTGTACACACTACACACACTAACAAAGAGTGTACACACTACACATACCAACAAAGATTGTACACACTACACACACTAGCAAAGAGTGTACAAACTACACACACTAACAAAAAGTGTACCAACTACACACACTAGCAAAGAGTGTACACACTACACACACTAACAAAGAATGTACACACTACACACACTAACAAAGAATGTACACTCTACACACACTAACAAAGAATGTACACACTACACAATAACAACTAGTGTACACGCTACACACACTAACAAAGAATGTACACTCTACACAATAACAACTAGTGTACACACTACACACACTAACAAAGATTGTACACACTACACACACTAACAAAGAGTGTACACTCTACACAATAACTAGTGTACACACTACACACACTAACAAAGAGTGTACACACTACACACACTAACAAAGAATGTACACTCTACACAATAACAACTAGTGTACACACTACACACACAAAGAGTGTACAAACTACACACACTAACAAAGAGTGTACACACTACACACACTAACAAAGAATGTACACACTACAGACACTAACAAAGAGTGTACACACTACACAATAACAAAGAATGTACACACTACACACACTAACAAAGATTGTACACACTACACACACTAACAAAGATTTTACACTCTACACAATAAATAGTGTACACACTACACACACTAACAAAGAGTGTACACACTACACACACTAACAAAGAGTGTACACACTACACACACTAACAAAGAGTGTACACTCTACACAAAAACACAAAGTGTACACACTACACAATAACAAAGAATGTAAACACAACACACACTAACAAAGAATGTACACACTACACACAATAACAACTAGTGTACACACTACACACAAACAAAGAGTGTACACACTACACACACTAACAAAGAGTGTACACACTACACACACTAACAAAGAATGTACACACTACACACTAACAAAGAGTGTACACACTACACACACTAACAAAGAATGTACACACTACACACACTAACAAAGAATGTACACTCTACACAATAACAACTAGTGTACACACTACACACACTAACAAAGAATGTACACTCTACACACACTAACAAAGAGTGTACACACTACACAATAACAACTAGTGTACACACTACACACACTAACAAAGAATGTACACTCTACACAATAACAACTAGTGTACACACTACACACACTAACAAAGAGTGTACACACTACACACACTAACAAAGAGTGTACACACTACACACACTAACAAAGAATGTACAAACTACACACACTGACAAAGAATGTACACTCTACACAATAACAACTAGTGTACACACTACACACACTAACAAAGATTGTACACACTACACACTCTCAAAAAACAAAGAGTGTACACTCTACACAATAACTAGTGTACACACTACACACACTAACAAAGAGTGTACACACTACACATACTAACAAAGAATGTACACTCTACACAATAACAACTAGTGTACACACTACACACACTAACAAAGAATGTACAAACTACACACACTAACAAAAAGTGTACCAACTACACACACTAGCAAAGAGTGTACAAACTACACACACTAACAAAGAATGTACAAACTACACACACTAACAAAAAATGTACACACTACACACACTATCAAAAAATGTACACACTACACACACTAGCAAAGAGTGTACAAACTACACACACTAACCAAGGGTGTACACACTACACAATAACAAAGTGTATAAACTACACACACTAACAAAAAGTGTACACACTACACAACAACAACTAGTGTACACACTACACACACTATCAAAAAATGTACACACTACACACACTAACAAAGAGTGTACAAACTACACACACTAACCAAGGGTGTACACACTACACAATAACAAAGTGTACACACTACACACTCTAACAAAGAATGTACACACCACACACACTAACTAACACTAGAGCTCCTGAGAGACTAATGGGTCATCGGTAATGTTTTTTTTTTTAAACACACACACAACAAACAGGGAAGAAAGTGCTAGTTGAAGTGTTTCCTGAATAAGTAGGTCTTCAACCGTCATTTGGAAATAGTCAGTGACTCAGCTGTCCAGACCTCTAGGGGAAGTTCATTCCACCACCTTGGTGCCAGAATAATGTATAATGTATAAACTACACACACTAACAAAAAGTGTACACACTACACAACAACAACTAGTGTACACACTACACACACTATCAAAAAATGTACACACTACACACACTAACAAAGAGTGTACACACTACACACACTAACAAAGAATGTACAAACTACACACACTGACAAAGAATGTACACTCTACACAATAACAACTAGTGTACACACTACACACACTAACAAAGATTGTACACACTACACACACTAACAAAGAGTGTACACTCTACACAATAACTAGTGTACACACTACACACACTAACAAAGATTGTACACACTACACACACTAACAAAGAGTGTACACTCTACACAATAACTAGTGTACACACTACACACACTAACAAAGATTGTACACACTACACACACTAACAAAGAGTGTACACTCTACACAATAACTAGTGTACACACTACACACACTAACAAAGAGTGTACACACTACACACACTAACAAAGAATGTACACTCTACACAATAACAACTAGTGTACACACTACACACACAAAGAGTGTACAAACTACACACACTAACAAAGAATGTACACTCTACACAATAACAACAAGTGTACACACTACACACACTAACAAAGATTGTACACACTACACACACTAACAAAGAGTGTACACTCTACACACACTAACAAAGAGTGTACACTCTACACAATAACTAGTGTACACACTACACACACTAACAAAGATTGTACACACTACACACACTAACAAAGAGTGTACACTCTACACAATAACTAGTGTACACACTACACACACTAACAAAGAATGTACACTCTACACAATAACAACTAGTGTACACACTACACACACAAAGAGTGTACAAACTACACACACTAACAAAGAGTGTACACACTACACACACTAACAAAGAATGTACAAACTACACACACTGACAAAGAATGTACACTCTACACAATAACAACTAGTGTACACACTACACACACTAACAAAGATTGTACACACTACACACACTAACAAAGAGTGTACACTCTACACAATAACTAGTGTACACACTACACACACTAACAAAGAGTGTACACACTACACCTACTAACAAAGATTGTACACTCTACACAATAACAACTAGTGTACACACTACACACACTAACAAAGAATGTACAAACTACACACACTAACAAAAAGTGTACCAACTACACACACTAGCAAAGAGTGTACAAACTACACACACTAACAAAGAATGTACAAACTACACACACTAACAAAAAATGTACACACTACACACACTAACAAAAAGTGTACACACTACACAATAACAAAGTGTATAAACTACACACACTAACAAAAAGTGTACACACTACACAACAACAACTAGTGTACACACTACACAACAACAACTAGTGTACACACTACACACACTAACCAAGGGTGTACAAACTACACAAACTAACCAAGAGTGTACACACTACACAATAACAAAGTGTATAAACTACACACACTAACAAAAAGTGTACACACTACACAACAACAACTAGTGTACACACTACACACACTAACAAGAAATGTACACACTACACACACTAACAAGAAATGTACACACTACACACACTAGCAAAGAGTGTACAAACTACACACACTAACCAAGAGTGTACACACTACACAATAACAACTAGTGTACAAACTACACACACTAACAAAAAGTGTACACACTACACAATAACAACTAGTGTACACACTACACACACTAACAAGAAATGTACACACTACACACACTAACAAAGAGTGTACAAACTACACACACTAACCAAGAGTGTACACACTACACAATAACATAAAGTGTACACACTACACACTCTAACAAAGAATGTACACACCACACACACTAACTAACACTAGAGCTCCTGAGAGACTAATGGGTCATCGGTAATGTTTTTTTTTTTAAACACACACACAACAAACAGGGAAGAAAGTGCTAGTTTAAGTGTTTCCTGAATAAGTAGGTCTTCAACCGTCATTTGGAAATAGTCAGTGACTCAGCTGTCCAGACCTCTAGGGGAAGTTCATTCCACCACCTTGGTGCCAGAATAATGTATAATGTATAAACTACACACACTAACAAAAAGTGTACACACTACACAACAACAACTAGTGTACACACTACACACACTATCAAAAAATGTACACACTACACACACTAACAAAGAGTGTACACACTACACACACTAACAAAGAATGTACAAACTACACACACTGACAAAGAATGTACACTCTACACAATAACAACTAGTGTACACACTACACACACTAACAAAGATTGTACACACTACACACACTAACAAAGAGTGTACACTCTACACAATAACTAGTGTACACACTACACACACTAACAAAGATTGTACACACTACACACACTAACAAAGAGTGTACACTCTACACAATAACTAGTGTACACACTACACACACTAACAAAGATTGTACACACTACACACACTAACAAAGAGTGTACACTCTACACAATAACTAGTGTACACACTACACACACTAACAAAGAGTGTACACACTACACACACTAACAAAGAATGTACACTCTACACAATAACAACTAGTGTACACACTACACACACAAAGAGTGTACAAACTACACACACTAACAAAGAGTGTACACACTACACAATAACAACTAGTGTACACACTACACACACTAACAAAGATTGTACACACCACACACTAACAAAGAGTGTACACTCTACACAATAACTAGTGTACACACTACACACACTAACAAAGAGTGTACACACTACACATACTAACAAAGATTGTACACTCTACACAATAACAACTAGTGTACACACTACACACACTAACAAAGAATGTACAAACTACACACACTAACAAAAAGTGTACCAACTACACACACTAGCAAAGAGTGTACAAACTACACACACTAACAAAGAGTGTACACTCTACACAATAACAACTAGTGCACAAACTACACACACTAACAAAGAATGTACAAACTACACACACTAACAAAAAATGTACACACTACACACACTAACAAAAAGTGTACACACTACACAATAACAAAGTGTATAAACTACACACACTAACAAAAAGTGTACACACTACACAACAACTAGTGTACATACTACACACACTATCAAAAAATTTACACACTTCACACACTAGCAAAGAGTGTACAAACTACACACACTAACCAAGGGTGTACACACTACACAATAACAAAAAGTGTACAAACTACACAACAACAACTAGTGTACACACTACACACACTAACAAGAAATGTACACACGACACACATTAGCAAAGAGTGTACAAACTACACACACTAACCAAGAGTGTACACACTACACAATAACAACTAGTGTACAAACTACACACACTAACAAAAAGTGTACACACTACACAATAACAACTAGTGTACACACTACACACACTAACAAGAAATGTACACACTACACACACTAACAAAGAGTGTACAAACTACACACACTAACCAAGAGTGTACACACTACACAATAACAAAAAGTGTACACACTACACACTCTAACAAAGAATGTACACACCACACACACTAACTAACACTAGAGCTCCTGAGAGACTAATGGGTCATCGGTAATGGTTTTTTTTTAAACACACACAACAAACAGGGAAGAAAGTGCTAGTTGAAGTGTTTCCTGAATAAGTAGGTCTTCAACCGTCATTTGGAAAAAGTCAGTGACTCAGCTGTCCAGACCTCTAGGGGAAGTTCATTCCACCACCTTGGTGCCAGAACAGAGAAGAGTCTTAAAGTAGTAAACTTACCTCTTACCCTGAGAGATGGTGGAACCAGTGGAGCAGTGCTGGTAGATTTGAGGGTGTGAGGTGCAGTGTGAGGAGTGATGAGGGCTTTGGGGTAAGAGGAAGTTGATCTGTTTGTGGCTTTGTAGGTCAGCATCAGTGTTTTGAATCTGATGCGTGAAACTACCGAAAGCCAGTGAAGGGATCGGAGCCATGTGATGGTGTGGGAACTTTTACAGGTTGAAAACAAGCCGGGCAGCTGCATTTTGGATCATTTGCAGAAGACAAATTGCGTTGATATGTAGACCTGCAGCAGTGCATTGCAGTAATCCAGTCTAGAAATGACAAGAGACTGAACAAGTACCTGAGCAGCCTGTGTGGACAAAAATGGCCGAATCCTTCTAATGTTGTAGAGAAGAAACCGACATGAGCGAGTCACATTAGCAACATGAGAGGAAAAGGACAGTTGAGTGTCCATGGTTACCCCAAGGTTGTGAGATGTGACTGAAGGGGAGATCAGATCATTGTGCAGGGATATAGCAAGATCATGACCTGGGGATGAATCACCTGATGATCAGCAGTTCAGTTTTGTTAGGATTGAGCTTTAACTGATGAGCAGTCATCCATGATGAAATTTCTGCCAGACATGCTGAGATCCGGTCAGAAGCTGTGTTATCTGAGGGTGGGAAAGAGAAGATAAGTTGTGTATCATCAGCATAGCAGTGGTAAGAGAACCTGTGTGAGGAAATAACTTCACCAAGAGAGTGAGTATACAGGGAGAAAAGAAGAAGACCAAGTACTGAGCCCTGTGGGACGCCAGTGGAGAGTCTGTGTGGAGCAGCTGTCACTCCCCTCCATGTTACCTGATATGAGCGTCCTTTCAGGTAGGAAGTGAGCCATTTCCAAGCTGATCTGCAAATCCCAAGACTCCTGAGGGTGGATAAGAGAGTCTTGTGGTTCACCATATCAAACGCTGCTGAAAGCTCTAGGAGGATGAGGACAGATGACAGTTTGGCTGATCTAGCAGCATGTAGATTCTCAGAGAAATATAAATGTGCTGCTTCAAAGCTCTTGAAGCACTTGTTCTGTGAGAGATATACAGACAGTTGGTCTCACCACAGACCCAACACTCATTCCTTTCTGTCAAAGTCTTCAAATGATCTCTGATAAAGATCAGACCATACAGCTGACTGAACACAACATTGGTTCAAAGAAGGCATGACAGTCTCCGGGTGGCTCCAGCCACAACAATCTCATGAGACACTGTCTGACCATGCAGATCAATCCCTGGCAGGGCAACTACCGGGCGACGAGACTCCAACCAGGGGTAGAACATCAGGATTAATGAAGTAGCTCCGTAAGAAGAGATGATCAGACTAGGAACTCAGAACACTGGGAGCTCGTGAGTGGCATAAATAGAGAGCTCGACAGAGAGAGAGAGAGAGAGAGAGAGAGAGAGAGAGAGAGAGAAGGAGAGAAAATGTTTATATATGATTTTAATCAGGTGATAGACAATGTAAATTATGTGCAAAGTGCAGACAGGGACTGTATCAAGACTAGCTATGACATCATAACAAAAAGGGAGAGTCAGAAGGTGGAGCCTTTTGTACTTGAGGTACTACCAAATATCCTGCACCTTTTGATCAAAGTAGGTGTGATGGATCATAACAAAATAAAGATCACTCAGGTACTGTCATGTGAGACCATTAAGTGCTTTATAGGTTAATAATAGCATTTTATAATCAACGTGAAACTTGACTGGGAGCCAATACAGTGAGGATAAGATCGGGGTGAAGATCTGGTTCTAGTTGGACTCTAGCTGCTGTGTTCTGGACTAACTGGAGCTTGTTTATGCTCCTACTGGAACATCCAGACAGTAAAGCATTACAATAATCCAACCTGGAGGTAATAAATGCATGAACTAGTGTTTCTGCATCATGTAATGACATCATATTTCTTATCTTAGTAATATCTCTGAGATGAAAGAAGGCTAACCTTGTGGTATTATTTATGTGAGCTTCAAATGAGAGACCGGTATCAATAATCACACCTAGGTCTTTTACTGCTGCACATGATGTAATAGAAAGACCATCCAGAGTTACTGTGTAATCAGAAAGCTTACTTCTGTCTGCCTGTGGTCCTGGTACAAGAACTTCTGTGTGTCAGAGTTAAGCAGGAGGAAGTTAGTAAGAGTCCACTGTCTGATGTCCTTCACACCATCTTCAGTCTTATTAAACTGGTGACTCACATCTGACTGAGCTGAAACATATAGCTGTGTGTCTTTAGCATAACAGTGGAAGCCAATACCATGTTTATGAGTAATTGCACCAAGGGGTAGCAAATATAGGGAGAAAAGCAATGGGCCTAAAACAGAACCTTGTGGAACATCGAACATTATCTTAGTTTGTTTAGAGTGGTCACCATTTAGATCTACAAACTGATATCGATCTGTTAAATAAAACCTGATCCAGGAGAGAGCTGTTGCTTTAACACCAACAACATGTTCTAGTCTATCAAGTAAAATTACATGGTCAATGGTATCAAAAGCTGCACTAAGATCAAGTAACACCAGCAAAGAGACACAACCCTGATCAGAGACCAGTAACAGGTAACTTACACTAAACACTGTAAAGTAACTACAAATGACCTCAGTCAAAGGAGAGAGAGACAGAGAGAGAGAGAGAGAGAGAGAGAGAGAGAGAGAGAGATGGTTATGATGAGGTGTGAGTGTAATAAATGAAGGTTAATGAAGACCTGCCAGCAGTGTGTTACAGTAATCCAGTCTAGAAGTGACAAGAGACTGAACAAGTACCTGAGCAGCCTGTGTGGACAAAAATGCCCGAATCTTTCTAATGTTGTTGAGACGAAACCGACATGAGCGAGTCACATTAGCAACATGAGAGGAAAAGGACAGTTGAGTGTCCATGGTTACCCCAAGGTTGTGAGCTGTGGCTGAAGGGGAGATCAGATCGTTGTGCAAGGATATAGCAAGATCATGACCTGGGGATGAATCACCTGATGATCAGCAGTTCATGATGATGATCAATTCCAGGATCTGCTTTTTTTTTTCATTGGTTGTTAAATCTTACCCAGATACAATAGTGCTATTTTCTGATTGGTTATTGTGTAGCCTCTTGTTTTGATTGGCTGATAAGTGTCAGGGTCGACTAAGAGCTCCATAGGAGACGCGCTTGGTTCCTGCCCGGTTCCATAGAGACAGCAGTGTGGACTGATACATTTTGGGAGCTGCGGCTTATTAAATATATGATAAATAATCAAAAGGTTTTTCTGCATGAAAAATACGGTGTGGCGGGAGAGCGTGACAAAAGACCCAAATGAGGGACTGTCACATTAAGGTGTGACACTTGACAGCCCTGTCGACATATAAAAGAAATTTAGGCAATTATTCATCTCAACACTTTTGTCTTTCTCTCTTTTTTCTTTATGTTGATTCTCTGCTTCTTTCTGATTTACTGTCTTTTTACTATGCCTATAGATAGATAGATAGATAGATAGATAGATAGATAGATAGATAGATATTAAAGTGTGGTTAAAGGCTAAAGTAAAAGGAGAAACAGAACCCCCACTTCTGTTCTTGGCCTGATCGCCATCCCAAAATATTCTCCTTGAAGTCTCTGTGGGGTTTTAGGTGTCACCTCTCTCTCTCTCTCTCTCTCTCTCTCTCTCTCTCTCTCTCTCTCTCTCTCTCTCTCTCTCACACACACACACACACACACACACACACACACACACACACACACACACACTGCACCTCTATCTTTTTCTCTCCCCTCCTCCTTTAGGAATGACAGAGTGAGTAATAAAAAGGAAAAACTTCTCAGACAACTGCAGACCAGTGAGAGATTCAGACGTCACCATGCCTGAGCCCAAAGCTAAAGGTACCCAACAATACCTGATTATATTTAATGATAACAGAATTATTAGCAATTTTAATATTTAATTATTAACAGTAGTAGTAGTTGTAGTACCATAAATGAAAGTGTGTATGAAATGCATATAATGTGCATGTCATAATTGTTAGCATTGTTAATATTGTAAATATAAGAACATTCTAAATGTATTACACACACACACACACACACACACACACACGGACACATGCACACAGACACACACAGACACACACACACAGACACACACATGCACACAGACACACACTGCAGAGAGTTAAAGATTAATAAGAATTGCAGAGTGTGCATTGTGATTAGGGCGAGGCTTAGCAGGTGTGTTTAAATGTCAGTGATATCTGAGAGAGTGTGTGTTCGTGTGCATGTGTGTGTGTGGGGGGGTGTTACAGTTAAGGCTATAACCGTAAAATTCCATAATGTACTGAAATATGATTATGTCCACATATTTGTGATCTCAGTGCTGCCTGTGTTTGGAATCCTAATGACCCACAATCACATCCGGTGTCTCCCAGAATAGTATGATCTTTTTTGGGTCTGGTTCCTCTCAAGGTTTTTCTCTCATTTTTTCACCATCAGTTTGAAGCTACTGCTTCTAACATTTAAGCCCCTTCATGAATCTGACTTTACCTCTGAACATTACCTCTTTCTCACACCAAACTATTTCTAAGAACTCTCTCTACTCTTGTTCTCACAGTTCTGTCACAGGACAGTCAGAGCTCCTGTTCAATACAGTGCTCATAATGCATCATTACTACATTATAACGTGATAGAAAACACCAGCTTAACATCAGCCTGCAGAAATAAAGCTCTAAAACTTCAGTAGGTGACAATGTTAGCTTTTTAAATAATGCATTAAAATGTGTTCATTAGAACACTGTAAACACCAATAACACAGAGCAGTAGAACATTTAGGCTTTCAGAAATTCTATAACATATATAACATTATCTAAATACAATGTCATTTAATAAGATTAAAAACATACTTCTGAAAAAAAAATGTATTCCAATATTAATACTACATACATACTAACACTACTACTAATAATAATACAATGAATTATTATTATACGTATTATTATTATTATTATTATTGAGATATTAGAGACATTATGAGAGAGGATATGTACGTGTGTGGGTGTGGGTGTGTGTTCGTGCGTGTGTGTAAGTGTGTTTAAGAGGAATGGGCTGAGCTGTAAAGAGTGTAAAATTTTATCCTACTTCTCATCTTACAACCTTTTAATAACCTCAGCCAATGTTAATCTCCCAAATTAACACTGAGTGGAATATGACCTCATCTCATCACATGAATGTGTGTGTGTTTCTGTGTGTATTTTTATGTACGTGTGTGTGTTTCTGTGTGTGTGTTTCTGAGTGTTTTTATGTGTGTGTGTGTGTGTGTGTGCGTGTGTGTAGGTTTTTGTGGGCGCCTATGGATCTAACACTAGATCCAACCCAACTCACACCCACTAAACACATCCCTGACCTTTAACCCCTGCACAGAAGAATATATGGTATTTTATTCGAATGAACACTTCCAAACTTAACACTGTGAGTTAGGATTAAACTATACAAACTATTTCCACCACAAAAAGATAATAAAACTTAACACATGTATTATATACAGTATATTATGTGTTAACTGCATGAGTTGTAATTCATTGTCATTTAAAATGGTAAAATTAAATGTGCTACAATTGTACAGTAGTTAAATAGTCAAATTCTCTTTGTGAATATAGTTTGAGTAAACTGTAGTAGATAAAATACAGCTTTACTTCTGACTGTGTGTGTGTGTGTGTGTGTGTGGGGGGGGGGGGTCTGTTTAAGTTCTTATAGATAAAGCTCTAACACTTTCACAGCAGGGAATTGGCATAAACACAGCAATATTACACACTTTATTACCAGCATGAGTTTAAGGCTAAAACTCACACACTTTTACACAGTCTGTGCACCCAGAAGGATCTGTTAGATTAGTGTTTAATGACACGACTAGTGTTTAGTGTTTAATAACTGTGTCACATTCTGTTTATGCACAAGTCAGTGTATTAGCGATAGCATTTATCTACATACACTACCTTCATACTTATTTGTGTTTTTTTACAAAATGTTTCCACAAACTCTGAAGCACACAGTTATACAGAATGTGTGTGTGTGTGTGTGTGTAACTTTACAATTTTCTAATGCTCCAGCATGTGACTTACAAATGAATAAAAATACAAGCTAAAAATGTCCATGGTTTTGACACTCAGATGCCACCTCACCTCACCCATAGGGTAAGTCATGGTGGTCATGGGGTCAACAATGGGGTCAGAAAATTTAAGGCAACTGTCAAACAAAGTCTTTAACTTTTAGATTTAAAAGTTTGGTCTTAGAAAGAAAAAAAGAAGATAATATTAAATAGTATTTAATATTTTAACATATTAGGCTGTGGATACGTAATGAACCACTCCAGGGAATTACAGTGTGAATGTGACATTATAAGGTCATGGTAAAGGGGTACGAAGTTCCTGAGGCCTCTGCTCTCTGTCCCTATTTTGAGTTACCAAAAACAGACACTGAACTTCTTCAGGGGTAAGTGTCCATATCAAGACAGTATTGCCCCTGAGTGGCCATCGAGGTGATGCAATATCCCATTTACAGCACTCTGGACTGAAAGGCAGGTTTAGAGGTCCAACACTTGGATCCAGTTCTCCACAAAGTGTTTCTTGGACCACGGTCTGCATACCCCACTGATCTGGTGCCAAGTTCTTGAAATTCAGGACAATCATCTGAGATTCCATTTCTGTCACCGGAGGCTGAAGCTGTGTGGTAAAGGCATCTGATCTCACGGTCGTGAGTGGAGGCTGAAAGGATTAAGTTGGAACTGTTAAGATAGAGTGCGAATGAAAGAGAGAGTGAGAGAAAGAGAGAGAGAGAGAGAGAGAAAGAGGGAGAGAGTGAGAGAGAGAGAGAAAGAGGGAGAGAGAGAGAGAGAGAGAGAGAGAGAGAGAGAGAGAGAGAGAGAGAAAGGGAAAACCTACCAGCTCTAACGGTCATTCAGGTGTGAAGGTCTTTCTCTACAGACATTTCTGAGCTTCCTGTAGTCAGTACTTACACTGTGATCATGGGGAACTGAAGAGTCACATGGCACAGGATCTGGCTGTACTGTTAGTGGGACTTAGTGAGGGAAGTCTTACTTAAGGCAAGTGGTTAGTGCTTAAGCTACTGATGAAATTGTAAACTGGTGAAAACAGAACTCTATTATTTTCTTTGTGCAGATGTATTGCTTGTCTCTGGATAATTGTTTCTTCTTTAGATCTCTGTGATTAATGATAATCCCACAGAAGGTGCCTAAAAATATAGTACTGGTACTCACAGTGCTAAGGGACTTATCAGATATGATAGCCATGCTCATGTAGTCCACAGAACACCAGGCTGTCGTCAATGGGCTGCAGACGAAGCAGTGTAGAATGTGACATGGCTGACATGAGCTCGGGATACTGACGGATTATTTAATCATGATGGACTTAATGTGATTAATAAAAACATTGTAATGATGTAAAAGTGCACCATCTTGTGCTCATGTGGGTCTTGAGAGGAGACCTGAGTGTAAGTAGTGCAGATTCCCACAATGGGTTGAAACGGTTTGATCTGTCAATCTATATAAATGATAAGAGTAACACACTCAGTCATCTGAAACAGGAGAAGTGGAAAAAGAGGAAGACATGTCAAGCTTAAGGTCAGTCTTTACTCCTCAAGCAACCCCCCCCCCCCCCCCAGGGGTTTATGAGGATCAGTTTGCACCTAAGTGTGCTTATATATTAGTGTGTGTGTGTGTGTGTGTGTGTGTGTGTGTGTATTAGTGTGTGTGTTATTTATACATTCAAACTGAATAAGGAAATGAATGTGAGATGATGTTACGTTATTAAAGAGTAAAACAAATGAAACACAGATGGAGCGACTGAATAAAGATAAGATTTCCTTATTGTCAATGCACAGTATTGTCACCAGAGTAAAGGGAATGTCAACAAAATCTAATAAAGGATGCAAACAAATATTTGTTCCAATATTAAACAAACAAATACATATTTAAATGTTAGGAGAATGTTTTATCTATTCTTTATTTTCTCTTTGTAAAACTGTATTCTCTTTTTTTCCGGTGGGTCTGAAGAAAAGAAAGCTCCTGCAGGGCAAAGTGGTAAATTTTTCTTCTTCATCTTCTTTTCCTTCTATTATTATTATTATTATTATTATTATTATTATTATTATTATTATTAATATTCTTATTAGTAGTAGTAGCATTATCATGTTTCTTTCTCATTACTACTGTTTGTCAATTTCAGCCCCAGAAACTGAACCTGAGGGTAAGTGTGTGTGTGTGTGTGTGTGTGTGTGTGTGTGTGTGTGTACAGAAGTATTATTTCTTCGATTACTTTAACCTACTGTAAGTGACATTTTGTCACAGGATGAGAAAAATCAGCTCATCTGCGCCCTTTACTGGATTTAATCCTTAATCAGTGTTATTTTCACTGAGGTTTTGTCCTAAATGTGTTTTTATTCAAATGTATTGCATACAGAATGGAGTCACTGTGACACCTACAGTACTGTAACCTTCTCATTAACTTACTAGCAGACGTGCAAATCATACATAATACACTTCTAGAGAAGTTCTTTCAACTTCCACACAATCTGAATGTGAAATTATTCTGTATTTTTATTCTTTAGTCGTTTATTTTTAATCACATTATATAATGAATGGTTAAATCCCTAACAGACACAGATGGAGAACATGGTGAGACACACTGGTGCATGGAGAAATAATAATAATAATAATAACAGAGCACCAGAGGCAGTAAAATGCACACATGATCACATGGGATATTTGGATATATATTTATATGTACACACATATGATATATATATGTTTTACATCTATATTTGTACATATGAGGGTCAAAGATGTGTTAATATTTTATGTTTGTTTGTTTTAATACATGATATTGTATACATACTTACCCATAAACACAGGGCTGTCAAGTGTCCCGCATTAACGTGACAGTCCCTCATGTGGGTCTTTTCTCACGCTCCCACCACACATTGTATTTGTCACGCAGAAAAACTGATTATTTATCATATATTTAATAAGCCGCAGCACCCAAAATGTATCAGTCCGCACCGCTGTCTCTATGGAACCGGGCAGGAACCAAGCGCGTCTCTCCTGGAGCTCTTAGTCGAGCCTGACACTTATCAGTCAATCAAAACAAGAGGCTACACAACAGCCAATCAGAAAATAGCACTATTGTATCTGGGTAAGATTTAACAGAACAACCAATGAAAAAAAAAAACATATTCAATAGTGAGGGTATTTTCGATGGTCGGTTTGAACAAAACCTCAACACCAAACAGTTTGTCTCTGGACGGGACATTGTCCTCAATCATGTCCCTAAAAATGTCTGGGCTTGTGCTGAACTGTTTTATATGGGAGCAACATTACACATGATAAAGGGGTCCAAAAAGGTAACAAACACTTACAATAAACACCACCAGTCATAATCTCTCTCTCACACACACACACACACACACAAATTAATAATAATGTGTTCAGTGATCCTTACCAAACACAGGGGGTTTGGAGATGTCACTCTTGCCTGTCTTCAAAACTTGACAGCCCTGTAAACGTACATATATATATACTTATGTGTTTAGGAAGTGTCTTTCCATCTTTGACCTATATACTGTGTTGTAATAAATCACTATTCTGCAATAATACACACACACATAAACATACAAACACACATACACACACATACACGCACACACATATACACACACACACACATACACACACATACCCACACACACACACACAAGTTTAAGGTGTGTGTGTATTAGTTTGCTATATTGTGATTTAATACATTTGTGGATTAATATCAGAGAATCAGCAGATTAAGGACTAGCACACTGCACTGAGAGATGATGAACGAGGATGTGAACAGTTTCTTATTGTGGTGCTGTGTGTTTGTGTGTAAAATAAACATGTGATCTATTTTACTAAAGTTAGTCATTTTCCAGTTGTATAAATAATTAAATTCTCCTTCATGTGCATGTGTAAATTGTGTTGTACTAAATGTGAATACATTGTGTGAGTGTGTGAGTGTGTGTGTGTGTGTGTGAGTGTGTGTGTGTGTGTGTGTGTGTGTGTGTGTGTGAGAGTGTGTGTATGTGTGTGTGAGTGTGTGTGTGTGAGTGTGTGTGTGAGTGTGAGTGTGTGTGTGTGAGTGTGTGTGTACATGTGATTATTTTAAAATATATTTTATGTGTATGTATTTTGTGTTTAAAGTGTGTGTATTTGAGGATGGTGATGGCAGAGCTGCAGTGAGTTTAAGGTTAAAGTTATATACAGAGTGTTTTATATAAATACTGTTTATAAAGATGTTCTTCAGATGAAGATCCTTTATTTTAATTTCCTTTGGAGTCTTAGGGACATTTTCCTCATCAGGGATTTAAAATCCAGAGTGTTTTATTACTATAAAGCTGTTTTGTTACACTGTGTGGTGACGTCCTCACTCTCACTGATAAACACACTTTAAACACACAAATACTTAATAAATAGTTTCAATTGTGTGATTTTTTGTTGTACTGCATGTTGTGTCATTTTGTTTTCTGAGTTTGAAAAATACACAAAAACCTGTGTTACAGTTTGTGGATACGTGGGCAGTATTTATGTGTGTAGTAATTGTGTGTGTTTAAGTCTGTTACTTTCAGCCTGTATGTTTGTGTGTGTGTGTGTGTGTGTGTGTGTGTGTGTGTGCGTGTGTCTGCCATGTGTGTGTGCGTGCGTATGTGTGTGTGCCATGTGTTTGTGTGTGTGTGTGTGCCTGCCGTGTGTGCGTATGTGTGTGCGCCGTGTGTTTGTGTGTGCATATGTGTGTTTGTGTCTGCCATGTGCGTGTGTGCTGTGTGTTTGTGTGTGCGTGTGTGTCTGCCGTGTGTGTGTGTGTGTCGTGTGTTTGTGTGTGATTGCATGTGCGTGTTTGTATTTATGTGTGTGTATGTGTTCATGCGTGTTTGTATTTATGTGTGTGTGTATTTGTGTGTGTGTTTGAGTGTGATTTCATGTGTGTGTTTGTATTTATGTGTTTGTGTGTGTTTGTTTGTGTGATTGCATGTGTGTGTTCTTACTTGTTTATTCTGTGTTTAAAGAGAAGACTGAGCTGACTGGACTTTTTGTGGAGAAGCCAGTAGATACAGTGGCCATTACAGGTATAGTGCGCACACACACACACACACACACACACAATATATATTATTATTATTATTAATATTATTATTGTTATTTACATGTTGTTGTTTTTTTGTTTTGTTTTGTGTGTGTGTGTTTGTGTGTGTGTGTGTGTGTGTGTGTGTGTGTGTGTGTGTGTGTGTTTGTGTGTGTGTGTAGGGAAGGATTATGTGTTTATAGCTAAGGTTGATTCCTCCACTCTCACCAGGAAGCCCACTATGAAGTGGTTGAAGGGAAAGTGGCTTGATCTTGGCAGTAAAGCAGGAAAACACCTGCAGTTTAAAGAGACGTATGACAGGAACACCAAGGTGTGTGTGTGTGTGTGTGTGTGTATGTATTAGAATCTACAGAACAAGGGGAGCAGAGCACAAACAATAAAGTAAACGAAAGCACACTATACATTGCATGAAAAAATAATAAACTATTTAATAAAAATAGATATTAATAGACAAACAGAAAACGGAGGATCGTCTCTCATATCGACAAACACTTCAATACTAATGTTAAAGTTCACACTTCTCTCGCTCACTGACGAGGTTTAGAGTGATGAGAGACTGTGGAATGTGTCTGCATGCCTTGTTTACATGAATTACCCATCATCCTCCATCTGTGTCACAAAGACACAGCAGTATGAATCAATAAAGTAGGAAATGTCCAAAAGAAATTCATAGATAAAGAACTAAAAATCCAGTAAGAAGGGAAAGAGCGTTAAGAGCCTCGGACCCTTATTCACTGAATATGTGCTGCAGAAGCGTAGGAACAGGCTGAACCTTCACAATGTGTGTATGAAACACTAATAACTATAAATAACAACATGTTCTGTGAGTTTGTTCATACAACATCACTGTTAACTTAACATGAATGAAATGAGCCTCAAAGTTCCTTCCTTTCTCCTGCAGAACCACTGCTTATAAAAGCTGATTAATTTATGTTGGAAACTACAGAAGTGATCAGTAATTAATCAATAAATCACATTAAGTTGTGTAGGTGAAATTATTCAGTATTTATACCTGCACACAGTAAATTACTGTAATCATCTACTGTAGAGTTTATTTTAATACAAAACCCCCAAAATACCTCTTTTTGATGTTGTTACTATTACTTCTAAAAAAGAGGTAAAATTTCACTGTATTTGTTATTAATAGTTATTTGTTCACAATTTCATAGGTCAGAGTTCATCTAGATAAAGTTCATCTTACATCCATTCTCCATGAACCAGTGGATCAAAATAATTCATGTTTTCTCTGCTCTCTGTTTAAGCTAAAGCTGAAGTTCAGGTGGCCTCCATGTCATCATGGTTCTGTGGCTAAAGAGTAAATGTAGCTGTCTCTGAATTATGTGTGTGTGTGTGTGTGTGTGTGTGTGTGTGGTTTTTCAGGTGTATACATATGAGATGAAGTTAGTGAAAGTGAAGGCAATTGATGCAGGAGGTTACAGGTGTGAAGTGACAGCAAAAGATAAATGTGACAGCTGTACATTTCAGATCTCTGTGGAAAGTAAGTAACACACATCCACAGACTCAAACACACACACACGCACACGCACACCACACACACACAAACACAGACAGACACCACACACACACAGACACCACACACATGCACACGCACACACACACGCACACACACTCAGACACCACACACACACACACACACACACACACAGACACACACACACTCAGACACCTCACACACACACACACACACACACACACACACACACACACACACACACACACACACACACACACACACACACACACACACACAGACACCACACACACACACACACACACACAGATATATAATTAAGTTTAAATCTGTGTGTGACCATTTGTGCCTTTAGCTTCTGAGGAAGATCAACCTAAGGACATTCTATCTGCCTTCAAAAGAGCGTAAGTCTGTGTGTGCAAAAAGTTTATTAGTTTAGTGCGTGTGTGTCTACAGTATGTAAAGTGTGTGTTCTGGGACTGACTGATTAGTGTGTGTGTCTATGTAAAGTGTGTGTATTTATTAATGTGTGTTTCCAGTGACGCGGGTGAGGATGAAGGAGAGTTGGACTTCAGCGCTCTGCTCAAAGCCACTAAAAAGTCAGTAGTCACTCTTTTAATTTTTTGAACAAATTTTTATTCTAAATGTAAATCAAATTAATTAAAATCATTTTGAAGATAAAATAATACTAAGAAAAGAAAAAGTGCTGAAATATTTTACTATGATTTACAGTTATCTGTATTATTTCGATACATTTACTCACTGTGTGTGTATGTATGTATGTGGTGTCTGTGTGTGTGGTGTCTGTGTGTGTGCTGCCTGTGTGTGTGTGTGCTGCCTGTGTGTGTGTGTGGTGTCTGTGTGTGTGTGTGGTGTCTGTGTGTGTGCTGTCTGTGTGTGTGCTGCCTGTGTGTGTGTGTGTGTGTGTGCTGCCTGTGTGTGTGTTTGTGGTGTCTGTGTGTGTGTGTGCTGCCTGTGTGTGTGTGTGTGTCTGTCTGTGTGTATGCTGCCTGTGTGTGTGCGCGTGTGTGTGTGTATGTGTGTGTGGTGTCTGTGTGTGTGGTGTCTGTGTGCGTGTGTGTGTGCGTGTGTGTGTGTGTGTGTGTGTCAGGCCTAGGAAGGTGCAGCCAGAGATTGATGAGAATGAGATCTGGGAGTTGCTGAAGAACGCTCACCCGAGTGAATATGAGAAACTTGCTTTTCAGTATGGAATCACGGATCTAAGAGGAATGTTGAAGCGCTTGAAGAAAATGAAACCTGTGGAGCAGAAACACAGTGAAGGTGAGAGTGAGAGGAATCATCAGGTTCGGCTCCTTGTTCCCCAGGACCTCCACCATAAAGTTCATGAGAACCCTGCTCCCAAATCCACAACACTTTTACAGTGACGCCTCATCCACAATACCAAAGAATAAACAATAAAGTTCATAAAACCTCTTTTATTTTTCTGAACATCTGCTTCAACAATTCCTGTTTAATCTCATCCCATTTCCTGCCCTCATTCCATCCCAACTCCTCCTACCACTATCACAGTGTAGCTACCCTTTACCTCATGATAGCTTCCAGAAGGTGCACATTAAGTTCCTAATAATACTTTATTCTGGTGTTCAGCCTTCAGTCACTCTTTATCCTCTTCTTTACTTAACTCTATACAAATATCTCATAGGATTCAAGATTCTGAAAGAATGGGTTATCTATGTGTGTGTGTGTGTGTGTGTGTGTGTGTGTGTGTGTGTGTGTGTGTGTGTGTGTAGCATTCCTGAAGCGTTTGGAAGAATGGTACTCTGTAATGAAGGGGAAGAAGGTTGTGCTTCGTGTGGAGGTTGCAGACCCCAATGCTGAAGTGAAATGGCTCCGAAATGGCCAGGAAATCAAACCTTCAGCCAAGTGAATCTCACACACACACACACACACACACACATATGCACATGCTAAGACATCTGATTGGCTAATTAGTTTCTGACCACTAATTGGTTCTTTGTGTTGTAGGTACATTATGGAGGCCAGTGGGAATGTCCGCACTCTTACCATAAATAAGTGCACCTTGGCTGATGATGCAGCTTATGAGTGTGTGATTGGAGAAGATAAATGTTTCACAGAGATCTACGTCAAAGGTCAGTGTTCCTGTGTGTTGGGTGCTTTTTTTTTTCTTTTTTTGTCTTGGGGGGGGTTATACATTACATACATTAAAACAAAAACCTGCTTCTTCTACATCACGGTTAAACACATAACTATACAATATTAAATAAAGTGCAAATATGAGTGCAAGACAGCAAATACACAGAATAATAAATATACTGAACAACAACATAACAGTGCTAATGTACAGTGGAGTATAAGATACAGGTGTGTAAGATACAGGTGTTTAAGATACAGGTGTGCAGAAGTATAGAGTTGTATAATGTTAAGTGTTTGAACAGTCCAGGTGATGTTATGGAACCTCGATCCTAGATGATAGCATCAGTCAATACTGCAGTCCCAAGGCCATGCAGCTCAGGTTTTCACATGAACATTTTACCTAAAAGTCATCTAATTATTATGGAATGTGTGTGTGTGTGTGTGTGTGTGTGTGTGTGTGTGTGTGTGTGTGTGTGTGTGTGTGTTTCAGAGCCACCGGTTACAATTACAAAGCTGCTGGATGACTATCAAGTGGTGGTTGGAGAAAGGGTGGAGTTTGAGGTAGAAGTTTCAGAGGAAGGAGCACAAGTCATTTGGTTAGAAACGCAAAAACACACACTCAAAAACACTCACACACACAAACACACACACACACACACACACACTCATATGAGAGGTCGTTTAGGCCATAATACATACTTCCTCACACACATTGTGTAATAACCTTACAGAACACACATACAACTATATTCACACACACACACACACACACACACACACACACTATCATACCCTCACACGCATACGATCATACTCTTGAAACAGTAGCGAACAGAATGGCAGTGAATGTAAGACTGAAGGACTGGAGATGTAAATGAACATAGAGGTTTGTGTGACAGAGTTTGTATGAAACAGAAGGTGGTTTGATTGAAACGGAAATAGCACAAAATTCTCAGTTCGTGATTGGCTCATGTTGATGGATTTTACAGCTCTGACCCGCCTCCCAATCAAGAAGTGAACATGGTGGATAGACAGCAGCTTAATGAAACTGTTGGTTTCTAAACCAACATTATGCTCCTTGTAGCTCCAACGTTGCTAGCAGTGCTATAAGCTACACACTCTGCTTTCTAGACTGTAAGCCAATCAGTGACTCAGGATTTAAACTGTCTTCCTGTTTGATCAAACTAACGCCCGTTCTAATTAGATTCTCTCTCACTTGCATTGTAATTTTGTGCGAGGATATGATAGTGTGTGTGTGAGCATGTGAGAGTATAGTTGTATGTGTGTAAGGGTATGGTAGAGTGTGTGAATATAGTAGTATGTGTGTGAGGTTATTACAGAATGTGTGTGAGGAAGTACATACAGTATTATGACCTAAACAGCCTTTCATACACACAAACACACACACACACTCAAACACACTCACACACACACACACACACACACACACACTCAAACACACTCACACACACAATTCTAAAAAAACATACACACATATTAAATGTATTTATCTAGTGATTTTAAGAAGTTGATGTGTGTGTGTGTGTGTGTGTAGGTGCTATGAGGAACAGGAGTTAAGCCGTGATGATAGTCGGCACTATCGCTTTAAGAAAGATGGAACACGCCACACGTTGATAATTCAGGAGGCCACACTGGAGGATACAGGAATGTACCACGCTTACACCACTGGGGGTCACACCAAAGGAGAGCTCATTGTGGAGGGTAGATACCAGGCTGCTGCTTGAAGATCTCTCCCAAAAATGTATCACTGGCTCTAAAGCTCTATTCAACCATGGATGTCTCACAACCACACTCCCTTCTTCTCTCTCTCTTTCTCTCTCTCTCTCTGTCTGTCTCTCTCTCTTTCTCTCTCTCTCTCTCTCTCTCTCTCACTCACAATCTCTCTCTTTCTCTCTCTCTCCCTCTCTCTCTCTCTCTTTCTCTCTCTCACAATCTCTCTCTTTCTCTCTCTCGCTCTCTCTCTCTCTCTCTCTCTCTCTCTCTCTCTCTCTCTCTCTCTCTCTCTCTCTCTCTCTCTCTCTCTCTCTCTCTCTCTCTCTCTCTCCTGTCTTTATCTGAGTAGAGAAGGAGCTGGAGATTTTACAGAGTATAGCTGATCTAACAGTGAAGTCAGCAGAACAGGCCATGTTTAAGTGTGAGGTCTCAGATGAGAAGGTGACAGGAAAGTGGTTTAAAGATGGAGTGGAAGTTGTGCCAAGTGACCGCATTAAAATGACACACATTGGCCGGTAATGCACACACACACACACACACACACACACACACACACTACATTTTTTAACAGTCCTTTCAGATTTAAAAAGGTCTTCATATGGACAATGTGTGTGTGTAGGATCCATCGTTTGACTATAGATGATGTGAAGCCAAGTGATGCTGGTGATTATACGTTTATTCCCGATGGATACGCTCTGTCCATTTCTGCCAAACTCAACTTCCTGGG
The DNA here is from genome assembly GCF_030014155.1 of Tachysurus vachellii. Taxonomy (NCBI): domain Eukaryota; kingdom Metazoa; phylum Chordata; class Actinopteri; order Siluriformes; family Bagridae; genus Tachysurus; species Tachysurus vachellii. Next base: position 469,252 of record NC_083464.1, on the reverse strand, counting down.
TGAGATTTTTTTTTATGCATTAATTATTGTTAATTATTCAAAAGCCTTTTTAAATAATTTTATCAGAAGGTTAAAAAAACTGTATCTCAAAGCATGTTAATAGTTTAGGCACATTCAAAAGATTTGATATTCGACCACTTCCTGTAAAAGTTCGTCATAATCAAGTATTTATTATTGATCCATATTTCATACATACATATACATATGATTTACTTTCTATAACTTTATTAATGTGGTTTTACAAGTAAATAATTTCTCTTATTCATCAATCTTATTTCCTGTTTCTTTTTTTCCCCTCAGAGATAAAGATCGACTATGTACCAAGACAAGGTGAGCAATCAGTGAATCAGTTAATTAATTAAGATGATGTCCGTTACGCGCTTCATTAATCAGTCTCTCACCTAATCTCGTCGATCTCTTTCTGTATCTCTCTTATTCTTGTTGGTCCTCTCTTTCTCTCCTCTGTCTCTGTCCCCTATCAGATCCTCCTAAGATCCATCTTGATGTGTCTGGTAACGTAGTCTCCCAAAATACAATCATCGTTGTTGCTGGCAACAAGCTCCGCCTTGATGTTGAGATAACAGGAGAGCCCGCCCCTACTGTGTGCTGGAAGAAGGGGGAAGAAGTACACACACACACACACACACATACATTTATGGTATATCTGAAACATTTAAGTAAGATCAGAGAAAGAGCAGAAACAGATCTGAAGTCAGATAAAAGACAGACCTGAAGCACATATAAGACAGGTCTGAGAGAGATTTGAGACAGGTTTGAGGTCAGTTATACAGATCTTATTATTAGATTTTATTACATAGCATTATCCTGTCACAGACGTCCTTGTGTCCTGGTCAGTTTGTACTTTTGTCCCTTTACAGCAACTCACAACAACAGAAGGACGTGTCAGGGTGGAGACAAGGACAGGCCTGAGCTCCTTTGTTATTGAGGGGGCAGAGCGTGCTGATGAAGGCAATTACAGCATCACTGTGACTAATCCAGTGGGAGAAGATAAAGCTAATCTGTTCGTCAAAATAGTGGGTAAGGAATAAAATGAAAAATAAAAAAACAAAACTTCATTACCGTTTTTATTATTGTTTATTATCAGTGTATCTGTGTGAACTAAAGTTAACGTTTAACTAAGGCTTAAATTTAAGCCTTTATAACCCATCGTCTGTGTGGTGTTTGTGTGTGTGTTTGTTTATGTGTGTGTGTGTTTGGTGTATGTGTGTGTGTGTGTGTGTGTGTTTGGTGTATGTGTGTGTGTGTGTGTTTGGTGTATGTGTGTGTGTGTGTGTGTGTTTGGTGTATGTGTGTGCATTTGGTGTATGTGTGTGTGTGTGTGTGTGTGTGTGTGGTGTGTGTGTGTGTGTGTGTGTGTGGTGTCTGTGTATACTGTAGATGTTCCTGATCCTCCTGAGCATGTGAAGTGTATTGGAGTAGGAGAGGACTGTGCTTCTATAACCTGGGAGGTGCCCAAATTTGATGGAGGAGCACCAGTTAAGGGTAAAACCATTCATTTTTGATGTGAACACTTTTTAATTTTTAGGTGATGATACTAATTTACTACTTAGGTGATATTGTACACTTCACATTCCACATAACTATGGTAATGTTAAAAATGAATATTAACACAGAATTTACAGCATTTGAATTACTAATTCAATTCAATTTCAATAAATAAATTCAATAAATTCAATTTATTTGTATTGCATTTTTAACAATTGACATCGTCTCAAAGCAGCTTTACAGAACATAAACATAAAAAAAAAGATTAATAAAAAGAATAATATAAAGATTAACAGGGCTCTCAAGCATCATGCATTAACGTGACAGTCCCTCATGTCGGTCTTTTTCACGCTCCCGCCACACATTGTATTTGTCACGCAGAAAAACTGACTATTTATCATATATTTAATAAGCTGCAGAACTCAAAATGTATCAGTCCGCACCGCTGTCTTTATGGAACCGGGCAGGAACCAAGTGCGTCTCCCCTGGAGTTCTTAGTCGAGCCTGACACTTATTAGCCAAGCAAAAAAGTCAGCATGATTTTTTCATGAGTGTCTGTAACTTAGCCAAAAGTTTTACAGCCTGTTCACTGACAACACCTGCTCAGAACAAGTAGTCTAGGGCCAGTGGTTCTCAAACCGGGGCCCTGAGATGGTGCCAGGGGGCCACGGTTCACTGACAACACCTGCTCAGAACAAGTAGTCTAGGCCAGTCGGGTGGGGGTTTACTAGACATACAGTATTTAAAATATGTCACTCTTGCCTATCTTCAAAACTTGAGAGCCCTGGATTAATATAATAAAAAATTTAAGATTAACATTAGATATATTTAAATGTGTATCTATTTATCCCCAATGAGCAAGTCTGAGGTGATTAATGTGACTGTGGGGAGGAAAAACTTCCTTAGATGGTAAAGGAAGAAACCTTGAGAGGAACCAGACTCAAAGGGGAATGTACAGTAGTGATGTAAAAGATCACATGGACTTCACATCTACGTGTTAGTATAGCAGAGTCTAACTGGAGCTGGTAGATCTCTAGATGTCTCAGGATCCTCACAGAGTCGGCCTCGTCTCAGTGGAGGTCCAAAATCTTCATGGCGGAAGACAATCAGAGCTGGTACAATTTCTGGAAGGCTCGGGATGGTAGAAAGAGAGAAGCAGTGGAGAGGAATTAACATATCTGCTGTTCATAATATTAGCAAGTACTAGATGATAATGTGCATTTAATCAGATGTATTAGAGCACAATATTATGGGATGTATTATGTGTACGTCTGACTAAAGAGATGAGTTTTTAATCTACATTTAAACTGGGAAAGTGTGTCTGAGCCCCGAACACTATCAGGAAGACTATTCCAGAGTTTGGGAGCTAAATAAGAAAACGCTCTACCACCTTTAGTAGACTTAGATATTCTGGGAACTACCAGAAGTCCTGAGTTTGTGATCTCAGAGAGCGTGAAGGATTGTAACGTGTTAGAAGATTAGTTAGATACATGGGAGCTAAACCATTAAGAGCCTTGTACGTAAGTAGCAGCAGTTTGTAATCAATTCTAAACTTAACACATCACTCCGCCCCTGGTCTCCCTGCATTGGCTTCCTGTACAGTACAGGATTGATTTTAAGTTACTTTTACTAGTATATAAATCTCTGCATGGCCTTGCACCATCTTACTTATCAGATTTGTTAACTGAACATCAAACGGGAAGAACATTGAGATCAACAACTCAAAATTTACTTAAAATTCCAAGGACCAAGTTAAGCCGGAAAGGGGATCGTGCATTTGCGGCAGTAGCACCTAGACTGTGGAACAGCTTACCCAAGTACGTCAGGGATGCTGATTCCGTACACGTTTTTAAAATACAACTTAAGACATACTTGCTTTCCATGGCATATCCCTCTTGTTGAAATATTTTTTATTATTACTGTTAATGTGTGTATTGCTATTATTAAAATTGTATTTGATTTCTTTTTTATACTTAGATGTTGTAAAGCACATTGGTCAACATGTGTTGTTTGAATAGTGCTATACAAATAAAGTTGACAACAGGTAGCCAGTGTAGAGATGATAAAATTGGGGTTATATGGTCATACGTTCTTGTCCTAGTGAGAACTCTGGCAGCTGCATTTTGGAGTAGCCTATTTATTAAAGAGGCAGGACAACCACCTAGTAATGCATTACAATAGTCCAGTCTAGAGGTCATGAAAGTATGAACTAGCTTCTCAGCATCAGATACAGACAGGATGTTTCTGAGCTTGGCAATATTTCTAAGGTGGAAGAAGGCTGTTTTTGTAATAGTACAACTAATAAAACTAAAATACAGTAAGACATCAGTTATCAGGGCCCCTGTACAAATTTAGCTCATTGTATTGATCAACATGCCATCTACACTGGTTTTTCTTTAACATAAGCATCCATGTTTTGGGTTTCATTTGGTCTTTGGTTGATTGATGGCTCCAGCTTTATAAAGTTTCTACTTCAAATGTTTCCTGAAATAGCTCGTTATACTGTAGATCTTTTTAAGAGTTTTCCACAGAAGGACAAACAGAAGATCAGGTTAGGGTGCTCAATAAAACGTCTATTTTTGTAGGTTACCTGATGGAGAGGAAGAAGAAAGGATCATCTCGATGGACAAAGCTGAACTTTGATGTGTATGAGAACACAAAATATGAAGCAAAGAGAATGATTGAGGGAATTCTATATGAGATGCGAGTTTATGCTGTTAACGGTATTGGAGTCTCAGCACCAAGTCTCAGCTCCAAACCTTTCATGCCAATTGGTGAGAACACACACACGCACACACATACACACACACACACACAGACAAATTTTGTGTTCAAGTCTCTCCATGACTGCATATGATTGGCTGGTGCTCATGCAATCTCCATTTCTCTCTCTTTCTAAGCTCCTACTAGTGAGCCCACAAAGTTAACAGTTGAAGATGTGAGTGACACTACCTGCTCTCTGAAGTGGCTGGCTCCAGAAAGAATTGGTGCTGGTGGTTTAGATGGATATGTCATTGAGTTCTGCAAAGAGGGAGGTAAGCACAAATTATAACCTAGCTTTCAATATGTGTAAATCTGCACTGCTGAATGGGAACCAGAGGTTCATTTGACAGAAAGATCACAGAAATCAGAGCACGCAGTCAGGATAAAGGTAATTAGGACAGATGGAGCCTACAGCAGTCAGGCCAGTGAGAGAGACTAGACAGTTAATCTATTTCAATTTCAAGGGATGTATGAAGTGCAAGGACTGAATAAGAGAATATATCAGGTTCAGGAACTATAGCAAGATTAGAGCAGGATGAAAGGCTAGATCATGGGACAAATCAGGATCAGGCAATAAGACAGGATCAAAGAATGACATTACATCGTTCCAAGTTGGTGCCGGTGCCTCAAGCGCGCACTACCAAACTTTCAGCAGCACATCACCTGCCCCACCAGAGGCGAAAGGACACTGTACCACTGCTAAACACCATTCAAGAACAGCTACAAGGCACTATCACGTCCACCGTTTGGGAAATCGGACCATGTCGCCATCTTCCTCATGCCTGTATACAAACAAGGCTATATACAAGGCTGAAACAATGTAATGAACGACGTAATGTCAGTCTGCCAAGATGTCTGCCAAGATGGCGACGCGGCAGTAGCACGCAGCGGCCTCTCCGGATTCAATACGGTGCTATTTACGTTTTTTTTAAGTTTTTATTTACGGTTTTTACCCCAACCATTGCTACTACATGGATGCCAGAGACAGCAGTGTTCATGTATACAACCACCAGGACCTAATAAAGTACAGAAATCGTGTAACAACCGACATGCACAATGTTGTACTTGATAGGCTTCATGACCTCGGCTTGCTGCGGAGACCAGGCCTCCAGTCCCCGGTGTCGCCTGATACCGGAGACCAGGAGAGGAGACGCTGAAAGCGGTGCACGAGGAAGAGGAAGCGCTGTAAGCAGGCGGGTGTCCATGCTAGGCTAAAAACAAACCCTAGCCGGGCCGGCTCTCCCGTCCATTCTACTAGCCAACGTTTGCTCCCTGGACAATAAACTGGACTACATCCGATTCGAACGCTCTATGCGGCGAGAGATTAGAAACTGCTGCGTGTTTGTTTTCACGGAGACGGGCTAACTTCATTTAGAGCCGACAGAAATGCAGCTCTGTGTGGTAAGACGCACAGTGGTGGTGTGTGTGTTTATATCAACACGGAATGGTGCAAGAACTCTGTGCTTGTTTCTACTTATTGCTCATCGTCAGTCGAGTTTGTGACTGTTAGATGCAGGCCATTTTATTTACCACGGGAATTTACTACTGTTTACATTGTCAGAGTTTACATTCCTCCTAGTGCTAATGCTAAAGAGGCACTAAGTGAGCTATACAGAGCTTTTAGTGATCTGCAGTATGTTCACCCAGATGGACTGTTTATCATAGCCGGAGATTTCAACCATGCAAATCTCAAGTCAGTGCTCCCTAAATTCAACCCTCCCTAAATAAGTGCTCCCTAAATTTAAAGTCAACATGTGGACTTTGCTACGAGAGGTGAAAACACGCTGGATCTTGTTTACACAAACATTCCCGGCACGTATCGTGCGGATCCCCGCCCCCACCTCGGCTACTCGGACCACATCACTGTTATGCTAATTCCAGCATACTGAAGCAGGTGAAAACCTGGCCAGCAGGAGCCACCTCTGCTCTTCAGGACTGCTTTGAGTGCACTGACTGGAACATCAGAGAGGCTGCAACCAACAGTGACTTCATCAACTTGGAGGAGTACACGTCAACAGTGACCAGTTACATTGGCAAGTGCGTTAATGACGTGACCGTCTCCAAGACCATCACTACATGCTCCAACCAGAAGCTGTGGATGACTGCTAATGTGCGTGCGCTGCTGAGGACTAGATCACGAACTACAAGACCGCTTCACCTGCCTGTGATAGTGATGCCTCCCTCCCAGACGCGCTGAACGACTTCTACGCTCGGTTCGAGGTACAGAACAATGTAACGCCAAGGAAGACCATCCCTCCACCCGACAACCAGGTACTCTGTCTATCCACGGCCGACGTGAGGAGATCTCTATGCAGAGTTAACCCACGGAAGGCTGCTGGACCAGACAACATTCCTGGCAGGGTACTCAGAGAATGTGCAGAACAGCTAGCAGATGTCTTTACGGACATCTTCAACATTTCCCTGAGCAGCGCCGTTGTTCCTACGTTCCTCAAGACTACCACCATTGTCCCCGTTCCAAAGAAGTCTACAGTGTCCTGTCTCAATGACTATCATCCCGTAGCACTCACACCCATAGTTATGAAGTGCTTCGAGAAGCTCATCATGAGGCACATCAAGACCCAGTGACCACCCTCACTGGACCCCTAACAGTTCGCATATCGTCCAAACTGCTCCACAGACGATGCCATTGCCACAGCCCTCCATTTAGCCCTCACCCATTTGGACAATAAAGACACATCAGCAAGAACGAGGAGTCAGCCTACAGAGAGGAGGTGCAACAGCTAACTGCCTGGTGTAGAGCCAACAACCTGTCTCTGAATGTTGATAAAACTAAAGAGATGGTTGTTGACTTCAGAAGAGCACAGAGTGACCACTCTCCGCTGAACATTGATGGATCATCTGTAGAGATCGTCAAGAGCACCAAATTTCTTGGTGTTCATCTAGCGGAGAACCTCACCTGGTCACTCAACACCAGCTCCATCACCAAGAAAGCCAGCAGCGTATCTACTTCCTACGAAGGCTGAGAAAGGCACATCTCCCTCCCCCCATCCTGACCATGTTCTACAGAGGGACCATTGAGAGCATCCTGAGTAGCTGCATCACTGTCTGGTTTGGGAACTGCACCATCTCGGATCGCAAGACCCTGCAGCGGAAAGTGAGGACAGCTGAGAAGATCATTGGAGTCTCTCATCCCTCTAACATGGACACTTACACCACACGCTGCATCCGCAAAGCTAACAGCATTGTGGACCTCTCACACACACTCTTCACCCTCCTGCCATCTGGAAAAAGGTACAGAATCATTCAGGCCTCACAACCAGACTGTGTAACAGTTTCTTCCCACAAGCCATCAGACTCCTTAATAACTGAACTGAACTGTACTGAGCACAACATACACACATCACCTGTATGGACATCACAGACCTACACCACATACACACACTTCTAATATACATCTATTAACTTGTTTACATGCTGCTTACATTCATCAAACTGTTTACATGCTTACTGTTTACAAACTGTTTACATGCTGTTTTGCACACTTTTTTACTTTTTGCTCTTTGCACACACTGTCTAAAATGTCAGTCATTTTGCTCATACTGTACAATATTTCAGTTGTTGCTATTTTTGCACAATCTTATACACTATCTCAGGACCTGCTGCAAAGAAACTGTGTTCATTCTAGTATTACTGCATGCAATACTGTTTGAACTTACAGTATTTACATACAGTATTGACACTGGTCAGTCAGCGCTGTTTTTTGCTTACTGTCTTTTGTGTATTTTGTATTTTGTGTATTGTCTTGTCTTGACCTTTTGTCCTGCACTGTCTTGTCTGTCTTGTCTTGCACTGTTTGCACCAGGTTGCACAGTTGCACTTTATGTGGCTAGGACTTTTTTTTTTTTTTAGCCCTGTCTTTGTTTTTATGTAGCACCATGATCCTGGAGAAACGTTGTCTCATTTCACTGTGTACTGCAACAGCTATATATGGTTGAAATGACAATAAAAGCTTCTTGACTTGACTTGACTTGAACAGCAAGCTTCGGTTCAGAGGGAGGTCGCACGCTGGACTGACCAATCGGTGGCCACTCTGCAGGAAACTTTAGATGACACTGACTGGGACATGTTCAGGTGCAGCTCTGATAACATCAATATGTTTACGGAAGTCGTTTTGGGATTCATTGGGAAACTAGCGGATGATACGTTGCAGAAAACACGGGGCTCGCCACCGGAGACATGGACGAGTACAAGGCTGCGTCTTACAGTGTGCACAGAGCAGTGAAGGAAGCAAAGCGGTGCTACGGGAGGAAACTAGAGTCACAGCATCTTCTAGAATGCAGACGCTTCTCTGGCAGACGAGCTAAACATCTTTTATGCTCGCTTCGAGGTTGCAGCTGAGAGAGCTGGAGAGGTACAACGCTGAGAGAGCTGGAGAGGTAAACACGTTCACCATCTCAGAGCATGATGTGAGGAGGGCATTCAAGAGAGTGAGTACCAGGAAGGCAGCAGGACCAGACGGCATCACAGGTTGGGTTCTGAAAGCCTGTGCTGACCAGCTAGCACCGGTGTTCACTGAGATATTCAACCTCTCACTGGAACAGTCTGTTGTCCCCTCATGCTTCAAACAGTCAACTCCAATTGTTCCTGTCCCAAAGAAACCCCAGCCCTCCTGCCTCAACAATTACCGCCCTGTAGCCCTGACCTCAGTAGTGATGAAGTGCTTCGAAAGACTGGACAGAGACTTCATCACTGCATCACTACCAGACACACTGGATCCACTACAGTTCGCATACCGCCAGAACTGCTCTACTGAGGACGCCATTGCTCATCTTCTCCACACTACGATGAGCCACCTGGACTGCAGAAAAAGGAATTATGCAAAAATGCTGTTTGTGGACTACAGTTCAGCGTTTAACACCATAATTCCCTTCATGCTTAACTCTAAGTTGGAGGTCCTGGGACTCAGCCTGGAGCTGTGTCAATGGATCTCCAACTTCCTGACAGACAGAACACAAGCTGTACAGGTGGGCAAACACACCTCATCCACCCACACCCTCAGTACTGGAGCTCCCCAGGGTTGTGTTCTGAGCCCCCTGCTGTACTCACTGTACACATATGACTGTGTGGCCACTTCCACCTTTGCTGACGACACTGTTGTGGTGGGCCTGATCTCCAACAACGACGAGACGGCCTACCTACAGGAGACTAAAAACCTGGAGAGATGGTGCCAGGAGAACAATCTTCTCCTGAATGTCAGCAAGACTGAGTTGATAGTGGACTTCAGCACAAAGCAGGAGCGGTCATACCAACCGCTAAACATCAATGGGACCCCAGTGGAGAGAGTGGACAGTTTCCGGTACCTGGGTGTTCACATCACACAGGACCTGTCTTGGTCCTGTCACATCAACACCCTGGTGAAGAAGGCCTGGCAGCGTCTGTACCACCTGAGACGCTTAAGGGACTTCAGACTAACCTCTCAGGTGCTAAAGACTTTCTACACCTGCACCATTGAGAGCGTCCTGATGGGTAGCATCACTTCCTGGTTCGGGAACAGCACCATGCAGGACAGGCGAGCCCTCCAGAGGGTGATGCGTTCAGCTGAACGTACCATCCACACCGAGCTCCCTGACCTGCAGGACATCTACAGCACGCGGTGCTGGACCAGGGCCAGGAAGATTGTAAAAGATCTCAGCCATCCCAACAATGGACTCTTTACTTTGTTGTGTTCAGGGAAATGCTTCTGTTCCTTGAAAGCAAGCACAGAGAGAATGAGGAGAAGCTTCTTCCCACAGGCCATTTGGAGTTTAAACCAGGAAACACACAGGATCTAGTACTGGACCACTATCTCCATCTTTACTTTCTTTCTGCACAATTTTGCACTATGACACTTTAACTCTGAACTGTCACTTTAACTCTGGACTTAGATAGATAGATAGATAGATAGATAGATAGATAGATAGATAGATAGATAGATAGATAGATAGATAGATAGATTGATAGATAGATACATTCTTATCCCCCCAATTAATTTCAACTGCATAAACATCTTTAAACTTATTTCATGTGTGGTGACCCATTCCTGGACACCAATTAGGTGAGCTTAAGTGTAAAGTTATGCAGCTAAACTAAAAAGCATCTTTGTCTTCACAAATGGGACTGCTGAGGAGAGAACTACACAGTGCCACTTTATACACTTTATACACACCATACTGCAGATGGACACTTTAAGGACAATCATTAAAACCATACGCATTTATGTATATACATATATTTTCCACATACAGTATATTTATATTGTTTATGGTTTTCATATGGTTTATACTTTTTATTTATATACCTCCTTTTGGTTTTATTTTTATCCTTAATTCCATTCCTTTTATGCTTGAATACTGGAGAGGTATAAAAAGCATTTCACTGCATGTCGTACTCTGTATGTATGTATATGTGACAAATAAAAATTTGATTTGAATGAATCAGAATTAAGAAGTGAATTACAATCAATAACTTAAAGATCAGGTTCATGAGCTGGATCCAAATCTCTAAGGATCAGAAGCAAAATTTATATTGCTTCTGATCCCTAGATAGAGTCAGGATAAATTTTGGATTGGTTATTTTAATGTGAATTGTTAAAAGCACTTTACAAATAAATTCAATTTGAATTTGTTTTTCTTTTTTTCTGTTTGTCAGATACGGAGTGGCAGGTGGCAAACACTGAGTTGGTGAATCGTCAGAACTATGTGGTGAAGAATTTACCAACAGGAGAGAAGATGAATTTCCGAGTTGCAGCTGTAAATATTGCAGGCCGAAGCCCTCCTGCCTTTCTTGCCCAGCCTGTCACAGTCAGGGAGATCATGGGTACATCTGTATGATAAAATATTATGATAAGGAAATCTGAATGAACTAATCTTTAAATATATGCCATTTTAATATTGTCTGCTAATATGTTCTAAAAACTGTCATCCTGGTGGGACTGTTATCCTCCCAGTATATTTGTCATATCTGGCATAATTAGTAAATCGAAAATGGACAGGAATTATTTTGCACTTCATTGACTCATTATTTCACCTCATTTCTCTCAGAGCATCCTAAAATTCGTCTTCCTCGCAATCTGAGAACCAAATATATCAAGAAAGTGGGAGAAACCATCAACCTGGTCATTCCTTTCCAGGTGATTTGGTGTTTTGCTAATCACATTATCAGAAATTATAAATAAAGTGATGTCAATGCAAAATTCTAATGTAAACATGCCTAGCTAAGTGATAGCTAAAGTTATGTGCGGGTTGATCATGTGCATGTTTGTATGTGTTTAGGGAAAACCTCGCCCTGTGGCTCAGTGGTTGAAGGATGGAGAACCAATCGATCCAAAGAAAGTGGGAGTTAGAAATTCAAATGTTGACTCAGTGTTGTTTATCCGCACAGCAGAAAGAGAACATTCAGGAAAATACACACTAGTTCTGCAAATTGAGAGCATGGAAGACCGTGCCACCCTTGACATCCGGGTTGTGGGTAAGTAAGAAAAAATATGTTAAAAATGTGTATATATGTAAAATTATTGGACTTCGTTATTGGACTTCTTGTGGTTGTGAGTTTATATCCCAGCATCGCCCTCTCTCACATTGCTACAGTTCCTGCAGACATGCCCCTTTAAGGGCCTATTAAATTCAAATTCAGTTTATTTGTATAGTGCTTTTAACAATTCCTATTGATTCAAATGAGGAGCTCCTGGGGAACTAATGGGTCATCGCAAACTCTGAGTTCAACGCAGACCTGATTGCTTGATAAAGACCAGACCATACAGCTGACTGACAACATTGGTTCAAAGAAGGCATGACAGTCTCCAGGCGGCTTCATACACAACAATCCCATGAGTCACTGGATGACCAGGCAGATCAGTCCCTGGCAGGGTGACCATCGGGCGACAAGACTCCAACCAGGGGTAGAACATCAGGATTGACGAATTAGCTCCATAAGAGGAGATGACAAGACTAGGCAGGCAGCTGATGCTTTCCTACCATGTCTCTCCTCCTCAGTGGTTCTGGAGGGGCTGCTCCAATCCCCCTTTGAGAAGGCACTGCTAATGGTAGGAGTTCTGCAGGCCCTGTCAGTCACCCTCTGCTAATTAGAGTCTGCTACTGGCATTGCCCTGCATGTCAGGGTGAGACACATTCCCAAAAAGCCCCTTTACAGCCAGTCACCCGGTCTTTCTGCAGGCCTTTAGCCCTCAGTAATTTTACAAAGATCTTCCGAAACAACTTCCATAAAAGAGGTTTTCCCTTTCTATAAACCATGATGCAGCATCTTGTTTCCTATAACCATAAGTAACCTGGTGTAGCTTGGCTGGTTTCAGCTGAAAATCCATGATGTAATTTTGTCCAGATGTGCTGAGATCCAAGGAGAAGAAATGGTGTCTGACAAAAGGATGTAGAAAATAAATTGAGTGTCATCAATGTAGCAGTGGTAAGAGAAGTCATTTGAGTATATAATTTTACCAAAAGTGCTTACTGTTTATAAAGAGAAAAGAGAAGAGGACAATGTACTGAGCATTGTGGGACACTACTGGAAAGTCTGTGTGGAGCACAAGTCAATCCCATCCATGTTACCTGATATGACCAACTTCACAAATAGGAAGCAAACCATATCAGAATTATCAGAATCATACTCTGTATCTAATTCAACACTTTTAACAAGGACATTGACACAAATCAGCTTTACAGACACATGAATAACAAAGACATTTCCTTTCACTGCATGAAAGATTATCATTAGATATTACATATTATATATGTGCTTAGTGTTGTTGTATCATTTATATTAACATGAAATAATGTTAATTATGTTTACAGATAAGCCAGGGCCACCAACAGCCGTAAAAGTGACTGATGTTTGGGGTTTTAATGCGGCACTGGAGTGGAAGCCACCAAAAGATGATGGAAACTGTGAGATCCTTGGCTACACTATCCAGAAAGCTGATATGAAAACCAAGGTAATGAATCATCAATTCAATTCAGTTCAAATAACATTTTTAATAATAGATATTGTCATAAAGCATTTTTACAGAAATCCAGAAATAAATTTACATTTTAAAATTTAGCCCTAATGAGCAATTAAGAGTAATTCAGAGGTGACATTGGTGAAGAAAAACTCCCTGAGACGATATAAGGAAGAAACCCTGAGTGGAACCAGACTCAAAAGGGAACCCATCGTCATATAAGTGACACCAGACAGTGGGATTATAAATCATGCCCTTTCTACAGCTGTATGTAGCCAAGTGGTGTTGTGTAATCAGGTCAACTTATAAATATGAACATTGGCTTGATTTCTGGATTCATTATAGATTTCTTCCCAATTCCTTCCTTCCAAAGCCAGTGTAATGATTGAGGAGTAGAATCCATTTGCGGCATATAAACAGTTTACTAAAAATTCAAGGCAGAATAAATCCAAAATGTCAGCAAACAGCAAGGTCAATACAAACAGGCAACGAATCAAAAAACAGAATACACAGTCAGTGTGTATATATAAATAATCTAAAAGGGCTGGGAAAGAAGCGAAAACTGAGATAACAGGCAATAGAAAAATACACACATCAAAAATAACCATGGCTTGGTAACACAGGGAGCACTGATGATACTTCACTATGCTACGTAGCTGAAAGGTAGTATAGACATACTCTAATCCAGAAGCATACCGGGAATGTTAAAACTCAGGCGAATATCACATATCTCAGGCATGGTTGTAACTGCTAAACCGGCAAAACCAACCATTGGAAGAGCATTTCAAAGCCACCGTGAAAGTCTCCAAGTAGTTCTCTCCTCAGCAGTCCCATTTGTGAAGACAAAGATGCTTTTTAGTTTAGCTGCATAACTTTACACTTAAGCTCACCTAATTGATGTCCAGGAATGGGTCACCACACATGAAATAAAACTGAGTTTAAAGATGTTTATGAAGTTGAAATTAATTGGGGGGATAAGAATGTTTCTATCTATCTATCTATCTATCTATCTATCTATTGATAATAAAATGTTTTATTTTAATCTAACATTATAGGAGTGGTTCACAGTATATGAGCACAACCGCCGCACCAACTGTACAGTGTCAGACCTGGTGATGGGGAACCAGTACATGTTCCGTGTGTTCAGTGAGAACCTCTGTGGCCTGAGTGAGGAAGCATGTGTGAGCAAGGACACAGCCACCATAACCAAGACTGGTCAGTGTTTTTGTGTTAGTGACATGATGAATGACCCTTCAATTAAAGAAAGTAAATCCCACAATGGTCACTGAAATAATTAGAAACTGACAAAAGTAATAATAAATACAAACTTACTGAAAACTGACTAATAAAAATCAGACATTACTTTTGAATTGTGGTTCAACACAAGCATTTAAAAAATGAAACTGGCCTGGACAAAAATGATGGTACCCCAGAAAATAATTTGACCTTCGGGACATTTTCAACTAAAGTGTGTCCTCTTATTAGCAACACATGTGTCTTCAAACTTGTAATCAGTCAGTCTGTGTATTTAAATGGTGAAAAGTCATCACTGTGCTGTTTGGTATCATGGTGTGTACCACACTGAACTTGGACCACAGAAAGATAAGGAGAGAGTTGTCTCAGGAGATTAGAAGGAAAATTATATACAAGCATGTTAAAGGTAAAGGCTAGAAGACCTTCTACAAGCAGCTTCATGTTTCTGTAACTAAAGTTTCATATAATATTCAGAAGTCCACGGGACTGTAGCCAACCTCCCTGAACATAAATGCAAGAGGAAACTGGATGACAAATTGAAGAGACAGATAATACGAATTGTAACCAAAGAGCTTAGAACAACTTCTAAAGAGATTTGAGGTGAACTCCAAAGTCAAGGTACATCAGTTTTAGATCACACTATCCATTGCTGTTAGAGCCATGGTAAGTGGCCACAAAGCATTTGGGAGAATGTCCTTTGGACAGTAGAGACAAAACTGGAGCTTTGGCCAGTCACATCAGCTTTATGTTCACATATGCAAAAATGAAACTGTACCTACTGTGAAACATGGAGGGGGCTCAGTTATGTTCTGGGTCTGCTTTGCTGCATCTGGCACAGGGTGTCTTGAATCTGTGTAGGTAATCTCAAGATTTTAAGGCATTCTGGAGAAAAATGTGTTGCCCCGTGTCAGAAAGCTTGGCCTCAGTTGCAGGTCATGGGTTCTCCAACAGGATAATGACCAAAAAAACAAAACAAAACAATGGACTATTCTGAAATGGCCTTCAGAATAGTGGAAAGAGTTGAAACCTGCAGTATGGAGAAGGCAATCTTCAATCCTGCAGTTTGCTCACAAGAAGTGGGCCAAAATACCTGTGGACAGGTTCAGAAGTCTAACTTTTATTATTACTTTTGTCAGTTTATTTCAGATTATTTAAGTGACTATTGTGGGTCTGTGGAATGCTCACTCTTTCTCTCTCTCCCTATTTCTGTCTCTCTCTATTCCTAAATGCCTCTCTGTGCATGTCTCTCTGTCTGCCTATCTGTAGGTCTGCAGTATAAACGTGCTCCATTTAAAGAGAAAGACATGAACTGTGCTCCAAAATTTACAACCCCGTTAGTGGACAGATCTGTGGTCATGGGTTATGCTACTGCCATCAGCTGCTCAGTGAAAGCATTTCCAAAGGTAAGATGCACACATACATACATACATACATACATACATACAGTATCTGACAGAAGTAAGTACACCCCTCACATTTTTGTAAATATTTTATTATATTTTTTCATGTGACAACACTGAAGAAATGACACTGTGCTCCAATGTAAAGTAGTGAGTGTACAGCTTGTATAACAGTGTAAAGTAGTGAGTGTTCAGCTTGTATAACAGTGTAAAGTAGTGAGTGTTCATCTTGTATAACAGTGTAAAGTAGTGAGTGTTTAGCTTGTATAACAGTGTAAAGTAGTGAGTGTACAGCTTGTATAACAGTGTAAAGTAGTGAGTGTTCAGCTTGTATAACAGTGTAAAGTAGTGAGTGTTCAGCTTGTATAACAGTGTAAATCTGCTGTCCCCTCAAAATAACTCAACACACAGACATTAATGTCTAAACCGCTGCCCACTAAGGTGAGTACACCTCTAAGTGAAAATGTCCAAATTGGGCCCAAAGTGTCAATATTTTGTTTGGCCACCATTTTTTTTCCACCACTGCTTTAACCCTCTTGGGCATGGAGTTCACCAGAGCATCACAGGTTGCCACTGAAGTCCTCCATGATGACATCACAGAGCTGGTGGATGTTAGAGACCTTGCTCGCCTCCACCTTCAGTTTGAGGATGACCCACAGATGCTCAATAGGGTTTAGATCTGGAGACATGCTTGGCCAGTCCATCACCTTCACCCTCAGCTTTTATAGCAAGGCAGTGGTCATCTTGGAGGTGTGTTTGGGGTCATTATCATGGTGGAATACTGCCCTGCAGCCCAGTCTCCAAATGGAGGGGATCGTGCTCTGCTTCAGTATGTCACAGTACATGTTGGCATTCATGGTTACCTCAATGAACTGTAGCTCCCCCAGTGCCAGCAGCACTCATGCAGCCCCAGACCATGACACTCTCACCACCATGCTTAACTGTAGGCAAGACACACTTGTCTTTGTACTCCTCACCTGGTTGCCGCCACACACGCTTGACACAATTTGAACCAAATACATTTATCTTGGTCTCATCAGACCAACCTCTGCAGCAATACTGGCAGCATTCATACATCTATTTCCTAAACACAACCTTTGGATATGACGCTGACCATGTGCACAACTTCTTTGGTCGACCATGGTGAGCCCTGTTCTGAGTAGAAACTGTCCTGTTAAACAGCTAGGCCATCATGCTGCAGCTCAGTTTAAGGGTCTTGGCAATCTTTTTATAGCCTACTCCATCTTTATATAGAGCAACAATTCTTTTTTTCAAATCATTAATGAATTCTTTGCCATGAGGTGCCATGTTGAACTTCCAGTGACCAGAATGAGACACTGACAGCGATAACTCCAAATTTAACACACCTGCTCCACCCCATTCAAATTCAGTTTATTTGTATAGCGCTTTTAATAATTCCTTTAATCTCAAAGCAGCTTTACAAAAGCATGGAAAAAGAAAAGAGAGAAAATATATATAAATAAATAAATAAATAAATAAATAAATAATAATAAGAAGAAATAAGGATAAAAATAAATAAATTTATATATTTATTAACTAACATAAATTTAATAAATAATATTAATTATTTGATAAAAATTAACTTAAAAATATTATATATATCCCCATCTCTAATGAACAAGCCGGAGGTGACTGCGTCAAGGAAAAACTCCCTGAGATGATATGAGGAAGAAACCTTGAGAGGAACCAGACTCAGAAGGGAACCTCATCCTCATTTGGTTGACACTCTACAGTAAATAGTGTAAATGTAAATAATGTCCTTTCTACAACAGTTTATAATAGTGCAGCCGAGAGCTCCTGAGGAACTAATGGGTCCAGTAAAGGTTAGTGCAAACCTACTTGCTTGATAAAGACCAGACCATACAACCGACTGACAGAACATTGGTTCAAAGAGGACATGACAGTCTCCAGGCGGCTCCATCCACTACAATCCCATGCTAATGATGATGATAATGATATGATGATATAATACTTTATTGTCAGGACGTCTGAAAGTTTTCTTGCATCACAGTATATTTTCTATGTTTGCAGCAATCATCTCTTACACAACATCACTTAATCCACAAACTCCAAAAAAAAAAAACATCCCACTACACAACACAACACATTTGTCACTGACCATGAGTCACTGGCTGACCATGCAGGTCAATCCCTGGCAGGGTGACCACCGGGTGATGAGACCATAAGACCATAATCATTCTCCTTGTTTGGCTAAGGACATTGCTCTGCCCCTTGCATGGCTGAGATCATTGCTTTGACCACTTTGCTTTGCTGTCATCCTTGGTTCCCATGCACTTCACTGACTTCCTTGCTTCCCCCGACTTACCATGGTCCTTGCTCCCCTAGTAGGCCTTGCATCACGGAGAGATCCAGTCCCAGTCCGGTGGGCCTCCATCATGAATACTTAGGACACTTACCCATCAGACCACCAGGACAAACCTGCACGTATATCTTTAAACACTGTGTTTTTGTTTGTGTGTCTTCATATGTGTTGGGGTTTGTCTTGCCATAGCCCTGATCTTGTTCATTTCTGTGTCACTTTTGTATAGTTTTTTTTTTGCTATGTAAATAAATGGATCTTGCATCCACCTTCAGCCCATTACAAATTGCGAGACCATTATGGATGCAGCAGTATTTATGCATTGCTGGCATGAACAAGACACAGGTGCAAACAGGTGCAAGGTCTTCCTGGAACAGCTCACTTTTACTTCATGTTTGAAGATCTCCCCTGTGTTGGGGCATCAGTGTGGAGGAGACCAAATACCCAGGAGTCTTCCACACTTCTCTGCTCTGTAGGGGATGTCACATCATCTCATGTTGCCACAAGGAATGTCACTCCATTTCCTGGTCTCTTGCAGAATGCTGATCTGCTCCCCTGCCCTCCGGAGTATGTTATCCCCCTACCCTATGTAATTGCTCTACCCCCTCACTGAGGGCATTACTCCAAGAGTTCTAGTCCTGGCAGGGTGTTGGTGCATTGGGAACCACACGTTAGGGGGGGTTGCCGTCATGGATATTTGGGACACTTTTCCAGCAACACTGCATGTATAGATCCCTGAATAGATGAGATGCAAAAATATCTAAAGTGTAAAATAAACACATATTTCATTTAATCTGAATAAAAAATTAAATAAGAGTCTATAAAATCTTAAAAACTTTTTAGTATCTAGTCTATGCTAGTCTACCACTCCTCTCCGCTTCACATTTCTAACAGGGGAAACCTGAAAGAGTTCTGGTTATAGGAGACTCCATCTTAAGGCATGTAAATTAGCTAGGCATTTAGGGGCTCCACCAGCAGTGGTTAGGTGTATTTTGTATAATTTATATAGTCTTTAAAGGCATGAAAACTCTTTCTATGTATCTAATCTATGGTCTGATTAGCTGCTTCAGCTAAATGATTGACCTTAATGTGAGGATTGGATTCAGAAGTTGTACTGGTTCATGTTTGGAAAACTAGAGTTTTGTAGTAAAGCATTTTTTTTTACTTGACTATGATAATTCATGTTTTTCTGCAGCCTAAGATTATCTGGATGAAAAACAGAATGATAATCGGCGATGACCCAAAATACCTGATGCAAAACAATCAGGGAGTTTTAACACTGAACATCCGCAAACCGAGTCTCTTTGACGGAGGAAAATACAGCTGCATGGCCGTTAATGAGCTTGGACAAGATGAGGTGACATGTTCACTTGAAGTCCGAGGTATATGTGTGTTGCTTTCAGCTTTTTCTCTCTCAGTCTACAGTCTCTAGTTCTATGTTTTTATATTCACCTTTGTACTGCTATTTTTTTTTCTCTGTCTGTCATTTCCTGACATTCTCATTGTCTCTCTCTCAGCTCTTCCTGTGGAAAAGAAGGACTAAAGGGGAGTACAATGGACTAAAGTTGGGTGAATGAAGAAATGAAGAATTATTTTAAAATTAAAGACATTACACCAAATGATGGAGGAGAAAAATAAATACATTTCATCATGAATTCATCTTGCTGTGATTGTTGGATTCTATTTTAAAACTACAATCTGATCTTCATATTGGAAACTAATCTCATTTAAACTACAGTATACGTTTACTATCAAAATCAAAACACAATTACTGCTTTATAAGCTTTGAGCTTTATGTCCATTGTTGAAAGTGCTATACAAATAAAATTGAATTACTATATACAGTAGTCTTATCCTCATATTGGGCCATAATGAAATGTGTATCATTTTGACTTTTTTTAAATTCTAAACCCAATGGAGCTAAGGTCTGATTACGTATTAGACACGTTTTGTACACCGCAGTCTGATCTATATATTGCCAGCTATCTGTTAAGACCACAACTGCTTACTTCTACAAAAACAAGCCGACTGTTAGGAGTTATAAATTACAATTCTCAATAACTTTATTAAAGGAATTTATTTGTTCTTTTAGAAACACCAACTTTTAATAAAATGAGACTATCACCACAGATTTCATTTAATCAGCCCTCCAGATGGCGCTCTTTACATCATTTTTTTTTTACTTTGTGATATTAAAAGACATTATAGCCAACAACCATATGCAGTAATGTGACATAGCCAACAGATGGAAGTGTTACACAGTATTAAACTCTGTCTCCCTCTCTTATTCACACACACACACACACACACACACACACACAGATCGAACCAAGACCTTTTAATTTTTAGTGTCATTTTATTAAAAAATTAATCAACTGAAAGTTGACACTGGCCATTAGAATAAACACGCACGCAAACACATGCACACACAGGTCTGCAGTGGCTAGGGTTATCTGCATAGCATTGAAGAGTTTCCATGACAACACAAGAGGCTGAAGCATTCTGGGTGAAGACAGAGAGGATGGATTGAGCTATTTTTGGCCATTGGTTGTCATGGAAACAGAGGCCTTAGCACAGATGCAGACATTCAGATCCACAAATGCTGAAAAAACATCCACCTCCATCCACCCTAAGCTACAATAAACACCTACATTCAACATTACGCACTTTTATGCTTACACTTATGTCCACCCTAAGCTACAGTAAACACGTATGTTCACCTTGAAGCACTATAAACTCCTACATCTACCCAAAGCTACAGTAAAAATCAATGTCTACTCTCAACCACTATAAACATGTGCATTTGCCCATAAGAGCTAGGAAGACCTACATTCACCCTGAACCACCTACATCCATTCCGAACCACTACAAACACCTGCATACACACTGAACTACTTTAAAAATGGTTGGTAGGGATGTGGTAGCTTAGCGTTTAAGGTGTAAGGACCTCTGTTTGGAAGGTTGCTAGTCTGAATCTTAGATCCACCAAGTTTCCACTGCTGGGCCCTACAGTAAGGCCCTTAACCCTCAATTGCTCAAATGTATAAAAAAGAGATAAATATAAGTCAGTCTGGATAAAAGGTGTCTGCCAAATGCCATAAATGTAAAATGTAAATATAAAAAGCTAAGTTCAAAGACAATCTCACAGAGGTGAGTACACCCCTCACATTTTTGTAAATATTTTTTGAATGTATGAGTTCTGCCCGCACTGGGTCGCTACAGTTCTTTCAGGGAATCATGAATGCCAACATGTACTGTGACATACTGAAGCAGAGCATGATCCCCTCCGATCAGAGACTGGGCAATATTTCAACATGATAATGAGCCCAAACACACCTCCAAGATGGCCACTGCCTTGCTAAAGAAGCAAGAGGGTAAAGGTGATGGACTGGCCAAGCATAGCTCAAAACTCTATTACGCATCTGTGGGGCATCCTCAAATGGACGGTGGAGGAGTTCAAGGTTTCTAACATCCACCAGCTCTGTGGTGTCATCACGGAGGACTCCAGTGGCAACCTGTGACACTCTGGTGAACTCCATGCCCAAGAGGGTTAAGGCAGTGCTGGAAAATAATGGTGGCCAAACAAAATATTGACACTTTGGGCCCAATTTGGACATTTTCACTTAGAGGTGTACTCACTTATGTGTCCAGCAGTTTAGACATTAACTGCGTGTTGAGTTATTTTGAGGGGACAGCAAATGTGCACTGTTATACAAGCTGTACATTCACTACTTTACATTGGAGCACTGTATCATTTCTTCAGTGTTGTCACATAAAAAAATATAATAAAAGTATTTACAAAAATGTGAGGGGTGTAATTACTTCTGTCAGATACTGTATGTCTATTTCCTAAATATTTTGTGCTGTTGGTTTTGTATTCCTTTTTTACTTTCCTGTTGCATTTACATTTATTATTTATTATTATCACGTCAAGTCAAGTCAAGAAGCTTTTATTGCCATTTCAACCATATATCTGTTACAGTACACAGTGAAATGAGACAACGTTTCTCCAGGATCAGGGTGTTACATAAAACAAAGATAAAGCTATAAGGACTTAGTAAGTTAGTCCTAGATACATAAAGTGTATCTGTGTAACCTGGTGTAAACAGTGCAGGACAAGACAAACAAGACAGTGCAGGACAAAAAGACAGTGCAAACAAAAAATACAAGACAATACACAAAAGACAATAAACAGAAACAGCACTGACCAGTGTAAATACTGTATGTTCAACAATATTGTGTGCAGAAATACTGGAATGAACATAGTTTTATAGCAGCAGTTACTTGAGATATTGTCAAGGAGCAATGGGCTGAAATGTGAGACAGCATATAAACAGTTTGATGGATATATATTGGAAGTGTGTGTATTTGGTGTAGGTTTGTGCAGTCCATACAGTTGATGTGCGTGTGTGTTGTGCTCAGTGCAGTTCAGTTCAGTTGTTAAGGAGTCTGATGGCTTGTGGAAAGAAACTGTTACACAGTCTGGTCGTGAGGGACCTTTTTCCAGACAGCAGGAGGGTGAAGAGTGTGTGTGAGGGCTGTGTTGGATGAAGAGTGTATGTGGGGTCATCCACAATGCTGTTGGCTTTGTGGATGCAGCGTGTGGTGTAAATGTCCATACTAGAGGGAAGAGAGACTCCAATGATCTTCTCAGCTGTCCTCACTATCCGCTGCAGGGTCTTGTGATCTGAGATGGTGCAGTTCCCAAACCAGACAGTGATGCAGCTGCTCAGGATGCTCTCAATGGTCCCTCTGTAAAAAGTAGTCAGGATGGGGGGAGGGAGATGTGCCTCTCAGCCTGTGGTGGAAATTTCTAATCTAAAGATGTTTAAAGATCTGTAGTGACTAGAGACTGACATTGTCATCGGTTGTTTTCTTAAGATTATGACAAGGGCAGTAGGGACTGGAGACGAGTTGTCAGGAATTAGGCATAAACAACGTCCAATCTTCTAGTAGGCCATCTAGCAGACCTTGGCCTGGTCAGATTAGCTTGGTCAGGAGATGATCATGCGGTGATTTTGAGCTGATGATTGATGATGTTTTGCTTTTGCATATCTTCTTTACTTGAGTTCTGTCTATAAAATCTAGATGTAATCAATGATCGTGGCCCTTCATCCCTCATGCTATATGCGGAGTGTTGGGTCCTGCTGCGCAGCTGAGCACAATAAATTGTGAAACCTTTTTTACTCTTGCCCGTGTCTACCAGTGTTATACTTTATTTTTTAAATCTCTCAAACCTCAGAACTTCCACAACACGTTGGCATTGTCAGCATGATTCCGCGCTTGAGAGTCGACTTTGGGGATTCCCAGGGAGGCTTGCAGTGCTCGAGCCTTGAAGGCTGTTAACGTCACCACGAACCGCAAAATTGGCCATGAGCACAAGAGGACTTGGGAGTTCACCATGAGCTGCCTCAATGCCGGAATCAAAAGTAATTGGACATGTGGAAGGTGAGAAAATTTATTTTATTTTAACTGTAAGGTTGTAAGGGTTTTTCTAGAGAACCCTAGTTAAATTTATTATCTATATTGTTGGTTGTCTCTGTGTGGAAAGGGCTATAAAGACAGGATTTAGACCTGGATCTGTCGACAGGTCAGGAACCTGGATAGGCACCTAGTGCAAGGCCTAGAGATAAAAAGTAAAAGCATGGCACTAATCTGGGATTAGGTGCTAAAGGTGTCTTGTTTGCGAGGTTTTCAGAAAACCCGCTGCTAAAGGCTGACGAGCGCAGCGTAGACTGAAACAGTTAGACTTGCTTAGAGGTCACCTGACCCAAAGGAAGAGGAAGAGGCGGAAGAGAGAGAAGAGGAGACAGTGGATGTTTTATTTGTGGAGGGCAAGGTCACTGGACAAGGGAATGCCCTAAGAAATGCGACAAAGAAACTGCATGACCATCATCATCTCAGGTCGAGGAGGTCAGTCCTGAAGGGATGGGTGAGTCAAAATCTTTGATGCTTTGCAATGAAGAAGAAACGCTTCAGCTAACTTCTGATTCCAACTTAAATGCTAAAGTTTTGAATGCTATTGATTTTCTTGAAAAGAAATATACTCCACAGGGCACATATGCAAAGTACAGTTTAAATGCCTACAAGCACATGCCAATACACATTAAATGTAGAAGGGACAGACATTGTGTTTTTAGTAGATTCTGGTACAGGAAACTGTGATCAAATTACATGAGTTGAGTGAGATGCCAAGAATGAGTGGTAGATCCCTGGTGGAGCATCTGGGATTATCGTGAAAGAAAAAATTACAGCACCCTTAATGTGTGTTGGGAATAACCAACAGTCATTCACATGTTCTTTTCTGCTGTCTGAATGCTGCCCGATTAATATGATGGGCAGGGATTTGATTTGCAAATTGGGAATAAACCTAATTAGCACCCCAAACAGATTAAAAGTGTGTACAAATCAAACAGTTGCATTTCAGGGTGTTAAGTGGGACCCCAGACCTCTTCTGTATGTGTATGAGTGGGAACTCAGCACCTCTGCTGTGAATTCAGTGAATCAAGCACTCAGATAAGGCCCGTGATATTACTAACCCTATTCGCACACAATACATAGACACATGATCTGCACTGCACAGCTTCACACACAGGGCCACAAGACCACAAGAGTGGTTTGAAAAACAGAAAGTAGCTGAGGAGTTGTTGTTGAAGAATTTGAATTGGGATGATCACAGATGTACTGCAGAAGTGAGTCTGCCTAGAATACATGTAAAGCTGGAAAAGCCCCAGCCGTTCACTATAGAGAATTCACACCCACATGTGTCTCTAGCTAAAGCTGAAACAGAGAATTGGGAAGATTTAGGAAAATGGACATTGAAGTATGTAGAAGCTTGTAACAAGTCGGTCTCCGTGAATTCTTAGACCTTCAGTTACACTAAAGTTCAGGCACTCAAATACTCTGTTTAAATAGAAAAACTTGGGTTAATAGAGCAAAAAAGGACACGACGAAATTACACACACTGGAGTAAGAATAGGTGCATATATTAGGTCAGTAAACTCAAACACGAATTGTTCACCACTTATCTGACTGTCTTTTGTTAGTCCTTAGTTAGGCCTCTCTCAGTCCATGAATAATCCCGAAAAAATAGATAAATCCCAAGGTTGAAGGAAAAAAAAAGTAATCCAATTGTCTCTTGAAACTTAGCAGTCAAAAATCCACCCTTGTTTCCTGGGAAAAGGGGGTCCAAAAACCTCAGGACATTCTCCTGAAAAAGTCTTGTAGGGGAGAACAGCATGCACAACTTCCAACCCTTGCCTACTTTATTCTCTAGGCCTTCCTTCCTCTCAGGTGTACTCCTTCAAAATAAAAGTCCCTTCAATCACCCATGATAGGGTTTCAACCTAAAAGTCCCCAAAATTAACACCATAAATAAAGGATGTTGATATAAGGCATACAAACTCAAAACCAGCTCAAAACAAACAATGAACTTAAATTAAGGCCTGAAACACAAATAAAATCATATATATGCATTAACAAAACTGTGCCTCTTTTTAACAACCAAAAAGCAAGTATATGCATAATATTGTTTTTGTGGGCCTTAATAATGTAGCAAGGCTACAGTGTCCCCCCGCCAGCGGCTAGAGTTCCCCAGAAGGGTTTTAAATTAACAACATTCACTGTATCTTCCTTATCATCTGGACAAATCCATTTGATTTGGTAATTCACTGGCCCAAGATTCATCCTCACCCTGGCTGGCCCTGACCACTGTGGGGCTAATTTAGAGGAGAAATAATCAGAAGCTTTGGAAAGAGGATGACCCCTCACCCAGACAGGTCTCCCACTTGAAAGTGTACATCTCTCCTGTGGGTATTGTAGTACCTGGCTTGTCGAAGTTGAGCTTTCCTCACAGATCTTTTAACCTCTTCAGCGAGATGATGTTGCCTTTCCATTATAGAATAGGAAAATTGAGAGGGGTTTGGAGAATAATTAATGAGTCTCTCCAAAGGACCTTGCAGAGGTCTTCCTAAAGTGAGTTCCATGTTTGGCATTATTCAGTGCAAATCTGAACTCAGATAGCCACTTGTCCCACTCACTGTGATTTTCTCCCACATAAGACGCCATCATGGTTTTCAGAGTTTTGTTGACTCGTTCGTAACTTTGGTCTGTGGGTGATAACTGGTAGTTAGTTTCTGAGTAACGCCCAGTTTTTGTACAGATCAACCAAGAGCTGACTAAGAAACTGTGGGCCTCTGTCAGACAGGATGTATTTGGGCACGCCCCATTGATTGAAGATTTCATCCTTCAAAATTTGACAGATGCGAGGAGTCTTACTATCTCTTAAAGGGAATAGCTCCACCCACTTTGTGAAATAGTCAACCACTACAAGGAGATAGATGTTGCCCTTCTTACTTTTTGGAAATGGCCCCATGAGATCGATGCCCAGCATGTGACTTGGTTCGTTTACTTCAGTTGATTTAAGAAACCCAAAGGGTTTGGTATTTGAAGGTTTGTATTGTTGACACACAACACACACTTTCACATGTTGCCATACATCCTTTCAGATATCTGGCGCCCAGGCCACCTCCAAGATTTTTAGAAGAGTTTTCATCTTCCCCAGATGAGCTCCTAAGGGGTTATCATGGAAATAGCCTAGGAAAGTGGAAGTAAGAGATTTTGGGACTACCAGCTGGTATTTAACACCATCAGTGCTTGGAATGATTCAGTAGAGTACACCCTGCTGGATTTTGCATCTTATTCTATCACTTTTCTCCTCTTTTCCATCAACTTTTCCCATTAATTCCTTTACCTGCTCATCTTGTTCTTGGGCGACTTGTATCTTAGCCAGAGAAGTTGGTAAGTTGAAATTCCATGATGAGGTCTTTGCTACATATGCAGCCAGAACAGTGTTGTCTTCCATAGATCTAGATAGGGCGTCTGGTACCACATTCATTCTGCCCTTTCTATATTGAACCTGGAACTGAAACCGCTGTAGCCTCAAAATCCACCTAGTGAGTCGGGATGTTGTCTTTTAATTCTCCAAAGGGCCATGTCAGTGCTGCATGGTCAGTGTATACTACAAAAGATACACCCTCCAAATAATGGTGCCATTTTTCAACTGCCCACACAACAGCCAGCCATCCTTCTCTGAGGTTGAGTAGTTCAGTTCTGCTCCCCTCAAGCTCCTTGAGGCAAACGCGATCAGACGCTCCTCATTATCAATGTTTTGTGAAAGTACTGCTCCAAGTCCTGTAGAACTGGCATCAGTTTGTACTTGAAAAGGATGGCTCAGATCTGGTTGGGCCAGCACAGGGGCTTTCTGCAGGGCTGCCTTCAGCCTCTAAATACTCTGCTGACATTTTTCCATCCATTCCCACGTGACACCTTTTCGCTGCAACTGATACAAAGGGGCAGCCAGCTCTGCAAAATGTGGGATGAATTTGTGGTACCAGCCTACCATGCCTACAAACCTCTGTAGTGAATGAAGGTCATGAGGAACAGGGTAGTTGGTGATAGCACTTGTCTTTTCGGGGTCTACCTCCACCCCTTTTCCTGATACAACATGGCCCAGGAACTTCATTCTTAAGGAAATGGCATTTCTTCAAATTCAGGGTCAAGTTGGCTTGGTGGAGTCTGGAAAAAACAGCTTCCAGGTCTTGAAGGTGCTTCTGTTGAGAAGGTGAGTATACAATAATATCATCAATATATACACGAAACAGATAGTCCCCCTTAGCTCACCAAGGACCCTTTCCATGAGACGTTGAAATGTAGCCCCTGCATTTTTTAGACCAAACGGCAGGGTCAAAAAATGATGCATGCCAAATGGAGGGATGAAGGCAGTCTTCTCATTGCTATCCTTGTCCATTTGTACCTGCCAGTACCCAGATTTTAAATCCAATGTGCTGAAATATTTTGCCCCGTGCATAGATTCCAAAATATCATGAATAATAGGCATGAGGTAAGCATCCTGGGGTGTTTTTGCATTTAACTTTCTGTAGTCAACACAGAAACGTAGGCTCTGATCAGGTTTTGGCACAAGGACCACTGGGAAGGCCCAAGAATATTGTGAGGGCTCAATTATGCCTTCCTTGGCATCCTGTGAACCTCCTCCCTAATAACATCCTTCTTTAGAGGTGAAACTCGATAGGCTTTGCATCGTATCGTTATGTCATCTGTGGTTATGATCTTGTGGGTGGTCAGGTTTGTCTTCCCTAGCTTGTCTGAACAGACAGAAGGCCAAGCATACAGAAGTCGTTGTACCTTGGGTGGATACCTTAGTATCAGATCATCAATTAAAGTTGGTACTCCAGTAATGCATTGCTTAGGTACTTCAGAGTCCAAGGTTAACGCCATGTACAAGGTGACTACACGTTCTTCTTGCTGGCTCCATAACTGTTTTCCCAGAGGCTGGCTGAGAAAAGGAAATACTCTAATTCTTCCTTTAATGTATAGTTCATAATTATATTTGCCTACATTTACTCGTACACCAGTCTGTCTAAGGAAATCCAGACCTAATATAAGTGGAAAAGCAAGCTGTTCCTCTGCCATCAAATAAGTATCAACGGTCCACACCAGTGCATGCCACTCATAGGTAATAGGAACTCTACCTTCTGATTTTTGTGCCTTTCCATCGGCTAGCATGCGTTTTCAGCAGCAGCAGCAGCGTTTTCAGCAGCAGCAGCGGATTTGGAGCTCTCGCATTCATTTGTTTGCTTGGCTGAGTATCTTTACTCAATTGCGATTTATCTTGAGCTAAACTCTAACTCCTTACCCTTTGATACCTTTATTTATTTGTTTTCCCAGTGCCTGCTGCTAGCTGGTTAGCATCGCTAGCCTATTAGCCCGGTTCCGCTAGTACAAACTACACTCTAACTCCCTATTTTTACACAGGGCGAACACATCTGCAATACTTCTTAAAACCTAGAATAATCACGCGATATACATTTCGATATCGCTACATCCTATTTATTTGTTTTCCCAGCGTCCGCCTCTAGCCGGCTAGCATAACTAGCCTGTTAGCCGAGTACCGCTAGTACACCTTTTCACACCAATTATCTCTGTTGCACTTGCTATATAACACCATGTCGGTTACGTCTCTGCCTTTGAGTGCAGGTGAGGACACGTTCGAGCTGCACTCGGTGGAACTGGAGCTGGAGGCTGTGAAGAAGCAGATCCACGACCTACAGGTGAAGCAGGCCAAGCTGCGGGAGCGGAAAGCAGCGCTGGAAGCCCCCCGGTCTCAGGTAAACTCCCGGCATTTAATTACTACTCCCTCCACCTCTACTCCGCGTGTTTCTCTGTCCAGGCCCAACGCACCCAGGAAGTGGCCTGGCCAGGGGCAGTTCACTCCAGCGCCGGGGCACCGCAGATCCTGGGTGCAGCAGCGGAGGACACGTGCCGGGCCCCGGTCGAGGACCTCTCCCCCTCCACCACTGCTGGTCTTCGAGATCCCCACCCGGAACCTCTTCACCCCCCTTTGTGAGACGGACCGCGACACTGATCATTGGAGGCTCCATCGTCCGCCACGTCCGTGCTACTGTGGCTAAAGGTAAGGCTCGCACTCACTGCTTACCTGGTGCCCGTGTTCTTGATGTCGCTGCACAGGTACCTAGGGTCGTGAGCAGAAACACCGGAGCTGTGGTTCTTCACGCCGGCTCGAACGACACCAGCCTGAGGCAGTCGGAGATCCTGAAGAGAGACTTCAAGACCCTGCTGGAGACGGTTCGCAGCACAACGCCCACGGCGAGGATCATCGTGTCCGGACCACTTCCAACGTACCAGCGAGGAATTGAAAGGTTCAGTAGACTTTTTGCTTTTAATGAATGGCTTCAGTCATGGTGTCAGGCTCAGAATCTACTCCTTATTGATAATTGGAATGTTTTCTGGGAGCGTCCTAGGCTGTTCCGCGCTGACGGCCTGCACCCCAGCAGAGTTGGAGCGGAGATCCTCTCGGACCACATCTCCAGGGCGCTGCACACCTTCTGACTGGTAAACTACGCCTTAAATTTAAATTTCAATAGCTATCCTTCACCTCAACACATCGATACAAATGCACACATACCTCTCCCCATAGAAACTGTGTCTGTTCCCTAAGCAGTGAGATTAAAAAGTAATTATGTAAGACGTTCTCGAAATAATCTTACTGTAATTAGACCAGAAAAATGCCAAAGAAACAAACAAAAAGAGTTCCTAAAATTTGGGCTTCTGAACATTAGATCACTTGCACCCAAAGCTTCTTCTTCTTCTTCTTCTTCTTCTTTTGGCTTTTCCCTTCAGGGGTCGCCACAGCGAATCATCTCTCTCCACCTAACCCTATCTTCTGCATCCTCAACACTTGCACCCACTAGCTTCAAATCCTCATTAATTACATCCATATACCTCCTCTTTGGCCTTCCTCTTTGCCTCCTGCCTGGCAATGGCTGGCTCCATGTCCAACATTCTCCTACCAATATACTCACTCTCCCTCCTCTGAACATGTCCAAACCATCTTAATCTCGCCTCCCTAACTTTGTCCCCCAAACGTCCAACATGGGCTGTCCCTCTGATGTACTCGTTCCTAATCCTGTCCAATCTTGTCACACCCAAAGAGAACCTCAACATCTTCAGTTCGGCTACCTCAAGCTCTGACTCCTGTCTCTTCTTCAGTGACACTGTCTCTAAACCATACAGCACGGCCGGTCTCACCACTGTCCTGTACACCTTCCCCTTGATTCTTGCTGATATTTTCCTATCACACAGAACTCCTGACACCTTTCTCCACCCACTCCAACCTGCCTGCACTCGCTTCTTTACTTCTTTCCCACTCTCTCCATTACTCTGGACTGTTGACCCCAAGTACTTAAACTCCTGTACCTTCTTCACCTCTTCACCCTGTAACCTTACTGTTCCACTTCCCTCCCTTTCATTCACACACATGTACTCAGTCTTACTACGACTGACTTTCATTCCTCTTCTCTCCAGCGCAAACCTCCACCTCTCCAGGTTTTCCTCCACCTGCTCCCTGCTCTCACTACAGATCACAATGTCATCTGCAAACATCATCGTCCAAGGAGACTCCTGTCTGACCTCCTCTGACAACTGGTCCATCACTATAGCAAACAGGAAGAGGCTCAGAGCCGATCCCTGATGCAGTCCCACCTCCACTGTGAACTCCTCTGTCTGACCCACAGCACACCTCACCACTGTCCTGCTCCTCTCATACATGTCCTGCATCACTCTGACATACTTCTCTGCTACTCCTGACTTCCTCATACAGTACCACAGCTCTTCTCTTGGCACCCTGTCATACGCTTTCTCTAAGTCTACAAACACACAGTGCAACTCCCTCTGACCATCCCTATACTTCTCCATCAACATTCTCAGAGCAAAAATTGCATCTGTTGTGCTCTTTCTGGGCATGGAGCCATACTGCTGCTCACAAATTTCCACCACCTTCCTTAACCTAGCTTCCACTACTCTTTCCCACAACTTCATTGTATGGCTCATCAACTTTATCCCCCTATAGTTGCTGCAACTCTGCACGTCACCCTTATTCTTAAAGATCGGCACTAACACACTCCTTCTCCATTTCTCAGGCATCCTCTCACTTTCTAATACCCTGTTGAACAAACTAGTTAAAAATTCCACTGCTGCCTCTCCTAGACACTTCCAGACCTCTACCGGGATGTCGTCAGGACCAACTGCCTTTCCACTTTTCATCCTCTTCAAAGCCTTCCTGACTTCATCCTTTCTAATCTTATCTACTTCCTGTTCCACAGAGTTCACCCCTTCTACTCTTTTTTCCCTCTGATTTTCCTCATTCATCAGCTCCTCAAAGTATTCCTTCCATCTCCTCTGTACACTCTCCTCACTTGTGAGGACCCTTCCATCTCTATCCTTAATAATTCTAACTTGCTGCACATCCTTCCCATCTCAATCCCTCTGTCTAGCTAACCTGTACAAGTCCTTCTCTCCTTCTCTAGTGTCTAACCTAGTGTACAACTCTTCATATGCCTTCTGCTTGGCCTTAGACACCTCCCTCTTCACTCTGCGCTGTAACTCCTTGTATTCCTGTCTATTCTCTTCAGTCCTGTCCATATCCCACTTCTTCTTGGCTAATCTCTTCCTCTGGATACTATCCTGAACTTCCTCATTCCACCACCAAGTCTCCTTATCTTCTTTCCTCCTTCCAGATGACACACCCAGCACCTTTCTCCCTGTCTCCCTGATCACTTCTGCTGTAGTTTCCCAGTCATCCGGCAGCACTACCTGACCACCCAGAGCCTGCCTCAACTTCTGTCTAAATTCCTCACAACATTCCTCCTTTTTCAGCTTCCACCACTTAGTTTTCTTCTCTATCTTTGACCTCTTCCTCTTACAGACCATCAGAGTCATCCTACACACCACCATCCTATGCTGTCTGGCTACACTCTCTCCCACTACCACTTTACAGTCACTAATCTCTTTCAGATTGCCTCTTCTACAAAGGATGTAGTCTACCTGTGTTCTCCTACCTCCACTCTTGTAAGTCACTCTATGTTCCTCCCTCTTCTGAAAATACATGTTAACCTCAGCCATGTCCATCCTCTTAGCAAAGTCTACTACCATCTGTCCTTCAAGGTTCCTTTCCTTAACTCCAAACTTGCCCATCACCTCCTCATCACCTGTGTTCCCCTCACCAACATGTCCATTAAAATCCGCTCCTATCACCACTCTCTCACCCGTGGGAATACTCTCAATCACCTCATCGAATTCACACCAGAATCTCTCTTTCTCCTCTAACTCACAACCTACCTGCGGGGCATAACCACTAACAACATTCAACATCACCCCTTCAATCTCTAACTTCAGACTCATCACCCTGTCTGACACTCTCTTCACCTCCAGAACATTCCTCACAAACTCCTCCTTCAGGACCACACCTACCCCATTTCTCTTACTACCCACACCATAATAAAACAGCTTGAATCCTGCTCCTATACTACGAGCCTTGCTACCCTTCCACTTGGTCTCCTGTACACACAGTATATCCACCTTCCTTCTCTCCATCATATCAGCCAGCTCTCTACCTTTCCCTGTCATAGTACCAACATTCAGAGTCCCTATTCTCAGTCCTACACTCTTACCTTTCCTCTTCTCTCTCTGTCTGTGCACTCTCCTCCCTCCTCTACTCCTTCGACCAACAGTAGCCCAATTTCCACAGGCGCCCTGTAGGTCAACGGCGCCGATGGCGGTCGTTGTTAACCCGGGCCTCGACCGATCCGGTATGAAATTCTTACTGACAATTCGCATGGTTAGATTTGGCAATGTTTTATGCCGGATGCCCTTCCTGACGCAACCCTCTCTATTTATCCGGGCTTGGGACCGGCGCAGAAGTCACTGGACTGTGACCCCCATGGCTAGATTATCACTTGCACCCAAAGCACTTATCGTAAATGAAATAATTTCAGACAATAGCCTTACTGCATTCTGCCTCACCGAAACCTGGATTAAACCAAATGACTACATCGGTCTAAATGAGTCTACACCATCAGGTTATATCTATAAGCACGAGCCTCGTCAGACTGGTCGTGGAGGTGGTGTCGCCACTATCTTTAATGATTGCCTTACTGTTACCCAGAGAACACAGTATAGATTTAAGTCTTTTGAAGTGCTTGTCCTTAATGTTACACTATCGCACACGCACACGAAAAAATCCCTGATGTCTCTTGCGCTAGCGACCGTGTATAGACCACCAGGGCCCTACACTGATTTTCTTAGAGAATTCACAGATTTTCTTTCTGACCTATTGGTTAACTTCGATAAAGCATTAATTGTAGGAGATTTTAACATTCATGTTGACGACACAAATGATGCACTAGGACTCACATTCATGGACTTATTAAACTCACTTGGGCTTAAACAAAACGTCACTAGAGCAACTCACCGTCGTAATCATACACTAGATTTAATAATATCACACAGAATAGATGTCACTGATATAGATATCATTCCTCAAAGTGATGATATCACAGACCATTATCTCATAATGTACACACTACCTGTAGAACAGGCTAACTGCGTTTCACCACATTATCGTCTCGGTAGAACTATTATTCTGACCACTAAAGACAGATTCACAAATAACCTGCCTGATCTGTCTGGACTTCTTACTGCACCCTTAAACACAGACGATCTAGATGAAATTACTAACAGCATAGGTGCTATATTCACTAGCACATTAGACACTGTTGCCCCAATCAGATTACAGAAGGTTAGAGATAAAACACTTGCACCGTGGTATAATAGTCATACTCACACCCTCAAGAGAGAGACCCGTAACCTCGAACGAAAGTGGAGAAAAACTAAATTAGAGGTTTTTAGAATTGCATATAAGGAAAGTATGTCCAACTATAGACAGGCTCTAAAAGCTGCCAGGGTCGAGCACCTGAGCAAACTCATAGAAAATAACCAGAACAATCCCAGGTTTTTATTTAGCACAGTGGCTAGACTAACAAAAAAACAAAAATCTGAACACACAATTCCATCACAGTTCAGTAGTGACGATTTTATGAGATTCTTCACTGATAAAATTGAAAGTATCAGAAATAAAATAGGTGACGCTCAACATATGAGAGCAACTAGCGTCCCGGTCTCACCTAAGGTTCTAAACACACAACTACATTGCTTTACAAGTACAGGTCAGGAAAAGTTAGTTAAACTTATTACTACAGCTAAATCAACAACTTGTTCACTAGACCCCATTCCAACTAAACTACTGAAAGAAGTGTTATATAAAGCTGGTGAGCCTCTCCTTAACATCAACTCCTCGTTATCTTTAGGTTACGTCCCTAAATCCTTCAAGTTGGCAGTTATTAGGCCACTCATTAAGAAACCTAATTTAGATCCTAATGGACTTTCAAATTACAGACCGATTTCACACCTTCCGTTTATGTCTAAAATACTAGAAAAGGTTGTGTCTGTTCAACTGAGCTCCTTCTTACAGGAGAACAATATCCTCGAAGAGTTTCAGTCAGGTTTCAGGCCCCATCATAGCACAGAAACTGCTCTTGTTAAAGTTACAAATGACTTGTTCTTAGCTTCGGACAAAGACTGTATGTCACTATTAGTTCTACTTGACCTTAGTGCTGCATTCGACACTATAGATCACAACATTCTCCTAGATCGCTTACAAAATTACACAGGTATTCATGGACAGGTTTTAAGTTGGTTTAGATCCTACCTGTCTGATCGATACCATTTTGTAGAATTAAATGGTGAATCCTCCAGTTTATTACCAGTTAATTATGGGGTCCCTCAAGGATCAGTTCTAAGACCTATGCTTTTCTCAATATACATGCTTCCATTAGGGAACATTATCAGAAGACATGGGATTAGCTTCCATTGCTATGCTGACGACACACAGTTATACATCTCATCAAAACCAGATGAAGTAACTAAATTGTCCAAATTAACTCATGCCTTAGCGAGATAAAAGACTGGATGAGCTGTAATTTTCTGTTGTTAAAATCTGATAAGACAGAAATACTACTTATAGGCCCAAAAACCAGTACACAGAAACTCTCACAACTTAATTTCCAATTAGAGGGATGTACTGTTACTAGTAGCTCGACAGTGAAAGACCTGGGTGTTATATTAGAAAGTAAATTGTCTTTTGAAAATCATATCGCCCAAACCACAAAAACAGCCTTCTTCCACCTTAGAAATATTGCCAAGCTGAGAAACATCCTGTCTATATCTGATGCTGAGAAGCTAGTTCATGCTTTCATGACCTCTAGACTGGATTATTGTAATGCATTACTAGGTGGTTGTCCTGCATCTTTAATAAATAGGCTACAGTTAGTCCAAAATGCAGCTGCCAGAGTTCTCACTAGGACAAGAAATTATGACCATATAACCCCAATTTTATCATCTCTACACTGGCTACCTGTTAAGTTTAGAATTGAAAACAAACTGCTGCTACTTACATACAAGGCTCTTAATGGTTTAGCTCCTATGTACTGTATCTAACTAGTCTTCTAACACGTTACAATCCTTCACGCTCTCTGAGATCACAAAACTCAGGACTTCTGGTAGTTCCCAGAATATCTAAGTCTACTAAAGGTGGTAGAGCGTTTTCTTATTTAGCTCCCAAACTCTGGAATAGTCTTCCTGATAGTGTTCAGGGCTCAGACACACTTTCACAGTTTAAATGTAGATTAAAAACTCATCTCTTTAGTCAGGCGTACACATAATACATCCCATCATATTGTGCACTATTACACTAGACTTGCACATTCTTATGAACAGCAGATATGTTAATCCCTCTGCACTGCTCTTCTCTTCTCTTTTTCTACCCATGCTATGATCGTCTTCCGTGCGATGAAATTTTTGGACCTCCACTGAGACAAGGCTGACTCTGTGAGAACCCTGAGACATCTACAGATCTACCGGCTCCAGTTGGACTCTGTGATACTTGTATATTTGTAACCACACCATCTAGTGTCACCCATATGAGGATGGGTTCCCCTTGAGTCTGGTTCCTCTCA
Source organism: Tachysurus vachellii (assembly GCF_030014155.1). Classification (NCBI taxonomy): domain Eukaryota; kingdom Metazoa; phylum Chordata; class Actinopteri; order Siluriformes; family Bagridae; genus Tachysurus; species Tachysurus vachellii. The sequence continues at coordinate 432,589 of NC_083464.1, read as the reverse complement.
AGGTTTCTTCCTTTACTAATCTAAGGGAGTTTTTCCTTGCCACTGTTGCCTGAGCCTCCTCATTGGGGACAAATACACATACACACATACATACATACATACATACATACATACACACTGTGAACTGTATATATCTTGAATTTTTATTATATTAATTCTTTATACTTCTCCTTATGTTATCTTTTGTTCTATGTTTATGTTCTGTAAAGCTGCTTTGTGACAATGTCCATTGTAAAAAGCGCTATACAAATAAACTTGAATTGAATTGAATTGAATTGAATAGCATAAATGTTCCGTTGGCGTGTTTTTGCATTTGTTCACCTGGTTTAACCAGTGTTTCCCACAACTTCTTCTGCATTAAAGTGAAAGTGGAACCAGTGTCTAGTATAGCTTCAACTTGTCGCCCATGGATACTCACAGCAACTCGAAGCAATGGAGGGGTTGTAGAGTGGACTAAAGCGAGAGGTTGGGATTGCCCAGCAGTGGATTTAGGAACGTTAACATGTCGTACTGTTGGATTCTTTTTTCCCTTTTCACTGGTCTTAATTTGATTTAGTTTGGCCCAATAATCTCTTTTAGAGTTAAGGTCTCTTTCTACCATTGATCCAACCTTGACTAACTGTTCCACTGTGTGCACAGCACCTCGAAGGCTTCCAGCCACAGAAGGGTTGCAGTTATTCAGAATCCTTCTTACCATTTCCTCCTCAGGAAGACCCTTCTTCCACTTCAGGAACAATGCCCTAAAATTATTATTATTATTATTATTATTATTATTATTATTATTATTATTATTATTATTATAACCTTTATTTTACCAGGAAAGAAGCACATTGAGATTAAAAATCTCTAGGCAAAGTCTCTAATACATTGATCGGGCCCCTGGATCATAGCTTTGAATTGTTCTTCTACCTCAGTGAGACAGTCAGTGTGTAAGAATGCTCCCAAAAATGCATTTTTAAAGTCCATCCAGTTGTGGATCTTATTTCTTTCGGCAAGCCACCAGCTCCGGGCTGGACCAGAAAGAACAGCATTCAGCATGGCTACAAGTTCAATGTCTGCTGAGTGTTAAATTCTCACTACGCTCCAAAGTCTACCACACTACTGGTTTCTCTGGCTTCACCAAAGTGTGCAAATTCCAGATTGATTGGAGGTTTGGGATAGGAAGTAGGTGGCCGTGCTGACTGCCCAGTGTCCGAAGCAGAAGCTCCAAAAGAAAAACGTGTCACAGGAGTGCTAGTCTTTCTTAAACAGGCCACTTCCTTTTTCCATTGTTCATCGCTTCTCTGAAGACACTCTACAACAGCATGTTCTAGCTTATTCAGAGACCTTTGCATTAATTCCTCAATCTCTTCAAACCGCTGGTCTAGAGTTTCTCTGAAGGCAGTTTCTCTGTTAAGTGCACTTTGATTGAAAGCTCGAAAATCCTCCTTTAATGTGGAAACTTCAGTGTGTACTTCTTGGACAGATTGGGTGAGGGTGGTTATTTCAGAGTCTATTCTCTCAATGTCATTTCCTACAGGCTTCAAAGATGGTTGGCCTTCCTCATCACTCTCTTCAGCCTGACTGTTAATGTACAACTCACTTAATAGAGAACTGATTTCAACAACAGCCCTGTAGGCATCTCCAGGTAAAACAGGCTGGAAAGGAAGAGACTCTGCAGCCCCCACATTGTCTGCAGGAATGGACCCTGTCTTTGTGTTTGAATTAACAATCTCCATTGTAAGACCAAAAGCTGTTAACACACCAAATATAATTCAATAACACAATCCACCAAGTAACAAATAATACAGTTCACAATGTACATGAGTTCCCAGTACGGGCCACCATCTGTAACAAGTTGGTCTCTGTGAATTCCTTCAGTTACACTAAAGTTCAGGCACACAAATACTGTGTTTAAATAGAAAAACTTGGGTTAATAGGCCAAAAAAGGACACGACGAAATTACACACAACTGGAGTAAGAATAGGTGCATATATTAGGACAGTAAACTCAAACACGAATTGTTCACCACTTATCTGACTGTCTTTTGTTAGTCCTTAGTTAGGCCTCTCTCAGTCCATGAATAATCCCGAAAAAAATAGATAAATCCCAAGGTTGAAGGAAAATAAAGTAATTCGACTGTCTCTTGAAACTTAGCAGTCAAAAATCCACCCTCGTTACAACTGGAGACCTTTTCCTGGGAAAAGGGGTTCCAAAAGCCTCAGGACATTCTCCTGAAAAAGTCATTCTCCTGAAAAAGTGTAGGGGAGAATAGCATGCACAACTTCCAACCCTTGCCTACTTTATTCTCTAGGCCTTCCTTCCTCTCAGGTGTACTCCTTCAAAATAAAAGTCCCTTCAATCACCCATGATAGGGTTTCAACCTAAAAGTCCCCAAAATTAACACCATAAATAAAGGATGTTGATATAAGGCATACAAACTCAAAACCAGCTCAAAACAAACAATGAACTTAAATTAAGGCCTGAAACACAAATAAAATCATATATATGCATTAACAAAACTGTGCCTTATTTTAACAACCAAAAAGCAAGTATATGCATAATATTGTTTTTGTGGGCCTTAATAATGTAGCAAGGCTACAAGCTGATGATTCTAAATCCAGTTCAGATCCCACAGTGTTGAATCCCACATTGAGAAAACTGTATGTTAGCTTATTGCATGTCCTTGAACTGGATAGTTTTGGCTAACAGAACAATTGAGATAATGCCACAGGCAACACAGATGTACTGAAATCAATGTGGCAGATGACACACATTTCTGGAGAAGACCCCTGATTAAAAGCAGTTCCAGAACTTCGGACAATAGTGAAATATGATGTAGGTCTGATCAAAAATTGTGCACCTGTGCAGATCACCTAAATCAGATTACAGACCATGCAAAACACAGTACTCCTTAAAGCCAGAGGCTATTAAGGGTATCACACCGGTATTTAATTCACTGCGTGAGGCTGGTGTGATCATGCCATGTGAAACCTCTCCAGTGAGAACACATATTTTTCCTGTGAAAAAAATTAGGACTCTGGGAGAACCAGAGGAGTGACGCTTTGTCCAAGATTTGCAAGTAGTTCAAAGTTCAAAGTGTTTATTGTCATATGCACAGACAGAAAGCATAATGAAATTCTTACTTTGCCGTCCACACTAAATGTCATACAGTAAAGTAAAAAATAAAATAAAATAAAAAATAAGAGCAAAAAAAATAAAGCAATAAAACCAATAAAGATGAGGTACAGTTCTTAATAGAGGCAGTAAAAAAGTGAGGTAGTGCAGTTCTGAATAAGGCAATAATGTGAGGTGGTGCAGTTCTTGGTGAGGTAGTGCAGTTCTGAAAAAATGAATGTGCAAAAATATAATTCAATATAAACAGTTATGTCAATGTAAACAGTTAAACAGTTATGTCCATGGTTGCAAACTCCTGTCAGCTGTTTAGGAGTCTGAGGGGAAGACTCCTAAACGGTGGGAGGGGTCTTTGAGGATGGAAGCAGCTCTCCTGTGGACTCTGTGGTGGTAGATACTCTGCAGAGAGGGCAGTTGAGTCCTGATGATCTTCTGCGCAGTCTTCACCACTCTCTGCAGGCATTTGCGGTCCATGACAGTAGTGCTGCTGTACCACACAGTGATGCAGTTGGTCAGTACACTCTCGATGACGCAGATGTAGAAGTTGCTGAGGATCTTAGGCGACATGCCAAACTTCCTCAGCCTCCTCAGAAAATACAGCCGCTGTTGGGCCTTCTTGACCAGCTGCGTGACATGAGGCGTCCATGTGAGGTCCTCACTATGTGGCCAACCAGGTATTTAAAGTTGCTCACCCTTCAATATAATTCAATTCAAGTTTATTTGTATAGTGCTTTTTACAATGGACAATGGCTTTTTACAATGTCTCAAAGCAGCTTTACAGAACATAAACATAAGGTAGAAGGTAAACATAAGGAGAAGTATGTACCCTCTCCACTTCAAGCTCCCAGATGATCAGTGGCTGATGTGTTCTCCTCTCCTTTCTCATGTCCACTATCATTTCCTTCATCTTGTCTGTGTTGAGGGTGAGGTTGTTGTCTCCGCACCATGACACCAGACTGGCCACCTCCCTCCTGTAGGCTGCCTCGTCACCACCAGTGATGTGTCCTATCACTGCAGTGTCGTCCGCAGACTTCAGGATGATGTTGTCCTTGTGGGAGGCGACACAGTCGTAGGTGAACAGGGTGTAGAGGATGGGGCTGAATACACAACCCTGTGGAGTTCCAATGTTTGTGATGATACTGGCTGAAGTCCTATTACCAATCCTGACAGACTGAGGCCTGCCAGTCAGGAAGTCTATGAGCCAGTCACAGAGGGTGGGGTGCAGACCAAGTGTGGACAGTTTGTGGGTGGGTTTGTGGGGGATAATCGTGTTGAAGGAGGAGCTGTAGTCGATGAAGAGTATCCTTAGGTATGAGTCCTTATTTTCCAGATGAGAAAGGGAATAGTGGATGGCAGCAGCAACGGCATCCGAGGTGGACCTGTTGGGCCGGTAGGCATACTGCAGGGGGTCAATAGTGTCTGGTATGCTGCTCTGAATGTGGGCCAGCACCACTCTCTCGAAACACTTCATGATGATTGGAGTGAGTGCCACTGGCCTGTAGTCATTCAGGCAGGTGGGTGGGCTCTTCTTAGGCAGGGGGACGATGGTCATGGTCTTAAAGTACAAAGGAATGGTGCACTGGCTGAGGGAGAGGCTGAAGATGGAGGTGAGAACATCAGTCAGCTCGTTGGCACATGCTCTGAGGGCCTGCCAAGGAATGTTGTCTGTTGTCCTCCAGAGTGGCTGCAGCTTTTAAAACATCATAGTCTGTCACAGCAAAACAGTCCTGCAGGGTGCTCTCAGTCTCTGGGGTCCAGAGTTTAACCTGTTTGGTGACAGGGTGTGCTTGTTTTAGCCTTTGTCTGTAAGCAAGGTACAGGAACAAAGAGATGTGGTCTGAGTGTCCGAAGTGGGGGCGGGGTGCAGCCCTGTATGTTGCTGTAAACATGGTTCAGAGTCTTCTTATCATGAGTGGGAATGTCCACATGATGGTGGTATTTGGGGAATACAGTCCGTAAACTACATTGGTTGAAGTCCATGTTGCTGGTGACTTTTTACAGCGTCTGCCAAATGCTGTAAATTATTTACTAAATTAATTATTATTTATATCTCCACAACATGAGTTGTTGACAAAAACACACACACTTCCCCCTTTAACCTTACCGGACGCGGCCATTCGGTCGCCTCAGTGAACAGAGTGAGTCTGTAGCTGAATGGCGTCTTCTGGGACTCTGTCTGAGAACCAGGTCTCGGTGAAAATCAGGGCGCAGCACTCTCTGATTTCCCGTTGAGTTGTAATCCTGGCTCGTAGCTCGTCCATTTTGTTTTCCAGGGACCGCACGTTCACTACCCTGCTAAAAAAAAACAGTTTTTTTATATATAAAAAAAATATATATATATTATATATATAACCCAGTATATATATACATATATGTGTATGTTTGTTTATATGTATAAGTTTGTTTAAAATATTTATTGGACAATGACATTTGCCATCACACTGTAATATACACACGTGCACAAATAACGTTACACAATATAACCTTTACAACACACATTTTTGGTCTTAGCTTCCGCTCTATCTTTTAGTGAGGAACAAGTAGTATGTGGTGGCGATGACCATGTGTTTTTAAGAGGTGCTACACTGAGTCGTTTGCCTTTAGACAACTCCTGCTCTATGTCTTCTTTATTCTCTGAAAAATAATAGAAACAAAATAAGAAACAAAACTATATATCACTCATTTGTTTATATTGTGCAGTGAACGAGTTACGATAAAACAGCTACTGCTTAAGTTACTTACCTTTAAGCATTAGTATTTGTGCCCTGAAGAAGTCTTGCTTCCATCGTACTGAATAAACCTGAATTTGGTCAAACATGTCATAGTTAAAGTCCTTAATTTCGCTAGTTGAAACAACTGCCATGCAGCCGTCATCCAGGTACCTCACATATGCAAACTTTCTGATTCCCAGTGATCAGCAGATTCGTCGTGTAGAAGCGGAAGCTTTTTATTTACCCCAAAACAAAATCCTAATTACGGTGGCAAAAACATGATGATCTGGAACACGTGCACTTATACTAATTTCGATAAACACTGTAAGGTACTGTATATAATGTAGTCGAAAACATTGCGAGATTTATTTTTGGAAAGTGCAGGAACTACATTTACCTTCGTGAACATAGTTGCTTTAAAGGTTGCATAGCAACGCTGATGCTGGGTAATATCTCTTCACATTACCACTTTACTAAAAAAACAAACAACTTAACTACTTCTTAATTGAGACAAATGGATTATATATATATATATATATATAATCAATATCTTTCTAAATTCTGTATGATTTATATGCTGCTTCCCTCATGGAGCCCGGGAAGTCAACATTTATTGGTATTACTATATTTAATTTGTGGAGATACTTTAATCCCTAATGAATGACTTTTAAATGTTTCTGTTCATTGTTATTCAAAGCTTTTTGAGCTTTGTTATTTCAGTTCTTTATTCAAAAGAGGGAGCAAAAGAAATAACACACTTATAATTAAATATATTCCAATATATTGTGTTTTAATCTTATATTAATGTGTTACATAGAAACAGACACAAGCAAAAATAAAGCTTGTTCCCATAAAGCTCATTCCAGAAAGATCATACTGGTTAACCAGCTACACCAGCCCCGTTTTTCTTGATAACACCATGACTATGCTGGCCACCCAGCTATACCAGCACTGACCAGAATTATACCAGCACTATACCAGCATGAACCAGTAAACACCAGCCTGGACCAGCATGGAATTGATGCTGGTTTATGCTGGATTTTTCAGCAGGGTAGCAGTAGGCTAGGTAGCGGTGGTCAGCTAGCGCAAGCTTTTAGCCTAGCATGGAGCCCTCCCCTCTTGCTTCGCTTGCGTTGCCGTCTCCGAAGCGCTCTCCTGGTGTCAGCTAACTCACTCAAGCTCGGTGTTTCGTGGACCCCGGGATGTTTTCGGTGGTGGTTTCGGTGGTGACTCTGGGAGCGAACAATAGTGTTGTAGCTCCAGCAGAATAAAACTAGTAAAGTCAATGTGTCGTGAGTTTCCGATGTCCAGTAATGCCTGTCGGTTGTATGTTAGCAGTGCATGACATTTGTGCACTGCAGAAAAAACAAGAAACACACAAAAAAGAAGAAAAATCCGACATTTGAGCACGGAGCGAGCAAACACGTCTGCCTCGGGCGCGCCATGTCAGCTTGCAGTGAATGATGCAGTAATTTCAAGAGCTTCAAATGTGCCTCACAATCACAATCTTGTCCCAGATTCCACCACAAAGCAAGTGGTTTTCTGTAGTAGATATAGCTAATGCTTTTTTCAGTATAACAGTTCATACAGACAGCCAGTTTTGGTTTGCATTTTCCTTCAATGGAAAGCCGTACACTTTTACCAGATTGTGTCAGGGGTATTGTGAATCTCCTACTATCTACAATGAAGCTCTTAAGAACAGTCTAGAATCTCTGGCTCTGACCCCAGGGTCAGCAATTCTTCAATATATGGATGACTGCATGATTGCAGTGCCATCTACAGAACAATGTGAAAAAGACACTTGCATTGGAAGGACACAAGGCGAGTTTATCAAAGCTGCAGTTTGTACAACAACAAGTGAAATTCTTGGGACATCTGATATCAGAACAAAGCAATACTATTGAGCAGAACAGAGTTGCAGCAATACAAAACATCCCAAAGCCTAACACAAAGAAACAATTGATGTCATTTTTAGGCATGTGTTCTTATTGCAGGACCTTCATACCCAACTATGCAGTCCTCAAGGCACCCTTGAACACAATCGCTCATGGGAAAGGCCTACAGGCCACAGTGCACTGACTTGGACACCAGAGGCAGAAAAAGCCTTTGTAGATTTAAAAATGGCTCTACAAACCACCCCAACATTCCAGATCCAGATAAGCAATTTGTGCAAACAGTACTATAAAATCATGGGGGAAATTAAGACCAGTAGCCTATTTCTCAGCTAAATTGGATCCAGTAGCAGCAGGCCTGCCAATGTGTTTAAGAGCAATATCAGCAGCTGAAAAAGCAGTTAATGCTTCTAGGGATATTGTGGGATACAGAGACCTAACTCTTTTAGTACAACATGCAGTGTCACTTCTTCTCCTGGAGCAGAAAACAGCACATATGTCTGCTGTACTGTATTAAACCCTGCAACTCTTCTTCCCACAAAAACAGATGGAGAACCACACAATTGTGCTGCAGTTGTAAATAACATTTGCAGTCCTAGATCTGATTTGCAGGAGATGCCATTACAGAATCCAGATCTTGAGTGTTTTGTGGATGGATCAGCCTTCAGAGATCAGAAACAGGCCGCAACTGCGTAGGGTATGCAGTAGTTACACAAACACAAAACAATTAAAGCAGAACCATTACCAGAGCATCTCTCTGCACAGGCAGCTGAGTTGGTTGCTTTAACAACAGCATGCAGGTTAGGCAAAGACAAGAATGTCACTATTTATACTGATAGTAGATATGCATTTGGAGTAGTTCATGATTTTGGTACTTTGTGGAAACACAGAGGTTTCCTGACTTCATCAGGTAAAGCAATGACAGACAGTGGCCTGATTTCTGAGCTCCTGGATGCAATCCTACTTCCAAAATCCATTGCTGTATGTAAGTGTGAAGTACACACTGGGAGAACTGATCCTATTCCACAGGGTAATGCCCAGGCGGATACAGCAGCAAAATCAGCCTTACAGAAAATTTCTGTGAATGACTAAACTTTGTGTATGTTGAAAATATGCTCTCCCACAGCTGATCTCAAAGATCTTCAGTCACAATCTACAGCGGAGGAAAAAGTCACTTGGAGGAAAACAGGAGGTGTGGTAAGAGATGGGGTTTGGTACAGCCCAGATGACAAACCATTCCTGTCAAAGAAACTTTTTCCATTCTATGATACTGGCACACTAAGGGTTTTGCTAACTATTCCCAGAAGTTTTGTGAGAAATGTATAGTGTGTGCAACAAACAACACTGGCCAAGGTGTTTAAGTCTCCCATCCTCCGCCACAGCGACTGTTGGAACACCTTCAGATGGATTTTATTGAATTGACACCAAGCAAAGGCAAAAAATACTGTTTGGTGATAGTGAATATGTTATCTAAGTCGGTGGAAGCTTTCCCCACTTCCAAACAGGATGCAAGTGCAGTAGGTAAAGCACTACTTTCTGAAATTATCCCTCGTTGGGGAATCCCTGACAAAATCAGTAGTGACAATGGAACGCCCTTTGTAAACCAAGCACTCCGACAGGTGGGAGAGTACATAGGTATAGATCTCAGACAACACTGTGCATACCACCCTGGCAGTGGAGGGGCAGTAGAGCGAGAGAATGGAACACTGAAGAACAAATTGGCCAAATGCTGCGATGAAATAGGTCTATCATGGGTAAAGGCCCTCCCAATCGTGTTATTATACATGAGAACAAGAACTAGGGGGAGAGTGAATTTAAGCCCATTTGAGATACTGTGTGGTGGTGAAGGATTTCAGGAGGAAAAGCTGGAGAGCCAGGCAGTGGCTGGGACCCTTTCAGGTACTTCTGACCACACAGAATGCAGTTAAGGTTGCAGCGAGAGCGACATGGATTCACATTAACCATTGTAAGTGGGTCCCTGAGCCAGAGGAATTACCAGCAATCAACAACTGCTAAGAGGAAAAAAAGGAGCATCAGGACACAAGTGACATGCTAGTAACCTCTCCCATGAGCTCCAACTGACTCTCTATGACGCGTAAAGTGTCTGAGTCACTGAGACTCAGAAACACCAGTATAGCACCTGCTTGCCAACTTTGAGAAGAAGCAGCGTCATCTGAAAGAGTAATATCGACACACATACACAAATGTGAACACAAATCTGTTCACAGAAAGTGAAAGAGGTAAATGTGACATTAACAATCCTAGGGACCACTGGCATCCTTATGATCTGCCTGTTAATAAAAGAGAATGCAGAAAAGACTCCAGAAAATCCCACTTCTAGTAGAAGTCGCAGAGACATGTATGAAAACACTTACTGGCAACTTGCCAATTACACTGCCAAAATGATCACAAAGGAGTCCTGTAATGTGTGCATGATGGTCCCATGAATGTGCACAATGATTCCCATAAAAAGTAATGGTAGTGAAAAAAAACTCTTACCGCATGTTTAAGCAGAATGCTTATGGAGTACTGAATGGTACCCATTTTAGTCTGGTGATAAATTCACCACCCTCCCTATGGTGTGAAGATGGAGGACCTGGGAGGACTGATTTAACTAATGCCACTATATGTCTACGGACTCTAATGCGTGTGTTGAAACGAACACCCAAGGTAAATCAAACATGAATTAACACATTCATTGCACAGCCTCCTCCTAAATTAAACTACACACACTGTATTGTAGGAACAAGAAACATACCATTAGGTAATATCACCAGCCAGAGATGCACTCACTTATATTACCCATATTCGGATGACAGGACCTGCCCACAGGCAGAGTGTTCCCTTATTCATCCATCTGACACCAGCACATTACTCAGGGCTGACGATTGGTACTGTGTCTGTGGTCGAAACATGTATTTGGCCTTACCCCGTAACTGGAAAGGAGTATGTACTTTAACAAGGTTTAAGAACCCTGGTGTGGTCATACTTCACTCACATTCACAGATAAACAACCCAAAAGAGACGTATCTGATGATGATTTTTCCCCGTCAGAGCATAGACTAAAAAGTAAACTAAGTAAATTATTTGATTCCTTCTTCCCACAGTATGGGATGACTCAGGTATGGAATCAACTAGAAGTCAAACATTATCAGCTTGCCACTTATATTAACTCCACTAATTGGGCAGCAGAGGGTATTAAACAAGAACTCGCCGCCCTTAGATTGACTACAACACAAAATAGAATAGCCTTAGATATTCTACTAGCTAATGAGGGAGGTGTATGTGCCATGATAGGAGATCAATGTTGCACCTTCATTCCCTCTAATGATGACGATCATGGGTCTATCTCTGATGCACTGCATGATAGGCACAAAGTAGCAAACCAAATGAAACGAGATGAACACGGAGATCATAGTTGGGGACTGTTTGGACAGTGGACTCCCTATCTATCAATGATAATCCCAGTGAGTGTTGTATTAATCTTATTATGTTTGTTTGGCCCTTGCGCATATAAATGCATCCATTACATCATAATGTCCAACCTAATGACCAAACAACTTGTGAAACTGAACGATGTTGACAATGATACAGAATGGACTTCTCCATTCAACGATGACTATTTCATTGAATTTGCCCAGACTGATCCAGAAACAGACAAAGCTGAATACGGACAGTAGAGACTTGTGACTTGTAGAAAAGTTACAATGAGATCGATGTTTAATGCTTTGCCTTTAATTGCATTTCTATGTTCGGGTTCTGTCCCCACAAAAACAGCGTATTGTCCACTGAAGATCATGTATTTTATGAAGCATTCATGAAAACCTTACAGGGGAAATGATATGCTGATGTGAGATTATACATGATTAAACTTAGCTTAAGCCATATGAGAATATACTCATAACTCAGGGGTGGGCAATGAATTTTTACAAGGGGCCACATGAGAAACCTGAATTGTGTCAGAGGGCCACACCAACGATAACTTGAACTTAATTCTGCTCAACTTTCTTCCATTGTAAAATGCACTAAATTATATATTTTGAAAAGCTGGTACTGATAATCGGATAGAAATAGAAAGAGTAAAACTATTCTGTAAATATTTATATTAGGCGATGTGAAATTGTGGTGTATACTGTAGGTCAAATAAGAAAACAAAAACTATTATTGAATCAGTGCAATTTATTTTTAACTTGTTAATCTCCTCAAACAATGAAAAACAACAAACAACTTAACAAGTTTATAGAAATACAGCAATACAACAAACAATAACTTGTAATGTTTTCCACTTCAATTTACCTCTTCAGTGAGAATAATCCAGTCTGTTCTGGGCTTGAACAAGGGCATTGAAATCTGGCTGAATGTCTGAGGTGGCTATGCGAAGGACAACTGAGAGGTGGTCATCAGTGATAGAGGATCTGTGTTTGGATTTGTTGAACTTCATCACTGAGAAAGTCTGTTCACATTCATAGGTAGATCCAAAGAGGACTAGAATCCTCTGAGCATGCCTCCTCAGGTGTGGAAAATTCTCCTCTTTGAGGGAGGAGTCAAAGTCCAGCAGTGAGACTGACCTGAAGTGCTCTGCCAGAAGTGTGTTATGCATTTTTTGTGTTATACATTTTTTGTGTTATGACTTTTGCCTTGGCACCATCACTGGAATACTTTCTTGCCTTTTCAAAAACATCCGCTACAGACAGAGTGGGTGTTCTCGGATTGACTTTTCTTTTTTGTGCCGCATTCTTCTCATATTTAGAATGGCAATCGGGATGTTTGGACTTCAGGTGATAAATTAAACCTGACTTGGAGAAACTCTTTGAAGACACACCCCCACACCCCCTCTGGAAATTTCAGCATTGCATATTTTTCAAATCGCTATCCTTGGGCCTTTCTCCGAGATATTGAAATAAGTCCACACTACAACAAAATAATACTAATAAACAGCGCTGCCTTACAGTCACATTGTCCACAACGGGAGTGCAGGAGGAGACGGCGCGACTACATGTGATACAGAATAGCATGAAATACCCTTTTATTAGAGAACTGCAGAACACAGTGTAAAAACTAAATATTTTCCTTAATGTACATATATCATAAAATGTCAAAGTTTGCAAATACAGTCATGAAGCACAATCGCTACTCATCATCGGTCCTAACTATTACGGTGTTCATTACAAAACCGTCATGAAGAAGCATGTGTTCACTATAACATTTTCGTCTTAAATTTTCGCCCACAAATTAATTCTGTGATTTTTAGGTGATAACGATCAGTCTAATTGCTAGAAACATATAAATCCTCCGGTGACCCGGGTATGTAATGCTTCATGATGGCACTGCTGGCACTGTTGGAGGATTACGCCAATGGCAGAATAAGGAGAGAACGAGTTTTCAGGGACCATGATGATTTCCTGGCCCATGATGATGACTGGCTAATAAGCCGATTTAGATTCCCTAGAGCTGTGCTCTTAGATCTATGTGCTGAATTGGGTCCAGTATTAGAGAGAGCAACATGCCGGAACCATGCCATCCCAGTCCAAGTACAAGTCCTCACCACTCTGGGGTTCTTGGCAACCGGCTGTTTCCAGCGAGAATTGGCAGACAGGTAAATTATTTATATAAAAAAAAACTATAAGTAATCCTAAACTTTGTCTGTAAGACCTTTTTGTATATGAAATAATTCTATTCGAATCTACCATCTCACCCTATAGGTCTGGTATATCACAGCCGTCCCTGAGTGCCATAATATCTGTCATTTTTGAATGGCATACTTAATATGGGTAGTCGATACATCAGGTTCCCCTACACTGTGCGAGAACAGGCCGAAATTAAAATGCAAAATGTCTGGTTTCCCAAATGTCATCGGCGCAATTGACTACAGTAATGTTGCTATAAGGGCACCATCTGAAAATGAATTTGCTTATGTTTAACAATATTAAAAGAAACTGTAACAATTTTGTTTATAATATAATTATAATAATGTTGTTTTTAATATAATTATAACCTGCAGGTGACAGTGGCTAACCCCTGAGACGCTGACTCCTCACCCCATTTTTAAACCCGCAGAGCGCAGAGGAAACTCATTATAACGAGGTCCACTCTCGTGCCTGCGCAGTTGTGGAGCGTGTAATGGGCGTGTAAAAATGGGCGTGCACAGGGCGGGATATGAGGCTGGTTAACATACGCACATCTGCGGGAACATTGCTTACAGGTGTGCATACGCACGGTTTCATAAATTGGAATATTTCTTGCCATATGCCATTTTTGCCTTTTGGGCGCATGTAAACTTTTAGTAGGGATCCTATGCACAGTTTTATAAATGAGACCCCAGGTGAAGTAATCCGCTAGATAAACAACAAGAAATTTGGTGCTCTTGATGATCTCTACAGATGATCCGTCGATGTTTAGCGGACATTGTTTTATGTTTTATGAACATTTAGAGACAGGTTGTTGGTGCTACACCAGGCAGTTAGCTGTTGCACCTCCTCTCTGTATGCTGACTCATCCTTCTTGCTGATGAGACCCACCACGGTCATGTCATCGGCGAACTTGCAATCGGCAGTGGGCTGAGCAGGCAGCCCTGAGGTGCTTCAGTTCTCAGTGTGGTGGTGCTGGAGATGATGTTCCCTATCCGGATTGTCTGAGGTCTCCCAGCCTGGAGGTCCAGAATCCAGTTGCAGAGGTTCAGTCCTAACAGGCTCAGCTTCCCAAAAAGGTGCTGAGGGATGATTGTATTGAATGCTGAACTAAAGTCCATGAACAGCATTCATACGTACATGTTTTTATTGTCCAGGTGGGTGAGTGCTAAATGAAGAGCCGTGGCAATGGCATCATCCGTGGAGTGGTTTGGACGATACGCAAACTGTAGGGGGTCCAGTGAGAGTCGTAGCTGGGTCTTAATGTGCCTCATGACGAGCTTTACGGGACGATAGTCATCGAGGCAGGACTCTGTAGACTTCTTTGGGGTGGGGACAATGGTGGTTGTCTTGAGGCATGTAGGAACAACAGGGAAATGTTGAAGATGTCAGTGAAGACATCCACCAGCTGTTCTGCGCATTCCCTGAGCACCCTGCCAGGAATGTTGTGTGGTCTTGCAGCCTTCTGTGGGTTAACATTGAGTTCTTCTCACATCGGCTGTGGATAGACAGAGTACCTGATCTTTGGGGGAGGGATGGTCTTCTATGCCATTACATTGTTTTGCACCTTCAGCGCATCTGGGAGGGAAGCATCACTATCACAGGCAGGTGAAGCTGTCTTGTAGTTCGTGATCACCTGTATGCCCTGCCACATGTGCCGGGTGTCTGCGCTGTCCTGGAAGTGGCTGTGGATTGCCTGGGCATGTGCGTGCTTTGCCTCTCTGATGGCTCGAGACAGTTTGGCCTTTGCTGTTCTTAGGACGGCCCCGTCCCCTGTTCTGAAGCCTAGGTCACTAGTCTTCAACAGCGCATGCACTTTAGCAGTCATTCATGGCTTCTGGTTGGAGGGTGTGGTGATGGTCTGCGAGACGGTCACATCATCAATGCACTTGCTGATGTAGCTGGTCAACCGTTGGTTGCAGCCTCCCAGGAGAAGTTCCAGTCAGTGCACTCAAAGCAGTCCTGAAGAGCAGAGGTAGTTCCTGCTGGCCAGGTTTTCTCCTGCTTCAGAACTGGTTTAGAGTCTGACGAGTGGTCTGTATGCTGGAATTAGCATACCAGTGATGTGGTCTGAGTAGCTGAGGTTGGGGCAGGGCTCTGCACGGTACGCGCTGGGAATGTTTGTGTAAACAAGATCCAGCATGTTTTCCCCTCTTGTTGCAAAGTCCACATACTGATGGAATTTAGGGAGCGCTGATTTGAGATTTGCATGATTGAAATCTCTGGCAATGATAATCATTTCGTTGGGGTGAACATTCTGCAGATCGCTAATAGCCCCATAGAGTTCACATAGAGCCTCTTTAGCATTAGCGCTGGTGGGGAATTTTTTTTATTTATTTACCTTTATTTTTCCAGGAAGTCTCATTGAGATCAAAAATCTCTTTTACAGAGAGACCTGGCCAAGGTAGCAGCCATACATAAACACAACATAGTAAAAACATACATAAATACAATCATACAAATACAAGGACTTCTCAAGAAAAACAAGTACATGTCTCCTTTACTACATTTTTTATGATGGTCTTAAATGTATTTATTGATATACACGTTTCTAATTTAAGATCTTTTTGCAAGTTATTCCATGCCCATGGTGCATAGTATAAAAATGCAGTTTTCCCTAAATCTGTCCAAACCCTGGTACATTAAAAAGCAACCACATGGAAGAGCGTAACTGATAACTAGCAGAATTGAGACAGAGGAGGGTGCAGAGGTATGCTGGAAGTTTACCTAGCATGTCTTTATATATAAAAATATATCAATGTTGTTTTCTGCGAGTGGTCAGTGATGTCCAACCCACCAGATCATAAAGAATACAATGGTGAGTAAGGGACTTTGTAATAATGTACACTCCGACAATGAACACCATGGTGAATTCCCATGGTAAATAAAATGGCCTGCATATAACTGTCGCAAACTCCACTAATGATGAGCAGTAACTAGAAACATGCACAGAGTTCTTACACTATTCTGTGTTTATGTAACACACACACCACTACCGCAAGCCTTACCGCACAGAGCTGCATTTCTGCCGGCATGAAACCAGGTGAGCCCAACTAGCTGAATGGTGGCATCCGGAACTTTGTTGCTGAGCCACGTTTCCATAAAAACAAAGATGCTGCAGTTTCTAAACTCTCGCCGTGTATTGAGTTCAAGTCGGATGTAGTCCAGTTTATTGTCCAGGGAGCAAACACTGGAAAGTACAATGGACATGAGAGCCGGCTGGCTAAGTTTTGTAGCCTAGCACGGACACTGCCCACTTACCGCGCTTCCGCTTCCTCGTTTACCACTTTCTGCATCCCCATTCCTGGTTTCCGATATTAGGCGACGCCGAGGACTGGAGGCCTGGTCGTCGCAGCAAGCCGAGGTTGTGAAGCCTTTCCAGAACATCATCGTGCAGGTTGGTTTTTGCACGATTTCTGTATTTTATTAACTTCTTGTGGTTGTATACATAAATAGCACCATATTGAGTGGCCACTGCATGCTACTGCTGCACCACCATCTTGAATCATCTTGGAACATCTCATCTCATCTCTTCTTTGAGGGAAGCTTTTTGTTTCCTGTTTTCAAACAGCTAGTGGAGGAAATGCACTTTGGATTTTTTTAATATTCTGATCTGATTCAAGTCAAGTATTTAGTGATAAGTGTATTTTAATTAGCTCTCTGATGGAGAAGATTTCAGCTTTAGAGGGGCGCATCAACACACTAGAGAGGATTAGCAATAGCTATAGTAGTAGTATAGTAGTAGTGTTTCTGTTGAGGAAAATGGATGCCTTAGGCAGAGATAGAAACCCTCTAACTCCGGCATTAGAGTCCTCAAAATGGGGTGAATGGCTGACGACTCGGTGGCATAGTCACAAAGCCAAAGCTTACACTAAGGCTTGCTCACAGAAGCACCACTCCTCTCCACTTCACATGTCTAACAGGTTTGCTCTCCTCATTGAAGCACCTGCTGAGAAACCTGAAAGAGCTCCGGTTATAGAAGACTCCATTTTAAGGCATGTAAAACTAGCTAGGCCTTTAGGGGCTCCAGCAGCACTGGATAGGTGTATTCCGGGAGCCGGACATAGCAGGCAATCTTAAGGTCTAAGGCAAGCATAGGTACTCAAAGGTAGATTTACAGGTAGGAGCTAATGATATATGCATTTGTCAATCAGAGGTTACTAAGAGTAATATTGTAGAGGTGTGTAAATTAGCGAAGGCGATGTCCGATGCTGTAGTATGCTCTGGCCCCATCCTAATGAGGTGTGGCAATGTAGCTTACAGCAGGTTATGGTCTCTGAACTGCTGGATGTCCAGGTGTTGCTCTGAACAATGTGGGATTCATACAGTAGATAATTGGAGCACTGTTAGGATGCGTCCCTCATTTCTTATAGCACATTGTTTAAGAACAGGCCTAGTTAATCGGTGAAAATACAAAGCCAGGGCCAGGGAACAGTCTAAATATTAAACCTAGAAAATATAGTCACAGTGCCTCAATCAGAAGCTATCTTAGACCATTATCTCATTTTATTTAAAGTGCGCTTTGGACACAATATTTACAATTTGCCATGTCACCGTGTTAAACGTACATTAACATACTGCAGAGAGACCAACAGTCTCCCAGAATCCATGATTGGATCACCCACAGAACTTGATCAGATGACTGACTATTTAGTCAGTGTTTCACTTCACACTAGATATTGTAGCTCCACTTAAAAGGAAAGTAATTAGAGAGAAACAACTTACACCCTGGTAGAATTAAAACAATCAGCTAGGAAATTAGAATGTAAAAGGCGTCAAGCTAAATTAGTATTTCATAGCCACAAAAAATCTCAGTGCTGCTAGATCAGTGTATTTCTTCAGCCTTATTAAAGATTAATGAAAATTTTCATTTAATAAATTAACAAGGAATATAAACACTGTCAAAAAGCGCACACCATCTATTTGTAGCAATAATGACTTCATAGATTATTTCAACGGAAAAATTGAGTCACATGTCTGCCCCGCCCTTGTCTCTTGCTGCCCGCTTCTGCACACCTGTTCCTTATGTGTCTCATCATGATTTACTATTTAGTTGAGCCACGTTGCCTTAAGCAGCGCGGAATCCTCTGGTGTCTTTGGTTGTTTTGTCCTGTTGTCCTGTCTCTAATGGAGTGACTTAATTGAATCCATGGACTGTCAGGACTCAGCCCAGGCTTTGGCCACGTGCATTTGTTTATGTTTTGTGTCACATGTCTGCCCCGCCCTTGTCTCTTCCTGCCCGCTTCTGCACACCTGTTCCTTACAGTATGTGTCTAATCATGATTTAGTATTTAGTTGAGGCACGTTGCCTTAAGCAGCATGGAATCCTCTGGTGTCTTTGGTTGTTTTGTACTGTTGTCCTGTCACTAGTCTGTGTTAATGTTTCATGTTTTTTTTAGTTAATAAATCCCGTTTTATTTGAGCTATGCTGCATTTGGGTTGTTTTTATTTCCCTGCCCCGTGACAATAGCACAGAGACAGCGCTGGTTAAAGTGGTAAATGACCTGTTACTGGCCTCTGATCAGGGTTGTGTCTTTTTGCTGGTGTTACTTAGTAATCTTAGTACAGCTTTTGATACCATTGACCATGTTATTTTACTTGACAGGCTAGAACATGTTGTTGGTGTTAAAGGGACAGCCCTCTCCTGGATCAGGTCTTATTTGACTGATCGTTATTAGTTCAAAGATCTAAATGGTGACTACTAAACTGCTTTGAGACAATAGGAAATTGTGTGAAGGACATTAGAAAATGGAGGCAAACCTGCAGTCCACATGCAGTTAGATGTAAGCACCAGTTAATATGTGCTACAGAGGTCCAGCTTTATGAAAATCTGTGAAATGAAAGAAGGCATTGAACTACTGAACATAAGGTCATGTGTTCAAATCTCAGGAACACCAGTTTGCCACAGATGGTCTCCCAACTGCTCCGTTGAATAAATGAGGTAAATGTAAGTCACTCTAGATCTGGAACGGGCATCTGCCAAATACTGTAAACGTAAATGACTGTGTGTAAAAGGGTGAAGCTGAGTTCCCCAGTGGATTCAAAAGGGTAGGGGCTGAGTTGGCATGTTCAGGCAGTTCATGATTTACTGGTTGATGAAGTTAGCAGCTGATCCAAAGCTGACCAATGCTTCCAATACAGAGAGCATGTCTGTATTATTTTGTGACTTGGTGAGATAATGAAAGATACAAACTCACTTATTGGTGTAGGTGCTATGGCTCTTGCTTGAGACTGGACATACAGCTGTTATAAAACACCTTTAGAGAAATGTATTCATTCCAGTTTTAAATTTTTATTTTTTTTCCCCTAAAGAGCAAAACAAAAGTTATCATGCCATGGAAATACTCATTTAAGAGAAAAATATAAAAAAAAATAAAGAAAAAAAACATACGAGTGTAGTTATCATTGTTCAACAAAATTAAGTATCAACAAAATTAAAAAGGACAACTTACAGTTTATGTAGCTCCATGGTCCTGGAGGAACGTTGTTTCATTTCAATATATATATATATATATATATATATATATATATATATATATATGGTTGAAATGACAATAAAAGCTTCTTGACTTGACATGTTCAGTGATGATGACTTAGCATATCAATACTGTCTTAATGTCATCCAAGAACGAATTTCTGCAGCCATCTTTAGGATGTTGACCTAATCAAAAGTTTACATCTCCTTGAATGTTTGGCTACATTATAAACACACTGGTCGACACACAGAGCTTTAAATGGCTATTAAAGGGACGTTTCCACACCTGTGACTGATTGTAATTGTAATTAGTGTCTGTACATAAATAGTCAGTGAGTTATTCAGCTCATTAGGTGATGCACTGACCTGGCTGGATACTGCACCATGGGGAAGACAAAAGAACTGCCAATGGACCTGCGTAATAAAGTAGAGGAACTTTATAAAACAGGAAAAGGATATAAAAAGATCTTAACACTTAAAAATGCTAGTCAGTACTGTTCAAACTCTGATAAAGAGGTGGAAAATAAGAGTCTCTGTGTATACAGCTTCTGGAGCAGAGGCATGTGGAGTGAGGAGACCATAAGTGAACTTTATAGTCATAGCCATAAATGCTATGTGTGGAGAGGGGGTGAGGCCTATGGTGAAAAGTACACCAAACCATCTTAATCTACCCTCTAAATAGGACTGACATGCTTCTTTAAACAGATTATGTCAGAAGCAATCAAACCTTTTCTAAAAGTAATAAGCTCCTCCCTTACCACTGACTATGTACCTATATCTATATCTGTTATTAAACCCCTGATTTTCTCAAACTGACCTCGAACCCTGTCAGCTGTCAAACTATGGGACAAAATCAAATCTCCACTTTATCTCTAAGACCCTAGAAAAGGTTAATGCAGTTAATGTTGTGCTCATCAGTCAGGATTTGGGCCTCATCAAAGCACAGAGACAGCACTGGATTGTGTTGCTTGATTTTAGTGCAGCTTTTGACACCAATGACCATGCTATTTTATTTAAAATGTTGGCATTAAGGGAACAGCCCTATACTGGCTCAGGTTTCAACTGACTCTTAATTTGTAGATATAAATGATGACTTCTTTACTACACAAACTAAAGTTCCAAGTTCAACAAGGTTCTGTTTTAAGTCCATTACCTACTACAATATATATATGCAAACTATGCATAAAATTGTTCATAAATGTGGTCCATTACACTGTTCTACTGTTAAACTGATGAAACACAGTTAATAAGCAAAAATCCACGTGTTTTTAATATTATTCTAAAAAACACTAAACACTTTATTAGAAACACTAATCTAATACTGGGGAGCATCTCCTATTAGTCTCACAACAGCCTAACTTCATTGTAGTATGGATTCCACAAGTTATTGAAAACATTTGGTCCATGTTGACATGAACACCACACAATTCCTGCAGATTTTCCATGTGTAAGTTCATATTGTCTATCTCCTATTCTAGCATATCTGAAAGTCATCTTCAGAGACTGGGAAGTCCACTGGAGATACCTCAACCCATTGTTTGAGTTCGAGATGACTTTTTTGTGACATGATTCATTATCCTTTTTATTATCTTTAGATGATGGGAAAATTGTGGCCATGAAAGGACACGTGATCAGCAACAATACTCAAGTGATCAAGCGATAATAGATTATAATTAACGCCCAAAGTGTACAAAGAAAATGTACCTAAAGAAAACATTACCCACACCATCACAACACCTCCACCAGTCTGGGCTGTTTACACAAGACTAAGTTTTGTTACTGTAGCCTTTCTGTCAACTCTATTCAGTCTAATCATTCTCCATTGACCTCTCTCATCAGGGCCATTCTGTCCGCAGAACTGCAACTCACTTGATTTTTTTTTTGTTTTGTTTTGCACCATTTGGAGTAAACTTTTGTTGTGCATAAAACTCACAGGAAATCAGCTGATATAGAAACACTTAAATCAGATAATTGTGCAACATCAAAATTAGTGAGATTTTTTTCTCATGCTGATAGTTGGTGTAAACACTTGATTTTATGCATTACATTGCTGTCACATGGTTGGATGATTTGATAATTGCATGAACAAGAAGGTGTATGTATGAATTGACTATAAAGGAATCAAATTTTTATAACAAGTAAATATAATAATTATATACATTTATAATTAATTAGGCAATACGTAAATATCCAGATTTTTTTTGTAAATCTGCTTCATAAAAACATGAGTGAGAATGTGTGGCGCTGAAACACTCCACACTCTTTCCTTACATCACTTCTGCATTCTATCATTTTGATATACTATCTCTCTCTCTCTCTCTCTCTCTGAAGGACAGAGGGTTTCCCACATCATGGAGTTGCTATAGTAACACCGCAGAGAGATGGAGAGGGAGGGAAGGAGAGGACAAAGCAGAGAGAGAGAGAGAGAGAGAGAGAGACAGAAAGAAAAGCAAATTCTGACCTGACAGACATCTGGCTTTTATTTTTTCTTTCACAGAAACACACACAGACACGCGCGCACACACACACACACACACACACACTTCAGTGTGCAGGTAAGATGAAGACAGCTGTGTGTGTGTGTGTGTGTGTGTGTGTGTGTATGTATGTGTGTGTCTGTTTAAACATATAAATATCAGAACCAATGTCATGATTTTGCTGCACTGCATCATGTGACCCGACAGGCTCGAAAAAGAGGCGGAACTTTAGAAAAGCACAATGTCCAGGTTTTTATTGGTAAAGTTCAGTGTAGCGAATGACACTCACACACAGAAGCTTTTGGCACAACCTTTGACCTCTGACCTTCAACCTCGGACATCATCATCATCATCATCATCTCAGCAAATCCCAGCCTTTGACTTGTATCAAATTAAAAACAGACAAATAATCATAAAAACAACAAAAACATTTCAATATTCTCCATACAAATAACAACAAAACAGGATGAAGCAGGAGAGCAAATGCTGCATCTGTTTTGTTCCTGAGAGTGAGACAGTGAGTGAGAAGAGGAGAGATACAGGGTGTGAGACGGGAAGAGAGACATGGGAATGGACAAATAAAGAGGAGAGACATGAAGAAGGAAACATGTAGAGGTGAGACAGAAAATAAGAGAGAGAGAGAGAGAGAGAGAGAGAGAGAGAGAGAGAGAGAGAGAAGGGGTTATAGGGGAGGGGCAATCACAAAAAAGAGAAATGCAAATGCTTCCATATCCTTCTGTCTTTTTTAATACTGAACGAGGATTATTCACACTGACAGTCGAAAAATAGAGAATATTTACATCTATAGATTTATTTACATGGGAACAGGCGGAAAAGTGAACAAGCACTCAGGAGAGAGAGAGAGAGAGAGAGAGTCATGGTGGGAAAGAAAAATGAAAAATAGAGAGAGAGCCAGATTGGAGGAGAGAGATAGAATGCAGAGACAGAATGAAGGAAAGAGAGATAAAAAGCAAAAGAGGCTTTAATGAGTGTTGAATGCAGAATCGCAATCTGATTTTACTGATAAAACTTTACAATTTAATGCAGATCAAACTTCCAGTCTATCTCTTTTCAGACCAAGTCCAGGAAACACTAATGACACTTTCTAATCAAGGACTAATCAGACTTTCTAATGCAATAATGATGACACTTTCCAGTCTAATACTGATCAGAAAAATGTTAATGATCAGATTTTACAATCTAAAACTGATCAGATTTTCCATTCTCACGCTGATCAGATGTCCCTTCTGACTTTACAATCTAACACTGATCCAATGATTAGCCTTTAGACTTACACAGATCAGACATTCCAATATAACTCTGTTCAGACATAAATGCTAAAGGTCATATTTCCCAATCTCACATTGATCAGACTTCCTTATCTACCCCGAGTTTCTGATATAGTAGGACTCAGATCTTTGATGTTAACAACTTGGATCAGACAGTCTGCACAAAATCAAGCATGACAGAGAGAAGTGCTTCCTCAGGGTCAGTTGAGGGTCCTTTATGTGCTGGTGCATGATGGGAAATGTAGTCCTGTTGGATGTTGAGGCAAATGAGAGATGTGTGATCTGAAAAAAGCTCAGGGTTCACTGAGTCCTGAAGCTCTGTGTGATTTAATACAGTATCTCTCTGCTTCTCTCTCTCACTCACGCTCTCTCTCACACACTTGCACACACACACAGAGAGAGAGAGAGAGAGAGAGAGAGAGAGAGAGAGAGAATGAATTAATATGTTTGCTTGGAGTCTGTGTGTGTGTGTGTGTTTGTGTGTGTGTTGGTATTCTGGTGGTAATAAGAGCACACTGACCCACTCTAAAACCCAATGACATCTTAATCTCAATAATTTAATCAATCATTGGATCAAATTAAAAAAATAAAAATAATGCACAATTAAATGACCTTTTTATCTCCTGGTACACTACAACAGAGCACACACACAGACACACAGACACACACTCCTACTGTCTCAGCAAACAGCTTAGCAACACCTTAACTGACATCACTAAATCCCAAAGCTCAGAAGAGCACTAATGCCCAGAATGAATTTCTACATTGTTACAGATCCATACAGCCCTAATTACTATAAACACTTAATTCCTAAGAATAACCTTTACAACATGTTGTGGTTGTTCTTTCAGCTGTTCCCTGTCTGGGGTCACTACAGCAGGTCAGCTGGTCCGTATGTTCGATCTGGCACGTTTTACACCTGGTGCCCTTCCTGACGCTACACCAGAACCCTTTATAAACCCAATCTCTTATCTACTAACCTTCAGAACCTTAAATCATTTACCTCAATTTAAATTAAAACCATAACCCCAAATTATAATGAAACAACTACAGCTGTATGCTACAACCATGCACCCCATCCTCTAGATCTTATAGTATTTCCTAAACCCTTAGCCCTAAAGCACAGACACATTAAATCATAAACATTAACTAACAGCAAACCCCAAAATTATAACCTCAACCTATAACTCTGATCTCCATAACTTGTGTTTGTCCTTAACTCTCTCATTTAGCCTTTAGTGCAGCTCTATGAACACACCAGAACACCAGCACATCCTTTATATTTCCTTTAGGCATCTGAGTGATCTGCCTCATCTTCATCATATGTGTGAACAAATATGTGTGACTTATTTAGTCTTTGTAAAGATATGTGTTTAAAGATTATGTTTGAGGTGAGGACTTTAAATATAACTAAACAAGAACACTACTCATGAGTTATACGCATGTGGGAGTGAAGTTTTTTTTTAAATAGAGACGTTTTTTGGTTACACTTAAAATTTCTGTCAAACGTAAGCGCATGATATCAGATTGATGGAAGAGCAGAACTAGGTCTGCTACATCTTCTGAAAGTTTGATGTAACCACAAAATGTCATGCTGAAATTATGTAACTACGTTAAAAAAACAATGGAATGCCATTTGAGGCCAATATTAACTATGTAGATATGACACTAATAATATCGCAACTTTGCATCTTATTCATTGCACATTAAACAGAGACATTGAGGATTGAAAGGATAAAATAATAAATTAACTTTTCACTGTATGTAAGATGACTTGCACTCAGTCTGTTTAGCCTTTAAACTGGGGACATGTTTACTTTACAGAAGAGGGCAAAGAATTAACACAAACACTGACATTATTTTATTATTCTCCAGATCAGTTAAAAGTAAAAATAATCTTCTACATCTGACACACATTAGGATTTTATGACCTAGATTTGGTATCTTGTGGATCTATTCAACTGTGCACACATAAACCATATTTTCAGTCTTCATTTCTATCCCTGAATTTTTTTAAGGGTTAAAGGTCAGTGTTTGAGTTTAAAATCGGTGGTCAAGATACTATTGAAAAACCTGTTTTGGACACTACAAACAGGTGATTTTAATAAACTCAGAAAATCCACTTGAGCAGCTGCATTATTTGGCAATGAAATATCCCTGTGTATGTATTGAAAGTATTTACTTTTGCACTCTGACTATGATGTGTGTTTACTGATGTGTTTGTGTTTGTTGATGTGGTGAAAATGAAAATAAAATGGATGTTTACGTTAATGTTGACTGATGACATAAATAGACAGAAAAATTCTGAAAACGCAACAAGAAACTCAATTTGTCTACAGAATGTTCACATACACCCACACACACACACTTTCTTTACATGTACTCATGTACCATCAAGTGTATTTGAAGTTGCGGTTAATAAACCGAGGCTCATTTTGTGCATTTAAATCCTACAGCTCAGCAGTCAGAGAGTGGATGGATGGATGTGTGTGTGTGTGTGTGTGTGTGTGTGTGTGTGTGTGTGTGTGTGTGTGTGTGAGTGTGTGTTTTGATGACTAAAGTCTGTTTCAGTTTTAGTATAAACTCACAATCTATATCACACATAAATGGTGTAAGGAGACAGATCTGTGATGTTCTCCTCTGTAAGCATGTGTGATTTTGTACAGTTTCTTCAGTGTTCCTCGCCTGTGGCAAAACAACACGTAAGGAATTAACGCTACTTGGATTATAGACTATATTTTATACACAGATACAACTTTGTAGAAACTGCAAAACAAAAGGCGTTTACTTTGGCACATCTCGCAGTAGTGCCAATTCCGTCGCATTTCTTTGTACAAACGATGTGTTTGATTTCATAATCCTCAGAGTCCCCAAAACAAAACTTCCATAAATGTCCATATACTGATATTCACTGGCTCCTTAACACTTTAGTGTGTATATGTTTGTGTGAGTGTATTTATATCTGTGTCTCCTGAACACTCTCCTTGGACCCATTGGACAACAGCAGAGGCTCATTTTGAGAGCTGGGGGTGTGGCTTAAGCTCTTCAGTGTTCCATGGAAAGTCATCGTCATTGGGATTGGAATAGGTAATGGTGGAGAGACAGATCCAGCAGTAGTTGAGTCGACAGATGTGGCTGTCTGATTGGTGGATGAGGCCTGTTTTTTAGATGAGGGGCTTGTCTTGTTGCCAGTTTGGCCCACTCCCATGTTAAGTCCCAGGATGTTGTTGTTAAAGTGGTGTGATTTGTAGTAGTGATTAACATGATCTGAGCGCCCAATGTTGGGCAGTGTGATAATTTCAGGGTCGTGGATTCGAAGATTTGTTCCAGGTCCTCCCCCAGTTCCTGGGCCTGCCCCGGAGTGAAGGGTAGAGCCACCTGCAATGCCACTGGCACCCCCTGCTGGCCCCATTTCATCCTCAACATTGATGATCTCAATGGTACGGGCAGGACCATGATGCTTGTGCAGCTGGTGCTGCTTCCTCAGTTTATAGAAAACCACAAGCATCACAGCAGCCATAAAAGTGATGGCTACAAAGCAGCCAATTATAATCTTTGTTGTCTTCATTACATCCTCAAGTCCTGAAAGATTAGCAACATCAGTGATGGAGACTGTGAAAGGGCGCTCTGGAGCTCGAGTAACATGGGGTGACAGGGAAGATGGTACCGATCCAGAAGGTCCCGTTGAGCCTGATGATGCTGTTGGGCCTAGATAACCGATAAAGGTCTCATTGACAAATTGCCGAGCAGAGTCATGAACTTCCTGCCCTGTTTCCACGGTTTCCACAGTGACTGTTGTAAAATAACTGTATCCATTGCCAGGATCGGAGGCAGACACATTGAGGACAGCGGTAGCCGTGGTGTTTCCAGCAGAGTTAGTCACCATGCAAGTGTATGGCCCAGTATCCTGCATGGTGACATTAGTGAAGTTCAGGGTGCCATCATGTAACACTGAGATTCGTACTTTGTAAGCACCATGGGTCATCAGGGTTCCATTAGGGGTCAACCAGTTCACAGAGGTCATGGATGTTCCAGTTCGGCATTTCAGCTCTGCTGCCATTCCCTCAGTCACATTCAGGTCAGTTGGAGGCTCCACGATCACAGGGGCATAGCAAGTGAAGTCTCTCTGATCCAGGTCTCCAATGTAGCGTCCTTTGGTGCCAGGTGGAGCATGGCAGCGGGCACAGCATGTGGAGTTATCTGGTACAGTCTCTTTCAACCACCAACTGAGCCAGAGAACATCACAGTTACAAACCCATGGATTGTGGTTCAGGTGAACCCTTTCAAGTTGCTGCAGTGGGGTAAAAAGGTCATGCGGCAGTGAATGCAAAGAATTGTGGGAAAGATTAAGTTCCTCTAGATTCTTCAGATCATCAAAAGCATTGCGTTCAATTAGCGAGATGCGTGAGTGCATAAGCCACAACTTGCGCAGCGAAACAAGACCTTGGAATGATCCTGGACGGACTACACCTAGCTGGTTCCCAGAAAGTTCAAGTTCCTCTAGTTTCACAAGTGGCGTCAAGTTTGGAACATCTTTCAATCCACACATTCCCAAATTCAGGAAGCGGAGGTTTACTAGTCCTTCAAAGGCTGCTTCTGAGATGAAACTAAGCTTTCGGAGTTCACCGAGGTCCAGACGTCGGAGAGAAGGTACGCGATGGAAAGCATAGGCTGGGAGAGTTTCTATTGGATTATTTCGCAGCCAGAGTTCACGCAGTTTACTGAGATATTCGAATGCTTGTGATGGGACCAATGGCAGACGATTATCGAAAAGCTCAAGTGTGATGAGGTTTGGGAGGCCATTAAATGCCCCAACTTCAATCTGACGAATGTGATTCTTTGAAAGCTGAAGGATCTCCAGGTGACTCAGGTGTTTAAAGGTGTCAGATTTGATCATCTACAAAAAGACAGAGACAGGG
Source organism: Tachysurus vachellii (assembly GCF_030014155.1). NCBI lineage: Eukaryota > Metazoa > Chordata > Actinopteri > Siluriformes > Bagridae > Tachysurus > Tachysurus vachellii. The sequence continues at coordinate 404,085 of NC_083464.1, read as the reverse complement.
TGAGATAAAGCAACATTAGCAACAGTAGAATATAATTAAATGTCTTGTGTTTTCAGTGAGCGTGGATCATGGAATGTTCTTTTCACTTGGCATAACTATATTGTTAAGAGAATAATACCTATGAAGTTCCTAGATTATATAGATTATGCAGCCCTGAAATAGCCACCTCATTAAGTATTTATAAGTTGTAACTAGCTGAAAATATTCTAGATCATGTTATCTTACATTTAAAAACTATTAACCAGTTTTTAATTGTTTTTAAGATTATACCTTTTGTTTTATTATTTTTTAAGAACAGATCAGATAAATTTATTTTTCATTTATAAATACCGAGTCTCTATTAAATTTATATTAAAAATAATACATTTTAATAAAATCCAGCAGAATATAATAATATACTAATGTTAGTCCCAGTACACTAAACTGATTGACCTGCAATGCTGATATTTACTACAACAACACTCCGATTGTCTGTGTTCACTACATAACATTCCAGTTCTAGTAACAGTAGATTATAAACCAATACTACACTTACTATAGGCTCCCGGTTAGTCTGTGTTGCCATGCCAACACACAATGCACTATTCAGCTGTAGCTTCTTTGGGAACTTTTTTCTTTCACTGAGTAAAACTAAACCGAATATTCAGACATTTTGTGTCTCTGTCCATCATCATGCTTTGTTTAGGTTTCTCTGTCACTACTACCATATTTACGGCTGTCCTGTGAGTCTGGTATCATCCTTTTGGTGGTTTTTAGATGAACATCTCTTTAGCATCAGCATCTCTAGCAGTAGCATCTCTTTATATCATCCTAGATTTTAATAACAAATTTCTCACACTGACCAAACTTCATCATTCATCATTGATCTCACAACCAAAGAATTATTTTATGATGTGTGATTTTAGACTGTGAAAGCAAGGCCTGTAAATGTAAAGTGTGCACCAGAGTTTTTTAGGGTGCACCAGCCTAAATGAATCTTTACAAAACTATGACTAAGGTAAGCCTAATATTACATATAGCAAACACCTTGTTCAGTGTGCTGGGTGTAGCATGTTTAATGATTCTTTCCTTTGATTCCTAGTAGCTATATTTATGATCAATGTATATTTGTTAAAACTTAGATGGAAAAGACTGCAGCATTAGAGCTGAATATCCAGAATCAAGAGAGGTGTAGTGAGGGTGAGAGCATAGGTTTTATAGAGCAACTACAAGTTGATTCATGAGAATGTTTATTCTCATGCATTCAATTTAGTTAACTCTATTCCACAAGCCAGGGCACCAGATATTGCAGGTAACGTTAGAGTCTTAAGAAAGCATGTTTTCAAAGACAATATAAGACAATAATATTAACAATATATGCTTTTGTCAGACAGAAATTATGAAAAGTAACATTGTACAAGCTAAGAAAAGTTGTCTCAGTGTGGCATGATAATGTAGCTTATGGTGCATTTACATTTATGGCATTTGGCAGACACGCTTATCCATAGCAAAGTGGGTTATCATAATTGAACTGCTTGATGTCCAGATGGTAGGTAGGCTGTTAGATAATTGGAGTAGTTGAGGCCTGCATGTTAGGACGGGACGGTGTCCACCCCACTCGGGAAGGTGCTGCTCTTATTTCTTGCAGCATAGCACATAGTATTAGAACTGGCATAGTTAATCGGTCATAATCCAGTTCTGGGGCCAGGAAGCAGACAAGCAGGCTAATCCAATAAATTAAATTTTTATATCCAATTTATTTGAAAAAAAAAAAAGAAATAAATATATATAAATATAATAATAATAATAAGAAGAAGAAGAAGAAGAAGAAGAAGAAAAATGAACAAATGAATATATATATTTAAAGTTTAAAATTCATTAATTTATTATATATCTATCCTTATCCCTAATGAGCAAGCCAGAGGACAAAACAGCAAGGAAAAACTCCCTGAGATGATATGAGGAAGAAACCGTGAGAGGAACCAGACTCAGAAGGGAACCTCATCCTCATTGGGTGACACTCTACAGTAAATAGTGTAAATGTAAATAATATAAATGTCAATAATGTCCTTTACAACAGTTTAAAATAGTGCAACTGAGAGCTGCTGAGGAACTAATGGGTCATTGTAAACTGTGAGTTCACCACAGATTTACCACATTAATTCCTTCCTGTCAAAGTCTTCAAATGATCGCTGATAAAGACCAGAACATACAGCTGACTGACACAACATTGGTTCAAGGTATGACTTTCTCTGTGTGGCTCCATCCACAACAATCCCACGACTCACTGGCTGACCATGCAGATCAATCCCTGGCAGGGTGACCACCGGGCAACGAGACTTCAACCAGGTGTAGAACGTCAGATAGGAAATAGTTTGCTATCTGCATTGAGTCGTCACCCAGGGTTCACAATATAGAGACTGTGTCTGTTTCCCAAGCTAAACAAACATTTATAAACACTCAGAAAATTAGTTTTTGTAACCTTATTAGCATAAAATTAGATTAAAGTGAATGAACAGCCAGCATCTTATATAAAAGAGTTCTTGCATTTAAAGCAGTTACTGTTAATGAAATGATTACTGATCAGAAGGTTTGTGTTCTGTGTTTAACAGAAACATGGAATAAAAGCAAACAAGTTTGTTGCATTAAATAAAGCTTGTCCACCTGGTTATAGTTATAAATTTCAGTCATGTAAAAACAGTCATGGCTGATGTATATAACTAGTTAGAGGACTGCTGTGGACAGGGCCACCTGAAGGCTGTCAGGTTATCTTTGAGCTACTGTTGCACTGGTCAGCTTTGTGGATGTGTCTTCATCAGCGATCATTTGAAGACTTCAGAAGGAATTTGTGCTGGGTCTGTGGTGAACTCGGAAATTGCACTAACCTGTTCATTCCTCAGGACCTTTGTGTTGCTTAATTCCACTCAATTACAAACTGTTGTAGAAAGGACATTACTTACATTGACATTATTTCCTGTTTATTGTTACCTAAATGAGGATGAGGTTCACTTCTGAGTATGAGGATGAGGTTCACTTCCTCTCAAGGTTTATTCCTCATATCATCTCAGGGAGTATTTTTCATTGCTCCATAACCTCAGACTTGATCATTAATTGTTAGAGATAAACAGTAACTTAATTGTAGACCTTAAACTTTTAAATTTTTCATACTTTATATAAATCTGCTTTGAGACAAAGTGAGTTATATAAATAAATTAATTGCATTGAAATAAATTCAGACTAGCAGTAGCTGGTAAGTAGCAATAACTAATAGCTCAGTGGTTAAAATGTTGGACTGTTGATTGTATGGTTGTGAGTTTGAACCCTAGGACCACCAAGCTGCCACTGCTGGGCCCTTGAGCAAGGCTCAATTGTATAAACAAAATGTAAGTCACTCTGGATAACGGCATCAGCTAAATGTTTTCAGTGTAAAATAGTTGTTTCCACTTGTTTTTTTACAGACTAATATCCTTAATTTCTGGTTTCAAAGAGGTAAATTGTTTGAGACTTTAAAATTAATTTCCTTAATCGACAAGACCCACTGAGAACGGTTCCATTCTAAAGTGTCCATTCTAGATTCAATAAGGGTTATGTGGAATGTAATAGGACCCACTCATTACAGTGAAAAGAGTCTTGATTTATTAACAACATCCAGTTCAAATGTAGAAAATATTCTCACAGTTACCCAGTCATAATATGTGCACTTTGCCATGTTACTGCATTAAACATACCTTCACATCTATTGTACATAGTTTAATCAGTTATCTCCAAGAGATATCAATTTTGGTTGGATTAATGTCTGACTTCATGAAACATGACTAAGTAGATGACATAGACATGACATAGACTGTGTAGTTCCACTTAAAAGAAAAATAATAAGAAAGAAAAACTTGCAAACTGCTACAATGATAAAACACACTCCCTAAAAGCTTCAGATGTGCTGTATAGTTAAATATAACAAAACTAATCCTGAATTCTTACAGACAGTCAAATCTTTTCACTGAATGTTGATCTGTGTATGATTGTGTATATAACCAAAAAAATCGAATTTGAATACTTGCATCATGGAATATTGCAACAATCATAAAATGTATCTAACCTTATCCCTAACCCTAGAATTTAGGCCTTATCATAGTACTGAAACACTACAGCTAAAAGACATAGAATTTCTGTTTCTCCCACATTTTCTACATTACAGGACAAGAGCACACCTAATAATGTGTTTTTGAGCAGGTACAAGTTACTCCCGTAAGATACCAGTCCTTCTGCCATTTCAACCTGCCTGATCCATCGTGATGCCCTACTTCTGCTTGGAGCCATGTCCTTCCTCAGATAGTATAATGACTGCACTTGTCAAAAACATTTCTTTCTCAACTCTCAGTCATTAAACAGTCACTAACCTCTTTTTGATAAAATAAATGTAAAGCTAAAACTAATAAAATCTGGCTTCTTACATTTGTTTAAAGCTGCTTTGGGGCAAAATATAGTTATAAAACTAAACTGAATTTAACTGAATTAGTAACTTGCTGTTGTCAGCATTAATGTCATACTAACTTTTCCCAATTTTCCTGAATTTAATGTGACTTTAAAATCAGTAAAAAATTTACACTTAGAACGAGGGACAATACAATTCATATTAATTTCATATTTGTACTTGAATATGAAGACTTGCCTGAGTGGACTTTATTTACTTTTATGTGGGTGAGCTCGAATGAGCACTCATGTAGTTGGGCAGAAGTAGGCTATTGGTTCTGTATGAAGTAGGTATGGAATTTTGAGCATTTGCCTTTATTTAGTTCAGAGCATTTATATTTATGGAGCTTAGAGTAGGAATCTTCAATTTTCTCTGCAAATGTCTGTTGTGGCTTCAGGGTTTCATTACAACCAAATCAGGAACCACAGCTGATTCAACTTGTTTAACCAGTTGACCATAGTCTCCAAGCAGCTCTCACATGTATTAATACATGTACTGTACTTGGATGGCATGTTAGCCTGCAGCCACACTGAAACTTTGTGGATAAATCTGAAGACGCCTCATTAAGAGCATTTACCTGTATAGAGTTTTCCTGCAGGTTGAGGTATCGTGTGTTGACTGAGATACTTTGTGGGACTTCATCCAGTCCCTTTCTCGTACAAATCACCCGACTTGCCTGATTGGAGCAGCTACAGGGGGCAGGGCATGGAGGAGTTGCCTCAGCCAGCGGGGGTCCACTGAAATATGGCCATAATAAAAGCTGGACTAACCAGATGAGGGGAAAGGGGCTACAGAGGCCTGTTAACATGGCAGCCCACATGGCCAATGAGTCATGTCCTTCCCCCTTATTCCAAAAAATCTGATTTATCAGCACTGGAATGGCAGGAGGTGTTGGACAATTTTTTAAATATTCATTATAATGTGCAAGTGGGCCAATGAGAATTGAACTGCCCTGTAAGTAGTTTCAGCCCTCAGTCGTCTGAGGAGAGATGTCTCACCACTGCAAAGAGAAAAGAGAGAAAGACACACACATAAACACATAAGTAGTAATTAGTAACTTAATGTTAAACTTTAAATTATTATTTTTTTCAGTTTCTATACTTCTGTAAAGCTGCTTTGAGACAATGTGACTTGTTAAAAAACAATATAGAAATAAATTGAATTGAATTGAAAATAAGGGGAGGGGTAAAAGGTTAGCAGTGTCATTATAGTGCATACATGCATCAGAATTATATTTTAATTACCAAAGCAAGTTAGCCATAAAATTCAGGGCTGATACCAAGTGCTGATTTTATTTTTAACATTTTCCTCATTTACACTCACTTTATTCGCAATTTTATTCCCAATGCTCCCAGTGTTTACCAAACTCTAATGACACAAATCAGGAATATGCAAAGTGTGAACAAAGATATTAAGGAATACCAGGAAAAGGGAACCATAGAAACTAGGACACAACTGGAGAATTAGAAATAGGAACAATGAAACTATCGACAATCTGAAAACTAAGAGACACAAGAAACATTGATGGACTAGATTTGAAAAACCTGGAAACAACAGGAAGCAATGAACCTTGGGAACTTGTTGAAACTACGAAAATAATCCGAGAAATCTTGAATCCATGGAAACCAGTTTAGGAACAACAATGAATTTAACTGAGACTAGGTGTGAATGGTGATAAGGGGGTGCACAATAGTGTACCAATAGTTTCTGCAATAATATTTTCAGACATACGTGTTCAGTAATGTAGACACCTGTAGTAGTTCTAATCAATTCACACAGGATAAATTCTGTCTGAATAAATCACAGAACATGCCTATATATACAGATTCTTATTACACTTATTTAGTATTATATTTAGGGTACTACACACACCTCAATTTAATACACACATTTTTTTGTTTACTATATGCCTACTATTGGTTGACAATTAGCAGGTCACATGACCACATATCTGTAGTCTGTACCTGTGCTAAGAACTAGCTTAGTAACTTACCTAAGACAACCAGAAGCATTTACATATTTATATCATTTATTGCTTAGCAATTTGGGTCCATGATGGTTTCTGTATTTGCATTCCATAAAAAAAGAGTTACTAACATGACAGATTCAAACTCAAATCCCAAAGATACTCCAGTAATGATTACATTACACATTCACACATGGAAAACTAATGACATGGCAGTTATAAAGATTCTGAAACAGCATAAAAATATCTATTCTGCAGTGAGGTAAGTATCTGATCACATACTGTGGCACTTTAAGAACCCACTACTGATATCAATGCAGAGTTATGTAGTCCAAAAGAACACAATACACAAAACTTTATACAGGTCTGTGTATTCAGGTTTCAGTACACACACACACACACACACACACAGATGATGAACTGTACATCAAATATTTTTAACTGTTAATATTTTAGACTGATTGAACCCTGCTCTTCATAGAAAAAAGGAACGTGTGTGTTCGTGTGTATTTAATGAGAATCATATGGGCTACTAATTAAAATTCAGATATGAAGGAACTGGAGTATGCATTTGACATTATTATCACAAAAAATATTATTATTCTATGGCATGAAGGTACAGGAGTTAATGCCATGACTTCACAGACACACTAATTAATCAAAAATATTAGTAGCAGTTCAATTAGTTGTTAAATCATCCCACAGTTTGATAAATCACTGAATATTCTAGTGGCTAGACATTCTGTCTGGTGTATAAATAGGTTTCAAGTAATTAGCAAGTATATTTTTACGAACTTAGATAAAAAGTTCATTCTTATTTTTTAATCTAAACTATAGTTAAAGCTATAGCCAACATTCAGTTCAGTAAACATTAAACACATTCTTACTCCACAACAGGTACTTTTTGAGAGATTTATTTTTTATTTGCTTGAAACATAATGAATGAATCTAGCACAAATATGACAGTGTAAATTATGTAGTTTTAAATTTTATGTAGTATGTAAATTGTATTCTAGTTTTATATTAAACCAAATGATCATGTATTCTAACACACTATTATCGTTCTAGATCTTATCTGATTAATGAATCTCTAATTCTTTTTATAACCTTATTAAACAATGTAGAAAGTTAAACATTAGCATGTACTACATTATTTTGTTGATGTTTAAAGAAACGCATAATTTATTGTGCATCTATTTCAGAAAGCTAACCGTGTTAATTTACCATTCGAGAGCTTACCAACACTACTGATCATTTTAATCACGTATGTTTGTGCGCGCCCACGTGCCGTAAAGGACGAGCCACAGGGGCGTGCACGTGTGTATGTTCTGCACGGCAATGCTGTCGCTATGTAGTATGTATGTGCGCGCACATAAAGGACAGGAGCACCGGTGACGCGCTATGAGCTCTCTCTCTCTCTCTCTCTCTCTCTCTCTCCCGGGTGCGCGCACTCCGATCCCGGTCACCATGACAACGGCTGAGGATGATGCAGGATGCTGGGTGGCGGCGATGCGCGCGCGCGAACATATACCACACACACACACACGATAACAGAATAAGGAAAACAGCGAAAATGCTAAAAATGGTTCCTAAATATTTGTGCATACAATGTAAAAAAATGAAATAATTGTGAAAACATCGATTTAAATAAAAGCAAAGCAGAAGCACGCGCACATGGGCAGAAGACTATTAATGTTAATGACAGAAGGACTGCGGAGATTTACACAAACGCAGCCGAACAATTAGGCCTCATCACACACCACACACACAAGCGCGCGCGCACACACAAACAAGACGCGCACAGCCGTAATCTCTTAACACAGAGAATGAAAAAACGGCAAGATTTTAGGACGTTAAAATCGGCCTACACTGAAAATGTCGAACACACACACACACACGTCAGCGTTCAGTCCTGGGTAATGTAGGGGCGCCTGCACGCACAATACCGCCTTTATACAGCTCATTTTCATTAACATTCCCGACCATAAGAATTCAAAAATACACCATCATGATAAATCATCCACACACACCTCAGCGTGAATAAAGCAATAAGCGTCAATACCTCATCCGACAATCCTGCTCCTGCTCATCTGCGTTTTTATCCTCAGTAAATCCGTGAACCTGAGCAGGAAACCGGAGCGCGCGCGGAGCTGTGATTAGCGCACAAAACGCACGCGAGCTTCACATGCTGGATATTGCGCACAAGCAATGTGCAGGAGAGGGGGGGAGGGGCAGGCGCGGGATTACGGCTTACGCAAACTGCGTAGCGCAGAACACACACGCACACACACACACACACACTTCCGGGGTGTTGCAGCGCGTAGTCTCAGACTGGAGGTTAAACCTGTGTTAGTATGTGTTATATTGTGCTTAAAACATGTTCGTGTGTGTAACTGATTATCAGGTAAAGGTCAGCATACTCAAAGCTCAAATTAAGAAAGCAAATTAATGGTCAGTAACCCACGCAAACATACTTTAGCATTTGCCACCACTTTCAGACAAAGTTTTGTATATGTGCTCTGTACTCACTAGACCTTAAAAAAACCTTTTTCAATAAGCATTTTTCACTTTTCCATGAATTCCTACTTTGTGGAATGTCCAGACTAAACTTAAACTTAAATGGATAACCTAATCTAAAAATGCAGTTAAACATTGACATGTGAATAAACGTGCATCTCTGAACATGGATTCTATATAAATATTTTTCCTGAGCTGTCTTTAAAAGAAAGTGCTTGATTTGTTTTTCAATTGAGATCAATACCACAGCATTTAATTTTATAGGTGTTTGTTTCTGGTTTCTGTTTTTTGCCTGCCCTGCTTTGTCCATGTATTCCTCTAAGCTGAATTATTGGACTGTCTATTACTTTGTTTTCTGCCTGCCCTGCATTGCCCTGTCCTCCTCGGGAACTTGTCCCAGAGCACCACGGTCCATGAAATGCAGACACATATCTTACCATGGTCACCAATGAACTCATCCAGTGCCTCAGCGCTCTCTCCAGTTCATCTGCCCCTGCTCCTGCAACTCTTGAACCTCCTCCAGCTCAGTAATGACACTGTCCAAGGAGCTACACCTGCCTCACCCTAAGTGCTTCTATGGATTTCCAGGGCTGTGCGGCCTTTCCTGATGCAGTGTGCCATCATATTTGAGTTGCAGTCCTCTGCTTTTCCATCCCATCACTCCAAGGTGACTTGCGTTATCTTGCTACTAACCAGCAAGGACAGACGGTGGGAAAACTCCAAGTGGGAACATCAGTCAACCTTCTGCCCTTCTTATGGAGCATTTATAAATGCACTTCACAAGATTTAACACCACCACTCCCCAACAGGATGCTGCATGGTTGCTCTCTAGCCAAATATGCAGTGGGCTTTCTGATGGCTGTGGCTGATAGTGGATGGAGAGTCCCTGATTTGTAGGATGCCTTCTACAGGGGTTTGGCAGCTGAGGTCAAGGATGAGTTCGCCGTTCTTGAATTAACTCTGGATGACCTGATCACACTGGTCACTTGCATTGACCATCATATCCAGGAGTGCTGCTCTGAATAGGCTTCCCGCCACCACTGGCTCCCCAGTGCCCATCCTTCCACTTCATGCTCCCCACAGAGTTTAGCATCACTGGGAACCGCTCCTTGAGGCATCCTATCCTGTTCAGCCAATGGAAATCGGCCAGCAACACCATTTGTCACAGAAAAGGAGACTGTGTTCCCAGGGACTTTGCCTCTACTGTGAAGAGGCTGGTCAAATAGCTGCTTCATGTTTAGCAAATGGCTTTTATTGACTCTGTGGCATATTCTGAGTTTCTGGACAAGGAATTGGCTAACCAATTGGGTATTGAGACCGTTCCCTTGCCATCTGTTCTCCAGGTCCAAGCAATTCCATGTTCAGATTCCCTTGGCTTCAGAAACAGAAATTCTATTTGGACTGGACCAGCGGCCAATCCTGGACTGGGAAACCCACTGCCAATTTCATTGCCTAGACTCAGCATCCAGTTGCCAAGGAACCCCCACCGGATCTCAGTTCTGTGCATCCTGACTACCATGACCTGGGGGTCATCTTCAGCAAAACCAGAGCTTCGTCCTTTCCTCCCCATTGGCCCTTCGACTGTGCCATAGACCTCCCTTCAGCCATGGTACAGTACATCCAGGATTCAAGGCTGGCATCCTCCTCCCCTCTTCATTTCCACCTGGGGCAAGGTTTTGCTTTGTGGGGAAGAAGGATGGGTCCTTCTGCCATTGTAATGATTACCGAGGACTTAATGCCATCACCAGCAATAACCGGTATCCCCTGCCTCTCTTGACCTCTGCCTTTGAACTCCTCCAAGAAACCACCATCTTCTCCAAACTGGACATCCTTAATGCCTACCATCTTATATGTATTCAAACGAGAGACGAGTGGAAGGCCTTGGTTAATGATGTCAACAAGTTGGTCTTTGTGTATTTGGATGACATTGTCATCTTTTCTCACTCCCTGGAAGAACACAGACCTCTGTATATGAAAGCCGAGAAATGTGAATTCCACACACCCAGCACCAACTTTTTGGGCTTCATAATCCTGGCTGGCAAAATACAGATGGATCCGAACTGGATAAAGGCTGTAAGAGAGTGGCTGCGCCCTGAGAGCAGGAAGCAAGTTTTATGGCAAGTTCATCAGGGACTACACTGCTGTCGCTTCCCCTCTACACCAGCTCACCTCCCCACTACCATCCTTCAGTCGGAATCCTAAAGCCTTGAAAGCCTTTATCAGACTTAAGGACCTCTTTATGATGACCCTCATCCTGACACAAACTGTCAGTTTTTTGTAGTAGAATTGGATGCATCTGATCTCTGCATGGGGGCCATCCTGTCTCAGCTATCCACCATATACAACAGCCTCCATCCACATGCTTTCATTTCAAGACACCACAATCTGGCTGAACAGAGGTACCCTATCTGTGAACAGGAACTCTTTGCCATCAAGTTTGCCCGAGAGAAATGGCGGCACTAGTTGGGAAGCATGGAGCAATCCTTCCTAGTGTGGACGGACCACCCAAACATTGAATATCTTCACTCTGCCAAGCATCTGAATCTCCGTAAACAAGCTCCGTAAAGCTAGTTGGGGCCTCTTCTTTGGATGTTTTAATTTGATCCTGTCCTATCACCCGGGGTTCAAGAAAGTTAAGCCTGATTCTCTATCTTGGCAGTTCACCTTGGCCTAAAAAGAACCTGTTGTGGAACACATACTACTGTTGGCTCAGCCCGCACCTTGTCAGTCCTCCAGCAGCATGTCTGGTAGATATCATTTATGAAAGATATCTGGGAGTTTGTAAATGCCTGGCCTGTCTGCGCCCAGCATAAGATGCCCAGGACCCCTCTCTGTACCCAGATGGCTTTGGTCTCACATTTCCATTGACTTTTTTACTGGTCTACCCCTGCCGGCGGGGCACACCACCATCCTCTCTGTGGTTGATTGATTCACTAAAATGGCTCATTTCATTGCCTTGCCCAAGCTGCTGTCAGCCAAGAAAACAGTCCCGCTCATGCTCTTGCACATTTTTTGCCTGTATATCCTCCCACCCAACATTGTCTCTGAGCGAGGACCCCAATTCACCTCTAACTTTTGGAGAGAGTTTTAACAGCTCCTGGGAAAACACAGGGCAAACAATCCAAGGCAGAGAACATCATTGTAAACAACAGGCCAAAGTCCATACACCAGGAAATCTGCCAGCAAACAAATCCAAATATATAATACAAAACGTGGGACAGAATATGAACAAGACAATGGGTCAATATACAGAGAACATACAATTAGCAAACAAACAGCTCAGAATTGCAGGTAAACAGTCAATAGTACACAATGGAGTTGGGGTGAGCATGGTTTAAATACCCATAGCCCAAATGTGTAAGGCTTGACCCAGATGTCCTAGTATCTGAATGAGTCGTCCTCTGGCAGCCTGGGGGGAGCTTGTGGAGATGGTACATGTGTAAATTAGCGAAGGCAATGTCCAGTGCTGTAGTATGCTCTGACTCCATTCCATTGCAGTGTGGTGATGTAGCTTACAGCAGGTCTTGGTCACTGAACTACTGGATGTCTGGATGATGCTGTGAAAACAATGCATGCTTCATAGAAAACTGCTCTAAGGACTTAGCCCGGATTTTGGCCATGTGCGTCTGTTTATGTCACGTGTCTGCCCCGCCTTTGTTTACCCCTCCCCGTCACTACACACCTGTTCTGTCTATTTAAACATGCCACGTTGCCGATGGCAGCGCGGAACATCGTCAGCGTGTTCGTCAGTGTATAATCGTCATTTGTCCTGTTTAGTTTTCGTCTTTGTTCCTGTTTTATGTATTTACTTTATTAAACCCCATTTATTTGATGCTATACTGTATCTGGGTCTGTCTTCAACCTCCCAGTGTGACATTCTTGCCACCATCACCCCAGGCTTGCTTACTAAGGATAAATATAGCTTATATCCTGATTTAATATATTCCTGCAAAGCTGCTTTGTGGCAATGCTAAAAGCACTATACAAATAAAATGGAATTGAATCCTGCCCGTCGTCTCGGTACACCTCCCTTCTCCTACAGCCATCTCATAGACAGCCCTGAATCTGAATAAGAATCTGATCACAACACACCACCATCAAGAACACCAAGAACTTCAAGATCAATGATCACGTGTACTTTTCCAAGATGGTGGAATCACCATTGTTTGCAGCCCCCCTGAGCATGAGACAGTCAGTGTGTTCAAAACAGTACTGAAGAAACCTGCTGGCCAGGATTTTGCCTGTTTCAGAAACGTTTTATGGCATCTGATGAGCAATCTGTATGCTCGGATCTACATAGTACATCCCTAGATGTAGTGTATGCAAGATCCAGCACATTCGCCCCTCTCATTAAAAAAAAATTAATTTGCATAGTCTCCGGCCATAATAAAACAGTTCATCTGGGTGAGCACTCCACAGTTTACATATATCCCCATAGAGTTCACAAAGTGCCACCTTGGAATACCAATTGGAAGGTTGTGAGCTCGAATTCCAGGTCCACCAATCTGCCATTGCTGGGCCCATGAGCAAGGCCCTTAACCTTCAATAGCTCAGTTGTACAAAATAAGATGAAAATGTAAGTCGTTCTGGATAAGGGATAGACAAGTCTGTAAATGTGCATTATGACAATAAAAACAGTGGTGAATTCCCATGGGTAATAAACAGATCTGCATCTAGCAATCATAAACTATATTAATAATATTGTGATCTACTACATCAGACAAAATGCACATTATCATCTAGTTCTTGCTAATATTATGAACAGCAGCTACGTTAATTCCTCTCCACTGCTTTCTACCCATCTCGAGGCATCCAGAAATTGTACCAGCTCCGATTGACTTCCTCCATTTGGACCTCCATTTTAGACCTCCACTGAGATAAGGCAGACTCTGAGTATCCTGAGGCATCTAGAGATCTAGAGAGCTCCAGTTACACTCTGCGATACTAAGAGGAGATGTGAACTCCATGTGGTCTTTTGCATCAATACAACATTTGTCAGACTGTATATTTATAATCACACCCTCCAGTGTTGCCCATACTGTATGAGGATGATGTTCCCCTTTGTGTCTGGATCCTCTCAAGGTTTCTTCCTTCCATTCAAGGGAGTTTTCCTTGCCACTTCTGCCAGAGTCACCTCAGACGTGCTCATTGGGGATAAATACAAGCACATTTAAATATATCTAATATTAATCTTGAATTATGTATTATATTAATCTTTATATTATTATTTATATTAACCTTTTGTCCTATGTTTATGCTCTGTAAAGCTGCTTTGAGACAATGTCAGTTGTAAAAAGCGCCATACAAATAAACTTGAATTGAATTGAATTGAATAAACTCCATCTGTGATGCACAGTAATAAAAAACAAGCACAGAGATCTTGTACCTTTCTCTGCTGATGTAAACACACAACACACATGTAAGCCACACTTTTACTTTTACACACACCATTCTTCCAGTCATCAGCATTAGGCAATTTAGATAAATGTTTATATTCAGTAATCCATTCAATGTCAAATTGTCATGTTTCAATGTCATTTATATCATTCAAAGTATTTGGAAAAAATGATTTCAGAAAGTGTCCTCTGACCTGGTCAATATTCAGGAGATATTAATATTTCAATATTCAGCCCTTTCGCTCTGATGTTGAGGAATTGGTTTTGCAGGGGAGATTTTAAAAAAAAATGGTGTGGACTAGATAAGCGGGGGACTACTCAATCTCTAAAGAAGGTGGTGGTCCTGTTTCAGTGTTGGCAGCATCACGAGCGGTGTGGGCTGGCTTGAGGAAGGAAACCTGAATAGATAGGGAGATACAGTGAATTGGCATATTATTTTGAAGGGCCTTATGTAACTGGGGCTGAGTTTATGGCACAGAAGGTTAAGTTTCAGGTTTTTGGATGACAGCAACACTAGTCCTGGTTTATAAGAAGGGTGTCGACGATGGCGGTCAGTGGCAGTCATCTGGGAGACCATAGATTTCCATAGGTGTGAGGAGGTCCTGAAATGCACAAGTCTGAAGGCTTTGGAGAATCTGTCAATTATTTGAGTAGTGCTTTTAGAAGTATAGAAACAGAATAAAAAAAAAAAAACAATTAAAGTGTAAAATTACTATATATGTCTGACATCTATCACTAATGAGAAAGCCACAGGTGATAGTGACAAGGAAAAACTCCCTGAGATGATATGAGGAAGGAGCTTTGAGAGGAACCAGACTCAGAAGGGGATCCATCCTCATTTGGGTGACACTGGACAGGAAATAATGTAAATGTAAATAATGTCCTTTCTACAACAGTTTATAATACTGCAACCAAGAGCTCCTGAGGATCTAATGGCTCAGCACACACTCTGAGTTCACCACAGACCCAACATTAATTCCTTTATGTTGAAGTCTTCAAATGATTGCTGATAAAGTCCAGACTATACAGAGACCAGTCCATCCTGACTACATTTTACAGAGGGACCATTGAGAGCATCCTGAGCAGCTGCATTACTGTCTAGCAGTTCAGTTTTTCTAGGATTGAGCTTTAACTTCAACTTATGCTTCAAAAACTCCACCATCATCCCCGTCCCAAAGAAACCCAAAATTACCAGACTTAATGACTAGAGACCTGTGGCTCTAATATCTGTGGTCATGAAATCTTTGGAAATACTGGTTTTGGCTTATCTGAAGGACATCACTGGACCCTTACTGGACCCCCTGCAGTTTGCCTACAGAGCAAACAGGTCTGTGAATGATGCAGTCAATATGGGACTGCATTATGTTCTGCAGCATCTGGATAGACCAGGAGTCTCATTTATAAAACTGTGCGTAGGATGCCTACTAAAAGTTTATGTGCGCCAAAAAGCCAAAAATGGCGTACTCCAAAAAATATTCCGATTTATAAAACCGTATGAAAAAATTAATTTACATGCCAGTGGAATCCCATATATACCTGGAAAACTGGCATGCGACCCGCCAATTAATTAATCCAAGAAAGTGAAAACGTGTATTTCTGTTACTTTGAATAATGGTGACAGGTGAGAAAAGAGGAAAAAACTTAATTTCTCAGACACTGAGATTGAAACACTTGTAGGGGAGGTGGAGGCTTGGAAAACTGTGTTATTTGGTGGCCACAGCAGTGGGGTCACTAATAAAAAGAAGCAGTGCGAGTGGCAAAGTATTGCTTCTGCCGTCAATTGTGTCAGTGGGACAGAACGGGCAGTTGCAGAATTAAAGAAAAAATGGTGTAGGGGAACCTGATGTATCGACTACCCATATTAAGTATACCATTCAAAACGACAGATATTATGGCACTCAGGGATGGCTGTGATATAGCAGACCTATAGGGTGAGATGATAGATTCCAATAGAATTATTTCATATAGAAAAAGGTCTTAGACACAAAGTTGAGGATTACTTATAGTTTTTTTATATATAAATAATTTACCTGTCTGCCAATTCCCGCTGGAAACAGCCAGTTGCCAAGAACCCCAGAGTGGTGAGGACTTGTATTTGGACTGGGATGGTATGGTTCCAGTGTGTTGCCCTCTCTAATACTGGACCCAATTCAGCACATAGATCCAAGAGCACAGCTCTAGGGAATCTAATTCGGCTTATTAGCCAGGAAATCATTAGTCCCTGAAAACTCGTTCTCTCCTTATTCTGCCATTGGCGTAATCCTCCAACAGTGCCAGCAGTGCCATCATGAAGCATTACATACCCGGGTCACCGGAGGATTTATATGTTTCTAGCAATTAGACTGATCGTTAACACCTTGACAAAATCACAGAATTAATTTGTGGGCGAAAATTTAAGACGAAAATGTTATAGTGAACACATGCTTCTTCATGACAGTTTTGTAATGAACACCGTAATAGTTAGGACCGATGATGAGTAGCGATTGTGCTTCATGACTGTATTTGCAGACTTTGACATTTTATGATATATGTACAGTACATTAAGGAAAATATTTCGTTTTTACACTGTGTTCTGCAGTTCTCTAATAAAAGGGTATTTCATGCTATTCTGTATCACATGTAGTCACACCATCTCCTCCTGCGCTCCCGTTGTGGACAATGTGACTGTAAAGCAGCGCTGATTATTCATTCATTCATTCATCTTCTACCGCTTATCCGAACTACTCGGGTCACGGGGAGCCTGTGTCTATCCTCAGGCGTCATTGGGCATCAAGGCAGGATACACCCTGGATGGAGTAGTGCTGATTATTATTATTATTTTATTTTTAATACATTTTGAATTACGTTTGGATTTTACTAGATGTATATATCCTAAAACAATCGGCACAAATAACACTGTTGGATTTAATCTTCATGATAATGTGTATATAACGTATGAAATGGAGTGAAAATTAAATGTCATTAATTCTTATAATTGTTCTTCTCACATTTATTTTCTATAATCTAACTTCAGTTCACGACCTCACCATCTGTGTCGCCAATTCCCTTTGTCTCCAGAATGTGCGTACGCACGGCTCAAAGTTTGCTTAAAGGTGCGCACGTTCTCCCGTCAAGTTTGTTTTTTATAGATCACAACCTTTGCGTGGGAACTGGCGTACGTACGTTTCCAGCCCCGTTTTGTGCATACGCACGCTTTATAAATGAGACCCCTGGGACTTATGTGAGGATCCTGTTTGTGGACTTCAGCTCTGCCTTTAACACCATCATCCCATCACTCCTCCAGCCCAAACTAACCCCAGCTCTCTGTGCCCTCCTCTGTCTGTCAGTGGATCACCAACTTTCTGACAGACAGGCAGCAGCTAGTGCGACTGGGAGAACTCAAATCTAGCACCCGCACCATCAGCACTGGCACCCCTCAGGGCTGTGTTCTCTCCCCACTGCTCTTCTCCCTGTACACGAATGACTGCACCTCTCATGACCCCTCTGTCAAGCTCCTGAAGTTTGCAGATGACACCACACTGATCGGCCTCATCCAGGACGGTGACCAGTCTGCTTACAGACTGGAGGTTGAACGGCTGGCTGTCTGGTGCAGCCTTAACAACCTGGAGCTGAACACGCTCAAGACAGTGGAGATGATCATGGACTTCAGGAGAAACCCCCCTGCTCTCCCCCCACTAACCATCATGGACAGCTTTGTCACAGCAGTGGAGTCATTCAGATTCCTGGGAACCACAATCTCCCAGGACCTGAAGTGGGACATTCACATAGACTCCATTGTGAAAAAGGCTCAGCAGAGGTTGTACTTCCTTCGCCAGCTGAGGAAGTTCAACCTGCCACAGGATCTGCTAAAACAGTTCCACACTGCAATCATTGAATCCATCCTCTGCACTTCAGTGACTGTTTGGTTCAGCTCAGCTGCCCAATCTGACCTCAGAAGACTACAGAGGGTAGTCCAGACCGCTGAGCGAATCATTGGCACAACTCTCCCCACTCTTCAAGACCTGTACTTCTCCAGAGTGAGCAAAAGGGCAAAGTCAATCACTCTGGACCCCTCACATCCAGCACACTCCCTCTTTGAACTGTTGCCATCTGGTCGACGCTACAGAGCCCTGAGCACCAGAACGACCAGACATAGGAACAGTTTCTTCCCTCAAGCAATCCATCTGATGAACAACTAACACCATGGAACACACAACACCTAATTGCACATTTCACACTTGCAAATTTGTACTATGTATACCTCAGTTGCACATTTCATAATTGCACATCTGTACATACATACATACATATTGTATTGTATTGCACATTTCACAATTGCACATTTGTACATACAAATTGTATATTTTGTGTACTTAAATTGCACATTTTTCTCACACTTGCAAATTTGTACATACAAATTGCCTATATTTGTATATGTATATTTCAACTGCACATTTCACACCTTTAAATGTGTACATACAATTTCATCTATACTGCATATGTCATTCTGTTACACTGTGGAGCTTCTGTCACTAAAACAAATTTCTCCGATGTGAAAACATGCCTGGCAATAAAGCTGATTCTGATTCTGATTAACTGATGAGCCATCATCAATGATAATATTTCTGCCAGACATGCTGAGATCTGATCAGAAGCTGTGGTATCTGAGGGTGGGAAAGAGAAGATAAGTTGTGTATCATCAGCATAGAAGTGGTAAGAGAACATGTGTGAGGAAATAACTTCACCAAGAGAGTAAGTATAGAGGTAGAAAAGAAAGAGGACCAAGTACTGAGCCCTGTTGGAGCCTTGTGGTTGACCGTATCAAACGCTGCTGAAAGGTCAAGGAGGATAAGGACGGATGACAGTTTGGCTGATGTAGCAGCATGTAGTTTCTCAGAGACATCCAAAAGGGCTGTCTGTGGAATGAGCTGTTTAAAGCCCGACTGGCTGGGATCTTGGAGGTTGTTCTGTGAGAGATAGACAGACAGTTGATTATAGACAATGCGTTCAAGAATTTTTGAAAGAAACGAGAGAAGTGATACCGGCCTGTAGTTACTGATGTCTGATGGATCCAGAGCAGGTTTCTTTAGGATGGGAATAACCCTTGTTTCTTGAAGGTACTTGTTACATGACCAGATGCTATGGATTTATTGATGATAGTAGTAATGAAGGGCATCTTCTGAAGGGCAGAAGGGCATCTTGTGAGATGGTCTGGAGCATAGTGGAAGGGAGTGGATCCAATGGGCAGGTGGTAGGATTGCAAGACTGGATGAATTGTAAAATCTCTTCTGCTGCTACAGTTGAGAAATGCAACAACAAAGGTGTAAGGGAATCCAGACTGTGAGATGTAAGTGTAAACTAAAAAATGTGAGATGTAAATCTTCTCATGATAGAAAGAAGCAAAGTCTTCTGCAGTCAGGGAGGATAAAGCAGGTAGAGCCAGGGGGTTGAGTAGAGAAGAGATGATGTTGTGGAGCTTCCAAGGGTTTGTGCCAAAGCTTCAAGCTTTTCCTTGTAAAGGAAGTCTTGGAAGAAGTCGCATCTGGTCAGAACTTGGCCAGGAGTGTACCGTAAGAGTCAAGGTCTGCATCAAGTTGTGATTTCTTCCACTTCCTCTCAGATGATCTTAGCTCTCTTTGATTGAACACATCTGAAAACCAAGGAGCAGAACAAGAAGTTTTCTTGGGTTTAGTGGACAGAGGGCAGAGAAAGTCCATGGATGAGGAAAAAGAGGAGGGGAAATTGTCTGTAGCTGAATCCAAATGTAGTGAGGAAAAGAACTCAGGAAGAGACGAAAGAGTGCCAGAAGCTACAGAAGAGTGGAGGTGGGTAAGAGAGAGGGGGTGAGTGTTAGTTTTGGGTAAGATAGGGAGAGTAATGATACTCTGGTGAAAACCAGGTCCAGGACATTGTCTCCTTTGAGTGTGGGGACGTAGCTGTTGAGTGTCAGGGCGAATGAGTCCAGAAGAGTCAGGAGGGAAGAAGATTGAAGCTTGTCAGAGGGGAAGTTGAAGACACACACCTGTTTCAACTTACTGTATATAAAACAGGCCCTGTACCTTCAGCCAGTTGCACTCAGTTTATCACTACCTGACTTGCCAAGCTTTGTTTACATCACTCTGGTTTATGCCATATGCAGTTTGCTTATCTCTTGAATTTCTTGAATGCATGTTTAAAAATTGATTACTACTAAATTACTATTTGTCTCTAAAATCTATCCCTAACGATCAAGCCCGTGGCAAAGAAAAACTCCCTGAGATGACTTGAGGAAGAAAGACTTTTGTAGAAAGGACATTATTTATATGAAAGTATTTAATAAATAAATATAAATAATTATATGTCTAAAACAGTTTGTAGTCCAGTGAAATTGTGCAGCCAAGAGCGCCTAAGGAACTGATTTCTGAGTTCATCACAGATCACACTAATTCCTACCTGCTAAAGTCTTCAAATGTATTGATGAAGACCAGAGCACAAAGATGACACTCACTGGCAGTTTAAAGACTGTGTGATAGTCTCCAAGTGGTTCTATCCACAGTAATCCCATGGGTAACAGAATGTACATGCAAATCTCTTCAAGCAGAGTGCACCATCAAGTGAAACTTGGTGAAAAAAGAGATAAAGAGAATGTGTGTGAGAGAGGGAGAGAGAGAGGAGAGAGAGAGAGAAATATTAGCTATGCTTGTAATTGTGTGATGTTAAAGACAGAGAACATTATGTGTAAAGTGTAGACAGGGACACTGTAATGTCTAGCTATGACATCAGAATTAAAGGGAGAGTCAGAAGGTGGCACAGACATGAGGACTTAAACCTACTGTATATAAACAGACCCTGAACGTTCAGCCAGTTGCACTCAGTGTATTACTACATGACTTGCTAGGCTTTTGTTTTCACTACTTCCTGGGACGTAAGGCATCCCACCACTCCACAGTCAGCAAACCTGAATAAACATTTCAGAGTGGTGAGGAGAAAACATTCAGACATCCCAGTTTACCAAACACTCTATGATCATAAACCCTCCAGATCTGCTCTTTTACCTAAGAAAGTTCTGTTGAGTGAGATGCTGAACCAATCAAGGCCACCATCTCCAGGATATTCAATACAGTACTAATCTATAAACCTGTTTATAATACTGTTATACATAGTGGTTCTATACAGTGATTACTCCATTATACTCCAGTATGTGGCAACATTCTTTGTAATACCAAAGAGACCATCAATTGGCAAGAAAATAGAGTTGTTATTACATTATACTTAACAAAGTTAATAAATGGTTAATTACTTTTGCCTGTTTATCTTCATGAAAATACAACAATAAATGTAAATATTAACACTGTTTTATGGGATTGTTGTGGATGCCTTCTTTGAATCAATGTTGTGTCAGTCAGCTGTATGGTCTGGTCTTTATCAGAGATCATTTAAAGACTTTGACAGGAAGGAATTAATGTTGGGTCTGTGGTGAACTTAGAGTTTGTGCTGACCCATTAGTTCCTCAGGAGCTCTCGGTTGCACTATTATAAACTGTTGTAGAAAGGACATAATTACATTTACATTATTTACATTATTTGCATTTATATTATTAACATTATTTCCTGTCCAGTGTCACCCAAATAAGGATGAGGTTCCCTTCTGAGTTTGGTTCCTCTCAAGGTTTCTTCCTCATATCATCTCAGGGAGATTTTCCTCACCACCGTCACCTAAGGCTTGCTCATTTGGGGTAGGTGTAGATATATAGTATATATTAAATATATATTTATTATATTAATAAAAATATATTAATATTTTAAAATTAATTTTAAACTTTAATTGTATGTATTCATTTATTTATTTGTATTCTTATTTTTTCCTTCTCATTATTATATATATTGATTTATTTATTCTCTTCTGTTTCTGTACTTTTGTAAAGTTGCTTTGAGAATGATGTGAATTGTTAAACATGGTATACAAATAAATTTAACTTCATTTTATTTTATTCCATCTTCATTATTTTATTTATTTATATTTCCCTGTGGTTTAGCATTCTGTAAATTATTCGTTGTTAACATAGATGGCTAATTCAGTCTCTGAATATCTCTTGGCCTCTGCTCAGCACATCACTTCACATCCCTAAAGGAATAAATGGCAGTTAAATAGCTGTATATTCTCTAATTACCTAGCTAGTTGAAAATGTGACTGTTGTTATCCTGTCATGTTATCCTGTTAGGTAGCTAACATACTCTTGTGTGCCTGAATAGATTTTTTTATTTCCTAATGATTCCTCCTACTTATGTGTCACTTTCTCTGTCTGTCTCTCTTTTTCCATGCCTACTACATTTTATATACCTCACTACCTTTCCATCTCTCTTTATCTCTTTATATTTCTCATACTGTCTTTCTCTTCCATCCCTATCTGCTCTTTGGATTTTGTTCTCTCTCTCTCTCTCTCTCTCTCTCTCTCTCTCTCTCTCTCTCTCTCTCTCTCTCTTTCTCCACCATTAAGAATCCAGTCACACAGTAGTGCAGTGGATATTCCTCCTTCCTTCTCTTGTGCCCTACAATCTCTCTCTATCTGTTTCTCTGTATGCCTTCCTCTCTCTTTGTCTCTCTCACTCCCTCTCTGCCTGCCTGTGTTTTTAATATTTTTATGTATTCCTGTCCCTTTCCTGACTCCTCTCTCTGTATCCGTTTCTTTCTCTATGTTTTTCTTGAGTAATGTCCATAAATGCTATGTGTGTGTGTGTGTGTGTGTGTGTGTGTGTGCATAGAGTCATCAATCTGGAGGGCATCGATACTGATGATGACAATTAAGCCGTGTTTCAAACAAACACACACACAGTGTCCTTATATTTGCATACCTGTGAAAATTCATGCTGTAAAAATCATTCCAATGTCACTGACAGATCGAGAGAGAAACACAGAGAGAGAGAAACAAAAAAGAGGCTAAAGTGACAGTATCTAAGCAACTACATCCGTTGCCATGGAAACAACAGCTGCGACATCACTTCCTGTCTGTGAAAGAAGTGTTTAGTTCTTACACAATATGTTAGTGTGTAGGGAAGAGACAGGGTGTGTGTGATCATTTTCAGGAATTCACAATAAACGCACTACATTAAAACTCAGCTTATTAATGTTGCAAAATAATAATCATAATAATAATAATAACAATTAATAATAAAGCAAAGTACATTTACAACTAGTTTCTACAGCTTACACTGGCTAATCAATGTCACAATGTCATAAAAAACCCATCTAAGGTCTAATTGGAAAGGTCAAGAGTCAAGAAGCTTTTATAATCATTTACACCATATATATGTAACACAGTGCACAGTGACATGACACAACGTTCCTCCAGGACCAGGGAGCTACACAGAACAACACAGAGATAAGGACTTAAAGTAAGATAGTCCTAGACACATAAAGTGTATCTGTACAACCTGGTGTACACAGTGTGAGACACAAGACAACAAGTGCAGGACAAAAGACAGTGCAGGACAAACTCTCTCACTCTCACTCATTTTCTACCACTTATCCGAACTACCTCGGGTCACGGGGAGCCTGTGCCTATCTCAGGCGTCATTGGGCATCAAGGCAGAATACACCCTGGACGGAGTGCCAACCCATCGCAGGGCACACACACTCTCATTCACTCACACAATCACACACTACGGACAATTTTCCAGAGATGCCAATCAACCTACCATACATGTCTTTGGACCGGGGGAGGAAACCGGAGTACCTGGAGGAAACCCCCGAGGCACGGGGAGAACATGCAAACTCCACACACACAAGGAGGAGGCGGGAATCGAACACCCAACCCTGGAGGTGTGAGGCGAACGTGCTAACCACTAAGCCACCGTGCCCTCCTTGCAGGACAAACTATACAAGAAATTACACAAAAGCGTACATATTGTATTTTCTACAGTACATGTGCAAAAAATACTGGAATGAACACATTAATATTATAGCAGCAGTTATATGAGGTATTGTAAAGTATTGTGTAAAACAGCAATCGACTGAAATGTGAAAGACAGAATGTGTAAAGAGCAGAAACCTGTGTAAAAACATCACGTATATGGTGGTATATTTTGTAGACATGGATGTATATTGGAAGAGTGTGTATTAGGTGTAGATCAGTCCAAACAGTTGAGTGTGTGTGTGTGTTATGTTCAGTACAGTTCAGTTCATTTGTTGAGAAGTCTCATCGCTTGTAGAAATAAACTGTTACACAGTCTTGGCAATTTCTACGGAGGATCTGTTAATGTTCCACAGAGAGTGTTCGCTCTTAGCTCTCCTGAAGGCAATAACCATCTCTTTAGATTTATCAACGTTCTTGGGTGAACATCACTCAGTTAGCCATTGCACCTCCTTTGTGTATGCTGAGATGTTGGAGAACATTGTTGTACTCATGCCCGCTGGAAAGTTGCAGAAGGTGTGAAGGTAACCCTGTAGAACCTAGTGCAGCACATTGCTAAATAATGCCCATGAAGAGGATTCCTTGTCGAGTGGTGTGTTATGGGGCAAGTATTCAGCCCATCTTCATGCCATAGTGATGACGTCCCCTACTCTTGTCCAGTTAGATATTCAGACAAAAGAGATCACAGAGTGTCAGGATCACACCCATACTTTTTACCTTTTGGAACATTAGGGGGCATTCTGGCAGTTGTCCCTTGTGCCATGTGTTTTTGTTTATGTTTTGTGTTCACATGTCTGCCAGACTCCTGTGCCTTAATTCTGTCCCACCTCTGCACACCTGTTCCTCATGTATTTAATCTGGCAGCATGGAATCTTCACCATTGTATTGCCTTAATGGACTTCCTGTCTTGCTTTTTGAGTTTCGGTTTCTTTTCTTTACCCCTTAGTGTTTTACAGTTGTTTTTTGTGTTATGTTTTATTTAATAAATCGTGCTTTTATTCCAAAAAATACACCCCGGTTTTCTGTCACAAAGTACCATACTGTAAGAAGAATAACCAGCACGACAAAGATTTTTCTGGATGTTTGCAGTCAGCTGATCTTTACTTTAACTTTACTTAAAGTACTTTACTGTACTTTAACACAATGCAGTCCTCACTTGATGGGCTTGTGATGCCTAGCTCCTTTTGCTGCTGAATGTATCAGATCATATGCGATATGTAATCAGCTGTACCTCCTTTTTAGGGTAAATCAATGTGAAATTCCCACTTTTTTGTATAATTCTAGCTCAGATGATTATGAATAGGGATGAGAAGTCCACTTTGTGTTTGCCATGTTCACAGTGCTGTACTGTCCCTGTCTCTTTAGATGTGTGAAGATCCACTTATTAAAACAATCAAAACTAAAGCTGAGAAACAGGCAAACAAATTGAAAACAAAATCAAGCATCAATTAATTAGTAATTTTGTAATTTTGACAAGTTGACAAAACTCCAAAAGTCAAACAGAGAAAGGCATGTGTATCAGGGATCAGAACAGCAACGTCAGAATATCTAATAGGGAACTCTGTCATAGGGCAGGACTCTCCAGTTAGTTTATGATAGGGACAGTTCATGACAAATGAGGGGTCGGAGAGATATGGCTTGCAATCTGACTGATGACACAACAACAATATAGGAAAATATCTTGTATTTTTGCACCATAAACACATAAACACATAAACATGTTAGTGTTGTATTTTGAAACTACACAACATCAGTGCAGTGTAAGACACCCAAGAAGACTTTTTCTACATACAAATGTGTTAATCCATATCACACTCATTTAGAATTTATGTCATTTAACTGAGACTTAAGTTCACATAACTTAAAAACTTCACAATATGGAAAATATCTTTGTTTTATGGGATTTCTTGTAAAAATAAACTATTTTAGTATTACTATTTAAACTACAACAGCCATCTCAATAATTAGCAAACATTTAGGCTGCCTTCTGATGAAAGAAATGACATTTTTTTTAGATAAACTCAATATGACAGACAGTGTGACAGAAGAGATGAGATATTAAAAGTCTACAGCCAGCTTTGACTGTTACCTGTCATTTTAACACTGCTGCTAAAGACTATTGCCTGAAGAGCATTTAACACTCAAATCATAATTATTTAACAGTTGTTAACTTCAGGCAAAAGAGCTACAAGACACAAGATACACGAACTTTAGAACTTAAAACTCTACTTAAGTTCATGCTGAAGTTCCAACAAGATTATAATGGATTCCCATTTAGGGGGACTGGTTTCTCTCTATTTTTTCTTCTTTCTTTCTTTCTTTCTTTCTTTCTTTCTTTCTTTCTTTCTTTCTTTCTCTCTCTCTTTCTCTCGAACACACACACACAGCTTAATTGCTGTGTACAGTGTAAAGGAGGTGATATTAGATTAGTGCTGCCGTCTAGTGGATTGACAGAGAAACACACAAAAATATAACGGTGTCACAGAGACTTGTTATTAAGGTCCAGATTAACTGATCAATTAAAATGATATTTTGACCCTCATCTTCTTCAGTCATTCACACTCAGATGCTTTTTGCTTTCTGTCTTCAAACAGCTAGCGGAGGAAACGCTTTTCTGATATTTTTTAATTTTCCAATCTCATTTAAGTCAAATTTACGTCAAGTCAGGAAGCTTTTATTGTCATTTCAACCATATATAGCTGTTGCAGTACACAGTGAAAAATAGACGTTTCTCCAGGATCAGGGTGTTACATAAAACAAAGACAGGGATAAGGACTTAGTAAGTAAGTCTTAGCCACATAAAGTGCAACTGTGTAACCTGGTGCAAACAGTGAAGGACAAGACAGACAAGACAGTGCAAACAAAAACAACAATACAAGACAATACAAAAAAGTCTATATACAAAAGTGTAGGTATAAGTGTTTGGTGTAGGTGTGTGCAGTTTATGTGCATGTATGTTGTGCTCAGAACAGTTCAGTTTCAGTTTTTAAGGAGTCTGATGGCTTGTGGGAAGAAACTGTTACACAGTCTGGTCCTGAGGCCCGAATGCTTCGGTACCTTTTTCCAGATGGCAGGAGGGTGAAGAGTGTGTGTGAGGAGTGTCTGGGGTGAAGAGTGTGTGTGAGGGGTGTGTGGGATGAAGAGTGTGTGTGTGAGGGGTGTGTGGGATGAAGAGTGTGTGTGGGGTCATCCACAATGCTGTTGGCTTTGCGGATGCAGCGTGTGGTGTAACTGTCCATGATAGAGGGAAGAGAGACCCCAATGATCTTCTCAGCTGGTGCAGTTCACAAACCAGACAGTGATGCAGCTGCTCAGAATGCTCTCAATGGTCCCTCTGTAAAAAGTACAGCAAAGGATGGGGGGAGGGAGTTGTGCCTTTGTAAGAAGTAGAGACGCTGCTGGGCTTTCTTGGTGATGGAGCTGGTGTTGAGTGACCAGATGAAGTTTTCCACTAGATGAACACCAAGAAATGTGGTGCTCTTGACGATCTCTACAGGTGATCCTTCAATGTTCAGTGGAGAGTGGTTGCTCTGTGCTCTCCTGAAGTCAACAACCATCTCTTTAGTTTTATCAACATTAGACAGTTTGTTGGCTCTACACCAGGTAGTTAGCTGTTGCACCTCCTCCCTGTATGCTGACTTGTCGTTCTTGCTGATGAGACCCACCACGGCCGTGTCATCAGCAAACTTGATAATATGGTTCAATCAGTGCATTGCTGCACACTTGTGAGTCAGCAGAGGGAGGCGTTTAATCCCAGCAGGCTCAGCTTCCCAAACAGGTGCTGAGGGATTATTGTATTGAATGCAAAACTAAAGTCTATGAACAACATTTGTACATAAGTGTCCCCCATCCTTCTCTCCCCATCATGCCCTGTGTAGCGACATTAGCTCGCGAAGCAAGGTAAATATTTATAAGTAATTATAACATGTTATAGTGACTCCTAAATATTTTAAGTTAAGTTGAAATTGACGGTAATGGAATTAACGTTACACTTATTTGGTCTGTTCGTTCGCCAAACAGACCGTGTGATTTTTATTAATTCTATGAAGGAGGTATCTTCCCCGGCCGAGAAAGACGCACTTCCCTTTTACTTTATACCGTAATTTAAATTAAATTAACTTAATAGAGCATGTAGTTCAGACCAGGTGTCTGAACCTGCAGTACCTTAAGTTTGTGAGCGATACTCAGAGACAATCACTTGTGGAACAAAAATATGCCGTTTAATGAATGAGACAAACACAACATGAAGCTAACTATACAAACAAACAAAAGAAGTAGAGAAAACATAGATGAAAATAAAATACACAAAAGAAATTAAAATTGGGGAAAGGGAGGAAGAGACTGGAAAAGAAGAAATTAGAGAAAGGAAGGAAAGGAATGGCAAGCTTAAACTTAAAAATTAATCACACCCTAACTGGGAAATCGTCACCGGAAATTTAGATTCACCTTAAGATTCAATACAAGGTTCATACTTAAAATACGCATCTAAATTGGTTGGTAAAGGAAAGGGTTACTTGCATTGGCTTTCTGCACAAGAGTGCAGATGCAACAGAGAAATCTCTGAAGAGTCAGTTAGGGTGGGGTCAGACGGTCTTCCAAGTTCTCCTGAAGATCAGAGCAGTTGTTGTTCTTGGAAGTGAAGCTTGCCGGAAGTTTTTGATGGAAGAGGGAGTCGTCTACAAGCTGTTCCGAAAGTCTGACCATGGATTGGTGGTGTTTGTGACATTTTAAAGGTCCCGAACTCCACCCATCTTTGGGGGATGGCCAATACTATGGCCTGAAATTTCGGAGGGGAAAAACTCCCTTTGTTTCATGTGTCTGTGGGCGTGGTTTGGGCTAAAAACTTTAGAGGACTTTAAAGTTTTATCCAAGGTGTATTAAGACGGTATGGCACCTTTCATGCTCAAATAAAATGCACCATTGTTTGAAAAATAAGTAACAGATAATTTTGTGGTCATTTGGATACTAAACAGAGGAATGACGGCATAAAGGCAGTGGTACATTACATACACAGATCAGTAATCAAAGTGTAACTGATGTTACTACGATATTGTGTTCTGATAAAGGAAAAGAAAACAAAAATGAGAACACAAAACAAAATGCATTTTCATTAGCAAAGTGAAAAACAGATAATTTTGTATACATTCTGACATCAGACCTTAAAGGACATACAGCATTAGAACAGGTATACATTAACATGCCAGGACCAGTAATTAAAGTATAACTGATGTTAATACAGTGTTGTGTTATACATAAATAAAATACACCCTTGTCAGGAAAGTAAGGAAATAATAAGCAAATAATTTTAAGTCAGTCAAGCCTTAACAGAAGAGACACATTACAACAGGGTTACAAGAATAAGATTCTTAGAGTACCACTATAATTAGGGAGGAGATACATACAAGTGCAAGGTGTGTGTGTGTGTGTGTGTGTGCGTGTGTGTGTGTGTGCGCGTGCGGGTGTGTGTGTGTGTTTTATGGTTGAGGATCCCTATGAATTCAACCAGAGAAGCGGCATGGGGTTATCTGGTTTTGTTGTAGGATCCAGACATTCTGGAGCCAGTTGTGTGTGTGTCTTTTATGGTTTGTGTCTTTTATGGTTTGAGGGTCCCTGTGAATTCACCCAGGGAGGCCAGGGGGTTATCTGGCTCTCAGGGTGGTGTATGTGTGTGGGTGTGACACTGTGGAACGCAGACTCTCAATAAAATTGTAAACTGGGTTGCTCATCGGTTGATTGAAGAGCAGATGTCGAAGGTTAAGAGGGATGCCTGGGACATGAAATCTAAATGACCCGTACCAGACGCTACACTTGCTACATGAGCCGGGTGTCTCCGCTGTCCTGGAAGTGGCTGTGGATTGTCTGGGTGTGTGCACGCTTTGCCTCTCTGATGGCTCGGGACAGTTTGGCCCTTGCTGTTCTTAGGGCCGCCCTGTCCCCTGCTCTGAAGTCTAGGTCTCTAGTCTTCAGCAGAGCACGCACGTTGGCAGTCATCCACGGCTTCTGGTTGGAGGGTGTGGTGATGGTTTTGGAGATGATCACGTCATCAATGCACTTGCCGGTGTAGCTGGTCACTGATGACGTGAACTCCTCCAAGTTGATGGAGTCGCCGTTGGTTGCAGCCTCCCTGAAGATGTTCCAGTCAGTGCACTCAAAGCAGTCCTGAAGAGCAGAGGTGGTTCCTGCTTCAGAACCGGTTTAGAGTCTGACGAGTGGTCTGTATGCTGGAATTAGCATAACAGAGATGTGGTCTGAGTAGCCGAAGTGGGGGCGGGGCTCTGCACGATACACGCTGGGAATTCAGCATGTTTTCCCCTCTGTGGTAGAGCGGGTTCGCCTTCTACCTAAATGATGGCAATGCTCGCTGTGATGTTTAGTGTAAAGTGGTGTTTATTTACCATGTGCTCAAGTGCAAAGTCTAAAATATTTACAACTCCCTAGAAAAGAAAAGTGGAAAAGTAAAGAAATCCAAAGGAAGTCTGAGGAAAATAAAGAAAACTGTATACAAGCATACAGCACCTACAATTGTGCATTTACTTGAATAGCTTTTCAACTTCAATAACTCCCACCCACTCCTACAACTTCCACCCCCGAACTGAAGTGGGAGACTGTTTTTTAAAGGGTAAACCCCTCCCACTGGACTCAACCATTTCTCCCAGATGGGTTGGAACTTTTACTCAACAATAATAATACTAATAATAATAATAATAATAATAATAATAATAATAACAATACTACTACTACTACTACTACTACTAATAATAATAATAATAATAATAATAATAATAATAGTAATCACAAAAAAAAGTCCCATCAAAATAAACTCGCGGACTTCCGGTTTTACTGCGCATGTGCGGCGCCGCGCTAGCGCTTTAAAGCCAGCCGCTATTCAGCGCTCCGGTTGGCTGCTGTCCAAACCCACCCAGATGACCGACGCAACAAACAGGCGAGTTTATAACACTTAACCCCACAAAAGGAAACATATACATGAATATTTACAGAAAATAAAGAATTAAAAAGTCATTTTGTGTGTGTGTGTGCTTATTGTCCGGAATGAGAACACATGAAGTGAGTGTGTGTGCTGTGCGTATGCGAGCGAGCAGTGTGCTAACTGGTGTGTGTGCACCCACCACGCTATAGCGAGAAACGGAGGAGAAGTGAAAGTGTAGTGGGGTATGTATCGTCATGCTGGCGATAGGGACAGTTCACTCTGTCACACCCTTTCGTCGCAAAGTCAACATACATTTAGGGAGCGCTGACTTGAGATTTGCATGATTGAAATCTCCAGCAATGATAAACAGTCCGTCGGGGTGAACATTCTGCAGATCATTAATAGCCCCGTATAGCTCACTTAGCGCCTCTTTAGCATTGGCACTGGGGGAATATAAACTCTGACAATGAAAACCGTTGTGAATTCCCATTGTAAATTAAACACAGAGTTCTTACACCATTACACCAACACACACCCCCACCACAAGTCTTACCACACAGAGCTTCTGTCGGCTCTAAATGAGGTTAGCATGTCCAGCTGAACGGCAGCGTCCGGAACTCTGTCGCTGAGCCACGTCTCCGGAAAAACAAAGAGGCAGCAGTTTCTAAACTCTCTCCGTGTAGTGCGTTCGAGTTGGATGTAGTCCAGTTTATTGTCCAGGGAGCAAACGTTGGAAAGTAGACTGGACGGGAGAGCCAGCCGGCTAGGGTTTGTTTTTTAGCCTAGCAAGCACACTGCCCACTTACCATGCTCCCGCTTCATCGCTTCATCGGGCTGATGCTATAGGAATGCATCTGTGAGTGAAGTTGTGTCTGAAGCTCTGTGTATGCACACGCCAATTTAATGGTTCTGGAAGAACACGTGATGAAGTTATTAGGCGCCAGTAAGTCCATGTAGACTTGGTCCTCACCCACCTTAAAGCCTGCCTGCCACCCAGCCTGGACCCTTACCAATTTGCCTATCGCCTAAATAGATCAACTGAGGACGCCATTTCCACTGTACTTCATTCTGCCCTGACTCACTTGGATAACCCTAACAGCTATGCCATGATGCTGTTTGTTGATTTCAGCTCAGCTTTTAATACAGTTAGCCCTTCCAAGCTAACCCTGAAGCTGGAACAACTTGCACACAACTTCAGCACACAACTCTGCAATTGGACTCTGGACTTCCTTATGAACAGATCACAGTCTGTTCATCTGAACACTGTCACCTCCTCCAGTCTCACCATCAGCACTGGGGTTCCTCAGGGATGTGAATTGTCTCCACTACTATACTCCCTTTTCACCCATGACTGCATACCTGTCCATACCTCAAACAGCATTATAAAGTTTGCAGACAACACCACTGTGGTAGGCCTGATTGAAGGTAACGACGAGACGGCTTACAGGGAGGAGATCCAGCACCTAGTAACATGGTGTGAGGACAATAACCTGGAACTTAAAACCAAAAAGACCAAGGAGGTCATTGTGGATTTCAGACGTGCTGGCAATCACACTCATCCTCCAATTCACATCAACGGAACTGCTGTTCAGCGCCTATATTTTCTGAGGAGACTTAAAAAGTCCCGTCTGTGCTACAGGATACTGGAGAACTTTTACCGCTGTACCATTGGGAGTATCCTCACAAGCTGCATCTCAGTGTGGTACAGCAGCTGCACAGCTTCAGACCATAAAGCCCTTCAAGGGGTGGTGAAAACTGCCCAACAAATCATCGGTATTGAACTACCCACCTTGGAGAACATTTTCAAAAAACGCTGTTTGCAAAGGGTGAGGGGCATCATCAAAGATCCCTCTCACCCCAACCACGGACTGTTTACACTTCTCCCATCGGGCAGATGCTACCGTTGTCTCAGAGCCAGAACAAATAGACTGAAAAATAGCTTCTTTCCCTTGGCTCTGTACATGTACCTTGCACAATGACAATAAATCTAATCTAATCTAATATAAGGGCATCTACGTCACATTACTCCAGCTTCCTTGTCTTCAGGAAACACTCTGTACGGAAGTACTTTGTATGTTTGTGTCAATTGTCTGTCCTGTCTGTCTAGTTCCCTTTCTCTTGCGCTCTCCCCTGACTCCGTTGCTTTGACTCATGCTGCTCTCCATGTCGAGCTCTGAGGAGCTCGATGAGGGTGGGGAAAGGCTTTTCTCCTCTGATCTGCCACCGCATTTGAGGGGCTCCTTGAGGTGGTGACATGCACTAAATTACGTGTCTAAAGTGTTAAAGACACGTGCCCCCGCTCCATTCCACAAAGCAGTCAGCCTGCTCCATAGACCGTTCAATAGCTGTGCTGGTTGCCACGGAGAGCATGCCCAGGCCCACGCCCACCAGGCAAGAGGGGTCCTTATGTTTGTCATCTCGGCCAGGGGGTCTAAGAAGGAAACCTAATTCCTGGGCTGGGGTTCCTAGGAGTGTCCTCTTCAGGTAGGCTTCCCCTACTGCCCATCCCACTGCTTCCGGCACTTTGGGGAGCAGTAGGGACTGTGCCTGCTCCTTTTCCTAGAAAAGATCTGTACCCTGGGTTAGCACCTGCCAGTGCGCTTTTTCAGGGCACCCAGGAGATATGCGTAGGTTGACACCACTCTCAGTCACCCAGGGAGCATGAGAACTTGTGTGCAGGTGTGCCTCAGTGGATCCTGGATACCATAGAAAAGGGGTACAGGATCCAATTCACCTCCTGTCCTCTGCTTTTTCAGGGTGCGTTGCCCATAATCGTTGGTTTACCACACAACACTTACCAGTATTGTGTTTTCCTTTTGGCCTAGCCCTTTTACCACGCACAATTACAAAGTGCATGGACGCTGACCTGGCACCGCTGCGTCTCCAGGCATCCATGTACTGAATTGCCCATTCTGGCCCAGTCGAAGGCTATGGCTGCCAGTCATCGAGATGCTGTGCTTGCTGTTATGAGGTCTCTAGGCCTCAGGTTGAACCCAGGGAGTGTGTGCTTTCTCCTTCTCAGAGACACCCCCCCCGAGTAAAAGTGGAGGCCATTACTCAGGCTTATGAGGCACTCAGTCTTGCCCTGCCTCTTGGCATCAGTGCTCACTCCACTAGGGGTATCGCCTCGTCCAGTGCCTTAGACGGGGTGTTCCCCTTGAGGATATTTGTGCTGCGGCGGGTTGGTCCTCTCCGCACACCTTTATCAGGTTCTATAACCTAGACTTGGACCCCACTCCAGGATCCCAGGTCCTGCAGGGCAATTGATGTTCTGTTCCCAGTCTGCTTGTGCTATCTCATGGCCTCTGGCACAGTCATCGACCGGTGCATGGCGGCATGGGTATTGGTGTTCCCATAGCCTCAGCCCTGATGCAGCGTTGATTTCCCTCAAAAGGGAACTACACCAAGTTACAACTGTAACCCGGTTTTCCTGAGAAGGGAACAATTTTTGCATTTTATGATATCTGCAATTTTCCATGTCACCATGTTAAATGTACATTTATGTCTGCTACTGCAGAGAGATTTACCAATAGTCCCAGAATTATCCTCGATGATTAGAGTGCCATCTCACACCAGAGAACTTGATCAGGTGATTATTCAGAGTCAGTATTTCACTACGCCCTAGATATTGTACATGTCCAACAATAAGCCAATAAGCCTCATCAGTTTGTAGATCTAAATGGTGACTACTCTAAACAAACTAAAGTAACATTCAGTGTTCCGGAAGGTTCTGTTTTAGAACTATTGCTTTTCTCCTTATATATGCTACCCCTAGGTGTAATTATTTGTAAACATGGTATTATCTTCCACTCCTATGCTGATGACACACAGTTATATGTTTCAGCTAAGTCAGATGTGAGTCACCAGCTTAGTAAAATTAAAGATTATGTGAAGTTCATCAGACAGTAGATGCTTACTAACTTCCTTCTGCTTAAATCTGACGAGACAGAAGTGACAGAACTAAGCTTTCTAATTACAGAGTAACTCTGTATGGTCTTTCTTTTACATCATGTGCAGCAGTAAAAGACCTCAGTGTAATTATTGATACCGGTCTCCTATTTGAAGCTCACATAAATAATATCACAAGGGTAGCCTTCTTTCATCTCATAAACATTGCTAAGATAAGAAATATGATGTCATTATATGGTGCAGAAACACTAGTTCATGCATTTGTTACCTCTAGGTTGGATTATTGTAATGCTTTACTGTCTGGATGTTCCAGTAGGAGCATAAAGCTCCAGTTAGTCCAGAACACAGCAGTTAGAGTCCTATCTATAACCAGAAGATATGAGCATATCACCTCTCTTATCTGATATGCTCCCATTCAAATTCAAATGTCTGATATGCTCCCAGTCAAATTTTGCATTGATTATAAAATACCATTACTAACCTATAAAGCACTTAATGGTCTCACACAACAGTTCCTGAGTGAGCTTTTGTCTTTTTATGATCCATTACGCCTACTTCGATCAAAAGGTGCAGACTATTTGGTAGTACCCAACGTACAACAGGATTCTAGCAGGGGCAGAACTATTACTTTTACCTTTACATAGTCCCACAGTTATGAATTAGCCTGAAGGGTGAACATTGAGGGGGTTGCCATTGATTTGATGGGAACCTGAACTTCACATAGCAATTCAATCATTACATATTAGTGGTGCAAGGTTATTTCACCAAGTGAGTGGAAGCATAGTGACCAAAACACTCATTTTGCTTATCATAATCAATTTCGTTCATAATCCCCTGTTGAAAAATCCAGCATAAACCAGCATGAATTCCATGCTGGTCCAGGCTGGTTTTTACTGGTTCGTGCTGGTATAATGCTGGTCAGTGCTGGTATAGTGCTGGTATAGCTGGGTGGCCAGCATAGTCATGGTGTTATCAAGCAAAACGGGGCTGGTGTAGCTGGTTAACCAGTATGATCATGCTGGAATGAGCTTTATGGGAACAAGCTTTATTTTTGCTTGTGTATGTTTCTATGTAACACATTAATATAAGATTAAAACATGATATATTAGAATATATTTAATTATAAGTGTGTTATTTCTTTTGTTCCCTCTTTTGAATACATAACTGAAATAACAAAGCTCAAAAAGCTTTGAATAACAAAGAATAAAAACATTTAAAAATCATTCGTTAGGGATTAAAGTGTCTCCACAAATTAAATATAGTAATACCAACAAATGTTGACTTCCCAGGCTCCATGAGGGAAGCAGCATATAAATCATACAGAATGATGGTTTTTGAAAAGTAAATGTAGTTCCTGCACTTTCCAAAAATAAATCTCGCAATGTTTTTGACTACATTATTTATCTTACAGTGTTTATCGAAATTAGTATAATTGCACGTGTTCCAGATCATCATGTTTTTGCCACCGTAATTAGGATTTTGTTTTGGGGTAAATAAAAAGCTTCCGCTTCTAAACGACAAATCTGCTGATCACTGGGAATCAGAGTGTTTGCATACGTGAGGTACCTGGATGACGGCTGCACGGCAGTTGTTTCAACTAGTGAAATTAAGGACTTTAACTATGACATGTTTGACCAAAAATGTTTGACAAATACTAACACTTAAAGGTATGCAACTTAAGCAGTAGCTGTTTTATCGTAACTTGTTCACTGCACAATATAAACAAATGAGTGATATATAGTTTTGTTTCTTATTTTGTTTCTATAATTTTTCAGACAATAAAGAAGACATAGAGCAGGAGTTGTCTAAAGGCAAATGACTCCGGGTAGCACCTCTTAAAAAAACATATAAGAAATGTGATATGTAACAAAGGGGTTTTGTTGTGGTCTTGCTGGGATTATACTAGCATCCAAAAGACAACATATGTTGACCAGCACACCAGCATCCCAGGCTGGTCGGCCAGCACACCAGCATCCCGGGCTGTTCGGCCAGCACACCAGCATCCCAGGCTGGTCGGCCAGCCCACCAGCAACCAGCACCTAATGCTGGACCAGCACACCACCATCCCAGGCTGGTTGGCCAGCACACCAGCAACCAGCACCTAATGCTGGACCAGCATAACACCATCCCAAGCTGGTCCCAGCATGCAAAACATACCTTATGCTGGACCAACAATGCTGTTTTTTTTTTTAGCAGGGTCAAAATTAGACATTGAGAAAATGCACATAATACCCTTCTGGCCTCAATCCAATTGACATAGTTAAGAGGTTCACCACCACCCTCCAGAAAGTCCTAGCCACAACCTCAGAGTGATGTTATTGGGAGTGAGATTTTATGATTCCATATGCTGTGATGGCTTATGGAGCAACCAAGCAAAGTTTCACTGGATTTAATGGAGTGGATTTATCTGGTTGCAGCAATGCCCCAAAATGATACAACAGCTCAAACACCTATGCAATATGTGGCTGTTGGAATATATACTGTATGGGTGAATGTCTCCATTAAGCAGAGTTTCTTGAATGGACTGTATGCTGTGGAAAATAGGGTGCGTGGCAGGGTTAGTGTTTAAGGTTTTGGACTACTTATTGGAAAGTTCGGAGTTTGAATCCCAGGCCCTGGTGTTCCTGTACTTCTGAGATAGGCTCTGAACCCTCAATTGCTCAGCTGTATAAATTAGATAAATGTAAGTCTCTCTGGATAAGGGTACCTTCCAAATGCCATTAATGTAAGTAGAGCTGTCTATGGCCTATGGATAGAGACCAAAGCAAAAGATGAGGGTAAACAACATGTTTCATGTATTTCTGCCTTCTGTTAATGCTGTTAATCAATTGCAATGTACTTCTTAATGTGTGTGTTGATGTATTTTATAGCAGCAATATACTCTGTAATGGTAATGGACTGGTGTCAAGTTTTAATTGGGGTAGTGTTATTGGAGAGGAAATTGTAGAGGTATTGTAGTCATGAGCGAAAAGGCATTATGGAATATGTAGATTTTTTTAGGGAGGGAACATGTTCATGAGTAAAGAGTGTGCATGCTCTCTGTGTGGTGCTGTGCAATAAGTTTCCCGGTTTTTTCTCTCTGTTTGATTGATTTAATATGAACCACCCAGGATTAATCGTGAATTAATAATAATAATAATAGTAATAATAATAATAATAATAATAATAATACATTTTGGCGCCTTTCTGAACACTCAAGGTCACCGTACAAAAAACAACAAAGACAACTGAATTGTAATCCTGACAACTGATTCTTACTGAATGAGTAAAATGGCATACATCTGCAAATTCTGTCCCTCTCATCACTGGCCTGTAGTTGGACTGAGAAGGGTTGAGGTCAGGTTTTTTATCAGGGGTTTAATAACTGCTAGTTTAAGCGATTTAGGCATGAGAAATTCAGAATATGGCCCCAGAGTTGTGTGTGAAGGAAGAGGGATTGGGTAAAGTTGAGTAGAGGTGGAGGAGTATTCTGAGTTGAGTTTATTATTTTAACAGAAGAAAGGCACAGTAAGAAATGATGTAATTTCATGAGAAATTTAAACATCTTGCCACTACTTCAGATTAGCACATGTTCAACTGTTAATTTTCTCCAACAGGGGGCAGCAAGAATTTCTAATCTCTCTCTCTCATTTCATATATATATATATGTGTGTGTGTTTGCCCGTTCCTGTTTTTTTAATTTCTCACACTTAAATGTTTTAGATCAAACAAATTTAAATATTAGTCGAAGATAACACAAGTAAACACAACATGCAGTTTTTAAATGAAGGTTTTTATTATTAAGAGAAAACATGGCCCTGTGTGAAAAAGTGCTTGCCCCTAAACCAGATAACTGGTTGGGCCACCCTTAGCAGCAAGAACTGCAATCAAGCGGTTGCAATAACTTGCAGTGAGTCTATTACAGCACTGTAGAGGAATTTTGGTTCACTCATCTTTGTAGAATTGTAATTCAGCCACATTGGAGGGTTTTCGAGCATGAAACACGTTTTCAAGGTCATTCCACAGCATCTCAATAGGACTCAGGTCAGGACTTTGACTCGGCCACTCCAAAGTCTTTGTTTTGTTTTTCTTCAGCCATTCAGAGGTGGACTTACTAGTGTGTTTTGGATCATTGTCCTGGTGCACAACCCAAGTTTCCTTCAGCTTGAGGTCACAAACAGATGGCCGCACATTATCCTTCAGGATTTTTTTGGTAGACAGCAGAATTCATGGTTCCATTTATCACAGCAAGTCTTCCAGGTCTTGAAGCAGCAAAACAGCCCAGACCATCACACTACTACCACCATATTTTACTGCTGGTGTGATGTTCTTTTTCTGAAATGCAGTGTTACCTTTACGCCAGATGTAATAGGACACACACCTTCCAAAATGTTCAACTTTTGTCTCGTCAGTCCACAAAGTATTTTCCCAAAATTCTTAGGGATCATGAAGATGTTTTCTGGCAAATCTGAGACAAGCCTTTATGTTCCTTTTGCTCAGCAGTGGTTTTTGTCTTGGAACTCTGCCATGCAGGCCATTTTTGCCCAGTTTCTTTTTTATGGTGGAGTCATAAACACTGACCTTAACCGAGGCAAGTGAGGCCTGCAGTTCTTTGGATGTTGTTGTGAGGTCTTTTGTGATGTCTTGGATGAGTCATTGCTGCGCTCTTGGGGTAATTTTGGTTGGCCGACCACTCCTGGGAAGGTTCACCACTTTTCTGTAATGCCTCTTACTGTGGTTCGCTGGAGTCCCAAAGCTTTAGAAATGGCTTTATAACCTTTTCCAGACTGATATATCTGAATTACGTACTTTCTCATTTGTTCCTGAATTTCCTTAGATGTCGGTATAATGTGTAGCTACTGAGAATATTTTGGTCTACTTCACTTTGTCAGTCAGGTCTTATTTAAGTGATTTCTTGATTGCGAACAGGTGTGGCATTAATCAGACCTGGGTGTGACAAAAAAAATTTGTTTGATGATCTGAAACATTAAATTGTAATAAATGTGCAAAAGAATGGGTTAGATAAACACCCATCTTGCTTTGAAAATAATACTTTCTATGAGATTCTTTGCAAAGTCATATTTGTGCAGATCTGGTTAATTTGTTTTAAATGAGATTAGTTAGCACCAATGGCAAAATTACAATTATTCTTACAAAATAATTTAGGATCATTAGGTGCAAAATGAGTACACCACAATGAATGTGTTAGGAGAAAGCATAAAATTGATTTGTAATTAACAGTAATTCACCAACAGATGAGTGTAATCAGTCAACACACTGGTGGCCACAGAATAATTGATTGTATAATTGAATAATTGTATGTCATTAACTTGTTCATTCAATATCTAGAAGAATTGGTGCTGTTCTTAAAAATCAAAGAGTGCATACAAAATATTAGATTTAGTGAAATATGTTGTAGGGTGTAATCATTTTTGCAACACCTCATTTGAATTAAATGTATTGTTTATCTTATTCTAAAGATACTCTAAGGTGTCCACACTCGTTAATATACATTAAATGTTTAATAAAACTATAAAAATTCAGCAAATTGTTTTCCTATTCACTGAGAATTTGAAAAAAATCTTAATTTTCAAAGCGCACTGTATATAAATGATGATAATAATGATTAGGATAAATTGTTGTTTATTGTTAATTGTGTGTGTGTTTGTAATTGTGTGCTTACAGATGATGATAACCTAATAAGACTCACTAATGCACACTAACAGTTTTTACAGTAACTGGTGATGATGTCACTGTACTGGCAGAACATAATTGGCTGGATAATAGCCTTCTACTCCTCCTTCTTTAACTCCACGAGACCAGCCCTGGTCGTCTTCGTCCTCCACCTTAAGAAACTCTTCGCCTTCAAACACACATTCACACAGGAGATAAATTATATTCTCTCTTGGTTTGCTCTTGTGTACATGTATAATGCAGGACATGTTGTGGCATAGATCAAGCATATCACCTGCTGTAAATGACAGCTCATCCTCATCCTCCCCAATGTAGGTATACAGAGCTCGAACGCGCACTCCTCCAATCATTACACTGAGAGAGGGAAAGTGGGTTTCTATAGAGTTTCTGCCATAGTACTGTATTCAGAAGTGAAATATTTGCATATTGAGGATTTAAAAAGGCCATCTGTCAAGCTTCCACTACTTAACCCTTGACAGAGTCTTGATGGAGTCCCTGTCTGTACTTTGCACATAATGTACATTGCCCATCACCTGATTACAATCATACCTAGCAATTTTCTCCTCTCTTTCTGTCGAGCTATACATGCCACTCCCGAGTCTGATAGTCTCTTCTTATGGAGCTACTTCATCAATCCTGATGTTCTACCACTTGTTGGAGTCTCGTCGTCTGGTGGTCACCCTGCCAGGGATTGATCTGCATGGTCAGCCAGTGTCTCATGGGATTGTTGTGAATGGAGCCTTTAAATGGTCTCTGATAAAGACCAGACCATAAAGCTGACTGTCACAACATTGGTTCAAAGAAGGCATGACAGTCTCCGGGCGTCTCCATCCACAACAATCCCATGAGACACTGACTGACCATGCAGATCAATCCCTGGTAGGGTGACCACCGAGTGACAAGACTCAAACCAGGGGTATGATGATGATGATGATGATGATGATGATGCTCTTACCTTTTTGCCTGCTCAGTCTGTGGATATGGTTTCTTTATATGTTTCTGCTTCTTACATGGAGGAACCCACTCCTACACACATATATTAACTTGTTGTCAAACTTGATTCTGGACCAAATGTATTACACACACACACAGACACACACACAGACACACCTGCAGTGTGGGCCAGTGTGTGTTCATTCCTGGGC
Source organism: Tachysurus vachellii (assembly GCF_030014155.1). Taxonomy (NCBI): domain Eukaryota; kingdom Metazoa; phylum Chordata; class Actinopteri; order Siluriformes; family Bagridae; genus Tachysurus; species Tachysurus vachellii. The sequence goes on along the minus strand of NC_083464.1, from coordinate 362,233 downwards.
CGTGATTGTTTCTCCACCACTGCAAATCTTCCTGCTCATTAATTGACATAAGTGTGTGTAAAAGGTCACTGTGCACAGCCTTCACACTGAAACAAACCAACAGGTTGTGTATAGAAACAGAATTGAAATAAATAAATTAATGAATTAATTAATTAAATAATTAAAAGTTTAAAATTATTATATATCTCTTACATATATCCCTAGATAGGGATTCTGGATTTTGCATTTCATAAATTTGGATTGTAATTAATTAGAAGGATTCGATTTAATTTCTTGTTGATTTAACAACAGCAGCTGATTTGACAATAGTGCAGCTACACATTGTATAAAATGCTTATTCAAATATGTTAAATATGTAATAAACACCCACACAGTCAGTGTTCTTAGATACCTGTGATTGTTGGTGATGTCCAGATGTGTGTGTATGGATAACAGAATGTTTTTTAGAAAGCTGATTCTGTTTTTTTCCTGTTCCTGTGATTGATCAAATACTGATTCCATTTCCTCCATGTAACGTGGAGTGTAGCCAATCAGATCATCCAGAACCTTCACATAGTGTTCACGTGCCTACACATATATAAACATTCATCGTCATCATTTTTACTATCATCATTATTTTTATGTGTGCTTGTGAGTTTGTGTGTGTCTCACATGTTCTCTGTCCTGTTCCGCTGTCTTCTTGGCCTGATGGATTTTGTTGAGTGTGTGTTCATTTCTGTTGACGTTGTCTCTGATCTGGCATTCTTTATTCAATATATTCTGCTCCTTCTGACATGATTTATGATAGGCCCGCCGTGCTTTCTCTAGCTACACACACACAAACACACGCACTGTTAGGATCAGCAAATTACCATGTAGGGATGAGCGAGTACAGCATTATCTGTATCTGTATCTGTTAACCATATGAATTATCTGTATCTGTACTCGGAGTGGGTGGGGCCTAACCCGAAGGGCTTGTCTTGAAATGGGCGGGGCTTTAACCGGTAATAATTAATTTGTAATATTTATAACACTAGCTTACTTCCTTTATGTTTTTATGAAATACAGCAAAAACGTGTCAGACACTCAGTGTCTGGTTACTGGTTAGAGACAGCTGAAGGTTTAAAAAAGAAAACAAATCTCCGACAGGCAGAGACGCAATGCGAGTCGCATTCTACCAAGCAAGCACCACGTCTGAACGAACCCACGTTTACCAGAACTCTACTGGTTAGTAAGTACGTATTATTAACGTTACAACCCGAAGTAAAAAGCTGAAGAAACCCTAAACGTTAACGGAAAAGACCCGCGAACCCAAGTGACTGAGGGAGAGACAGAGAGCTGTTCTGTGTGACTGTGAGTGAGCAGAGCGAGACACAGCAACACAAGACATCTGTATGTGTGTAGGGGAGGGGCGCTGTGACTAGCCTATCACTGTAGGGGAGGGGCGCTGTGACTAGCCTATCACAGAACGCTGACACAATCAGCTACCCAATGATGATTTTCATTCAATCCGAGCACAGATATTGACTCGTATTACTCGTATAATACTCGTACTCAGCAGAAGTGCTTTATCCGTACCGGATACTCGTTTCAGCCGAGTATCCGGCTCATCTCTATTACCATCTATGCGATCTCCAATCGTTTCTACTGTAATAATAAAAATTGTATATAAGTATATAAAGAACCAATCCTAAATCTTATTTAATAATTGATTACACAGGTGTAATCTAGATTGGTCTGTTTTTTTGTTTACAATTTTGACAGGTAGAGAAATATTAGGTATGCTTGTTTATATATATATATATAAAAATACATACACACACACAGACAAAATTGTTGGTACCCTTTGGTCAATGAAAGAAAAACTCACAATGGTCACAGAAAAAACTTTAATCTGACAAAAGTAATAATAAATAAAAATTCTATGAATGTTATCCAATGATAGTCAGACATTGCTTTTCAACCATGCTTCAACAGAATTAATTAAAAAATGGAACAGGCCTAGACAAAAATGATGGTACTTAATATATAACTTAATATTTTGTTGCACAACCTTTTGAGGCAATCACTGCAATCAGACGATTCCTGTAACTGTCAATGAGACTTCTGCACCTCTCAGCAGGTATTTTGGCCCACTCCTTATGAGCAAACTGCTCCAGTTGTTTCCGGTTTGAAGGGTGCATGCATGTTCTGACAGCATGTTTCAGCTCCTTCCAAAGATGCTCAATAGGATTGAGGTCAGGGCTCATAGAAGGCCACTTTAGAATAGTCCAATGTTTTCCTCTTAGCCATTCTTGGGTGTTTTTAGCTGTGTGTTTTGGGTCATTGTCCTGTTGCAAGACCCATGACCTGCAACTGAGACCAAGCTTTCTGACACTGGCCAACACATTTCTCTCTAGAATCCCTTGATAGTCTTCAGATTTCATTGTACCCTGCGCAGATTCAAGACATCCTGTGCCAGATGCAGCAAAGCAGCCCCAGAACATAACAGAGCCTCATCCATGTTTCACAGTAGGGACAGTGTTCTTTTCTTGATATGCTTCATTTTTCCGTCTGTGAACATAGAGCTGATGTGCCTTGGCAAAAAGTTCCATTTTTGTCTCATCTGTCCATAGGACATTCTCCCAGAAGCTTTGTGGCTTGTCAACATGTAGTTTGGCATATTCCAGTCTAGCTTTTTTATGAAGTGTCCTCCTTGGTCGTCTCCCATGTAGTCCACTTTGGCTCAAACAACGACGGATGGTGCGATCTGACACTGATGTTCCTTGAGCATGAAGTTCACCTTGGATCTCTTTAGAAGTCTTTCTGCGCTCTTTTGTTACTATTCGGATTATCCGCCTCTTTGATTTGTCATTAATTTTCCTCCTGCGGCCACGTCCAGGGAGGTTGGCCACAGTCCCATGGGTCTTAAATTTCTGAATAATATGTGCAACTGTAGTCACAGGAACATCTAGCTGCTAGGAGATGGTCTTATAGCCTTTACCTTTATCATGCTTGCCTATAATTTTCTTTCTAATCTCCTGAGAAAACTCTTTCCTTCGCTTCCTCTGGTCCATGTTGAGTGTGGGGCACTCCATGTTGAGTGTGGGGCACTCCATGTTGAGTGTGGGGCACTCCATGTTGAGTGTGGGGCACTCCATGTTGAGTGTGGGGCACTCCATGTTGAGTGTGGGGCACTCCATGTTGAGTGTGGGGCACTCCATGTTGAGTGTGGGGCACTCCATGTCACCAGACAACACAGTAACTACCTGGAGCCCTATATATAGGCCCACTGACTGATTACAAGATTATAGACACCTGTGATGCTAATTAGTGGACACACCTTGAATTAACATGTCCCTTTGGTCACATTATTTTCAGTCTTTTCTAGGGGTACCATCATTTTTGTCTAGGCCTGTTCCATGAGTTTATTTTTTTAAATAATTCCGTTGAAGCATGGTTGAAAAGCAATGTCTGACTATCATAGGATAACATTCATAGAATTTTTATTTATTATTACTTTTGTCAGATTAAAGTTTTTTCTGTGACCATTGTGAGTTTTTCTTTCATTGACCAAAGGGTACCAACAATTTTATCCACGTGTGTATGAATCAGTATTGAACTCAGAAGTGACGCTGACCCATAAGTTGCTCAAGATCTCAGTATAAACAGTTTTAGAAAGGACATTATTTATAATCTCTCCAGTGTCACCCAAATGAGGATGAGGTTCCCTTCTGAATCTGGTTCCTCTCAAAGATTCTTCTTCATTTCATTTCTCCTGGGCACCACTGCCTCAAGCTTACTCATTAGGGATGAAATTTAATGCTAACCATAGCCATTTACATTTACATCATTTGGCAGATGCCCTTATCCAAAGTGACTTACAAAAGTGCTTACGTATCAATCATTGAATGCATGAACTCTGGTTCACTGGGCTACAGACGTAGAATACCATGAGCCTAAATCACTGTTCAAAGTTTTTTTTTCTTTTCTAAATACACACATACAACAAACAAGGAAGAAAGTGCTAGATGAAGTGTTTCATGCATAAGTAGGTCTTCACCCATCTTTGAAAATAACCAGTGATTCAGCTGTCTGGACCTCTAGGGGAAGTTCATCCCACCACCTTGGTGCCAAAACAGAAAGAGTCTTGTAAGTATACTTACCTCTTACCCAGAGAGATGGTGGAACCAGTCAAGCAGTGGAGGTAGCTCTGAGAGTGCGAGGTGCAGTGTGAGGAGTGATGAGGGCTTTTAGGTAAGAGGGAGCTGATCCATTTTTGGCTTTATACGCAAGCATTAGTGTTTTGAATCTGATGCATGCAGCTATGGGAAGCCAGTGAAGTGATCTCAGCAGCGTGGTGGTATGTGAGAACTTAGGCATGTTTAAATCAAGTAATGCAGCTGCATTTTGGATCATTTGCAGAAGACGAATTGCGTTCATAGGTAGACCTGCCAGCAGTGCAGTAATCCAGTCTTGTGATGACAAGAGACTGAACAAGTACCTGAGCAGCCTCTGTGTACATAAATGCTAAATCCTTCTAATGTTGTAGGGAAGGAACCGACATGCACGAGTCACATTAGCAACATGAGAGGAAAAGGACAGTTGATTGTCCATGGTTACCCCAAGTTTGCAAGCTGTGACTTAAGGGGAGATCAGATCGTTATGCAGGGATATTGCAAGATCATGACCTGGGGATGAATCGCCTGGGATGATCAGCAGTTCAGTTTTGCTAGGATTGATCTTTAACTGATGAGCCGACATCCACAATGATATATCTGCCAGACATGAGATCCGAATAGAAGCAGTTGTATCTAAGGGAGGGAATAAGTGGTGTATCATCAGCATAGCAGTGGTAAGAGTGGTAAACCCATGTAAGGGAATAACTTCGGAGCATGATCTAGCAGCATGTAGTTTCTCTGAGATGTCCAAAAGGGCTGTTTCTGTCGAATGTGCTGCTTTAAAGCCAGACTGGTTGGGATCATAAAGGTTGTTCTGTGAGAGATAGACAGACAGTTGATTATAGACAATGCGTTCAAGAAATTTTGAAAGAAATGAGAAAAGTGATACCAGTCTGTAGTTACTGATGTCTGATGGATCTATAACAGGTTTCTTCAGGATGGGAATAATCCGTGCTTTCTTGAAGGTAGTTAGTACATGACCAGATGTTATGGATCTATTGATGATAGTGGTGATAAAGGGCAGCAAGAAGCAAAGTCTTTTGCAGTCAGGGAGGATGAAGCAGGTTGAATCGGGGGGTTGAGTATAAAAGAGATGATGTTGTGGAGCTTACGAGGGTCCTGTGCCAAAGGATGATGCAGGCCATTTTATTTACCATGGGAATTCACCATTGTCGGAGTTTCCATCCCCCCCAGCGCTAATGCTAAAAAGGCACTAAGTGAGCTATATGGGACTATTAGCAATCTAAAGAATGTTCACCCCCCAACAGACTGTTTAATCATGCAACTCTCAAGTCAGTGCTCCCTAAATTCCACCAGCATGTGGTCTTTGGTACGAGAGGTAAAAACACACAGGATCTTGTGCCACCTCTGCTCTTCAGGACTGCTTTGAGTGCACTGACTGGAATATCTTCAGGGAGGCTGCAACCAACGGCGACTCTGTCAACTTGGAGGAGTACATGTCAGCAGTGACCAGTTACATCTGCATGTGCATTGATGACGTGACCGTCTCCAAGACCATCACCACATGCTCCAACCAGAAGCCATGGATGACTGCTAACATGCGTGCGCTGCTGAGGATTAGAGACCTAGCCTAATAACAGCAAGGGCCAAACTGTCCCGAGATATCAAAGAGGCAAAGAGCGCACACGCCCAGACAATCCACAGCCACTTCCAAGACAGCGGGGACACCCGGCGCATGTGACAGGGCATACAGGTGATCACGAACTACAAGATAGCTTCACCTGCTTGTAATAGAGACGCCTCCCTCCCAGCTGCGCTGAACAACTTCTACGCTCGGTTTGAGGTGCAGAACAGCGTAGCGGCAAGGAAGACCATCCCTCCCCCTGACGACCAGATACTCTGTCTCTCCACAGCCTACGTGAGGAGAACTCTATGCAGAGTTAACCCACGGAAGGCTGCTGGACCAGACAACATTCCTGGCAGGGTGCTCAGGGAATGTGCAGAACAGCTAGCAGATGTCTTCACTGACATCGTCAACATTTCCCTGAGCAGCGCCGTTGTTCCTACGTGTCTCAAGACTACCACAATTGTTCCTGTCCCAAAAGAAGTCTACAGTCAGTCCGGATCGGGAACAGCATCTCCAGCACCACCACACTGAACCTCAGGGCTGCCTGCTCAGTCCACTGCTGGTCACCTTGCTGACTCACGACTGTGCAGCGATGCACAGATAGAATCATATTATCAAGTTCACTGATGACACGACCGTGGTGGGTCTCATCAACAAGAACGACGAGTCGGCATACAGGGAGGAGATGCAACAACTAACTGCCTGGTGTAGAGCCAACAACCTTTCTCTGAATGTGGATAAAACTAAAGAGATGGTTGTGGACTTCAGGAGAGCACAGAGCGACCACTCTCCACTGAACATCGACGGCTCATCCGTAGAGATCGTCAAGAGCACCAAATGTCTTGGTGTTCATCTAGCGGAGAACCTCACCTGGTCACTCAACACCAGCGCCATCACCAAGAAAGACCAGCAGTGCCTCTACTTCCTACGAAGGCTGAGAAAGGCACATCTCCCTCCCCCCATCTTGACCATGTTCTACAGAGGGACCATTGAGAGCATTCTGAGCAGCTGCATCACTATCTGGTTTGGGAACTGTACGATCTCGGATCGCGAAACCCTGCAGTGGATAGTGAGGACAGCGGAGAAGATCATTGGGGTCTCTCTTCCCTCTATTATGGACACTTACACCACACGCTGCATCTGCAAAGCCAACAGCATTGTGGATGACCCCACACACCCCTCACACACACTCTTCACCCTCCTGCCATCTGGAAAAAGGTACCAAAGCATTCGGGCCCTCAGGACCAGACTGTGTAATAGTTTCTTCCCACAAGCCATCAGCTTCTCAATAACTGAACTGAACTGTACTGAGCACAACATACACACACATCATCTGTATGGACTGCACAGACCCACACAAAACACACACACTGACACATCAAACTGTTTACATGCTGGTTACAATCCATCAAACTGTTTACATGCTGTTTTGCACACTTTTCTGCTGTTTTGCACAAACTGTATAACATTTCAGCCGTTTTTGCACATATTGTACAATATTTCATCATTTGCTGTTTTTTGCACAATTCTATATATTATCCCAAGGACCTGCTGCTAAGAAACTGTGTTCATTCTAATGTTACTGCACGAAATATTGTTTGAACATTCAGTATTCACATACAGTATTTACATTGGTCAGTCGGCATTGTTTCTGTTTACTGTTTATTGTCTTTTTTGTATTTTTTTGTATTTTTTGTATTGTCTTGTAACTTTTTGTCTACACTGTCTTCTGTCCTGCACTGTCTTGTCTGTCTTATGTGTCTTGTCCTGCACTGTTTGCACCAGGTTGCACAGTTGCGCTTTATGTGGCTAGGACTACTTACAAGTCCTTATCCCTGTCTTTGTTTTATGTAGCACCATGATCCTGGAGAAATTTTGTCTCATTTCACTATGTACTGCAACAGCTATATATGGTTGAAATGACAATAAAAGCTTCTTCTACTTGACTTGACTTGACTGGGAGACCTCAGTCAGTCTGGATCGGGAACATCATCTCCAGCACCACCAGACTGAGTACAGGAGACCAGCAAGATCGATGAGTCTACAGAGAGGAGGTGCAACAGCTAACCGCCTGGTGTAGAGCCAACAACCTTTCTCTGAATGTTGATAAAACCAAAGAGATGGTTGTTGACTTCCGGAGAACACAGAGTGACCACAGAACGACTCTCCACTGAACATCAAAGGATCACCTGTAGAGATCATCAGGAGTACCAAATTTCTTGGTGTTCATCTAGCGGAGTGCTTCACCTGGTCACTTAACACAAGCTCCATCACCAAGAAGCCGTCTCTACTATTTATGAAGGCTGAGAAAGGCACATCTCCCTCCCCCCATCCTGACTACTTTTTACAGAGGGACCATTGAGAGCATTCTGAGCAGCTGCATCACTGTCTGGTTTGGGAACTGCACCATCTCAGATTGCAAGACTCTGCAGCGGATAATGAGGAGATCTGAGAAAATCATTGGAGTCTCTCTTCCCTCTAGTATGGACACTTACACCGCACGCTGCATCGGCACAGCCAACAGCATTGTGGATGACCCCACATACCCCTCACACACACTCTTCACCCTACTGCCATCTGGAAAAAGGTATCAAAGCATTCAGGCCCTCATGACCATACTGAAATAACAGTTTCTTCCCGCAAGCCATCAGACTCCTTAATAACTGAACTGTACTGAGCACAACACACACATGCACATCAACTGTATGGACTACACAGACCCTACACTAAATACACACACATCCAATACATATATCCATCAATCTGTTTACATGCTGTTTTTTGCACACTTTTTGCTATTTGCACATTATGTCTGACATTTTAGTTGATTGCTGTTTTGCACAACCCTATAAAATATGTCAACTGCTGCTATAACACTGTGTTCATTCCAGTATTTCTGCACAAGCATGTAATATTGTCTGAACATACAGTATTTACAGTGGTTGGCACTGTTTCTGTTTATTGTCTTTTGTGTATTGTCTTTTGTAACCTAGCCATGGGGGTCACAGTCCAGTGACTTCTGTGCTGGTCCCAAGCCCGAATAAATAGAGAGGGTTGTGTCAGGAAGGGCATTCAGTGTAAAACATTGCCAAAACTAATCATGCAAATCATCAGTACGAATTTCATACCGGATCGGTCGAGGACCGGGTTAGCAACGACCGCCGGTAGAAATTGGGCTACTGTTGGTCGAAAAAGTAGCAGCGGGAGGAGAGTGCACAGAAAAAGAGAGAAGAGAAAAAGGTAAGAGTGTATGACTGAGAATAGGAACTCTGAATGTTGGTACTATGACAGGGAAAGGTAGAGAGCTGGCTGATCAAGCTGTTTTATTATGATGTGGATAGTAAGAGAAATGGGGTAGGTGTGGTCCTGAAGGAGGGGTTTGTGAGGAATGTTCTGGAGGTGAAGAGAGTGTCAGACAGGGTGATGAGTCTGAAGTTAGAGATTTGATGGGTGATGTTGAATGTTGTTAGTGGTTATGCCCCACAGGTAGGTTGTGAGTTAGAGGAGAAAGAGATTCTGGCATGAATTAGATGAGGTTATGGAGAGTATTTCCACAGGTGAGAGAGTGGTGATAGGAGCGGATTTTAATGGACATGTTGGTCAGGGGAACACAGGTGATGAGGAGGTGATGGGAAAGTTTGGAGTTAAGGAAAGGAACCTTGAAGGACAGATGGTAGTGGACTTTGCTAAGAGGATGGACATGGCTGTGGTTAACACTTATTTTCAGAAGAGGGAGGAACATAGAGTGACTTACAAGAGTGGAGGTAGGAGAACACAGGTAGACTACATCCTTTGTAGAAGAGGCAATCTGAAAGAGCTTAGTGACTGCAAAGTGGTAGTGGAAAAGTGTGTAGCCAGACAACATAGGATGGTGGTGTGTAGGATGACTCTGATGGTCTGTAAGACGAAGAGGTCAATGATAGAGAAGAAAACCAAGTGGTGGAAGCTGAAAAAGGAGAAATGTTGTGAGGAATTTAGACAGAAGTTGAGGCAGGCTTCCAGTCGTCAGGTAGTGCTGCCAGATGACTGGGAAACTACAGCAGAAGTGATCAGGGAGACAGGGAGAAAGGTGCTGGGTGTGTCATCTGGAACGAGGAAAGAAGATAAGGAGACTTGGTGGTGGAATGAGGAAGTTCAGGATAGTATCCAAAGGAAGAGGTTAGCCAAGAAGAAGTGGGACATGGACAGGACTGAACAGAATAGACAGGAATACAAAGAGTTACAGTGCAGAGTGAAGAGGGAGATGTCTAAGGCCAAGCAGAAGGCATATGACGAGTTGTACACTAGGTTAGACACTAGTGAAGGAGAGAAGGACTTGTACAGGTTAGCTAGGCAGACGGATCGAGATGGGAAGGATGTGCAGCAAGTTAGAATTAATAAAGAAGGGTGCTCACAAGTGAGGAGAGTGTACAGAGGATATGGAAGGAATAATTTGAGGAGCTGATGAATGAGGAAAATGATAGGAAAAAAGAGTAGAAGGGGTGAACTCTGTGGAACAGAAAGTAGATAAAATTAATAAGGCTGAAGTCAGGAAGGCTTTGAAGAGGATGAAAAGTGGAAAGGCAGATGGTCTTGACGACATCCCGGTAGAGGTCTGGAAGTGTCTAGGAGAGGCAGCAGTGGAATTTTTAACTAGTTTGTTCAACAGTGTTTTAGGGAGTGAGAGGATGCCTGAGGAATGGAGAAGGAGTGTGTTAATGCCCATCTTTAAGAATAAGTGTGACTTGCAGAGTTGCAGCAACTACAGGGAGATAAAGTTGATGAGCCATACAATGAAGCTGTGGGAAAGAGTAGTGGAAGCTAGGTTAAGGAAGGTAGTGGAAATTTGTGAGCAGCAGTATGCTGATGCAATTTTTGTTCTGAGAATTTTGATGGAGAAGTATAGAGATGGTACAGGTCCATATACACAAATCCATAAAACAAATCCATATAATATACATATATGAGATATATATATATATATATACATATACATGTGAGAACAGGGTCTCAATGGAAAATCAACTTCTTGTATTTGAAACACATTTTTACCTTCTTAAGTTTTTTGATCCAGGGCTTCTGAGCACGTCCAAACTCTCGCTTCAGATTCCGTGACTCACGAAAACCACAAAACATCTTCCTCTTAAATGCGTCCTTCTGCCAGGAACGAATATGCTGCCCATCTTCTGAAATAAGGGAGTGAGAGATAGATGCGTGCAAAACAGACAGATGCTCGGTGGAGGAGAAAAAGCACTGCCATGCTTTCAAGAGGGAACCATACATTGGCACTGAAAGGAAAACAGAGACAGAGCAAGTGAGACAAAAATCGATAGTATATATACACACTACCGCTCAAAAGTTTGGGATCACATGCAATGGACAAAAGAGCACAGACATTGAATTTCAATTCCATTCAATTAAATTTATTTGTATTTAATAATTTAGATTGTTTCAAAGCAGCTTTATAGAAGCATTAGAAAAGAAGAGAAAAAATATTCAATAAATATAATAATAATACGAAAAAATAAGAACAAAAAAATATGTACATCAAAGATTAAAATTTATTTCAAAATATTAATTTAAAATGCTATATATCTATCCTTAATGAGCAAGCTGGAGGCGAGGGCGGCAAGGAAACCTGAGATGATATGAGGAAGAAACCTTGAGAGGAACCAGGCTCAGTAGGGAATGTCATCCTCATTTGGGTGACACTGCACAGAACAATAATGTAAATGTAAATAATGTCCTTTCTACAACAGTTTAATGCAACCAAGAGCTCCTGAGGAACTAATGGGTCAGCACAAACTCAGTATGGGGCAGTATATTATTGCTGATAAAGACCAGACCATTAAGACTGACACAACATTGGTTCAAAGCAGGCATGACAGTTTCCAGGCAGCCCCTTCAACAACACTTCTATGTTTAATCCCTGGCTAGACCAAAAGACTAAAAGCAGGGATAGAACTTCAGGATTGACGAAGTAGCACCGTAAGAAGAGACGATCAAACTAGGAACTCGAAACACTGGGAGCTCAGGAGTGGCATATATAGCTCGACAGAGAGAGAGAGAGAGAGAGAGAGAGAGAGAGAGAGAGAAGAAAATTGTTAGATATAATTGCAATCAGGTGATGGACAATGTAAATTATGTTCAAAGTGCAGACAGGGACTTCGGCTATAAAGAGCATAACTAAAACTATGACAGCTAGCTATGACAGCATAACTAAAAGGCTGGAACCAGAAGGTGTGACAGACATGAGGGCTTCCTGGGATGTAAAGCTTCCCACCACTTCACAGTCTGCAAACCTGAGCAACTTGTGAGGGTGATAAGCCGACAGCATCCAGACATCCCAGTTCACCAAACACTCTATGCCCTTGAATCCTCCAGATGTACTCCTTTACCTAAGAAATGCTACTCATAAAAATCTCGAATGAACAAATGTGTTTTCAGCCTGGACTTAAACACTGAGACTGTGTCTGGGGGGATGTTCCAGCACTTAATGTCTTGATGGGAATGCAGTGGGAGATCTGCCTAGTATACTTAGACAACATCACTGTGCTGGACAAGGACGTAAAGGAAACGCTCCAGCACCTGGCACAGGTGTTTGAAAGGCTGCGCCAGGCCAACCTGAAATTAAAACCCGTCATGTGTTTGTCTCTTCCACCGCCAGGTGGTCTACCTGGGCCACATCATCTCAGAACATGGCATAGCTACTGACCCTGAGAAAGTGCAGAAATTTCGAGAGTGGCCACAGCTCATGACAGTTAATGAAGTCCAACAGATTGTGGGTCTTGCATCCTACTACAGACGGTTTGTCAAAGACTTCGCCACAGTTGCAAAGCCCCTTTACAACTTACTAAGGAAACATGCCCGATTTCACTGGACCTCTTAGAGCCAACAGGCCTTTGACAACTTAAAGGAGCTGCTCACTACCTCCCTCATCTTTGGCTATAGACAGTGTTGATCTAATTCTGGATACATACACAAGCAACTTTGAAATTAGGTATGTGTTGTCTCAACTGCAGAAGGACAGGAACGCGTTCTAGCATGGAAGTCGGAGTCTTCTTGCCAACTGAACAGAATTACTGCACCATGCGGAGGGAAATTTTAGAGGTATTGGAGTTCACAACACATTTCCCTCAATACCTGTTGGGTAGATCAATCACTGTACAGACCGACCATAGTAGCCTACAGTGGCTAATAGGATGAGAGAACCAGAGGGACAGCTGGCCAGATGGCTCGAGAAACTTGGGGAGTATGACTTCAATGTTGTTCACCAACCTGGGTGCTTCATGAAAATGCTGTTTTCCTTTCCTGCAGGCCATGCCATGCCATGCAACTTGACTCTGCAACCTTAAGAATCCCACCTTTAGTAACCCTCAGCTCTGTCACCAGGTAGTCCAGTGTGACTTCAATGGTGAACCAGTAAATGTGGGGGTAATACAACCTGTCAACACCACCAGTACTTCTTCATTCTTTGGGTGGATTACTGAAGAACTGCATGCTGCCGAAGCAGCCTAACCTGACATTGTTTCCATCAAGAGGTGGATGAAGGATAGCGAGGGACATGTGTCACCCTACGGGCCAGCAACAAAAGCCTACTGGAGTCAGTGGCAAAGACTATACCTAAAGGATATTTGGTACAAGAGAGCAGCCAGGACACGCTACAAGGTCGGCGATGCAGTGTGATACCTTGTCAAGGGAACGAAACAAGCAAAAAACAAAATCAGGAAGTTTCTCCCCAACTACGATGGTTCTTACTTTATCCTGGGACATCTGGACTATTTAGTGTACCACATCTAGAAAACCCGAGCACCAAAGTAAAAGTTGTTCACCATGACAAGCTCAAACCTTACCATTCCAAACCCTACTCAAAAGTTTAGCAATCTCAAGAAGTTCTTGCCCCAAACCTGGAAGCTGAGGGAGCTGAATTTAACTTGAATTTGTCTCATTTCTTCATGGAGGAAAATGGAAATTCCAGTGGCCCAGACAGCATGCTTCTCATTGATGACACTGATGTGCTGATGACAGACCAGGACACAGCTGATGCTCAGTGAAGTTGTGGGATGTGGTAGCTCAGCGGTAGCTCAGTGGTTAAGGTGTTGGACTTCTGATCAAAGGGTCATAGGTTTGAATCCCAGGTCCACCAAGCTGCCACTGCTGGGCACTTGAGCAAGAGCCTTAACCCTCAATGCTTAGTTGTATAAATTGAAAAAAAAAAAAATTCACTCTGGATAAGAGTTTCTGCTAAATGCCGTAACTGTTGATGTAATGGAGTGAAGGTAGCATGGTGCAACAGGATTTAACAGGGACTGTTATTGGCCAAATGAGGGGTAGGACACAACAAGTCAGGAGACCATCAAGGAGGTTTGGGGACTGGACTAATTGATTATTAAAGACTAAGAAATAAAAATCTAAAAAGAACAGTTTGTTGGCAACTTGTTCATTCATTCATTTATTTTCTACCGCTTATCCAAACTTCTCGGGTCACGGGGAGCCTGTGCCTATCTCAGGCATCATCGGGCATCAAGACAGGATACACCCTGGACGGAGTGCCAACCCATCACAGGGCAACTTGTTGTTTTTTAAAAAACAAAAAAACAATAACATGCATTTCATCTGTGGAAATATTATTTTATGTGTTCCCTTTTTGTAACAGGTGGATTTTGTTGTTTACTACTTTGCTGTGAAGGAAACAAGTCAAGTGTATGTTTAATTAAGCCTGATTTGTTTTATTTGTATACAATGGCTGTTGTTAACCTTTACCCTCCTGCAGTCCAGTAGTAGGTAAGTCAGCTGGTCACTTAGCTAGACTTAACTATCTCACTATTTGTGTTGGGACTGAACTATTAATGCTTCAACAAAAGGTCCCCCTTCACAAGCTACTCTTTAACCCTCCCAGCACCGTGCTATCCTTCAACATTATGGACTGTTTACCCAGTCACGAGGAGTTGGAATATATTGGCCAGTGCCCCCATTAAGTGGAGTTGCTTGAATAGTCTGTATGCTTTGACAATGGGGCTGCCTATACGGACTGTTGACAAAAAAACTGTCAATCTATGGTAATATTTTTGTTAAGATGTGTGTTGAAGTATTTTGTATCCGTCATGTCTTGGTACTGGAGTGGTGTTAAGTTTAATCACCATCCAGAGTGGGGTAGTGTTGCAGGAGAGGGGAAATAGGAGTTGCCGCTTTAAGATCACTATATATGGGTGTTGCAGTCCACATTGGAGTGCATTGTAGGTTGTGTAATTGGCGACATGTGCTGAAGTGACGTGCGCTCTCACTGTGTGCTGTGTAGGTAAAATCAGGGTTAAAGTTTGTACTCTGCTTTGATTTTAAGTTCACTCCACCCGAGTGATTTCAGTCCACCCGAGAGCTGTTTTGCACTTTAAACCCTGAAATCACGAGTAAAGGAACAGCATGCATTGGTACTTTTGTCCATTTCGTCCTTTGCACAAACATGAATTGACGAGTTCTTACGCTGCCTCCGGGAATCGCGGAAGTGGAGACAGTAACACAGTGCAAGGAGTAACAAGTGTTTTGAGTTTAAAGGGAGTTGGTCCATTTTTGGCTTTGTAGACAAGATATTGTACATAACAATCATGTGGAAAATGTTGCACATGCCTTCTATTAGGAGGTGTTTTTAATTGTGCTAGTCATTCATCTTCCAGAGAAATCCTGACTCATGGTCTAGTTCTAGGAATTCAGACAATGGTGTATATCTGTAGAAAACACAGAAACAATGGAATCCAAATGTCCAGAACTGTAAACTTCCTTTGTGACATCACTCAGTGTAGCATCATGTATTCTGCAATACCATTAAGTAGTAGTTAGTCAAAACATCTGGGTAGGTGGATTCATGGTCTACTCAATCTACAAACAATTTTGATGAAATGAATGATGCCACATCAGAATCAGAATCAGAATCAGCTTTATTGCCAGGCATGTTTTCACATGCGAGGAATTTGTAATTTCTATGTACAAATTTGCATGTGTGAGGAAAATGTGCAATTGAAGTATACAATATATACAATTTGTATGTACAAATGTGCAATTGTGAAATGTGCAATACAATACAATATGTATGTATGTATGTACAGATGTGCAAGTATGAAATGTGCAATTGAGGTATACATAGTGCAAATGTGCAAGTGTGAAATGTGCAATTAGGTGTTGTGTGTTCCATGGTGTTAGTTGTTCATCAGATGGATTGCTTGACGGAAGAAACTGTTCCTATGTCTGGTCGTTCTGGTGCTCAGGGCTCTGTAGCATCGACCAGATGGCAACAGTTCAAAGAGGGAGTGTGCTGTATGTGAGGGGTCCAGAGTGATTGACTTTGCCCTTTTGCTCACTCTGGAGAAGTACAGGTCTTGAAGAGTGGGGAGAGTTGTGCCAATGATTCGCTCAGCAGTCCGGACTTCCCTCTGTAGTCTTCTGAGGTTGAATTTGGTGGCTGAGCTGAACCAAACAGTCACTGAAGTGCAGAGGATGGATTCAATGATTGCAATGTAGAACTGTTTTAGCAGATCCTGTGGCAGGTTGAACTTCTTCAGCTGACGAAGGAAGTACAACCTGTGCTGAGCCTTTTTCACAATGGAGTCTATGTGAATGTCCCACTTCAGGTCCTGGGAGATTGTGGTTCCCAGGAATCTGAATGATTCCACTGCTGTGACAAAGCTGTCCGTGATGGTAAGTGGGGAAGAGCAGGGTGGTTTCTCCTGAAGTCCACTATCATCTCCACTGTCTTGAGCATGTTCAGCTCCAGGTTGTTAACATTTGTAATGGTTGTAGATCCCAGGATGCACAAACACGCAGATGACACTCTACTTCTCCACAACATTAGAAGGATTCAGCCATTTTTGTCCACACAGGCTGCTCAGGTACTCTTGTCATTTCAAGACTGGATTACTGCAACGCACTGCTGGCAGGTCTACCTATGAACGCAATTCGTCCTTTGCAACTGTACATTTACAGCATTTAGCAGACGCCCTTATCCAGAGCGACTTACATTTTTATACAACTGAGCAATTGAGGGTTAAGGGCCTTGCTCAGGGGCCCAGCAGTGGCAGCTTGGTGGACGTAGGAATCAAACTCACAACCTTCCGATTGGTAGCCCAACACCTTGACCACTAGGCTACCACATGCAAATGATCCAAAATGCACCTGCACGGCTTGTTTTCAACCTACCTAAGTTCTTGCATACCACCCCGCTGCTGTGATCCCTCCACTGGCTTCCGGGAGCTGCACACATCAAAACACTGATGCAAAACACTGATGCTGGCCTACAAAGCCAAAAATGGACCAGCTCCCTCTTACCTCAAAGCCCTCATCACTCCTCACACTGCACCCCACACCCTCCGATCAACAAGCACTGCTCGACTGGTCCCACCATCTCTCAGGGTAAGAGGTAAGTATACTACAAGACTCTTCTCTGTTCAGGCACCAGGGTGGTGGAATGAACTTCCCCTAGAGGTCCAGACAGCTGAGTCACTGGTTATTTTCAAATGGGGGTTGAAGACCTACTTACTCATTAAACAATTCAACTAGCACTTCTTTCCCTATCTTTTGCATTTATAAAAAAAAAAAAAAAAAAAAACACAACCTTTGACACTTTTTCATTGTAACTTTAAACAATGTTTTAAACTCAAGGTATCTTAAGTATGTAACCTAGTGAGCCAGCATTAATGTATTCAATGTTAGAGATTTAAGCACTTATGTACATCGCTCTGGATAAGGGTGTCTGCCAAATGCTGGAAATGTAAATGTAAAAAAGTGTCCAACTTATTTTATAAGCTCATAAGCTTCTGGTTACACAATCACACTTCTTTGAGTCATTATACAGTTAAAGATGTCAGATTAAAGTATTAAATTACCTGTTACAGGCCTCTGATCAGGGTCTCCTTGTTGGTGTTTCTTGATCTTAGTACTGTACTTTTGAACACCACAGGTCATGTTATTCTACTTGAGGTTCCTTCCATTCAAGGGAGTTTTCCTTGCCACTGCTGCCTGAGTCACCTCAGACTTGCTCATTGGGGATAAATACAAACACATTTAAATATATCTAATATTAATCTTGAATTTTGTATTCTATTAATCTTTATATTATTTTTTATAATACCCTTTTGTTCTATGTTTATGTTCTGTAAAGCTGCCAGCTTGAGGGGATGTAGCGCAGTGACTTTGAATATAAGGTCATGACTTTGAATATAAGGTACACCAAGCTGCCACTGCTGGGCCGGAGAGCAAGGCCCTTAACTATCAATTAGTTAATTAGCTTAGTTGTATAAATTAAAAAAAAAAATGTAGGTCAGTCTGGATAAGGGTGTCTGCTAAATGCCTGAAATCTAATGTACGCATTTCAACCATATACATCTGACACAGTACACAGTGAAATAAAACAGCGTTTCCCCAGGACCATGGTGCTACACAGAACAACATAGAGCTAATGAAGTCATCCTGGCCACATAAAATGCAACATGTGCAACCTAGTACAAACAATCTGAGTAAAACTTCAGTGCAAACAGAAATACAAATGCACTACAGAACAGAGACATAAAATAGAACTGACCAGTGTGCATTCTGTATATTGTACAGTACATTGTGCAAAAAAGAGGTTGTAAACAAAGAATGTACTTGAAACCATATATACACTTAAGTTATTGCAGCAGTTGGATGCTTCCACTGTTATGCTAATGACACACAGCTATATGTTTCAGCTAAGTATGATGAGCTAGTCTTTCTGGAGTCCCTGTTTACACTTCAAACATAATGGACATTGTCTTTTTATCACATGATCACAAGCATAGCAAAAATTCCACATGGAGACCATATGCCAGCTTTGATCTGCTGTTGTGGCAGTTAATTTTGCACTCTGGTCTCTATTACTGAACATTTTATGGCTTTAGCAGGAAGGACTTACTGTTAACCTTTAGTGAACTTAGAAATTATGCTTATTTATAAGTTGCTGTCAAGCTCCTGGTTATACAACCCCACCAGACTAAACACAGTTATAGACAGGATGTATTTATAATCACACTCTCTAGTACATTACAGTACATATACATTTAAATTATTTAGCAGACACCCTTATCCAGAGTGACTTACATTTTCACCCAGTGAAATTACACTCTAGTGTCACCCAGATGAGATTGATCTGCATGGTCAGTCAGTGTCTCATGGGATTGTTGTGGATGAAGTTGCAGGAGACGTCATGCCTTTTTTTGAACCAGTGTTGTGTCAGTCAGCTGTATGTTCTGGTCTTTATCAGCAATCAGGTCTGTGCTGAGCTCGGAGTTTACGATGACCCATTAGTTCCTCAGGAGCTCTCAGCTGCACTATTATAAACTGTTGTAGAAAGGACATTATTTACATTTGTCACCCAAATGAGGATGAGGTTCCCTTCTGAGTCTGGTTCTTCTCAAGGTTTCTTCCTCATATCATCACAGGGAGTTTTTCCTTGCCGCCGTCACCACCGGCTTGCTCATTAGGGATAGGGATAGATATATAGTATCTTAAATTTTACATTAATCTATTGTATTCATAATCAATTGTATATATTCATTTATTTATTTTTATTCTTATTTTCTTCTCATTATTATTATATATGTATTTCCTTTTCTCTCTCTTCTGTTTCCATACTTCTGTAAAGCTGCTTTGAGACAATGGGAAATTGTTAAAAGCACTATATAAATATGTAATTCATTTTTTCCTGCTAATGTGCTAATACAGCTGCTTGTACTGCTTGTGTGATAATGCTTTCTGGCCAGTATCTTTGTTTCACTTCGGTTCATGATCTAAAGACAATTGCCCACTTCACATAGAAAAACAGGTGTTTATATTGGTTTTGTCCATTGTTTTCTTAAGTTCTTCTAGTGCAGCGGTGTCCAATCTTATCCGGAAATGGCCGCTATGGTGCAGGTTTTCATTCCAACCAAGCAGAAGCCACACCAGAGTCTACTAAAAGCCAAGAACAACTGATTAAACAGGTGGAATCAGGTATGGCTTTTGCTTGGTTGGAATGAAAGCCTGCACCCACCTGATGTAGTGGACTTATGAAGTGAGCTTAAATTTTTTATCTTATTAAATTAATATATATTCCCTCAGAGTATTCCTTCTTATATTTAGATGCCCTTCAAGTGTTGCCAACTAATTTTTTTGTATTGTATACAATGACAATGAAGTACCTTACGTTACCTTACCTTACTTTATTTTGCTTTACTTGTGGAATGTTGACAATACAAATTCTTCCTGTTCTTACTTATATTACAGCAGCTATCAACAGTCCTTGGAGTGTATAGGTAAACGACTGTAAAGGACTTGTACAGTAGAAATGATAACTCAACTAGAACAAGTGCATTGATATTAAACTGTAATTTGCAACTGCACTATTATAGCTGCCATTCCAGAAAATTAAAAAATAAAAAATCTTTTGAGAGTCTGTACTTACTGGAGTCAGTTATTTTTTTCCATTTCTTGCTCCACTCAGTAAGTTGTTGAGCGTAATGTTTCTCTATTTGAGCCCGGTCTTTAAAACAGTCCACAATGACATCACAAACCTGGAATGAATCTTTAGTCCTGTGCACTGTATGGATGTAGTTACCTGGCTAAAAAACCCACCCCCACAGACACACACACATTTTTTCATAAACAACAAATTCAGTGACTTTATGTTTATTTGTAATTCATAACATATCTACCATATATTCATTATATGCAATATGTACAGTATTATCAGTGTTGCCTACAAAGAAAATGAAAGAGAGAAAAACTTAACCACTATTTTCTCACCATCCAGAAGCTGAGTTTGTTGGTTTCATCCTGTATATCTGCCATGGTTACAGCTTCAAACACCTGACATGTATGAGAATTAAAGGACGATGGACAGAGTATGTGAGAGTAAAAGTTTGTGTGTGAGTGTCTGTGAGAGTGTATGTGTGTTAGATGGAATATAGCAGCAGGAATAGAATCCCTCCCTAACATTCCACTAACCAGCAGAAGCATCCCGAAATAAACTGCATGCAAAAGGTCAACACACACACACACACACACACACACACACACACACACACACAAAAAAAAAATCTGCCATACAGTACTATCATAGACATAACCATATACATCTCTCTTTCTCACACAATGCCAGCTCAATTTAGCTCTTTTAAAACTTGATCACACCCATACCATCGGCCTGTCATATATGGGATATGGACACACGTGCACACACACACACACACACCAACCAGAAAGCAAAAAGATTAACATGAATAATATAACGCATTATCATGTTAAACTTTGTAGGTGTGTGTGGGTGTGTGATCTGGAAATAGGGCAGGGAAAAGGCAGTGTATGCTCACATAGACATAAAAGACAACACAAAAAAGTAATTCTCTGTGTAACTCAGTGGATGTGGTCCCATTGAAAAGTATTCATACATCATTAAGTCAGCTGGGCTTGTTATCAAAAGATGCAACTTAAGCAACTTAAAATATGACCCTTTTGATGGCAGATGAGGAAAAGGATTGGTTTCCATGTGGAAATGGAAAAAGTTTCCTTGGCAGAAAGACAAACTCGTGACACATGTAGCACAGAGTAAAAATATATTCCTTTTTTTTGTTTGCTTTTATTTCATTTCACGGGGGCACGGTGGCTTAGTGGTTAGCACGTTCACCTCACACCTCCAGGGTTGGGGGTTCGATTCCCGCCTCCTCCTTGTGTGTGTGGAGTTTGCATGTTCTACTCGTGTCTCGGGGGTTTCCTCCGGGTACTCCGGTTTCCTCCCCCGATCCAAAGACATGCATGGTAGGTTGATTGGCATCTCTGGAAAATTGTCCGTAGTGTGTGAATGAGTGTGTGTGTGTGCCCTGCGATGGGTTGGCACTCCGTCCAGGGTGTATCCTGCCTTGATGCCCAATGACGCCTGAGATAGGCACAGGCTCCCCGTGACCCGAGGTAGTAGAAAATGAGTGAGTGAGTGAGTGAGTATTTCATTTCACTTAAAAAAAAATATGTAAAATAATTTAATTTCAAAAGATAATTAAATTTGAAAGGTCAGGATTGATGGAATATTCTGACAAGGAGGTGGGGGAGGGCATATATGGTCTGGACTTTATCAGCACTCATTTGTAGACTTTGGCAGGAAGGCACTAGTGTTAGGTCTGTGCTGAGCTCGAGTGCATTATTATATATCCTGTTGTCGAAATTACATTATTTACATTTACATTATTTACATTTACATTATTTACATTTACATGATTTCCTGTCCAGTGTCACCTAAATGAGGATGAGGTTCACTTCTGAGTCATATCATATTTGAGTCACTCATATCATCTCAGGGAGTTTTTCCTCACCACGGATCACCTCAGGTTTTATCATTAGAAATAAATGTTAGAAAGAAATAGTAACTTAATTTTAAACTTTAAATTTATTTATTTATTTAATTCTTATTTTTTTTCTGTTTCTAAAACTTCTGTAAAGCTGCTTTGAGATAATGTGAATTGTTAAAAGTGCTAAACAAAAAAATGTAATTGAATTGAATTGTGGGGACAAGTAAGAGGGGCGTATAGAGGAATGGTGGCAGAGAGTTGACGGTCTGTGATTTAGGTGAATGAAAGTTAAAACAATTCTAGTAAAGTGTTGATAGAACTGATCAAGAATTGTCTTCAAGTGCTTAAAGTAGAACATATATTATTTTAGCTTCACAGTTGATGGTTTATTCATTTAAAAATAAGAGTAAGTGACAGCGAAAGAGCTGGTATGCCCTGTACTGGCTGAACAAAACTAGCAGAATGGCATAACAGCAAGCAGATACCGGGCTACAGGAATTCATAAGAACTTCCTAAGATCATTGTCCTTTAAACTGGGTATCTGCCTGCTAGGGACACAAGATGAAGCACTGACACTTTCGTCTTGGAAGGAGCTTTCTTGATCAGTTAACAGAGCAGCTTTGGCTTATGCCCACCAGCCCTATTCAATTCAATTCAATTCAAGTTTATTTGTATAGCGCTTTTTACAATGGACATTGTCTCAAAGCAGCTTTACAGAACATAAACATAGAACAGAAGATAAACATAAGGAGTAGTTTAAAGAATTAATATAATAGAAATTCAAAATATATAGTTCACAGTATGTATGTATGTATGTATGTATGTATGTATGTATGTATATGTATTTATCCCCAATGAGCAAGTCTGAGGTGACTCAGGCAGCAGTGGCAAGGAAAAACTTCCTTAAATGGTAAAGGAAGAAACCTTGAGAGGAACCAGACTCAAAGGGGAACCCATCCTCATATGGGTGACACTAGAGGGTGTGATTACAAATATACAGTCAAGCAAATGCTGTATTAGTGTAAGGATCACATGGAGTTCACATCTCCTCTTAGTATCACAGAGTCCAACTGGAGCTGGTAGATCTGTAGATGTCTCAGGATTCTCACAGAGTCGGCCTCATCTCAGTGGAGGTCCAAAAACTCCATTGCATGGAAGACGATCGGAGCTGGTACAATGTCTGGGTGTCTCGGCATGGGTAGAAAAGGAGAAGAGCAGTGCAGAGGGATTAACATATCTGCTGTTCATAAAAATGTGCAAGTTTAGTGTAATAGTGCACAATATAATGGGATGTATTATGTGTACGTCTGACTAAAGAGATGAGTTTTTAATCTACATTTGAACTGGGAAAGTGTGTCTGAGCCCCGAACACTATCAGGAAGACTATTCCAGAGTTTGGGGGCTAAATAAGAAAACACTCTACCGCCTTTAGTAGACTTAGATATTCTGGGAACTACCAGAAGTTCTGAGTTTTGTGATCTCAGAGAGCGTGAAGGATTGTAATGTGTTAGAAGACTAGTTAGATACATGGGAGCTAAACCGTTAAGAGCCTTGTATGTTAGTAGCAGCAGTTTGTAATCAATTCTAAACTTTACAGGTAGCCAGTGTAGAGATGATAAAATTGATACAGACTATTGATACAGATATTGAATAAGATACAGACAGGATGTTTCTCAGCTTGGCAATATTTCTGAAGAAGGCTGTTTTTGTGGTTTGGGCGACATGATTTTCAAAGGACAAGTTGCTGTCTAATAAACACCAGGTCTTTCACTGTCGAGCTACTAGTAACAGTACATTCCTCTAATAGGAAGTTAAATTGTGAGAGTTTCTGTGTACTGGTTTTTGGACCTATAAGTAGTATTTCTGTCTTATCAGAGTTTAACAACAGAAAATTACAGATCATCTGGTCTTTTATCTCTCTAAGGCATTGAGTTAATTTGGACAATTTAGTTATTTCATCTGGTTTTGATGAGATGTATAACTGTGTTGTCAGCATAGCAGTGGAAACTAATCCCATGTCTTCTAATGATGTTCCCTAATGGAAGCATGTATATCGAGAAGAGCAGAGGTCCTAGAACTGATCCTTGAGGGACCCCATGATTAACTGGTAGTGAACTGGAGGATTCACCATCTAATTCTACAAAATGGTATCCATCAGACAGGTAGGATCTAAACCAACTTAATGCTTGTCCATGAATACCTGTGTAATTTTGTAGACGATCTAGGAGAATGTTGTGATCTATAGTGTCGAATGCTGCACTAAGGTCAAGTAGAACTATTAGTGACATACAGTCTTGGTCCGAAGCTAAGAAGAGGTAATTTGTGACTTTCACAAGTGCAGTTTCTGTGCTATGATGAGGCCTGAAACCTGACTGAAACTCTTCGAGGATATTGTTCTCCTGTAAGAAGGAGCTCAGTTGAACAGACACAACCTTTTCAAGTATTTTAGACATAAACGGAAGGTGTGAAGTAGGTCTGTAATTTGATAGGTCATTTGGATCTACAGTAAATTAGGTTTTTTGATGAGTGGCCTAATAACTGCCAACTTGAAAGACTTGGGGACGTAACCTAAAGATAACGAGGAGTTAATAATATAAAGAAGAGGCTCACCAGCTTTATTTAACACTTCTTTCAGTAATTTAGTTGAAATGGGGTCTAGTGAACAAGTTGTTGATTTAGCTGTAGTAATAAGCTTATCTAGCTCTTCCTGTCCTGTACTTGCAAAGCAATATAGTTGTGTGTCTAGAGCTTTAGGTGAGACTGGGTCACTAGTTGTTCTCATATGTTGAGTGTCACCTATTTTATTCCTGATACTTTCTCATAAAGTCCTCACTACTGAACTGTGATGGAATAGTGTGTTCACATTTCTGGTGTTTTGTTAATCTAGCCACTGTGTTAAATAAAAACCTGTGATTGTTCTGGTTATTTTCTATGAGTTTGCTCAGGTGCTCAGCCCTGGCAGCTTTTAGAGCCTGTCTAAAGTTGGACATACTTTCTTTATACGCAATTCTAAAAACCTCTAATTTAGTTTTTCTCCACTTTCGCTCGAGGTTACAGGTTGTTTCTCTCTTGAGGGTGTGAGTATGACTATTACACCACGGTGCAGGTGTTTTATCTCTAACCTTCTGTAATCTGATTGGGGCAACAGTGTCTAATGTGCGAGTGAATATAGTGTAATTTCATCTAGATCGTTTGTGTTTATATTTGTGAATCTGTCTTTAGTGGTCGGAATAATGGTTCTACCTAGCCAGGACATTTTTCTTTCTTTTTGAAAGAGAATTTGCGAGAGAAATAAGCCGGCATCAGGAACAGGCTGAGGGCACGTGTACACCGCGCTCCCTTACCTAGTATACTGTTAGACAACGTCCAGTCTCTGGAAAACAAGCTCGACAACCTCAGGTAAAGGGTCAAGTTCCAGAGGGACATTCGGGACTGCAACCATCTCTGCTTCACCAAGACATGGCTGAACCCAGTGGTACCGGACCACGCCATCCAGCCGGCTGAGTTTTTCTTAGTTTACCACATGGACAGAACACTGGAGTCAAGGTTAGTCAAGGTGAGGTGGAGTGTGTCTGATGGTGAACAACCACTGGTGTGACAGTGGGAGCATTGCTCTTCTTTCATGCTCCTGCACACCAAATCTGGAACTAGTGACCATCAAATGTCAGCCCTTCTATCTACCTCGGGAATTCAGCTTGGTCAAAATCAGTGCCGTTTATATTGCACCTCAAGCGGACACAGACACTGCAGTATGGGACACTAATGCTACACCATACACAGCATCAGGACGCTGCGCTCATTGTGTTGGGAGACTTTACAGTACCAACCTCAAGCATGCACTCTCGAACTTTCAGCAGCACCCCACCTGCCCCAACAGGGGCGAAAGGACAGTGGACCACTGCTACACACCATTCAAGAACCGGTGTTCCCTGAGATATTCAACCTGTCACTGGAACAGTCTGTTGCCCCCTCATGCTTCAAACAGTCCACCACTGTTCCTGTCCCGAAGAAACCCCAGCCCACCTGCCTCAAGGATTACCGCCCTGTAGCCCTGACCTCAGTAGTGATGAAGTGCTTCAAAAGACTGGCCAGAGACTTCATCACTGGATTCACTACAGTTAGCGTACCACCAGAACCGCTCTACTGAGGACGCCATTGCTCATCTTCTCCACTCTACTATGAGCTACCTGGACTGCAGAAATTGGAATTTTGCAAAAATGCTGTTTGTGGACTACAGTTCAGCGTTCAACACCATAATTCCCTCCACACTCACCTTTAAGGTGAGGGTGGATGAGGTGTGTTTGCCCACCCGTACGGCCCACAGTTTGGAGTCCCAGGACCTCCAAAATTATCAACCTGCATACTTGACCCCTTACCCACATGTTTCTTTAAACAGATACTACCAGTAGATATCTAACCCATTCTAAAGATAATAAATTCTTCCATTAGCACATAGCCAGTATGCAGGTTGATAATTTTGAAGAAGAAATCAAGTCAATTAAAGGAGACTAAATGTATCAGTCAGGATTTAGGCCTCATCATAGCACAGAGACAGCACTGGTTAAAGTTGTAAATGATCTCTTACTGGCCTCTGATCAGGGTTGTTTCTCTTTGCTGGTGTTGCTTGATCTTAGCGCAGCTTTTGATACCATTTATCATGTTATTCTACTTGATAAGCTAGAACATGTTGTTGGTGTTAAAGGGACAGCCCTCTCCTGGATCAGGTCTTATTTGACAGATCACTATCAGTTCGTAGATCTAAATGGTGACTACTCTTAACAAACTGAGGTAATGTTATCATGTGCTTGGTAAGAACTGACCTTGCCGAAGTGACTGGGAGGCCACCTAAACACAAATGCATACACACATACCAACACACACGCATACCAGGCCACATAAGCACACACTAAGTGTATAAATGGGAGAGCCATCATTATAATTTGCCTTTTCACTGTGTAGATTTGGCACTCTACACTGTACGGAAGATGCCTTTTGCTGCAGCAAAATAAAATTCTATTCTTACTTCTTTGCTTTTACTACCACCTCTGAGTCTGAGTGTGTTTTTTACATGTAGATCAAAACTGCCACCACAAGACCTTGGTATGATTATTGATACCGGTCTCTCATTTGAAGCTCACATAAATAATACCACAAGGGTAGCCTTCTTTCATCTCAGAAATATTGCTAAGAAAAGAAATATGATGTCATTACATGATGCAGAAACACTAGTTCATGCATTTGTTACCTCTAGGTTGGATTATACTAATGCTTTACTGTCTGGATGTTCCAGTAGGAGCATAAACAAGTTCCAGTTAGTCCAGAACACAGCAGCTAGAGTCCTAACTAGAACCAGAAGATATGAACATATCACCTCTATCTTATTCTCCTTGCATTGGCTCCCAGTCAAGTTTCATATTGATTATAAAGTACTATTACTGACCTATGAAGCACTAAGTGTCTCAGTACCTGAGTGATCTTTTGTTTTTTTATGATCCGTCATACCTACTTTGATCAAAATGTGCAGGCTATTTGGTAGTACTTTTGTACAAAAGGCTCCAGCAGGGGGCAGAGCTTTTTCTTACAGAGCCCATCAGTCTTCCTGTGTTTGGGACTCAGACACAGTCTCAGTGTTTAAGTCCAGGATAAAAACACATTTGTTTAGTCTAGATTTTTATGAATAGCTTGTCTTTTGCAGACTGTGTAGTGGTGGGAATCTCCCAGGAAGCCCTCATGTTTTTCACCTTCTAGCTCTAGCCTTTAGGTTATGCTGTCATAGTTAGTCTTGATGGAGTCCCTGTCTGCACTTTGCACATAATGTACATTGTCCTTCACCTGATCACAATCATACCTAATAATTCTCTCTCTCTCTCTCTCTCTCTCTCTCTCTCTCTCTCTCTCTCTCTCTCTCACTCACACACACACACATATACACACACACACACGCACACTCTCTCTGTTGAGCTATATATTCCACTCCCGAGCTCCCAGTGTTCAGAGTTCCTAGTCTGATCGTCTTTTATTGATCTGCATGGTCAGCCAGTGACTCATGGGATTGTTGTGGATAAAGCCACCCGGAGACTGTCATACCTTCTTTGAACCAATGTTGTGTCAGTCAGCTGTATGATCTGGTCTTTATCAGTGATCATTTGAAGATTTTGGCAGGAAGGAATTAGTGTTGGGTCTGTGGTGAACTCAGAGTTTGCCCATTAGTTCCTCAGGAGCTCTCGGTTGCACAATAATAAACTGTTGTAGAAATGACATTATTTACATTTACATTATTTATTGTCCAGTGTCACCCAAATGTGGATGAGGTTTTCTGAGTCTGGTTCCTCTCAAGGTTTCTTCCTCATATCATCTCAGGGAGTTTTTCCTTGTCGCCTTCGCCTCCAGCTCTATTTAGCTAACATAGGGCTATATGTTATGAATATATAGTATTTTAAATTTTAAATTAATGTTTATAAATTAATTTTAATCTTTTTCTCTTCTGTTTCTGTGAACTGTCAACCACACAGGGTACTATGTGCATTTTATTTGTGAATTTTAACAAGCTTTACAAATAAACGTGTATTTCATAGAGTGATGGACTATAAATTCATGTGTAAAAGACGTCACCTACTGTAGTTGACCTCCTCTCACAACTGATTTGCAATAGGGTATATACAACGTAGCTATAAGTCTAAGTAACAATTATATATGCAACCTCCCAACATTTTTAGGAAATGTCCTGTTACATAATTTACCAATTTATTTTACACATTTATTTGAACAGCTTTATCGCATCCTACCGTATATTTTTGTGAAAAAATAATTGTGTGCCTTTCATGTCCAAATAATTGAATCACAGTTACATCATGTCAAAAAGTTCCAAACAGGAAACATGTAAAGTCATGTTCATATAATTCACATTGTTATCCATGTGATTAAGAGAAGGTGCTTTGATTTTTTTTTCTTTATGTCCCAATCCTCTTTAACAGCAGTGACCAGGTCCCATTCTGTGGCCATTCTTAACTGATTGTTTGGAATTTGGGATGTTGATGCTGATACTGGACCAAAAGAACACAGATAAATGGAGTATAATTCTCATTTATTCAAATATCTTAATCATTATTCTCTGATAGTCACAATCATAAATTCATCCTTACACAGCAACAGAAATACCTGATAAGTCTATAAAGCTCTGCATAAATATTTGTCATATGTCATAAGTGCTTAATAATTCCATAGATTTTTACTGTTTCCTAAAAGATGTTTTATAATAACATTAAATGATCTTATAATCTTTGCAGTAACCTGTCACACACTTAAATGTGTGCATGTTGTACAGATATCTGATGAGAAGAACTGATACCCAAAGGAAACATTTATGGCATTCTGTGATCTGGAAGACCAGTTATCTTTACAGTGTGAAAAATCTTTATGTACTTAACCATTAAATGCTTATTCTTATTACCATTTATTATAATCATTATCATGTAGGTAAAAATAACTTTTGTAAAACTATCATCATCATATCATCAGAACACAAGTAATGATGAATATGACATGAATTTTACCTGTATACAGGTTTACAACAATAACAATCATTTCAATGTATTTCTACAAACTTTACATCACCATAGCAAGAAATACTGCCATCACTGTGACTAAATTATATTAAATCATTTTAAGAACCAGAAAGCAGACTTGCATTTTTATCCTCTATCAAGGCTGAGGGTGCTTTCAGATGTTGATTCTTTCAGGTGGATCAATTAAACACTGAAGCAGCTTAGCACAGATTTTAAGACATTTTTATATTAAATTGATTTTTGCTGTTTTTGTGTGTAAATATTTATGCTTATCTGCAGAAATAAGTGACACATTTGAGAGCCCTGTTTTCTCTACAATATAAAGCCTTCAGCTCTGAGTTCCTTCTTCTCGCAGTCGTTCATTCGGGCCCTCTGAGGAAACAGTGGAGACAGAAAATGGAGATGACAATCTGAAAGAAAGAGTGCAAAGAATTTGCATCACTGATATTATTATCAGTGATTTTATTACTCTAAATGCCATAGAAATGTTTTATCAGGTTATTTATATTCTATCAAGAAGCTGTATTTTGTGCTCTTGATATTTTCACAGAATACAGTCTGTTTTGCTTTAATATTTCTAGCTTGCAGTCTTTTTACATTAATTAGTTCAACACAGTACAGTAGGCTAATTTTTACATTTACAGCATTTTGGTAGACACCCTTATCCAAAGTGTTTTACATTTTTATCTCATTTTATACAACTGTGCAATTGGAGGTTAGCAATTGACTTGTAGATTTCAGTCTTTAGGCTATCCAGTGACGAGTGTCTACATGTTCCAGAAGCAGCATAATAATAACTTTATCTGAACTTATAGCAAAATATAATTTTATATTATTTATTATTTTTACTTACCTGTCAGTCATTCTCTTCAGCGCTCGCTCAATGTTCATACGATGTCCGACACGGCTAACTCCAAGATCCAGGAAGTCCTCCTTTGTAAGTGATGGCAGGTGTGAACCATCAATCTCATTGTCTAGGAAGCGCTCTCGATGCTCTGCCAGGTTTAGGTAGGTCAGCCAATCAGCAACATCATATTTGGTCCAGTATGGGAGGGGTTTGGATGCAAAAGGCCGATTGGGTGGAGGAAGGGTAAGAGGCAACAAGTAACTCACACTGGAAGGGGAAGAGCCACCTGATAGGAAGTGTGTAGGGGAGAGAGAGTGTGATGCTATCAAAGTGCTTGAAGTAGGTGCTGGAGAGGAAGGGGGCATTAGTGGGGGAGTTGGAGGGAAGAAATGTTCAGCCAGAGGATGGGCAGATGATGGCGGTGTGAGGGGGGCCTGCAGATCAAAGGGAGATCCATAAAGGGAAGCAGAAGGAAAGAGAGGAAGAGATGAAGGACGTGGAGGCCCAGGTTGTGGTCGTTCTGAACAGGAAATAAGAGGACTTGGTGCACGGCGTCGCTGGATATGAAACTCAGAATGCCTTGAATCTGAAGCAGAAAACAAATCCAGACCTTTAGTACGATATTTAGCACGATGCTTTGGCGAACTTGGGTATGGGGAGTAGGACACAGAGGAAGGAGAAAGAGGGGCATGTGAAAGGGATATAGGAGAAATGGGAGGGTGGCTGTATGATGGAGGGGACAATGGAGGGTGTGCAAGTGACAAAGGAGAAAGAGGGGCATGAGGCAGACAGGGAGGAGAAAGAGGACAGTGTGAGAAAGACAGAGGAGAGTGGGATGGGGTCCAGTTAGAATAAGGAGGTATCTGAGGGGTCAAGGTAGGGGTTAATGCAGGGGTCAAAGGTGAAGAAGGTACAGGATTTGTGGTGAGACTAGGCACTATGGAGTTAGGTACAATATTTGTGGTTAAGCTGCTAGAGGAAAGTCCTGAGGTCAATGGAGTTGGGGTTAAAGGATTAGGAGGCAATGTATGGGCTAAGAGATTAGGAGAAATAGTCTGAGTTAAGGGATTAGCAGTAATCGATGGTGCTAAGGGGTTAGGGATAATAGTTGAGCCTAAAGGCTTGGAGTTAATAGGAGTTAAGGGGACAGGAGCCAAAGAAGGGGACAGAGATCTCTGAAGTGGTTGAGAGGAGGAAAGTAGTTGTGCATGGCTTGCAGGAATTAATGAAGACAGGTCTTCTGAAAACCTATAGAAAAGAAAAATCAGATAAGCTCAGATAACCTTTAGATGGATACAAATCCAAGATGATCATTTATGATTTAGCTGACTACTTCAAAACTGTCTATAGTGGAAGGCCTCTGACCTTTGCATTTGATGTGACCCTTGACCTTGCCATCCCCCGAGCTGCTGCAGTTTGTTGCTAAGTTCACTGATAATACTGGCCTTTACATTCGAAAGAGGAGAGTTCAGACGTCTGTCCATAAAAGATGTTCCCTTCACTTCTCCTTTTGCCTCCATCTTTTCATCCTGCTGGTAGAATCCTGGGGCAGCACTTGTCTGTCGTCGTAGTGATGGTACTGTTCGTCCTACATCCATATTAGTATGTAATTTAGCAGTGTTATGTAAGTGTGGTTTCGTATGTGTTGGCGGTGGAGGTTTGCTTTTGTGTTTGTAAGTTTTTGCATGTGTGTCATTGTGCATTTCAAACTGTTGGTTTATGTTAGACAGACAAGAATCCAGGGACACTCTTCTGCCTTCCTTTATTCCACCACTTTCTGTGCTCACACGTCTTTCTTCTTGCCTCTTTTCTCCACTAACACTTTCTGTGTGATGGTCACTGCTGCTGTGACTGTCTGGTTCCTCAATTCCAGAATCCACGACTGCTTCAGGCCATTCAAACCCCTTTGATTTTGACTGGATTTGTTCACCTTCAAAAACCAGTTGACTTGATGAAGGAGTTGTCATGGTGACATTTACTACAGCAGCAGTCACTGTTGCAGCAGCAGTTGTCATGGTGGGATAGGTAAGAGTAGAACAACCATGATCTTGTGCTGGGTAAAAAAGTGGGAAGGGCCTGTGCAATGATGCAGGGTCTGAGGAAGTGAGTGGGGCAGAAGAAGTGGAAGTTAGAGGGAAGATCTGGGGAGATGGAAGTGAAGGAGAAAGAGCAGATTGGGTTAAATTAGCCACTTCACTATCATATGATGTCAAACTGGATGCAGCAGAGTCGACAGCTTGAGGGGAAGTGAGTGGGGGCTGGGGGTGAATTTGTGGCATTTGCATGGGTTTGGGTGGATTGGAAGGAGGTATTTTAGGACAGAGCTGGGGTGGTGGAATGAGAGGAGAAGGGGGAAAAAGAAATGGATGAACAATGGCAGAAGGATGAAAGGTTGATGGATGAATATCAGGTAGATTCTGAGAGGTTTCTGTTGACTCTGGTGGATCTAGAGGGGTGTTCAGGAGCTGCTGATCATGCTGCAGGAATCTTTGCACACCATGTTGTTCTTGATGAGGATGTTCCTGTTGATGATGGTTGTATACTGTTGCTCCTTGTACTGCCCTGTCCACCCCATTAGCAAATTGTAAGGGTGGTGGTAGTGGTTCTGCAAAGAGAAACTCATCAGCTATGTCCACCGAGGGGGCTGGAGGAGGCAAAACCATTACCCCACCTCCTATTTCATTGTTTGGACCTTCCTCCTTATTTTCATCCCTTTCTCTCTGTGTGTCTGCCTTCTTGTTGGTTTCTAATGCAGGATTACTATAGTGAGTAGCATTAGCACTCAATTCAGTATCCATGCGTAATAATGGGGGTCTATGCTGAGGGAGCTGTTGAGACATTTCTCCATACCCATCCTTCTCATGGTGAAAGATCTGATATTGATTTATTTTTTCGGTAGTGAGCTGCACCTTCTGAACATCTCTTCCCTCCCTTTCCACACTCAATATGCCACTACTAGACAATCGCAATATTCTGGGACTCTGTGGTCGACTCAGTGGAGAGTGACTTGTTGATGTAGGGCTGCTTCCACTAGGGTAGATGTTAGACTGTGCTTGGTTCATGTAGGAAGAGGACTGGTGTTGTGAATTGTGGGTAGAGGAATGAGGGATTGGGAAAGCAGCAGCAGTAGAAAACTGGCGTCCAAAATGCCTCTCCTCCTTACGGGATCGACGATCATCCTTAAGCGCTCGCTCCCGAGCGGCTAATGCCAGGCTAAGTGGACTTGATGGATCAAGAACTTTCCCAGTTAATGGGTGAATAAAGGTAGTGTTGTGCTGAGAGGCATATTGTGGAAGTCCAAAGGCAGGTGGCATACTAGCAGCATCACTTGTGAACAAGCCCTCATCAATTGATTTGGAGGGGCGGAGCCTGGGAGCAGGCTCATTCTGAGCCAACTGGGCAGAGCCAGGCTCAACTAGGACATCATCTTCAGATGAGTAGAAAAAGGAAGTGCTTTTGCGGCGGGAATCACGGAAACGTTCTCTTTCACGTTGAGCTGTTCCACCTACATCTGGAGGAAAGGGTGTAGGTGGAACTGGAGGCAGGGCTGTAGGTGGCTCTGGGATTGATACTTTGTTGTGATGTTCCTCCTCTTTAGCCTCAAGCTGTGGAGATGGCTCTGCTTCTACACTGCTGTTCTGGCTGCTATGTCCTGAGCTGCTTGTGGATGGTGCCTTGATAATTATAGTTGGAATTGGAATTGAGTTTTTCTCTGATCTCCCAACTCCTTCCTCCACCTTACGTTGCTTTAGCAATGGCCCCTTACCACCACGGCGACCAGTTGTCTTGGCAATTGCCACAGGCATGTCACATGTAGGTGCAGCACTGCTTGAACCACGCCTTAAACCACCCATTTTAGCTCCTCCCCTCCTAATATGGTCAGCATCCACCTTTAAAAAACATATATAATATATATGATAATATATAAGAAAGAATACAATATGACAATAAAGAATGCATTATTATTAAAATGGCCTGGTTACATTGTGTTAATTTATGTTGCTCACCCTACGACTGGATGGAGCTCTTATTTGCATCTGGATGTGATGAGTGGGGTTGTTGTGTATGAACTCTGGCCTCCTGTGAATTGGAACTGGAGGTTCTGGTGCAGAGGTTTCAGGAGGAGGTGGGATATCATCTGGCCCTGGCACTGATAAACTACGAGATAATTTCATAGTGGGGGGGTGAAGATGTCCCCTTTCCTCCTCAGTTACTCCTAAAATATGAAGAGAAATATGAAGGATATATAAAAGAAAATTAACCTAACAGAAATTGTAAGTTGGACAACCAAATTTTGCCTCACCAATGGATTTCTGCCGAAGCATCACCCCATGCTGGGAGGTGTGGGTTGATGAAAACTGGGCATAATTAGAACCATACCCAGACCCTGATGACATCACACCAATGCCTCCCAATTGGTTAAAACTTTGCTGTTTAAAATATACAGTTTAAAATATACAGAATACAGAATAGGTCAGATACATTATAAATATATATAATCAGACACTTTCTTTTTTTATGAAAAATTCCTTCAGTGCAAATATTTAAAATTGCATGCTCAAGCACTGGTTTGTGAATGGAGGGTGGAGCTTGGGAAAATGAGAGGTAATGATCTGAACCTGTACAGCATCACTATAACATATGTTTTGTGTTTCAGTCAGGTGGAGAAAGAATAAAGTAGGGAGAGATGAGTGTGTATAAGAGAGAGCAAGCTTAACGGCACAAAGCCACATGTATTTGAGTGCACAAATATTAAAAAAATTGTTGAAAAGCAAAATGAATAGAAAACATTAAAAGAAAGATTTCCTTGAGTTGTCCCAAGGCTGCTTTCCATCTTCTCATTCCTAACAAAACCGAGGCAAGTGCTAAACTAATGTCAAAATTGTGGATTTTAGGAAGATATGCCATGATGGAATTCTCACCACTATATATGATCCACTATTCCCGTGTCTGGAGCAGGAAAGGTGCTTCCTGGACCTTCTCCAAGCTCAGTGGCAAATAGCTGCAGATTGCAAACTGGCTGGAGTACCCTCACCTGAAGGGTGCAATATTGAAAGGGGTTGGCACCCCCGAACAACACTGTCAGTGATTCTACTCATTGAATTCAGGAAGCTCAGCTGCCCATTGACATTGACAGCTCTGAGACAAGTTTCAAAGGTGGTTGGTAGAAGATGACCATCGCCTCAAAGATGTAGTTGACTTTTTGATGCTGTTGCAATTTGTTTCATAGATCCCTAACTCACCACAAGTCACCCCAATCAAGCTTGGACATATTTTGCACCGGTAAACGTTCAAGAGTGTATATGCCACACATACATGAATTATGGCTAGCTGAATCCAACAACTCTTGATTCAATACCTTAATAAACATCCAAGAACCCCCCTTCTGGGTTCTCTGGGGCCCAGTTCCCCTGCTCTTTAGTGAAATTTCATTTTGTGGGTTTCCTTAAGAGCAGACACCTGAGAGATTTGTCTCATTAAACTTTATCAAATACATGTCTAATATAATTATTAAAAAGAGGTTATAGATAGGGGTGTGGTGGCCTAGTGGTTGGACTACCAATGGGAATTGGTATGCAAGGTGTTGGACTACCAATGGGAAGGTTGTGAGTTCAAATTCCTCATCCACCAAGCTGCCAAATCTGGGCCTCTTAACAATCAAGCCCAACTGTGTAAACAGTTTGACAAAAGAGGAAACAACTCAGTTCTTGGTTCTAGAGAGCCCCCTGGAAAAGTTATTCCAGGTGACTCACTGTAAAACAATCTATTTTCATCATCCAGACATCTGCATTAATGTTTGCAGGTGGTTTGTCGCAAGTCAGGAATGTCAGTCAGTAAACCATTCACACCAAAAGTGAATTTCTGTCTATTACCAATAATTTGAAAGAATTGGTATGGACCTAATCAAACCATTAGATGGTTTTGCATGATAGCATTTGGCTTTGGGTTTGTTTTAGCAGACTAGGTGCCTCTCCACATCTCAGTATGCAGTGGTATGGAGCCACTCTTACAGGATATTTCCTGAAATGGGATCACACAAGAGAACCTGACTGACAAACCCATGTCTATGTAATTCACCCTTTGTGAAACTGCACAAATTTATGGATATTGAACAAATTTGCACCAGTGTTGAACAGTTTCATAAGTTTGTTTACAACAATGCTCAGAAAAGGGATGTGTGGCTGCCACTCTCTGCTGAAAAATCCAGCATAAACCAGCATGAATTCCATGTTGGTCTAGGCTGGTTTTTACTGGTTCGTGCTGGTATAGTGCTGGTATAGCTGGGTGGCAGGCATAGTCATGGTGTTATCAAGCAAAACAGGGCTGGTGTAGCTGGTTAACCAGTATGATCTTGCTGGAATGAGCTTCATGGGAACAAGCTTTATTTTTGCTTGTGTATGTTTCTATGCAACACATTAATACAAGATTAAAACACAATATATTGGAATATATTTAATTATAAGTGTGTTATTTCTTTTGCTCCCTCTTTTGAATAAAGAACTGAAATAAAGCTCAAAAAGCTTTAAATAACAAAGAATAAAAACATTTAAAAATCATTTGTTAGGGATTAAAGTGTCTCCACAAATTAAATATAGTAACACCAACAAATGTTGACTTCCAGGGCTCCATGAGGGAAGCAGCATATAAATCATACAGAATGATGGTTTTTATATAGATATATATAGATATATATATATATATATATATATATATATATATATATATATATACACATATATACATATAATCCATTTGTCTCAATTAAGAGGTAGTTAAGTTATTGTTTTTTTTTTTAGTAAAGCGGTAATGTGAAGAGATATTACCCAGCATCAGCGTTGCTATGCAACCTTTAAAGCAACTATGTTCACGAAGGTAAATGTAGTTCCTGCACTTTCCTAAAATAAATCTCGCAATGTTTTCGACTACATTATATACCTTACAGTGTTTATCGAAATTAGTATAAGTGCACGTGTTCCAGATCATCATGTTTTTGCCACCGTAATTAGGATTTTGTTTTGGGGTAAATAAAAAGCTTTCACTTCTACACAACGAATCTGCTGATCACTGGGAATCAGAATGTTTGCATACGTGAGGTACCTGGATGACGGCTGCACGGCAGTTGTTTCAACTAGCGAAATTAAGGACTTTAACTACATGTTTGACCAAACTCAGGTTTATTCAGTACGATGGAAGCAAGACTTCTTCAGGGCACAAATACTAACGCTTAAAGGTATGTAACTTAAGCAGTAGCTGTTTTATCGTAACTCGTTCACTGCACAATATAAACAAATGAGTGATATATAGTTTTGTTTCTTATTTTGTTTCTATAAAGAAGAATAAAGAAGACATAGAGCAGGAGTTGTCTAAAGGCAAATGACTCCGGGTAGCACCTCTTAAAAAAACATGGTCATCGCCACCACATACTACTTGTTCCTCGCTAAAAGAGAGAGCGGAAGCTAAGACCAAAAATGTGTGTTGTAAAGGTTATATTGTGTAACGTTATTTGTGCACGTGTGTATATTACAGTGTGATGGCAAATGTCATTGTCCAATAAATATTTTAAACAAACTTTATGTTTATCCAGAATATCCAGAAAGTAAATTACAATTCTCTAGAAAATTGTCTTGGTCTTTATTTAACTATGAATATGCACTAAGAAATGTGCTATGTAACAGATGGGTTTTACTGTGGTCTTGCTGGGATTATACTAGCATCCAAAAGACAACATATGTTGACAAGCAAACCAGCATCCCAGGCTGGTCGGCCAGCACACCAGCATACCAGGCTGGTCGGCCAGCACACCAGCATCCCAGGCTGGTCGGCCAGCACACCAGCATCCCAGGCTGGTCGGCCAGCACACCAGCATATCAGCAACCAGCACCTAATGCTGGACCAGCACACCAGCTGGGCTGGAGTAAGGATGAAATACAACTTCAAAGCCACAAGTGTGTGTATGTATCTGTGTGTTGAGGGAAAAGATTGGTTGTGCACACATAAATAAAACAATAAAAGTGAATAGAAATTCCCTTCAGTTTTGCCAAGCCTGCTACAGGCTCCTCATTCCTGACCTAACCCCAGGAAGAGCTCCAGAGTTATTTCATATAGGTCTTATTTGCTCAGTTACACCACACAAATAAAACATTTTAGATCCATGATTTCATATTAATAGAATTAAGGAAATATATTATATGCAACAGCTGTGGACATGCATCCTACCAACTGCCAGTGGAAGCCCTGGTTGGATAGCTTGTCTATTGCCAACTCAGGTACTGGTTGTTAACTACATGTCTCATGATTTGTATCTTAAGCTGCTGTCTCTAAATAAATGTCCGCATATGACTGCCTCATTTACTCAGTTACAGAAAACATTGTCTTCACAAATTCCAGCAGTCATTCCTGAACTCCAATAATGCTCTTCTTCCCCAGGCTGATGATCCAAGATGGCGGCACGGCAGTAGCACGCAGAGGCCACTCCGGGTCCAAAATGGTGCTCTTCATGTACTTAGCTCAACTTTTCAAAGTACATGGACACCAGAGACAGTGGTGTTCATGTGTACATTTACATTTACAGCATTTGGCTTTATCCAAATCCCTTAGCCAGGGCAACTTACATTATATCATTTTTGTACAACTGAGCAATTGAGGGTTAAGGGCCTTGCTCAGGGGCCCAACAGTAGCAGCTTGGTGGACCTGGGATCGAACTCACAACCTTCCAAGTGGTAGCCCAACACCTTAACCACTAGGCTACCACATGCCCACATGTGTACAACTGCCAGACATTATTTCAGTACAATGATCATCCAAGAACCAATCTGCATGATGATATTCTGGAGAAACTATGCAACCAGCATCACCTGATGCCTGTGACCAGAAGAGGGGGTGCCAAAAGAGGTGAACAAGGAAATGGAAGCGTGGCAAGCGGGCGGGGGTCCGTGCTTGGCTAAAAACAAACCCTAGCCGGCTGGCTTTCTTGTATTTCCTACTTATAAACCTTTGCTCCCTGGACAATAAATTGGACTACATCCGACTTGAGCGGACTGCATGGAAAGAGTATAGCTGCATCTTTGTTTTTACAAATATGTGGCCCAGCGACAGTTCCAGATGGCGCCATTCAGCTAGACAGGCTCACCTTGTTTCGGGCCGACAGAAATGCAGCTCTGTGTTATATAGATGCAGGCCATTTTATGTACCACATGAATTCACCACAGTTTTCACTGTCATAGTGTACATTCCCCCAAGCGCTTATACTAAAGAGGCTCTATTGCCCCTTTTCCACCGAGGCAGTTTGGGTGCTGGTCAGAGTCAGAGCCTAATTTAGAACCAGTTCTTTCTTTTTCGACAGCCAAAGCACCGGCTCTGAACCAGGAAAAGTGGTTCTTAAGTAGCACCAAAACGTTGCTGGTGTAGACTTAAGAACCGCTTGTGTCAGGGGCTGTGGGCGGGGCTACTGTTAGTGCCTTTGATAATGTACCATAAGTATACTAATGTATAATACAGTTTTACTTTACCGCGATATGATATATTATCAGCACACATGATAGTAAGTAGCTACATGCTAAGGCTAACTTTTTTCTATGTTAATGATAAAATAATGTTATGTACTTTCTCGATTACAACCTCCGTTTATACAGATTACATGGAGCTGCACGTACACGTTGGATTCGCCGCGTTTGGATGCCAATGTTGGTTCACGAAGCCATAAGCATTAACAGTAAAGCAACATCCGCCATTGTTGATGTTGTGTTTGTGTTTGCCGCTGCTGCGCTAAAGATGCTGGGACACGTGACGCGTATACAGTGACGTCAGACCCGGCTCTGTGATGGCTCTCTAACCAATGGAAAGGCAAACTGGTTCTTAGAAGGTTCGCCAGTGGAACCAACTTTGAACCAGCACCAGTGCTAGCTCTGAACCAGCACCCAGTTCTTTTTGGTGGAAAAGGGGCATTAGTGAGTTCTATAGAGCTATTGGCGATCTGCAGAATGCTCACCTCAAATGACTGATTTGCCCGAGAGTTCAATCATGCAAATCTCAAATCGGTGCTCTTTGCCCCCCCCCACCCCCCACCCCCTCCCCCCTCAGCTACTCAGACCACATCTCTGTTATGCTAATTCCAGAATATAGACCACCCATCAGACCAAACATCACAAAGTTTTCTACAATGTACAAAATGCACACTGGTTGGCACTATCTTGTGTGTTTTTGTAATGTAGTGTTTTGTTTTGTCTGTCTGCAATGTCTTTCATTTTGCACTGTTTGCACTAGGTTGCACACTTTGCACTTTATGCGGCTAGGACAACTTGCTTTCAGTCCTTAGCCCTGTGTTGTTCTATGTAGATCTGTTTTGTTTTATGTAGCTGTATGTTGTTTTATGTAGCACCATGATCCTGGAGGAACATTGACAGCTGCCCAATGCCACACCTTCAAAGAAAAAAGTGTACTCCCTTTCTCATGAAATTCTAGCCATAGACACCTATATTGAGGGTGTCTTAGCAGGCCGTTTCATCTGGCCCTCCACCTCAGCTGCAGCCACAGGATTCTTGTTTGTTGAGAACAAAGGTGGCAGTCTCTGGCCTTTCATAGATCATCAAGATATAAATGCCATAACCGTTAAGCATCCATATCCACTGACACTAATCCCTTCAGCTTCAGAAATATCTGTCACGCACACATTTTCACCAAGCTGGATTTAATAAGTGCCTACAACCTCATTCTCATTAGAAAAATTAATGAGTGAAAAACTGTTTTAGTACCACTGAGGCAGTATGAGCATCATATGGACTGGCTAACATGCCAGCAATGGTCCAATCTATCATTAACAAAATCTTCTTATGATCTTCTGAAACATTGCTTACATAGATAATATCTTCATTTATTCCCAGAACATGAGACATCACAATCAGCATGCAAGGACAGGCCTCGCCAACCTACAGAACCACCAACCTCTACAACAAGAAAAGACAGAGAGGTGTGAATTCCATACTGCTGTCACCCTGTCATGTATGTGCCCAGGCAAAAATCACCAGAGAACTCCAAGCTGGACTATTCCAGCCCTTACCAGTTCCACAATGAACATGCTCCCATCTCTCTAACAACTCCATGAACGACCTACCCAACTCCAGGGGATACAACCCCCCAGTTGTCATCAATCAGTTTTCCAAAGCCTATTGACTTTTACAATTAAAAAGGTCTGCCTACTGCCATGGAAACAGATAGTACTCTGTTTTATTATGTTTTCAGTATCTAGGCACTCCAGAAGACATAGTGGCTGACAGAGGACAAAAGTTCACCTCCAGGGTTTAGCAGGCTTTCTGCAGGCAACTCCATGTTAAAGTGAGTTTAACCTCAGGCTCAGACTAACAGACAGGTGGAGAAGCTAATTCAGAAATAGGCGGATAATTGATGTCATGCTACAATTGAGCATACTCCATAATCCAATTCTATAACAGCTGCAGTGCACATTCACACTACTATCCTCCAGAGGAAGTAGTGATTTCTTTGACTTCTTGACTTTTGGATTACGATGTGTTGTTTGCTATGATAGACTGTTTTTCTGTTGCCAACTCTGCTACAGATTATTTACAATTTATTGTGTCTAACAATTTAGATTGTAAGCTTCAGTCTCTGTAAACTTCTGCATATGGATTGTCATCCTCATCTACTCTGTTAAATATATATTATAAAGAGAATTTAAAATATAATATAATATATTTTTAAAAAATTGCAAAAAGGCTTTGTAATAAACATTTCCTTTAATCTTCCCCATACTTTAACTGCTGTGGGAAATAAATGCTATGATTTTAATTGCTTGATTAATACTGATATTTTTACAGAATATTATCAGAGCATGAACATTTTAAACTTTAACATCACTTTTAAATTACACAGATATAGAAAGCCAGATAAAGATGGCAAAGGGAAAGAGATGGAAAGAGAAGGATAGTAATGTAGAGAGAAACAGATTTGGTAGTAACTATAGCAACAAGATTCATGTGTCAGCATCAAATGCCTCCTTATGGACATTACACTCAAGGGTATAAACACTCCATAATCAGCTAGTCTTTAACATGGGGAAATGTGGAATTTTGAAGCATTGATGTGAATAGCACTCTTTGAAATTGAATGACAATCCATCAAATTTGTGCCATTAATGTAACCACGAAACAGGAATTTGACTATCCCAGAAGTGGCATTACCTCATTAGCATAGAAGCCCTTGTTCCGTTCTTTCCTTCCACCGTGACCTCCATGTCCTTTGTGTCCCTGAGAGTCAGATGTGCTGATTGTCTGCTGAGCAGCAGCTAATATCTCATCCAGCTTATCTAACACATAGCAGTAACACATTTTAAATAGTATTATTCCCTAATATTAAAATAAATAACTTGTAAAAAAAAATGTAAAACAGACTTACTAAGGGCCATTTGGTAAACACTCCTCTTCTTATCGGGAGCCTGAGAACTCTCTGACTGATCTACAAACAGAATAAAAACACACTTTTACACACACGTGTAAGTTCAATACAGTGCTGAATACTGGGCCTTTTCGAGGAATTCTGCAGTACCAAACTTCTACACCACAATGTTTACTGACAGGTACAAGACAGTGTTCAACAACAATTGATTGCTTTGAATAAAGAACACTTTACAGAACTTACATATGCTCGCAACTAAAGGGATTACCAACCCAATCAATTCTGGATGGCCACAGAAAAGCAGGCAGTATGGGAGATATAACAATCTGATTTTGTATACCAACTCAACTGGACTCAATTGGGATCACTCATCACTTCTGTACCTTCTGTATGAGCAGTGAATGCTAACAGCACCAGGTTTTCTCTGGCATTCATAATGCCTCAGTGAACTTCCACAACCTCATAGATCATTTTGTGACTGCACTGACCCTACACTGCTACTATGGTCTGCTACTAAGTCTGAAGATTCTCTAGAATGCTGCCTGGGATCAGCCTGACGGGACCCTGCAGAAAGATACATGTAATGCTAATAAATGCTTAGCATGTTATGCTAATACATGTGAAGCAAATCTGGAGTAAGAGGTGAAGTCTGTTTTTATTAGATAGATACATCTCACTAGTTTTGAGTAGTCTGTTGGAATTTCATTGTAAAATTACACTAACCGAGTTTCTTCTTCCATGGTGAAGCTGGAAAAAGAAGGAAAAAAAAAATCATGATTATACCAGACCACCCACAGGGTTAGGGTTATAATATAATTGGGTGCATTGCTGTTAGGCAGAGGGCAAATCCACAAAATTTCTGTTTTATTCATTATCTTATCGCATGTTTTTGCTATTTGTATACATATATTCCACTGCATCATCATTATCTTCTGTAACTGGCTTCAATATATAAGTGGTTTTAACTGACCTTTCTTTTACCAGATAGTTATTTGTAAGAGCTATATGTAAACTCATTTTTGCAGGTCTGTGTGTTTGCACATAATATGTTCTGATTATATATGCTTATTTGGCTTATAATATTATTGTGTACTTTGTTTCTAATT
Organism: Tachysurus vachellii; assembly: GCF_030014155.1. NCBI lineage: Eukaryota > Metazoa > Chordata > Actinopteri > Siluriformes > Bagridae > Tachysurus > Tachysurus vachellii. The sequence goes on along the minus strand of NC_083464.1, from coordinate 318,279 downwards.
CCAATTCTGATTTATTTAAGGCTGTTATTAATTCTTCCATTCAATTTGTGTTTAGTGCTTAACAATGTACATTTTCTTAAAGCAGATTTGCAGAAGTATAGAACCATAAAAATGTAGTCTATTTTATATAAAGTTTAAAATTAAGTTACTATTTATCTCTAACAGTTATACCTATATAATAATAATAATAATAATAATAATAATAATAATAATATTATTATTAACTTCCAGAACGGTGGTCCAGTGGTATGGCCTAGTTTTATGTGCTCCTTGTACACACTAATGCTGTAAATGTAGAGTAGGTGTGAAACACAATGATCATATCTATATGCGTTTTTGAAGCCTGGCATGGATTTTTTTTTTTCTTTTTCCATCTTTTTTCCTTTCTTGGAAATTAAATATGCCAACAGTATCAGCATAGTGTGTGAATTGAGGTTATTTACTCTATTTTCCAAATTGTACACACTAGTTTCCCAAATTAAAGCACCACATCACTGTAAAAGATTTAAAATGAAGAACACTGTAAATGCATCACTCAGTGCCTCACAATCATGTTAAAGTCCTGTGAGACTTCAGTCCTCATACACAACTATTCTCTTAACCAGATGCCCTGTAAACCCTTCTATCAAGCTTCCTATAAGTAAATAGTGCGCCTTGTAATCATATCTGTCTGTCTAATGATTATTTGACAAGCAAAACAGTATTCACAAGTAAAGTGAGTAAAACCATCCTTATAATTGGAATCACACACACACACACACACACACACACACACACACACCTACCTTTTTCCACTAAGGATCCACCCAGGGTGTCAGGAAGAAGACAAACAGTGACATAATCACACCATGATGTATAGTTATGTACAACAATAAAAATATAAAATGTGAAGCTGTGTGTGTGTGTGTGTGTGTGTGTGTGTGTATATATATATATATATATATACCCATATCCTCTAACTCAGAGGTCATAGATTTGGATCGTAGTGTGATGGCTGGTGGGGTTAATCTCTTTGTCTGCTGCTGTGGAACTGAAACAGGTTGTACATTTTTATAAACACAGTAAGTATTACATTACATAAATGGAACATTTAAAGTTTCGAAAGTGACCCCTGACCTTTTTTCTTCGGCACCTCCTCAATCTCGGGATTCCGTGTTACCATCACGACCTTCATCATTAAGCTGTTGCCACCCTGACGAATCATATTAACAACCTGTCTATGGCCAACCTTAACAACATTCAATCCATTTACCTGCAGTGTGAGACAGAGAACAAGCGGAAACAAGAAACCTTTTTGTTTTTATGAAATTGAGGTTCGTTTGATATTGTGAATGGTGGGGTTATAATGTGGGTTAAAGATATTGTGATAGAGTTTTCATCACTGCTACTTTGTTAATATTTATGTATGCAGAGTGAATATGGTTTTCATGTGTGTGTGTGTGTGTGTGTGTGTGTGTGTGTGTGTGTATGTAATTAACTGAACGCATCACTTGACTAAAAATAACTGTGAATTTGTATGAAAGTCCACACACACACACACACACACACAACCTCGATGAGGAAATCACCCATCCTTAGCCCTGCCCTCCAGGCCACACCCCCCTCGTCCACTGACTCCAGATACTGAAGAGCAGGAAATGCTGGAGTGGGAGTGAACTCCTCAATGGGAGTCTGAGCTAGAGGGAGAGGGAGAGAGAGAGAGAGAGATTCATAATATAAGACATATGAAATATACTTTATATTAAAAATGAGAGATGGAATATTGTGTGTGTGTGTGTGTGTGTCACCTTTAGCTCCTCGGAGCACAAAGCCAAAGCCCTCATTCTCTTTCTTCTGCAGAAGAACTGACTTCTCCTTTATAATGTAATCACTGAGATGGGTTAGGATTAGGCAGAGATAGTGAGAGAGACAGAAAGTGAGTGAATTCATTAGAGCTAGTGTCTGAACTGGGGAAAAAACAGAACAGAATTCAATCAGCATAAACATAAAGTCAGGCTGAGGTGAATCCTGAAGTCTGCATAGTTCCATATCTACTTATGAACTAGGAATTAGATATCAGGGACCTATAAGTCACCACCTGGATCTGATTCGTGGTTTAATCGTTCTGTACAAATCACCAGTGTTTGATAAGACAACAAGCTGAGAAAAGTCAAGTTTAAAGACTAATATGAACATATATGAATGAGATGATGGCAAATGTTGAAATAAATAATTCAGTATAACACCAGTAAATCATCAAATATCAATTGCTGTTTTGCACAATACATTACAATACCTCATATAACTGCTGCTAATATATTAAGTGTTCATTACAGTATTTTTGCACATTTTGTACTGTTTGTTCGCACTGTCTTTTGTCCTGACCATCTTCTTGTCTTGTGTCTCACACTGTGTACACCGGGTTGCACAGATGAACTTTATTTGTCTAGGACTAACTTACTTACTAAGTCCTTATCTCTGTGTTGTTCTATGTAGCTCCATGGTCCTGAAGGAACGTTGTCTCATTTCACTGTGTACTGTGTCAGAGATATATGGGTGGAATGACAATATAAGCTTCTTGACTTGATATTACTGCATCAATGGTGCTAGTTGTAATTTTTAAAATAATCATGCAGAACAGCACTCGATCCAGCAATGAAGCTTAATGAAGACACTATCAATATCATAAAATTATCATTTTTGTGCAGAATGTAGGCAATTTTATTACACTTTTAATTGAATGTTTTACTAAATTGATTGTGCACTCTCTTTCAGTACAAAAAATGACTGAGTGGGATTATAATGCACAACTGTACAAACATAGCACATAAAGCAGAGTGTGAATGAAAATGAACACAAAGACTTTCTAAAAGACTTCTCTAAGCTCTTGGCACTGCAATTGGCTACGGCATGTATTAAGTGTACAATCATCTTTTGAGTTCATGCTACTGGAGCTCATGTCATGTTTCAGATCTACACACTGTTTATGAGCAGATTCCACATGTGCCGCACAGTGGCGCACTTCCAAGAAGCACACACACATATTAATATGCATAATATGACTTGTTATATTATTAAATTGTGTGAACATTTCCTGCTAAACTAGTGGAAAATATTTTTATTTTTGCTGTTTGGAAAGCTGCATTTACTGTATGTCACCTTATTCTTCCATGAAATATAAAAATAAAAAAAATCTGAAGGTCAGTATTTCAGAAGATCTTTTCCCTGTTGCTAATGGCAGTTCATAATCTGTGCAGTTTAATAGAACAATTAATTAGATTGATGAATAAAAATGACAGAAAGAAATGTCTCATCTTAAAAAGAGGCTAGCTGAGAGTCAGTAGCGCACTGCAATCTCCCACACTATATCCCACACAGTGGTAGCAGTTTTACATATACAAAACATAAAAATGCCTTGAAGGACAGTCATATTAAATTATGACTTCCAGTCATAATGTGTTGATTAATTCTCTACAACAGCAGCTCTGACAGCACAGCGGCTGCACAACAGAGATTTATATTAATGTCCTCAATCTAAAACATTATTGTTTCTATAGCAACAGCTCATTGACAGGGACAGAAGATATGCCACATCAACAGTTTTAAAAAACATGCCATCATAAAAATTTAAACTAGCGGTTATCAAACAACGAATTTAAAAACCTGACCTTGACCCTGTCAGCTGTCCAACTATAGACCAATATCAAACCTCCCCTTTATCTCCAAGATAACAGGTTTGTTCTTCTCAGTGAAGCACCTGCTCTGGTTATAGGAGACTCCATCTTAAAGCATGTGAAATTAGCTAGGCCTTTAGGGGCTCCAGCAGCACTGATTAGGTGTATTCCAGGAGCCAGGATGCCGGACATAGCAGGTCATCTTATGGTCTTAGGCAAGCATAGGTACTCGAAGCTAGTTTTTCATGTAGTATCTAACGATATACGCCTTTGTCAGTCAGAGGTTACAAAGAGTAATATTGTAGAGGAGTGTAAATTAGCAAAGGTGATGTCCGATGCTGTAGTATGATCTGGCCCCATCCCAATGTGGCGTGGTGATGTAGCTTACAGAACTGATGGATGTCCAGGTGGTGCTCCAAAAACAATGTTGAGGGCAAGGCTGGCCTGTTAGGACGGGACGGTGTCCATCTCACACGGGAAGGTGCTGCTCTCATTTCTTGCAGCATAGCACATAGTTTAAGAACAGGCCTAGTTAATCAGTGACAATCCAAAGCCAGAGCCAGGGAGCAGACAAGCAGGATAATCTGACCATCAATAAACACTCAGAAAATTAGTTTTAGTGACCTTATTAGCATAAAATTAGATCATAGTGAATGCAGAGCCAGCTCCTTTGATCTGAAGCTAGGACTGTTAAATATAAGATCTCTAACATCTAAATCTCTTATTAATAATAAAATAATTACTGATCAGAAGTTTAGAGTTCTGTGTTTAACAGAAACATGGATCAAACCAAACGAGTATGTCACATTAAACAAAGCTTCTCCGCCCGGTTAAAGTTATATACATCAGCTGCACCTAACAGGCAGGGGAGGAGGCAGGGGAGGAGGTGTCGCAGTTATTCATGATGATAAGCTCGGCAAGAATCTAGACATATGTTTAACTCATTCGAAGTTCTTCATACTAACATATATGTAGCCACAAAAAATAAGTCCTCTAATTGTTATTTACAGACCTCCTGGACCATATTCTGAATAAATCTGTGAATTTGCAGATTTCATTTCAAAACTAGTTGTGTCTTTAGACAAAGTAGTAATTGTTGGAGACTTATTTTGATAAGTTAGAAGATCCTCTGAGAACAGCAGTTATTTCCATATTAGATTCAGTAGGGTTTAACCAGAATGTAATAGGACCCACTCATAATGGAGGTCTCACTCTTGATCTCGTTCTAAACCTCGGATTAAATATAGAAAATATAGTCACAGTGTTTCAATCATAAGTTATCTCTGACCACTATGTCATTTCATTTAAAATGCGCTTTGGACACGATATTTGCAATTTGCCACATCACCGTGTTAAATGTACATTTACATCTGCTAGTGCAGACCAAAAAATAATTATATGATAATTCTGAAAGACTGTTGGTACAAAAAATCTGCTAGATCAGTGTATTTCTCCAGCCTTATTGAAGATAACAAAAATAATCCTACATTTTGATTTAATACTGTAGCAAAATTAATTAGGAATAAAAACACTGTTGAAAAGCGCACACCATCTATTTGTAGCAGTAACGACTTCATGAATTATTTCAATGGAAAAATTGATAACATCAGGCAGAAAATTCAGACCATTAATTAAATACCAAACAAACTGTTTGATAATTCCATAGATAATATTTCTGTTTTTGTTCAGTATTTAGACCGCTTTAATCCCCTTCAAGAGACTGACTTATTTTCATTAATTTCTTCTTCAAAAATATCAACCTGCATACTTGATCCATTACCCACATGTTTCTTTAAACAGATATTACCAGTAAACCTCCAACCCATTCTAAATATAAATTCTTCCCTTAGCACTGGCTATGTGCTGAAAAAGATTTCACGGCACAAATCTTTTATCAAACCTTTGATTAAATAACCTGAACTCGACCCAAGCCAGCTGTCCATCTATAGACCAATATCAAACCTCCCCTTTATTTCCAAGATCCTAGAAAAGGTTGTAGCTCAGCAGTTATATTCAGACCTACATAGGAATAATAGGGTTAGAATAATTAGCTTCCATTGTTATGCTGATGACACGCAGCTATATGCTTTAGCTAAGTCAGATGTGAATCACCAGATTAATACGGTCTTTCTATTACATCATGTGCAGCAGTAAAATATCTTGGTGTAATTATTGATACTGGTCTCTCATTTGAAGCTCAAATAAAAAATATTATAGCACAGTATAACACAAGGGTAGCATATTTTCATCTCAAAAACATTGCTAACAAGATAAGAAATATGATGTCATTACATGATGCAGAAACACTAGTTCATGCATTTGTTACCTCTAGGTTGGATTATTGTAATGTTTTACTGTCTGGATGTTCCAGTAGGAGCATAAACAAGCTCCAGTTAGTCCAGAACACAGCAGCTAGAGTCCTAACTAGAACCAGAAGATATGAACACATCACCCCTATCTTATCCTCTTTGCACTGGCTCCCAGTCAAGTTTCACATTGATTATAAAATACTATTATTAACCTATAAAGCACTTAATGGTCACGCGCCAAGGTACCTGAGTGATCTCTTGGTTTTTTTATGATCCTTCATGCCTACTTCAATCAAGTAAAAAAAGTCTCCAGCAGGGGGCAGAACTTTTTCTTACAGAGCCCCACAGTTATGGAACAGACTTCCAATTAGTGTTCAGGACTCAGACACAGTCTCAGTGTTTAAGTCCAGGCTAAAAAGCTTCTAATAAATAGCTTTTCTTAGGTAAGTGGGGGTAGATCTGGAGGGTTCATGGTCATAGAGTGTTTGGTGAACTGGGTTGTCTGAATGTTGCCTTTCCACCCTTGCAAGTCACTCAGGTTTGCAGACTGGAGTGGTGGGACACTTTACACACCCAGGAAGCCCTCATGTCTGTGTCACCTTCTGGCTCTCACTTTTAATTATGCTGCTATAGCTAGTCTTGATGGAGTCCCTGTCTGCACTTCGCACATAATTTACATTGTCCATCACCATTCCAATTCCACTAGAAATTATTAGGTATAATTCCTCTCTCTCTCTCTCTCTCTCTCTCTCTCTCTCTCTCTCTCTCTCTCTCACTCCCGTGCTCCCAGTGTTCGAATTCCTAGTCTGATCACCTCTTCTTATGGAACTTCGTCGATCCTGATGTTCGTCCCCTGTTTGGAGTCTTGTCACCCTGTGGTCACCCTGCCATGGAGTTATCTGCATGTTCAGCCAGTGACTCATGGGATTGTTGTGGATGGACCCACCTGGAGACTGTCATGCCTTCTTTAACCAATGTTGTGTCAGTCAGCTGTATGGTCTGGACTTTATCAGCAGGAAGAAATTAGTGTTGAGTCTGAGGTGAACTCAGAGTTTACAATGAGCCATTAGTTCCTCAGGAGCTCTCGGCTGCACTATTATAAACTATTGTAGTAAGGACATTATTAACATTTACATTATTTACTGTCCAGTGTCACCCAAATGAGGATGAGGTTCACTTCTGAGTCTGGTTCCTCTCAAGGTTTCTTCCTCATATCATCTCAGGGAGTTTTTCCTCACCGCCGTCACCTCAGTCTTGCTCATTAGGGATAAATAAATAGTATTTTAAATTCATATTTTTAAAATATAAAATAAAAATTTAAAATATTTTTCTTTTTATTATATATACAGTCTGGCAAATAAGTATTTGATACACTGCCGATTTTTCAAGTTTTCCCACTTACGAAGAATGGAGAGATCTTTAATTTTCATCGTAGGTACACCTCAACTGTGAGAGACAGAATCTAAAAAAAATCCAGAAAATCACATTGTATGACGTTTTAATAATTAAAAAATAAAATTAAGTGATCATAAGTATTTGATCACCTACCAACCAGCAAGAATTCTGGCTCACACAGACCTGTTAGTTTGTCTTTAAGAAGCCCTACTCTCCTCCGCTCATTACCTGTATTAATTGCACCTGTTTGAACTCACCTGTATAAAAGACACCTGTCCACACACTAAATCAATCAGACACCTGTCCACACACTAAATCAACCTCTCCAATATGGGTTAGACCAAAGAGCTGTCTAAGGACACTAGGGACAAAATTGTAGACCTGCACAAGGCTGGGATGGGCTACAGGACAATAGGCAAACAGCTTGGTGGGAAGGCAACAACTGTTGGCAAAATTATTAGAAAATGGAAGAAATTCAAGAGGACTGTCAATCTCCCTCAGACTGGGGGTCCATGCAAGATCTCACCTCGTGGAGAATCAATGATCCTCAGAAAGGTGAGGGATCAGCCTGGAACTACAAGGGAGGACCTAGTCAATGTGAATTGTTAAGCATGGGGGTGGGATGGATGGGGCCATGTATCATGAGATGTTGGCAACAACCTCCTTCCTTCAGTAAGAGCATTGAAGAAGGTCTTTCCGCATGACAGTGAACCCGAACCCAAACACACAGCCAGGGCAACTAAGGAGTCGCTCCATAAGAAGCTATTCAAGGTCCTGGAGAGACCTGCTCAAGACCTGAACCCAACAGAAAATCAATGGAGGGAGCTGAAACTCTGTGTTGCCCAGCAGGAGCCCCAAAACCTGAAAGATCTGGAGAAGACCTGTATGGAGGAGCAGGCCAAAGTCCCTGCTGCAGTGTGTGCAAGCCTGGTCAAGAACTACAGGAAAAAATTGACCTCTGTAATTGTAAACAAAGGTCTCTATAAAAAATTAAGTTCTATTTTTCTATTGTATCAAATACTTATTTCATGGAATAAAATAGAAATTAATTATTTAAAAATCATACAATGTGATTTTCTGATTTTTTTTAGATTCTGTCTCTCACAGATGAGGTGTACCTACGATGAAAATTACAGATATTCTTTGTAAGTGGGGAAAACTTAAAAAAATCGGCTGTGTATCAAGTACTTATTTGCCCCACTGTATGTATTTTTTCTCTTCCGTTTATACTTCTGTAAAGCTGCTTTGATATAATGTGAATTGTTGAAAATGCTATACAAATAAATTGAATTTGAATTTATTTGGTATGGTAACAGTAACACCTTACGTATGATTTACTAATTGAACATTTACATTACAGCCTGGGACAGGTTTTTAAACCATAATTCAGTGTTGCTTTTGTTAATTACAATTTGCCCAGCAACTTCTAATTTGTTATCATCATTAATGAGAGAATACAAATTCAATTTATTTGTAAAGCATGTTTAACAATTCCCATTGTTACAAAGCAGCTTTACAGATTTATAAACACAGAAGAGAGAAAAAAAAAGAAATAAATATATAATAAGAAGTAAAAATTATATAAGAATACATACAATTAAAGTTTAAAAAAGAGAAAAAAGAGAGTGTTCTATTACAAATATGTTGGACTCCAGTGGTGTGTTCTGCAGTACTGAGCAATATTCCGACCAAGAAAACATTTAAACATACTGATATATCCTACTTTTTTTCATATGTTCAAGATAGAATGACCATAATCTTCCATACACATCCATGATCCTGCCAACTGCATTGAGACAATGTGAATTGTTAAAAGATCTACACAAATAAATTCGAACTCAACTGTGATCATTCAGACTCTAATTAGACTAATGATTGGACATGCTTTAATGCTTAAATCTCTGTTGTGCAGCAGACAATTTCACTTGGATACTCTAGCCTTAAAGCTAAAACTCTATTTAAAATCAACAATGATCCTGATGCTTAAACTGTAGATCCTTCAGAGCACTCTGTAATGTTGGAATTTATACTGTACATCCATTTATGAGTAATGACCTATAATCACAATCATCGGATCAATCATCACAATCACAAGCCTCAGCAAGTTTTACCTCATCCACAGTCACCTCTGATTTGTTTGGAATAAAACTAAACTTACATAATACCCCAGAACTGCAACTATATTCCAGAACTATGTCTTTCGGAGACATAAGCACTATTCGGACGGGATTAGTTTTACGTGGTGACGTGGGGGTAAAGTAATTATTACCAGAGCTTCTCTGTGATTTTAGTCCCGTCCGAATGTGCCATCTCGGTAATCATTACGGACAATGTCAGTAAAGATTTCGGCGACTTTTACCTTCTGTAAAAAGGTCCGGAAAAATTACCTCAGGTAATACTAATCCCGTCTGAATAGACCCGCTGTAAATATGTACGGTAAAATTCCGTCATTTCCTGTTTAAAAGTAGTTTTTGCCGCGTTTTGCAAGCATGGAGGCGCCATGTTGTCTGTTTGCGCACGTGATAACAGGAAGCAACGTCATACGCACATGACGACAAGGAGGTTACTGTGGTGCGTAAAGCGAGTTACCCCTCCCACTTCTGCTAGTTTTACTGAGATGTCTTGTCCCGTGCGAATTGGCCAATTAATATTACAGACGTCCTGAGGTAAAATTGCATTACTCCACGTCCCCACATAAAACTAATCCCGTCCGAATAGGGTTATAGATGCGTTCATAAGCAGAGCTGCAATTTAGCATAATACTACAGGCTAACAATACATTAATATTGTAGAAGAATGAGCTAAAAATAAGGCCACCCAGTAACATGCAAACCATCGATATGCAGCATTGAGGTAAAAAATTCAGACTATTAATTTTAAACCTGATTATTTCAATTTCAATTCAATTTTTATTTGTATAGCACAATTCACATTGTCTCATAGGCAGCTTTGCAAAAGTACGTATATCATTTTTAAGATAACTCTATAGATAACAATATTACTTTATCAGAGCATTTGCACACAAGGTACTGTACAGTGTCCTTAACCATTAAAGCTTGGTGGGCCTGGGATCTCTCTTTCTCTCTCTCTCTCTCTCCACCTCTGTTGAGCTGCACCTGAGCTCCCAGTGTTCTTGACTGCTTTCTCTCTCCAGACCTGACCAACCTGATCCCCTATTTCTGATTGGAGTCACACAATTTAGTGTTGCTCACTGCTGATGAGGATTGCCCCACATAAACTACCTGTAGCTCTATGGGACTGCTGTAGATAGAAACTCTCCAGGGACAATGGAGATAGCTTTGGTCTGAAGATAACAGTCAGTTTCTCACTCAAGTCTCCATCAGAGAACAGACTTAAAGTTATAACTAGAATTCAATTAAATTTAGTTTATTTATATAGCACTTTTAACAATTCATATTGTCTCAAAGCAACTTTAAAGAAGTATAGAAACAGAATAAAGATGTAAAGTTTAAAATTTTGTTAATATTTATCTCTAATATATATCCCTAATGATCAAGTCTGAGGTGATGGTGGTAATGAAAAACTCCCTGAGCTGATATGAGGAACCAAACTCAGAAAGGGAACCTCATCCTCATTTGTGTGACACTTGACAGTAAATAATGTAAATGTAAATAATGTAATTTCTACAACAGTTTATAGACTAGTGGAATTGTGTAACCTTCTTAGGAACTAACAGGCCAGGGTCATTTCTGAGTTCACCACAGACCCAAATGAATGAATTTCTTGGTTAAAGCAGTTACACATTTTGAGTGTATTCTTGACACCATTATGAGTAATAAATTTAAATGTAACATGCAATTATTTATATTCTGAATTTGTATATTCTTGTACAGCTGAAAAATATTTCAGTCCTACAGGTTAGCAATACTCCAAAGCTATTTGTTCTAAAATTCTATAAATATTTGTTTATGAATTCTAGAGAATTACAAGACAATATAATAAACATTACAAGAAATACAAGAATACAGAAAATACAAGGTAACAAAATTTCTACAGGATAATGATACTGCAAAGCTAAATGATAATAAAATAAAATATATTTCAAGACCCTATTAAATGCAAATACATACAACACCAAACCTTCAAGTTAACAACACCAGAACTACTTCTTATATTATTTTTTCTCTATTTTCTACCTAATCTAATCATGTACAATTACCTCCCACCAGTCAGTGTTCGTTTATCAAACAGTGGCTACTAACCAGAAGGCTGATATGTTTTCTCCACTAAAAGACAACCAACTGCATATTTTTGAACTACTGCACCATAACACGATTAGAGTCAAGCGCTATTCACCCACGTCCACATGCATGAACTCACAGATGCCCATGACTGAGTAGTGTCACTGTGATCGATGAAGTATTTTGCTATCTTGACTCTTGGCCAAGAGTGCACAATAACAACATTTCATAAATACAAATTAACAATATTCCAGAACCACAGGTTAATGAAATTCAAGAACTGCAGTCTAATAATATTTTTGATCTACAGGTTAATGAAATTTCTGAACTATGATATTTCTGAACTACGGAAAAAGAACAGTGCAGAGATTTAGATTAATTTATGTATTTCCAGAGCTACAGGTTTATAAAATACAGAGCTACAGTTTAATGATCTTCCTAAGTAACAGTTTAATTAAATTTCATAGCTACATATTAGCAATATTTTAGAACTACATAATAATGATAATGTAGAGCTATAGGTTAACAATATTCTAGAGATACGAGATTAAATATTCCAGGGCTCTCATTCTCATATTTTCTCACTGCCTATTCCATTCAAGGCAGCAAAAAGACCATTCCAGTACAATGTCTTAATAATATTTTAGAACACTTTGTTAATAATATTACAGAGCTACAGGTTAGCGATATTCCAGAAATATAAATACGAAATTTCACACGTGGCGTAATTACTAACAAGCTACAAGTAAAAAAAAAAACAACCTCATATGATACAGAGCTGCAGGTTTGTAACATTAAACAGCAACAATAGTGTCTTTAACACACACACACACACACACACAACTGTACATGCCAAACAATGGCTCCATAGCCTCAAAACGAGTGTAAGAATGTTTTTAACCAAGTCTCTATCTCTCTCACACACACGCACACAAACATACACACACAAATGGCACCAAAAATACAGAGGAATCAAGCGATATCACAAACACACAAACACACACAGATATAACATAAAAATGACAAAGAAAATACAGTGGAAACACCAACACACACACATACACACACATACATACATACATACATACATACATACACACATACACACATACACACGAGCCATTAGCTTTTGTCATTCAAACAATCCATAATGTCTTACAAGCATGCATTCATCTCTCCCTCCCGGCTTCTCTGCCTCTCTCTCTTTCTCTCTCTCTCGTTTTCTCCCTCCCTCTCTCCCACTCCTTCGTTCTCTCTCTCTCTCTCTCTCTCTCTCTCTCTCTGCTGCAGAGATGGAGGAAGAAACGAGTGTGTACCTGTAAATGAACCAAACGCTGCGGTTTCTTGGGCCGACTGAAGGCCAGGAGGAGGAGAGGGAGAGAGGAAGAGATAGATCTCTCTTTCCATATCCCCCCATCGCCATTCCACCCCCTCCCCTCTCTCCTCCTCCTCCCTTTCTCCTCCCCCTGCCCGTTCACAGAGAGAGGAAAGAGGGAGAGAGAGAGAGAGAGAGAGAGAGAGAGAGAGAGAGAGAGAGAGAGAGAGAGAATTCAGACACTGCGACAGGGAGCAAATGAGAAAAAAGGAATGAGGGGGAAATTAAGTGAAAATACTGTAGAGAGTGAAAGACTGAATGATGGGAAGTGAGGAAAAGAAAGAGAAACTGAGATTGTGTGCGTGGGGGAAGGAGAGAACAAATAAGAGCTGGTGTTTATACAGTAGTCGTTTAATGTACACTAATACACACACACACACACACACAATCTCACACCCACAAAGAAAGGTTAATCAAGACTGACTCATTTTTCTTGGATGCACAATTTGTCTCCCTTTCTCACACACACACACACACCTTACATATTCAGTCCTATCTGGCACTGCATTTGTGTTATGATTCTGCAAAGAAGAGCCCTGATATGTGCACCAGCAGACTCACATATATTCTGCACTGTGCAATTGTTTTAGTCAAGTGTGAAGAATATTTATATATTCATTTATTCATTTACAAAATGCAATGTGAGTTATATTTGATGTGATGACCCTTTGGCTTCAAACCAGCATCTTTTCTTACACTTTCACAATGCTAGTGATTTTGTAGGATCAGATTTATTGTGTGATTAACCAGTGATACCAGCAGGTGCTGATGATCAGCAGTTTCATATGCAGGTCGAAGCCCAGTCAATAAGGTAAACAGACACAGCTGTGTAGAAGCCTCACACTGGGTGAGGAACCAAGCTCTGTTACTGAGGTGAGGTTGTGGAGATTTGTGGGTTGTGGGTTTCATGTCAAGACTGAGCACAGGAACAAGACACCAGGTGGTTCTACTACATCAGCAAGGTCTCTCCCAGGACAGAGCTCAGAGAAAACTATTGTTTTAGCATGTGATGTGCAAGCTCTTCTGAAGAAGCACAAAGAAACACAATGTTGAGGAGAGTAGATGCAGTGGACCAAAGAAACATAATGTTGAGGAGAGTAGATGCAGTGGACCAAGGAAAAATAATGCAGCAGATAAAAAACACAGCACACTTACTCCCCTTTAATATCAGAAGGTGTCCAGCAGTGACATCAGCACAGAACTGGAGGAAACCAGCATTACCCAGGTACACCCTTCTACTGTTTGGAGAAGTCTGGCCAGAAGTGGTTTTCATGGAAGAAGTGTGACTAAAAAGCCATACCTTGTTGAAAACAAGGCTAAGAGATTCAACTATACACAAAACAATAGGAACTGGGGACAGAAAAATGATGAGAGGACATGTGAAACGAGGCAGGTTGTTCACTGAAGGGATGGAGAGATTTCTGCAGAGAATTCTGCAGATGAAGTTGGAGATCTGGTCAGAATTAATGGTGTCCTCAATGCTGAGAAATACAGACACCTGCTTATCATGCAGTACCATCAGGGAGGCATCTGATTGACACCAAATTTATTCTGAAGCAGGATGACGACCCCAAGCATGTAGCCTAGTTCATTAAAAAAATCAAGTTAAGAAGTTAAATCAAGTTAAGAAGCTTTTATTGTCATTTCAACCATATATAGCTGTTGCAGTACACAGTGAAATGAGATGTTTCTCCAGGACCGTGGTGCTACATAAAACAAAGACAGAGCTAAGGACTTAGTAAGTTAGTCCTAGCCACATAAAGTGCAGCTGTGCAACCTGGTGTACACAGTGTAAGACAAAAGACATTGCAAACAAAAAATACAAGAGTATTTCACAAATAAGTTCACAAAAGACAATACACAAAAGACAACACACAAAAACAGCGCCAACCACTGTATATACTGTATGTTCAAACAATATTACATGTGCGGAAATACTGTAATGAACATTAGTATTAATAGCAGCAGTTACATGAGGTATTGTAAAGTATTGTGCAAAACAGCAATCGACAGAAATGTGAGACAGAATGTGCAAAGAGCAAAAACAACATATACTGTAAACATTTTTATATGGTGGTGCTGTAGACATGGATGTATATCCATCTTGATGTCACTTCCTGTGCTTGAATTGTTTGCCGCAGGTTTTCGTGTCGGTCGCATGTGTTTGTTTGGCTGAGTATTCTGATTCATTTTTCGATTATCTTTGAGTTTATCATTGTAAAAAAAAAAAGAAATTCCGTTCAATCCTTCGCATAAGAGGGACCAGAAATGCAGTTCAGATTTGCAGCCTGCATCCATCTCAGCCGTTTTGAAATGTCGAGGAGCCTAGAAATGAAAGCGCGACCTTGCGGAATGATCCGCATAGCAAACTTTAGATGTCCTAAAAGAGAAAGCAGTTCTTTTTTTTGAGATGGAGTCACATTCCAAGGTGTCTTTCATGATTTCTTTAATGCGATCGAGTTCCAAGGTGTCTTTCATGATTTCCCTAATGCGATCGAGTTTATCGAGGGGCAGCGAGGCTTGCATGAGATTGCTGTCTAAATTATTTCCAAGGAATTCGAATGTATTTGATGGACCCACTGTTTTTTTGTCTGAGAGGGGGATGCCCAATATTCTGATGGTTTCTTTCAAAATGTTGATACTTCGCTCTGGTTGTGAATTTGGGTAGTTGACGACGAGAAAATCGTCTAATAGGTGAAGGACGAATGGCAGCTTGCGATTATTTAGGAGAATCCATCAGAGCACTTCCCGATAATGTATCAAAGATGCGCGGGCTGCTAAACGTGAGTCTGACGGAAAAGTACAGTTTGTCACGCCATTGTACTCTGAACAGGTGCCATTGGGATGGATGAAGCGGCATAATTTTGAAGGCGTCTACGATGTCGGCTTTGCCCAGCCAAGCCCTGTTTCCGGCTGTTGATGAACTGGATAGCGTTGTCGACCGAGGCGTAGAACAGGGAAAAATTGGGGAGAGGAATCAGGCTGTTGATGCTTGGGACCTGTACGTTGTTATGGGGAGCTGATGAGTCTATGATTAGATGTTTTTTGCCCGAATACTTCCTTGTTGCTATGCCTAGAGGGTTAATCCTAAAGACTGAAAAGGGGGTATTATCAATGGTGCCGATCATGTATCCTTTATCTACCTCTCTCGCCAGAAGATTATCAACTACTTCAGGTTCCTTGAGAGTGTACAAATTTAGGAGTTGAGGGGAAGCATTGTCAAACCAGCCAAAAAACCTTGAATGAGTCTGGTGATCAAATAATGAACGAAACAGCGGTTAGGATGCTGCTTTGGAGAGAGCGAGCGTTCTCCGGGGACATACAGACTTTGGATGCCCATCTCCACAATAACTGTTCTTCGTCTTTGGTTTTAAGTGTGGATAGCGGATTTAGCGGATTTCGGGCACAGAGAAGGGGTGTGCGTGAAAGCGCCGCATAGAGAGCAAGACAGCGCAACCAATCCAGTCTTTGGTTAAGCATTTGGATATACATAGCTGACTTGGCCAAGAAAGATTTATGGTACTCATAGAAGAGAGTCACGCCGTAGGTCATAGCAAGGTCTGAAATGATTGCTAAGTAAGTGTCGAGTTCTGCCCTGCGCTCCGGATACGTGTTGCAAATAAAGTCTCTAAAAACACTGAAAGCGACGTTGAACTCGGGCATAGTTAGACGATTAGATAGCCTTAGGTCGTTATCTTTTAGGAGTACGGAAATGTCCCCACAGTCGACCATGCTTTTTTCCTGGACTTCAGAGCACAGCAGGATCTTAACGAAATTAACGCTGTTACCTGCGAGGATCTGGGTGCGCAGAGGGGGAGAGATGGCGGCAGCAGGTGGAAAGAAGGGAGCGCCGGTGGTAGGTGCTGGAAGGGCCGTTGCTAATGTGATGTAATGTGGGAGGAGATTTAGATCCATGTTGGCTGGTGAAGAGAAGGTGGGAGCATCAAGAACCGGTGGAGCAGGTGTTGTAGACGCGATGGCCGTGTTGGGGACGGACGAAGGTAGATTTTCCAGGGCTTGGATCCTGGTGTCGAGATTAGAGCATGATAGATGGATGTTCTGAAGGGATCGGTGGATCTTCTTGGATCGGTGAGGTGATATTGGGTCGAACGGTCCTTTTTTTTGAAGCTGACGGGTTGTTTGCACGTAGACAGTGTTTTCTTTTTTTCTTCTTGGGGCCGGAGGTATTTCGGGGATGTTTTCCAGGAAAATTTGGAATAGTTTTATTTGGAATAAAAAAATTGATTTTTTTGACAGGTCATTCTATAATCGGTGGAGGTGTTTTATAGGCCAGCCGAGGGCTTCTGCGAACCGATTCTGCCCTGGGAATTTTCCATAAAGCCAGGATCTTCTTCGGAGCTCGGATCGGACATGGTGAGTAGTATGAACTTGCTAGTAGTAGCAGTATATGCATACGATAGGGAGCAGCGTTGCTAGGTTGGATCGCAGCAGTGGCGATGTGCAGGAGCGGCTCGAAAGCAAGGATTTAAAGGTGGAGAAATTACGAAAGTCATACCGGATTGGTGCGTTTCATGGACAGCTGATTAGCAGCTGATGTGGCTGACTGCGTGGCCTGCCTGAACTAACGCGATGCTTGATTACCACAGCTAAATCAACTTTTTCGCTTCATCCCATTCCAAATAAATTACTGAAATAAGTGTTACATAAAGCTGGTGAGCCTCTTCTTAATATTATTAACTCCTCGCTATCTTTAAGTTATGTCCCTAAATCCTTCAAGTTGGCAATTATTAGGCCCCTCATTAAGAAACCTAATTTATATCCCAATGAACTATCAAATTATAGACCTATTTCACACCTAACGTTTATGTCTAAAATGCTAGAAAATGTTGTGTCTGGTCAACTGAGGTCCTTTCTACAGGAGAACAACATCTTTGAAGAGTTTCAATCAGGTTCTAGACCCCATCATAGCACAGAAACTACACCAGGTTACGTATGTAACCCGGTTCCCTGAGAAGGGAACGAGACGCTGCGTCTGGGCTGACACTATGGGAACGCTTCTGTGAGGAAGTTGTGTCTGAAGCACTGTGTGCAAAGGACACGTGACAAAGTGAATATGCACCATTAAGTCCATATAAGGGCATCTACATCACATTACTCCAGCTTCTACTTGTCTAAAGGAAGCGCGAGAGGACACCCGGGGCATGGCCAGCGACACAGCATCTCGTTCCCTTCTCAGGGAACCGTTTACATACGAAACCTCGTGTAGTTCCCTTTCGAGGGAACTCCACGCTGTGTCAGGGCTAACGCTATGGGAACGGCAATACCCACGCCGCCACGCACCGGTCGATGACTGTGCCAGAGGCCGTGAGAGAGCACGAGCAGTGTGGGAACAGACCATCAATGGCCCTGCAGGACCTGGGACCCTGGAGTGGGGTCCAAGTACAGGTTATAGAACCTGATAATGGTGTGCGGAGAGGACCAACCTGCCGCAGCACAAATATCAAGGGGGACACCTCTGGCCAAGGCACTGGATGAGGCAATACTCCTAGTGGAGTGAGCACTGATGCAGAGAGGCGAGGCAAGACCACACACCTCATAGGCCTGAGCTAATGGCCTCCACCACCCAGTGCGCCAGGTGCTGCCTGGAAATCAGATTACCCTTATTCCGGCCCCCAAAACAGACGAAAAGGGCTAAAAAAAAAAGAGCTAGAGCGGTGGACATAAGACCTCAAGGCCCTTACTGGGCAAAGCAAATGCAGCCTCTCCTGTTCCGTCGACTCATGGGGCGGGGGACAGTAGGCCCGCAGAATGACTGGACAGCCAGCCATCCTGGGTACCTTGCACCCTGGGGTGCAGAATAACCTTGGACATGCCAGGGGAAAAATTCTAGGCAGGCGGGGGCGATCGACAAGGCCTGCAAACCCCTCACTTTTTTGAGAGAGGCCAAGGCTAGGAGCAAAGCCAACTTCAGGGTCAGAAACTTTAAAGGCTGACTCCATGGGCTCAAAAAAGGTCCCAGGAAGGAAGGCGCAGTCTGCAGGAAGGCTTCAGCTGCCTGACACCATGCAGAAAGTGAGAGACCAGAGGGTGCCTACCCAAGGAGGTCCCAAGGACAGGCTCGTGGTTTGCAGCAATGGCGGCCACGTACACCTAGATGAACTAGTGTTCATTGCACCAGAGGCAAAAAAGCCTCCACTTCAGAGCATATAGCTTCCTAGTGGAGGGAGCCCTAGCATTGAATAGAGTCTCGGTCACCTCAGATGAGAGGCCTGCCTCTAGGAACTGGTCCCCCTCAGGGGCCAGACGCGAAGCTTCCACATCTTGGGGCAGGGGTATAGGATTGCCCCCTGCGCCTGAGAGAGGAGATCCTACCTGATGGGAACCTCCCATGGAGGGCCATTCAGGAGGGAGGCTAGGACCATGAATCAACTCGAGAGGGCCAACGAGGGGCAACTAGGAGAAGCTTGACCCAGTCATGGCGCACAATGGCTAGGATGTGCGGGAGCAGAGCTACCAGGGGAAGGTGTACAGACGGAGTCTCGGCCACGTCCATACCACGGCCTCCCGGCCTAAAGCGGCCAGATGAGAGAGGGAAAGCCACGGCGGACAGTGGGTCGACTCCTTGAAGTCAAACAATTGACAAACAATTGACACACATACACAGAGCGCTTCCTGAAGACAAAGAAGCTGGAGTAATGTGACGTAGATGCCCTTTTATGGACTTACTCCATAAAAATCACGTCGTCACGTGTCCTTCCCGAGACATTAAATTGGTGTGTTTGCACACAGAGCTTCAGACACAACTTCATCACAGAAGCGTTCCCATAGCGTCAGCCCTGATGCAGCGTCGAGTTCCCTCAAAAGGGAACTGCCCTCGTGAAAGTTACGAATGACTTGACCTTAGTGCTGCATTCCACACTATAGATCACAACATTCTCCTAGATCACTTACAAAATGACACAGGTATTCATGGACAGGCTTTAAGTTGGTTTAGATCCTACCTGTCTGATCGATACCATTTTGTAGAATTAAATGGTGAATCCTCCAGTTTATTACCAGTTAATTATGGAGTCCCTCAAGGATCAGTTCTAGGACCTCTGCTTTTCTCGATATACATGTTTCCCTTAGGGAACATCATTAGAAGGAAAGGGATTAGTTTCCACTGTTATGCTGATGATACACATATCTCATCAAAACCAGATGAAATAGCTAAATTGTCCAAATTAGCTGTGTGTTGTAACACCTCCTTTGTTTTAGATGTTACTCTGAGGGGTTCAGAAATTTGACCTGTGCTGATACACACCTTGATGAAGTTTTGAGCTCTTCTCTTGAGGTTGTAGTATTTTCTTTGTTTAGTTTGTGCCTTCTTTACGTTCTCTCTTACTGACTCATATAGAAATTTTTGGTGTTAGAGTACTATAGGCTGGTTGGTCAGGATCTGGTGGATTCTGTAAGGCTCTCTGCAGAGGACCTTTCAGTTGTCGTCCTAGTGCAATTTCAGCAGGTGAGTACCCGGTACTTTCGTGCCATGCAGTATTTAGTGCAAATCTGAACTCACATATCCACTGATCCTAGGTACGGTAGTTTTGTGCGACGTACATGGCAATCATAGTCTTCAAATTTCGATTGACCCGCTCAGTGAGGTTTGATTGAGGGTGGTATGCGGTGGTGAGCTTTTGTGTTACTTGCCACTGCTTACATACTTGGTCCAAGAGGTTTTTGGTAAATTGAGTACCTCTGTCAGACAGGATGAAGGCTGTTGTTCCCCATCTTGTGAAAATCTCCTCTATGAGAATCCGTACAATGGTTGTAGCCTTAGCAGCTCTCATGGGGAAAACCTCTACCCATTTTGTGACATAGTCGACTACTGTATAACCAGAAGATACTCATTCTGCCAGGTACTCTGTGGAAATGGTCCCATGATGTCCATGACCAGCATATATCCAGGCTCGACCATGGGTACACTTTGTAGACCACCTGCAGGTTTTAAGTTAGTGCGCTTATGCTGTTGACATTTCTCACAGTTTTTACAGTGCTGCCATACATCTGTACGTATCGATGGCCAATAAGCAAATTCTAAAAGTCGCATTAGAGTTTTGAATTTACCCAAGTGACCACTCAGGGGGCTGTCATGTGCATAAGTTAACATTACTTCCTTCAGTTTTGCAGGGACTACAATTTGAAGCCTTTGGCCTTCTTTAGAGTCTGGAAGGCTCCTAAACAACGACTCATTTTTAAAAACGTAGTGTGTTCTCTTAAGATCTGTGGTTTTTTGGGTCTTGGCTTTAACTATGATCTCTTGGCACTCTGGGTCATTTTTCTATTCATCAGCGATTTCTGACAAGTCCGATGGCAGATCACAAGTGACACAATTAAAACCACGCTTAGCTGGAGTGTGCAACAACACAGCCGGTGATTCAGCCTCATCTCTCCTGGATAACATATCCGGCACAACATTACATTGTCCTTTTCGATACAGTACAATAAAGTGATATCCTTGTAGTCTTATTGTCCATCTTTCCAATCTGGATGAGGATTTTGGATGTTGGAAAAGCCAGACTAAGGATGCATGATCAGTGATCACCTCGAAAGCTCTGCCTTCTAAGTAATGGTGCCACTTCTCTATAGCCCATACTACTGCTAGACATTCCTTCTCTGATGTCGAATAGGATCTCTCAGCACCTCTGAGCAAACGGGATGCATAGGCAATAACTCTCTCTTGTCTATCCACTTCCTGAGTGAAAACAGCTCCCAAACCCACATCACTTGCATCGGTCTGTACTTTAACCCTCTGGAGTCGATGAACGTGTATACGCGTTTTGTGGCATAATCTCCTGTTAAGGCCGAAATGAACTTAAATTACACTTTCAGTTTCAATCGTACAGATAAGAGCAATACATCAATTGAATCTGTAAAGGGTCTACTTTTATTTGTATACACACATAATAACAACAAAACACTGTGCTTTTGTAGAATAAAGAAAATATACACAGTGCGTTCTCTGCCATCTCGGTCACCACTCTTCACAGACACATAAATAAAACATCCCGAATCTCAGCGAATACTTGCCTCAAATACAAGATAAATATATGCATAGAAAGCTTGAAATGTCTTTTAACTTTTAAATAAACAAATTCAAGTCAAAAACAAATAATCTACTTTTATGTAATCCATAAGAAAGTAAGGAGTGGTCCAGTTTCTCCTGTTTCGCCTCATTATAGCCAATGTGTTCCCGCCTCCCTCTGAGCGCGCTGTTCATATGGAAATGAACTGAGGTGATTCAGGTAATCACGTACACGCCCCCAAGACACAGGAATGACTCAGTATATGACAGTACCTGTGTGCTTGGAAATGCCAGGCATGTGATGTTCACTTGTGTGTTCAGCTGAAAAGGAACTGTTTCCTAGAGTGGCACAAAGATGTATAACTGTTCAATTCTGGGTACTATGTGACAGAGTAGGTTAGTGGGCTTCTACAAACCTTACACCCTTTTTTATCTTGCACTCTTCCTGTTGACACTTTTTTTTGTTGCACAGTTTTGCCCTGATTGTGTCTTCTGTATTATTACTAACTTCTAAAGTTATTTTGTGTGATAGTTAAATATTCTAAATAAACTACAAACAAAAAATATACACATTTATTTTGTCCTCACATTCTTTCTTGTAACTCCTCTCTCAGTCACACACTTACCTGAAAGGCTCATTATGCAGATCATTATGCGGGGCTTTGTCTTCTCAGGTGTGAATCACATTAATATTCATGATAGTTGACGCCTACTCGCATATGCCCTTTACAAACATAAAGTGTCTTAGAAAATTTAAATCAATATATTGTTTTCTGTGAGCGAGTAAACATCATGATTTTCACATAATTTTGAAGCAAAAACTCTAGGCTACAAGATCCAGTTCTCAAAAGTCCTGTGAACCAATGTTCTGTATGTGTTTTATGGCCTTATTCAAGTGATGTAAAATGTTTCATTTTTCACTAACCACGCATAAACATTGTTTTCTCAAAAACACAATCATGTACATACATGCTGCTCACATATTATTGTAGTCCCGTTTGTGCTGATTACAGTGATATTAGACTTTAGCCATTTATATCTTTATAAGCAACTGAAAAAAGCCCAAATGTCAGGGTATGACAAAACTTCTCAAGGCCCTAAAAATACCCTTAGACTTCAGAGGGTTAAAAGAAGCATCAAAGTTAGGTGTAACTAAAACAGGTGCTCTAGTGAGTTCATCTTTGATGAGGTCAAATGAACCTTGACACTCGCCTGTCCACTTTAACTTCACTCCTTTCCTCTTCAGTGCGTGTAAAGGTGCTGCTTTAGTGGAGAAGTCAGGAATAAACCGATGGTACCAAGCTGCCAGACCAAGAAATCTCTGTACTTCTTTTAAGGACTTGGGAGTTGGGTATGTTCTGATTGCATCCACTTTGTCTGAATTCACCTTGACTCCATCTGTTGTGATGGTATGGCCTAAGTAGTCAAGTCCCTACCTAATATGTTACACTATATTTCATCTGTCTTGAAATACTGTACCTTGTAAAGCATTCTTGAGCTTGGGAAAGGCGCTATATAAATTAAACATATTATTATTATTATTATTATTATTATTATTATTATTATTATTATTATTAAGTGAATAACAGATGAACTTACACTTCTTGAGGTTC
This sequence comes from Tachysurus vachellii, assembly GCF_030014155.1. Lineage (NCBI taxonomy): Eukaryota > Metazoa > Chordata > Actinopteri > Siluriformes > Bagridae > Tachysurus > Tachysurus vachellii. Next base: position 294,707 of record NC_083464.1, on the reverse strand, counting down.
AGAGTGAGTCCGGCCTTGTGCAGACTACAAAACACTTGTTTAAGATGGTGCAGGTGTGTTTGGATGTCAGAAGAGTAGACAATAATGTTATCGATATAGATGCTCATGCTTCACTCCATATACGTACTTCACATTCACAGAGTACTTTGCCCTGGGTTTTCTGACTCTGGCCATTAGCGAGCATGAACGTTTGAGCACTTCTGATCAATTGTTCATCCTTCTTCTTCAATCTCTACCATACTTTTTGCTGCAACAATGAAAAGGTGCTTCCTGTATCAACTACAGCATTGAAGTACGAATGATTTAAAATTATGGGAGCTTGCAGTACATTGTTACAATAAGAGCTAAGAGTGGGATCCATAAGCATCTTTTCCTTGACTCCATCTTCTCTTGCTCTCTGCCCAGCCCTTCTCTATTTGCGTGCCGAGACGAACCAAATAATCAATTGTTTTTGCTGTTCCCCTTAACAGTGAAGCCAATCGAGGATTGCAGTTTCTCAACGTTGCTTGCACTAGCTCATTTTCATGATAGGGTTAATGTTTAGTGATATCACTCTGTAGTTAAAAGCAAAGTCTCTTATACTTTCGCTACCTGTTTGTCTGTAACTTCTGAGCAGCAACTTATTTGTGTTCTTCATTCAAAAACGAAAAAATGAACTTTTTGAATGAGAGCAAATCTGTAATATTTTGCTTCTCTGCTCTCCACCAGCTCTTAGCAGTACCCTTAAGACTCACAGATAATGCTGCTAACAACTCTTCATGATGCAGAGGTCTAAATTCATTGTACTCTTCAAAACGATCAATGAAATCAATGGGGTCTTCTGAATCCAAATTACTAAAAGTAGGCAATTCAAGTTTAACAGTAGAGAAGGGAGATACTGAAGAAAGATATGATACTTGCTTTGTGGTGTCTTGAGGAACTGAAGCAATCCTGGATGGTGTTTGAGACGTCTTATGAGAAGCAGTAGTGCTGGAATGCACAGGAGTGGGCATGATGGGTTTAATAGCTTTGAATTGTTGCTCCAGTTGTCTATCTCGCCACTTTAGACAATCCATAATGTTCTGACTCAGTTCATCAATTTTGGAATAACATTGCTGTTTGACACGATCCAGCTCTCTCTGTACACAGTAGCTAATTCTATCTTTGCAGGCTTTTAAATTTGTGCTCATTGTTTCTGTGGTGACAAGTTCACTGACTCTGTGCTCAAGAACAACAAGATGCTCTTTGATACTACACATGCGTTAGGAATTTTCATCATTGCCGAATTGCAGCTCATCTTCATGAAATTCAATAGGTGGAGGGGTAATGGTAAGTTGTCAGGTTTAACTGTATGCTCACCACCCTCTCTTTCTTCCTCCTCTGAATCTGAATACAACTCACTAAACGTATCTGTGAGATTTGTTACGGGATCTCTACGCTCCACGAAAGCTTCATCTGAATAATCAGTATTGGGTGCTGCTCTATCTTCCATTGCAGATGATGGTTGATTGTTTATAATATTTGTGAAGATACATCAATACAGTCAAAATTTATATTTTCTAACACAAGGGACTTTGTAAAGTTCAATTAGGAGCGTCCCTGTTCGGTCGCCATTCTGTAACACCTCCTTTGTTTTAGATGTTACTCTGAGGGGTTCAGAAATTTGACCTGTACTGATACACACCTTCACAAACAAATGAGCTTTTACAACAATTTTATTTATTTTTTTATCTGCAAGTGCTTATGTACACATGTGCCCCAAGTCAATGAATAAACTTGAAAGTGAGTGTTGGCTTTTTGTTTTTAAATGAGTCAATGAGTAGTGAACTTAGCGTTAGAATGCCTAGTTTTTCTGATAAGTGATGATGAAGATGGGATGAGATAAGCATGAAATCCACAAGGTTATTTGAGTGCGATGCAATGTTTTAAATCCCATGATCCACAGTGAGAGAGACAATTGTGGTCTTCCAGCTTGCTTTTAAATTGGGCTTCCAGGCCTCCAAGTAGTATTTATGTGTTTCATATTGAACGTCATTAAGAGACACCAGAGAAAAGAAAAGTAATGAAAAGTCCTTTCTAGAAAGAAAGCAGATAACTAACATTAGTGACTTTTTTAACAAAAAAAAACAGGAGGAATAATGGCAATCCATACATACAATTGAGCAGAAACTCAGAGTTCTCAATAAGGACTTTAAACAACGAAGGTAGCTTGAATGGAAACCATGAGGCTTCCCTCTACCAAACAAATTTACTTCTATGGTAGCTCAGCTTATATGCTGGTTACCTACAGGCACTAGCGCCCCCAGGCTGCTCCCAGAGGTACTACAACCCTGCTTACAGCTACTCCTAAGAAATCAACAAGCATAAAAGGAACAAAATAACACAATAAAAGAAACAGGTAACACCTTGACTGTTACAGCGTTATAGAGATAAAAGATTGGATGACCTGTAATTTTCTGTTGTTAAACACTGATAAGACAGAAATACAACTTATTGGTCCAAAACCAGTACACAGAAGCTCTCACAATTCAACCTCCATTCAGAGGGATGTACTGTTACTAGTAGCTCGACAGTGAAAGACCTGGGTAGTTTATTAGACAGCTATCTTGTCTATTGAAAATCATATCACCCATATTACAAAAACAGCTTTCTTCCACCTTAGAAATATTGCCAAGCTGAGAAACATCCTGTCTGTATCTGATGCTGAGAAGCTAGTTCATGCTTTCATGACCTCTAGACTGGACTATTGTAATGCATTACTAGGTGGTTGTCCTGCATCTTTAATAAATAGGCTACAGTTAGTCCAAAATGCTGCTACTTACGTACAAGGCTCTTAATGGTTTAGCTCCCATGTATCTAACTAATCTTCTAACACGTTACAATCCTTCATGCTCTCCGAGATCACAAAACTCAGGACTTCTGGTAGTTCCCAGAATAACTAAGTCTACTAATGTAAGGAGGAGTCGTACAGCTGGTGATCCATGTGCAGCATGAATTTATTAACAGATTGTACACAGACAGGCAGGGTCAAAGCACGGCAAAACGATATCGAAGGGCAGGCAGAAGGTCAGGGCAGGCAGCAGACAATCGGAGAGTCAGAGTATCAGAACAAGAGAAGAGTCAACACCGGAAAACAGAATAACAACAAGGAAACGCTCAGAATGACAGCAAACGCTAGTCGAGACTTCGCACTGGGGGAAAGTTCAAGTTCAGTCTTTATAGTGTGGGAAAAAAACAGCTGGTGGCGTAATTAGTTCGGCACGGGGCTTTGTGGGAATAGTAGTTCGGAAGTGCCTAATATTCCAGCGATGCTTCTCGGTGTTGCTGGCTGGGAGGCGGGGCAGGTGCGTCGACCGTGACAGAGCCCCCCCCTGTGAGCGGCTCCCGACGCGAGGGCGCGGGCGGCACCGGGGGCGACCGCGAGGCCGCGGTGCCGGCTTGTCCGGATGTTGCCGGTGAAAATCAGCGGTCAGCGAGGGGTCCAGGATGTCCCCTGCTTTCACCCAGGAGCGTTCTTCCGGTCCGTACCCTTCCCAGTCGGCCAGGTACTCCAGGTGACCACCTCTGCATCTGTAATCGAGTAGCTCGCGGACCTGGTACGCCGCTTGCAGGTCCCTCGGCGGGTTTCAGCAGAGAGGCGTGGAAGGTCGGGGAGATGCGGTACGTTGGAGGGAGTGCCAGGCGGTAGGAGACCGGGTTGATCTGTTTGGCGATCCGGAACGGCCCCACATACCGGGGGTTGAGTTTACGGCAGGGCAGATGGAGGCGGAGGTCATGGGTAGATAGCCAGACCCATTGACCAGGCTGGTAGTCGGGATGCTCTCGGCGACGCCTGTCAGCTTGCGTCTTCTGTCTGTGCACGGCTCGCTGCAGCTGACGGTGTGCCGCGCTCCACGTCTCCTCACTGCGGCGAAACCAGTCGTTGACAGACGGCAGCTCGGAGGGTGTGTCGGACCAAGGGAACAGCGGAGGTTGGAAGCCCAGGACGCACTGGAACGGAGTCAGACCGGTGGCGGGTTTAATGAGGGAATTTTGCGCATATTCGGCCCATAACAAGAACTTGCTCCAGTTGGCCTGATTGTTGTGACAGTAAGAGCGGAGGAAGCGGATAAGTTCTTGATTCAGCCGCTCCTTCTGCCCGTTGGCCTGCAGATGGTACCCCGAGGTGAGGCTGATGTTGACGCCGAGCTGCTTGAAGAATGCTGACCAGACGCGCGAGGTGAACTGGGGGCCGCGATCGGAAACGATGTCTTCAGGCAGCCCGTAGTACCGGAAGACGTGATTACACAGAGCCTCGGCGGTTTCGAAAGCCGTGGGGAGCTTAGGCAGGGGAATTAGATGGCAGGCCTTGGAAAAACGGTCTATTACTGTGAGGATGACCGTGCAGTAATTAAGATCGGTGATGAAGTCCAACCCGATGTGCGACCAGGGCCGTTGTGGTGTGGGTAACGGCATCAGGAGGCCCGCGGGGAGCTGGCGAGAGGGCTTGGAGGTGCTGCAGACGGCGCAGGCGCAGACGAATGCTCGTGCGTCCGCAGACAGCGACGGCCACCAGAACTGATTCTGTGCTAGGTGCGTTGTTCCTGCAATGCCGGGGTGACCAGAGCTAGGCGTGGAGTGTAAGAGCTGTAGGAGGCTGCCGCGTAGGTTTTCTGCCACGTAGATCTTTGAGGGCGGACACTCGGCAGGCGGTGGCGTCTGTGCGTTGGTCTGGGTGATCTCGGTCATGATGTCCCACTGGATGGGTGCGTGGGTCTCAGGAATGATGGGCTTGGAGGGCGTGTCCGAGCCAGGTTCCCGGAACATTCGGGACAGGGCATCGGCTTTGGCATTCTTGGTTCCGGGTCGGTACATCACAGAGAATCGGAATCGGGTGAAGAACATGGCCAGGTGGGCCTGGCGCGTATTCATGCGTTTGGCGGAGCGGAGATATTCCAGGTTACGGTGGTCGGTGAGAACCGTGAACGGGTGCAGAGCGCCCTCTAGCCAGTGCCGCCATTCCTCAAACGCAGCTTTCATGGCGAGCAGCTCGCGATCACCCACGTCGTAGTTACGCTCTGCTGGGGACAACTTGCGCGAGTAGTACGTGCACGGGAACATCTTGTTGGCCGCCCCTTGGCGTTGAGACAATACCGCTCCAATCCCGATGCTGGAGGCGTCCACCTCCACTATAAACGGGCGGTTCGGATCCGGATGATGGAGGATGGGGGCCGACGTGAAACTTTCTTTCAGGCGGCGGAACGCCGTCGTGGCTTCAGGGGACCAGGTGAGCCGAGTCGATGCCCTCTTAGTCATGGACGTGAGTGGCGCGGCGATCGCGCTGAACCCACGGATGAAACAGCGGTAAAAGTTGGCAAAACCCAGGAAGCGCTGCAGCTCTTTAACGCTCTGCGGTCGGGGCCACTGCAGTACTGCGCACACTTTGGAGTCATCCATCGCGACACCTTCGGCCGAGATGACGTAGCCTAGGAAGGTCGTTGAAGTTCGGTGGAATTCACACTTCTCCGCCTTGGCGTACAGCCGGTGCTGGATGAGGCGTCTGAGTACGGCTCGCACGTGTTGGATGTGCTCGTCCAGGGTTTCGGAGTAAATTAGGATGTCGTCTATGTATACGATTACCCATCGGTCTAACATATCGCGGAACACGTCGTTAATGAACGACTGGAACATGGAGGGACTGTTCGAAAGGCCGAACGGCATGACCAAATATTCGTAGTGGCCCGACTGGGTTGAGAAGGCGGTTTTCCATTCATCTCCCTCCCTGATCCAGATGAGTTTGTACGCGCAGCGCAGATCCAGCTTTGTGAAATATCGAGCCCGGCGGAGCTGTTCCAAGGCGGATGGCACGAGGGGCAGAGGATACCGGAACTTGACGGTTATGTCATTCAGGGCTCTGTAATCAATGCAAGGATGAAGGCCTCCGTCCTTTTTCTTTACAAAGAAGAACCCGGATGATGCTGGAGAAACGGAGGGTCGGATGAACCCCTTCTTGAGCTCCTCCTCGATGTACTCTTTCATGGCCGCGGTTTCAGGTTGTGACAGGGGAAAGATTCTCCCTTGAGGAGGTGTGGTGCCAGGAGGGAGCTCTATGGCGCAGTCGCCGGGTCGGTGTGGTGGCAGTTTGGTGGCTCGTGTCTTACTGAAGGCCTCAGCGAGATCCTGGTACTCTACGGGGAGTTCGGGTATGTTGGAGGCGGCGCACACCATGATCATGGTGTTGAGATGTGACGGCCCTGGGGTGAGTTGCTGATGTTCGCTGCATGTCTCGTCCCAGCTTGAGATGCGCAGGTCCCTCCAGGAAATGACGGGGTTATGGAGCTGCAGCCAGGGGAGGCCCAGGATGAGGGTGTGACGCGGAGAGTGGATGATGTGGAACCGGATGAGTTCTTGGTGGTGAGGGCCCACCTGCAGCTGGAGGTCCTCTGTGATGGGGGTGATGCGGCCTTCACCGAGTGGCCGGCCGTCTATCGCCTCCACTACCAGAGGAAAAACACATTACTGGTAACTGGTACTTCGTGAGCGTGAGCAAATTCTTCTGACATAAAATTCCCCGCACCACGGGAATCAATGAGAGCAGGTAGACTAATCCACTTCCCCCGTATACTGATTTGCACTTGAACTTGGGCGCAGCTAGGGGGCCGAGTATTGAAGGAGTCAGAACTCACCGCGGTGTTTCGCCTGCTGGGAGGTTTGGTGGGGCAGGCCGCCAGTCTGTGTCCGGCTTCCCCGCAGTACAGGCAGAGGTGGAGACGGAAACGGCGCGCTCGTTCCTCAGGCGTGAGGCGTGTGTAGTCCAGCTGCATCGGTTCAGGCTCTGCTGCACGGGGTGCGCATGCGGCTTCTGCTTGGGGGGCATACACAGCTGTCCGGCGAGTCCGCATCAAGTTGTCGATCTGGATGGAGAGGTCCATAAACTCTGACAAGGTCCTCCCCTCGTCTTGGCAGGCGAGCTCGGCTTGAAGCTCCGGATTCAAGCCCTTGCGGTACAGCACTCGCAAGGGGCGCTCCTCCCAGCCAGCTTCTGCTGCGAGCGTGCGGAAGGCGAGCGCGTACCCGGCGCACGGGCGGTCGCCTTGGGAGACAGCTAACAGGCGCTCTTCCGCGCTCTCCCCTGTGGCGGAGTGGTCGAAGACGGTCCGAAATTGGGCGAGGAAGTGGTCGAACGTGGGTGCCCAGCGAGCTGTTGGGCCTGGGCGGAGAGCTGGGTGGCGAGCTGAAACACGGCTGCTGGATCGTTTGGTGGCAAAGTCTCCTGTAAGGAGGAGTTGTACGGCTGGTGATCCATGTGCAGCGTGAATTTATTAACAGATCGTACACAGACAGGCAGGGTCAAAGCACGGCAAAACGATATCGAAGGGCAGGCAGAAGGTCAGGGCAGGCAGCAGAGAATCGAAGAGTCAGAGTATCAGAACAGAGTCAACACCAGAAAACAGAATAACAACAAGGAAACGCTCAGAATGACAGCAAACGCTAGTCGAGACTTCGCACTGGGGGAAAGTTCAAGTTCAGTCTTTATAGCGTGGGAAATGGGAAACAGCTGGTGGCGTAATTAGGTCGGCACGGGGCTTTGTGGGAATAGTAGTCCGGAAGTGCCTAATATTCCGGCGATGCTTCTCACTGTTGCCGGCTGGGAGGCGGGGCAGGTGCGTCGACCGTGACAACTAAAGGCGGTAGAGCGTTTTCTTATTTAGCTCCCAAACTTTGGAATAGTCTTCCTGATAGTGTTCGGGGCTCAGACACACTTTCCCAGTTTAAATGTAGATTAAAAACTCATCTCTTTAGTCAGGCATACACATAATACCATATCCCATAATATTGTGTTCTAATACATGAGACCAAATGCACATTATCATCTAATACTTGCAAATTATGAACAGCAACTATGTTAATCCTTCTCCACTGCTTATCTCTTTCCACCCATCCCGAGGCATCCAGAAATTGTAGCAGCTCCGACTGTCTTCCGTATAATGTAGATTTTGGACCTCCACTGAGATGAGAGCGACTCTGTGAGAATCTGAGGTATCTAGAGATCTACCAGCTCCAGTTAGAATCCGTGATACTAAAGAGGAGATGTGTGTGTGTGGGGACATCCCCAATGCTGTTGGCTTTGTGGATGCAGCGTGTGGTGTAAGTGTCCATGATAAAGGGAAGAAAGACTTCAATGATCTTCTCAGCTGTCCTCACTATCCGCTGCAGGATCTTGCAATCCTAGATGGTGCAGTTCCCAAACCAGACAGTGATGCAGCTTGCTCAGAATGCTCTCAATGCTCTCTGTAAAAAGTAGTCAGGATGGGGGGAGGGAGATGTCCCTTTCTCAGCCTTCATAATTGGCAGAGGTCATGTCTTCGGCGAACTTGATGATATGGTTCAATCTGTGCATTGCTGCACAGTCATGAGTCAGTAAGGTGAACAGCAGTGGACTGAGCACGCAGCGCTGAGGGGCTCCAGTACTTAGTGTGGTGGGGCTGGAAATGCTGTTCCCGATCCAGACTGACTGAGGTCTCCCAAACAGGAAGTGCAGGATCCATTTGCAGAGGGAGGTGTTCAGTCCAAGCAGGCTCAGCTTTTCAATCAGGTGCTGAGGGATGATTGAGTTTAATGCTGAACTAAAGTCTATTCAATTAAATTCAATTCAATTTATTTGTAAAGCGCTTTTAACAATTTGCCATTGTCTCATTTTTGAACAGCATTCATACGTAAGTGTCTTTGTTGTCCAGGTGGGTGAGGGCTAAATGATGGGCCATGGCAATGGCATCATCCGTGGAGCGGTTTGGATGATATGTGAACTATAGGGGGTCTAGTGAGGGTGGTAACTGGGTCTTGATGTGCCTCATAACAAGCTTCTCGAATCACTTCATTACAATTGGTGTGAGTGTGATGGGATGATAATCATTGAGGCAGGACACTGTAGACTTCTTTAGGATGGGAACAATGGTAGTTGTCTTGAGGCATGTAGAAACAACAGCTCTGCTCAGGGAAATGTTGAAGATGTCAGTGAAGACACCCCCTAGCTGTTCTGTGCATTTCCTGAGCACTCTGCCAGGAATGTTGTCTGGTCCAGCAGCCTTACATGGGTTAACTCTGCATAGAGTTCTCCTCACGTCGACCATGGATAGACAGAGTACCTGATTTGCTATGTTGTTCTGCACCTCAAACCAAGCATAGAAGTCATTCAGAGCATCTGGGAGGGAGGTATCACTATCACAGGCCGGTGAAGCTGTCTTGTAGTTCCTGATCGCCTGAATGCCCTGCCACTTCCGCCGAGTGCCTTGTGTGCCCCGAGTGGTTGTGGGTTGTCTGGGCATGTGCACGCTTGGGACAGTTTCAAACTTGCTGTTCGTAGAGCCACCCTGTCCCCTGTTCTGAAGGCTAGGTCTCTAGTCTTCAGCAGCGCATGCACTTTAGTAGTCATCCATGGCTTCTGGTTGTAGCGTGTAGTGATGGTCTTGGAGATGGTCAGGTCATCAATGCACTTGCCAATGTAGCTGGTCACTGATGCCGTGTATGCCTCCAACAGAGCTTCTGACGAGTGGTCTGTATGCTGGAATTAGCATAACAGAGATGTGGTCTGAGTAGCCGAGGTGGGGGCAGGGCTCCAAATGATACGCGCTGGGAATGTTTGTGTATACAAGATGCAGCATTTTTCCCCTCTTGTTGCAAAGTCCACATACTGATGGAATTTAGGGAGCACTGATTTGAGATTTGAATGATTGAAATCTCCGGTGATGATAAACAGTCCGTCGGGGTGAACATTCTGAAGATCGCTCATAGCCCCATAGAGTTCACAAAGAGCCTCTTTAGCATTAGCTCTGGGGGAATGTACACTCTGATAATGAAAACCATGGTGAATTCCCTTGGTAAATAAAATGGCCGGCATCTAACAGTCGCAAATTCCACTGATGATGAGCAGTAACTAAAAACAATCACAGAGTTCTTGCACCATTCCGTGTTGATGTAAACACACACAACCACCACCGCAAGCCTGACCACACAGACCTGCATTTCTATCAGAACTCTGTGAGCCACGTCTTCGTGAAAACAAAGATGCAGCAGTTTCTAAACTCTTGCCGTGTAGTGCGTTCGAGTCAGATGTGGTCCAGTTTATTTTCCAGGGAGCAAACATTAGAAAGTAGAATGGAAGGGAGAGCTGGCCGACTAGGGTTTGTTTGTAGCTCAGCATGGACACCCGCCCGCTTACCGCGCTTCTGCTTCCTCAAGCACTGTTTTTGGTGTCCCCTCTCCTGGGCCCCAGTATCAGGTGACTGGAGGCCTGATCTCCGCAGCAAGCCGAGTTGGCAAGGCTTTTCCAACACATCATCGTGCAGATTGGTTGTTGCACGATTTATGTATTGTATACGACACAAGATGGCGGAGGAAGGAGCTGGTGCTGCTGTACCTCTCCCAATACAAACTGGGAGACCGCCAAATGACTTGTTCGAAAACGGAATTTCTACATCTTGGAACTCTCAAATCAAACACACTAAAACAGAGAACTCATTATTTCATCTTCGGGTAATTCTGTATGTGTTGTTTCTCTTACTGACACAAGTGTGGGGAACTCGTGAATACGACCGCCATACCTTGTTGCAGGCTACAGCTTTCGCAGACAAAATCGTGCCAACGCCACTTGCTTCATGGTGCCAATACACCATATACTCTCACGTTTTAAATGACGGGCGAGTGTGTACTCGTAGCGCACTGAGTGAGCGGCGCTGCTTGAATAGGAAGGTACCAGCAAATCAGACTCAAGGATATTGTGCCTTTCTCTGCACGGTCCTGCTTCTATGTGGGGATATTCATCTAAACCCCAGGCCTTTGGATAATCAAGATCATGTGGATCATCTACAATCAGCTGTTCCCTCTTGTAGAGTGGAAGTGCAGCTGACTCATATCAAAGACTCCGGCGTGGGAAAACAAGGTAACCCCCTGATAAACTCTGCCCCTAAGTTCATTCCTGAGAAAATATTAACATCAGTGATCTACGCTAAGCCTGCAGAAATTGCAAATACTGCCACCGTACTTAAACAGCAGCAAATGAGACTGTTTCAGACTGTGAATCATGCGAGCGTACTTTGAAACCCAAAAACAAAGCCGAAGGGCATTTTCGGAGGACATTTAAACATCCGCAGCATTGTCTCAAAGACTGAACAGATCAAACATTTGTTAACGGACTCAAATCTTGATTATCTCTGTTTAACGGAAACTTGGTTAACTCCCACTATTCCTTCTTCTATACTGAAAGTCTCGGGATATACCTTGTACAGACGCGATAGAAACAAGGGTAAAGGCGGCGGTGTGCTGATTTACGTAAAAAATCACATCCAAAGTAAACAACTGGACATCAGTGATTGTAACTTAGAGTGTGTGGGGACTACTATTACTTTATCACCTCAAATGTCTTTCTGTGTATTAGCAATTTATCGACCTCCTAAAGCTACTAGTGATTTTTTTATTTCTCTTGGTAATCTACTTAAACAATGTGATGGAAAAGAAGTCATTCTTTTAGGTGACTTTAATTTAAATTGGCTTGAGAAATCATGTAGAAACAAACTTAAAGAAATAACCAAATCGTTTCAAATGACACAACTACTAAGGATACCAACTCGTATAACAAGAACTTCTCAAACATTAATAGATTTAATATTGACAAATAAACCCGAGAGAATAATTAAAACTTATAATCTAGTTACAGGTATGTCCAATCATAATTTAACCCTAGTAGCTAGAAAACATGAGGTTTAAAAACAAAAACTCAATGAACAGTAAAATGTGTATCACATTCATTCCAAAGAAAGATTTACAAACGGTTGAAAAAGATTTAAAACAAATAAAGTGGGCAGACATCCTGTAGAAAGAATCTTGTAAATAGGGCTGTCATGATCTTATGCTAGCTGTAAATGACATCTTAATGAAATATACAAAAAATAAGCAGAGAAAGCGACACACAAAACGAAATTTGCCATGGTTCAATGAAGTTATTTGGGATATGATGAAAAAACGAGATGTGGTGCTGAAAACATTTCTAAAGTCAGGACTAACAACGGATCGATTTTCTTTTACAAATCTAAGAAATAAAGTTACAGCCGAGCTTAGAAAGGCCAAAGCCAGTTTTTTCCTTGAAATTATTAGAAATGCACAAGGTAATAGTAGGATATGGAAAACTATTGATAAATTGATTGGAAATGAAAAGTCAAAATGTGAGAATATTTGTCTCAACATTAATGGAAAAATTATTGATGACTCTTTTGCAATAGCAACAAATTTTAATGAATATTTTTTAAACATTGTCCAAAATTCAGTTCAGAATTTTCAAATTGTTCATCCCCCTCTCATAATCAATGACAAATCTGATTTTAATCTTAGTTCAATAACTAAAACTAAAGTTGAAAAAATAATCACGGTGCTAAATAGCAGCAAAGCAAAAGATAGTTATGGACTTGATACTTCTTTTCTGAAACAATATAAGGACATCCTCTCTGATCCGTTGACAACAATGGTCAATCAATCGATTAGTGAGGGTATTTTTCCAGCAGCTCTAAAATCTGCGATTGTTACCCCTATATTTAAGTCTGGAAAGAAACAAGACATGAACAATTACCGTCCAATAAGTATTCTCCCAGTTGTGTCAAAAGTACTCGAACAGCGGAGCAACTTACCATCCACTTTGAATCACAAGCTCTCTTAAATCCAATGCAATTTGGTTTCAGGCGTAAATACTCTACAGACTTTGCATGTTGCTGCCTCTTGGAAACTATCAGGGCATATGTGGATCAGGGAAGAGTGGTGGGAGCGGTCTTCCTTGATCTGCGTAAAGCTTTTGATACTGTTAATCACCAGATACTCTATAGTAAATTAAATCAATATAGTCTCTCTGAGCACACCCAAAACTGGATAAGATTTTATTTGAGTGACCGACATCAGTGTGTACAAGTAAATAACATCAAATCTGCGTTTAGAACCACCTCGATGGGAGTGCCGCTGGGGTCTTCTTGGGACCCTTGCTTTTTAGCATCTATATAAATGATCTCCCTAGAGTGTGTTTGGACGTTGACATAATCATGTATGCTGATGATACGGTGATCTTCACTTATGGGGAAAACGAGCTGGAGGTTGCTGACAAATTATCAAAAGTTGTAGAATGGATGCAGACATCTTGTCTAACCTTAAATGTTGAAAAAACGGTCTCAATGTTTTTCTCAAATAAACGTATTGTTCCGCATCTACTGTATTGCATGTCTAGTTGGTCTCAGGCGTGTAAAACATCGTTAAAATTACTAGAATCATTATATAAAACGGCAATAAAAATTCATGATAAAAAGCCTCGTCAGTACCATCACTGTAAATATGATATTTTGAGTTTTGAGAACCTCATTAAACATAACCAAATTTCTGCTTTATTTAAAATTATCCATAATATCGCTGCTCCCCCTTTGAGAAAATTTGTCACACTAAATTCAGATAGACTTAATAGAGCCACACAGTCGACAGTCAGAGGAGAGTGCAGCGTTCCAAGATGCAGAACCACTTATGGTCGACGTTCGTTCTTTTATAAAGCAGCAAGCCTTTGGAACACTCTTCCAAATGATATTATTTTATGTACAAACTATAGCACATTTACACACCTGACCAAACAGTGGCTATTAACAAAGCAAACTTGTGAGCACTAAATGACTGTGATATGAACAATGTAGACTGTGAGTGAGTGAGTGCTAGAGTCATGAAGTGGAGAGTGTTTTTATGATGTGAGTGAAGTACGTTTGTTTTTTGTTTTTTTTGTATAACGTCTGTTAAATTATGAAGTGGAGAGTGTTTTTAGTGATTATATTGCTGTGAGTGAAATAATGTCTCCATGTATGATACTGTATGTATTTCATGACCTTTTGTATATGTAACATCTCTCTAGGGACTGCAGGTGGAAAATAGCATTTTTTTTTTTGCTATAACCTGGCACATGACATCTCTTCTTTCTTAGACTAATGTTCTCTGTGCATTGCCCCTGATTAGGTACAAATAAACTCATTCATTCATTCATTCATTCATTCATTCATTCATTATTAATTTCTGGCAGTCATATACATGAACACTACTGTCTCTGGTGTGCCTGTACTAGCAATAGTCGTGTTAAAAAAACGTAAATAGCACCATATTGTATCTGGAGTGGCTGCTCCATGCCGACATCTTGGACAGTGTAGAGAAAAACATAGAGTCTTTAAAGTGGTGGTTTGAGTGCCACAGATCTCTGATCTCAATGCCTGATCTTCTGTCTGGAAAAAAAGAAAGATCTAAGGCAGCTTTCATCTAAGCAAGATCTGTTGTTTATGTTTAGAACAACCTACCTGCTGAGTTCCTTCAACATATGTGTGTTAATGAACCTAGAAGAACTGATTCTGTTTTGCAGTCTAAGGCTCAGACCAAATATTGATTTGATTTAAATTTACTTTCCATTTTGTTAATTGATAAAAATAAACGAAAACCTATTTTTGAAAACACTCTTTACAGCATCTCTTTACACCAGCCTAAAACCTTTGCAAAGTACTGTACATTTGCATGTGGCTATATTCTTGATATGCAGGTTAAACAAAGTGAAATCAGGTTTCATCAATTCTGAACTGAACTGAACTGTACTGAGCACAACACACACACACAAAAACACACACTCATCTGTGTGGACTTTATTGATCTACATCTAATACACACTCTTCCAATATACATCCAGGTCTACAGAACCACCATATCAAACTGTTTACATGATGTTTTACACACTGTTTCTGCTCTTTACACATGCTGTCTTTCACATTTCAGTCTGTTTTACACTCCTTACAATACCTCATATAACTGCTGCTATAATACTAATGTGTTCATTCCAGTATTTCTGCATATGTACTGAAGAATATACAGTATGTACTCTAGTCGGCACTGCTTTTTTGTATTGTCTTTTTGGTATTTTGTGTTTTTGTCTTGTAATGTTTTGTATTGTTTGTTCGCACTGTCTTTTGTCCTGCACTGTCTTCTTGTCTTGTGTCTCACACTGTGTACACCAGGTTGGACAGATGCACTTAATGTGTCTAGGGCTAACTTACTTTAAGTCCTTAGCTCTGTGTTGTTCTATGTAGCTCCATGGTCCTGGAGGAACGTTGTCTCATGTCACTGTGTACTGTGTCACATATATATGGATGAAATGATTATAAAAGCTTCTTGACTTGACTTCTTTGTAAATGGACAGACTTACTGTCATAAAATTAGTGAGTTTCATGAATAAACTGGGCACAAAGTGCAACTTGCACAGAAACTCCATTATTACACACACAGTATAATTACATGTACAAACACACACACACACACACACACACACACACATTGCTCTTAATGTGGTTAGTCTACATCTAGAACACTAGAGGGAGCTGCTCAATACTCACATGATGCAGAAAATTGAACAAACCACAACCACAATGTCAATAATATTTTAAAAGGTAATCTGATAGTTTGTCCAGTCATACGTTTACAAGCAAGTGTCATCTTCATTAGGCTCCATAGCAATGAATATGCTTTCCAGCTATGAAATGACTACTATTTTACAGGTTGTCAAGGAAACCTTCCTGTCAAAGATGTTCTTTGACCTGTCTGTCTTGATGTTATTCAAAAACACTGCATGGACACACAACCGTACACAGACCACAGTAAGATGTAAATAATATGTGCAATCATCAATCAATTGTCTTTAGTTTGAATCAGCCAATTGAATCATCTATGAGCTTGTCACATAGAGAAAAACATATATCTATACTGACAACAAAGTATTTACATTTAGATCTTACCTGGGTACCTCTAGTCCATCGTATGTCCCTACAGTGTAATGACGGAATAATTTCCTCTTGGATTTTTCACTGCGACTCTCTGAAATACACAAACACACACACACATACTGTATATACACTTTTCTTTGTTTGTTTATCATGATATAAATGGCATGCTTCATGTGAAGTAGCTATGCAGTGTGTATAAATCAGGCACATTAGTTAACTAAATAACCTGATAGTTGACTCTAGACATGCTGGTTCTTGTTTAGACTTTAGCACTTGTGCTTTAGAAGCCAGCAGAAAAAGGGAGTCAATCCTATGTCACCAGATGGTCCAGTCACCTCTGTGCGAAAACTATTCTTTTGGTTATTTCAGTTGGCCTCCTTGGAAGGCAGTTCTTTGTTGGTACTGTACCAATACAGGATAAAAACCTATTTTAAAGTAGTGCTGTTTGGCTGCACACAATCACTGAAGCATGAAGAGACTGGAACGTGCTGTTTGAAGAAAGACATCTAGGTCATGCCACCTTAACTAGAGACTGCTAATGTACTCAATGTATTTAATCTATATATTTATTTAAATGGGAAGTGTAATAATTATAGATGACACATCAGAATGTAGGCATATTGTAAGTTACACTGTGTGGCATAATCAATGCATCTACCATGATTTCACTCCAGTACAGATTGGTGATTTAAATGCAGTTCAGTTCAGAGATGATTTGAACGTTTAAAGAAAAAGACACTGTCACAAAGCAGCTTTACTTTAAAGTTTATCAATTTACTGTAATTAATCTTTTTAATGTTGAAGACTTGAATAAACATTGAAAAAAATAAAAAACATTTATAAAATAAAAATAAAAACATTTGAATATATTCTACTATTGCCTATTTTATGCATGTTTAGGCACCACATGACTAGCATAAAATGACCATGACCTGAACACCAGTGTTGCTGGTTTACTAATGCCAGAATACAGCAATCCCACACTACTTTGAGTGTTTACTTCCGTTGTAGGTGAGTGCATACTTTTCCTGAAAGCTGACACCAAGACAGAGAGAATATCTTTATATAATTTCATTAATTCACCATCTATCTGTGTGAGGTTCTGCAATTTCATGTAGCAGTTCTAAAAATCATTCTTTTACTTTGTCCATTTATTGCATTTTCATGCAAGGTTCTACATGACCTTTAAACCAGGTGAGTTTACCTATTGTTCTGGATTGCTAATAAACATTTCAAACTCAAATTTAATTTATTTGTTTATCACTTTTATAAATTCCTATTGTCTCAAAGCAGCTTTACAGAAGTATGGGAACAGAATACATTTAAAAAATCATTGCGTGCAAATGTGCAGAATCTTTTCCTGTCTGTAATGTTCATTATTGCAAGTATAGCATGTCACCATTTCTGTCTGAGGAATTATTAATCTTTATTTTATTCCAGTTTAAACCTACTAATAGATCTCAGACCTTATACACTAAAAGTCATGTATATATGTTATACTGGTCCCGCAGACCAATTCTTTGATATTGGCAGCACACTATTACAAGCTTTCCACAGAAAAGTCCTGTATCTCAGCATCTCTATTACCCCAGTACTACAAGAAGGACAATTATTTTATGGATTAAGAAAAATGGCTTTAATGCCTAATCAAATAAAGATTTCACAAACAAATTTCAGCAGAATAATAAGCGAGTATAATGAAATCATTGTCTCTATTTTATGGTAACACCACCATCATAGCCTTTACTGATTGTCAATTTAAAACCTGCAAACTCATTCCACTTTCACAAAAAAAATAAATAAATAAAAAATTGGGTGTGTTGTGTGTTTTTATTTGAGGATACCTGGTCTCTTTTCTTCATTTTGAGGCAGAACTTCTTCCACACATTCAGCAGGAAACCAACCAGTCCGACCTTTAACGGTTCCCTCCCAGAAACCTCCCTCTCCAACGCTCAGTACTGAAATGCACATATGTAAGAAACACAAGAAAACCAGGAGGAAGAGTAAAGCATTAATAGTAGATACAAAGAAACTTTATTTTTAAAGAAAATTTACATACATTAATATTTATATACACAGATCTTACCTTTGACCTTGTCCCCTTTGCTGAGAGTGAGCTCTCGTTCTCCCTGAGCAGAGTGAGAGCGAGTTGCTATAAACACACGACCAGGAACTGCACTGTACAGCCTCCGCCGCTGAACAACACTAAAGACCAAGCGAGAATGGCTGGTATTATACAAATATACAATTTTATAGCAATAATACAGAGAATATAGCAATTCTCACCCCTGTCTGCCTCTCTGTTTTTTCTGCTTTTCATCAGGTTCTACTCTTCCTCTGGACGGGGAACGAGTGCGAGCACCACGAGGACTACTAGAACTTCTGAGAGCAAAGGATGACCGACGCTGAGTCAAAGAGAGGAAAACAACTAAGTATCAGACATACTCCCAGAACTATTGTAATGTATATGTTGCACTCTGGAAATGGGAGGGATAAGAAACAAGGTTCAGGTGTCTCCAAACCCTTCCCTAAAGGTGAATATAATCTAATCTTAGCCCTGCTACACAGATGGACAATAAAGTGGGTACAGGCCCTACCTGTGCAGTTGCAGGTGTAGTGGTGGGTGGAGCTACAGCATCTGGGGGTGTGGCCATGGTATTTTCACTCTTTGCCCGTAAGAGGGGGTGGGGGTGGGGGAGTGACATGTTCGCTGACATGGCGTGCCCACTTTCAACATGCTGTGAAACATACTTAGGAGATTCCAAAAATGGAACTGGGAGAGAGAGAGAGAGAGAGAGAGAGAGAGAGAGAGAGAGAGAGAGAGAGAGAGAGCAGAAGCAACAGCATGAGAAACACAGAGGGATTGTTTGATTGCAGCAATGATTTCACTGAACATTTAGTAATAAAATAAGTGGATACGTAGTATACAAGTGTTTGGCATAAACATTTGTTTTCTGTAGATTTGGTCATTTAGTGTTCACACACATTCTGGCTCTGGTCTCACTGTGTCATAAAACTTTATAAAACACTGCATCTCCACTCTCATGTCTGGACACATTCACACTGCCTCCTTGGCCCAAATTTCTGCTGACCTGCCCCCATTTGCCAGTAGTTATGCTGAAGCTACTGGGATTTAAGTGGAGTTTCTTTTTCAGTACTAAACTTTCAGTATATACAGTAGTAAGAACGCCCTCTGGTGAACCATATTCCATGTGTGGGGAGCATACAGAGATAGATAGAAGTTTTAGTATTTCCTCAGCTTATAGACTCTATTTTCTTTGCTTTGTTCCTGACATCCTGTGATGTTATAGAAAGCTTTTATATATTATTAAATTCACAATAGACATTAAAGAGAATGCAATAGGAATAATAAGTAATTGTGCATTTAATAATATATAAACTTCCCATAAAATTACAGCATTAAAGGTGCTCAATGGATCAAGTTTTTCACAAAAATATTCAGCAAATGGATCTGTAGCAAACAGAGTAACCAAAATAATATAAAACTTGCTGGCTCACTTTTTGATATTATTTGTCATAAACCAGCACTTTTCATCCTGTGCATGGTGGCAGCATCATTAAGGTGATACTGTCCTCATGGTTGTTACTCTTTCCCCTCTTTACATACCTTCTGTGTTATGGAGGGAAGTCTCTGTTATGAGGGGGAGTCCAGTGACGCTAGTAGGAGGGGGCACTGGGTCTGCCCCCTTATTAAATAGTGAATGGGGAAAGCGGACAGGTGTCCGGAGCAGATAGAGAAAGCATGTGGCTGGACAGGGAATGATGACAGGGTAGATATAATTTGGTGAAAAATATAAATAATGGGTAAGTGCAAGGGGAAACCTTGTGAATGTAAATATATAAGTATGTAATAGGAAGATAAAATGCTTGTGTTAACAGGGAACGCCCAAAGGGGGTTTCAATCCGAGATCCGAGGAGCTCCCCGATCAATTGCCAGAAGCTCTACCATTAGGCGAGGCAGCCCAGAAGAAGCATTTGAGAAAATACACAAAAACGACTGGAATAATTGCTCTGGCTGGCTGGAGGACAAATTACCTCTTAGAGTGGTTGGCACTCTGATACAAGTTATCTTGTACCGTGAACTCACGTGAAACGGTTTTTTTAGATCCTTCTTTTATATATATTACCTCTCACAGCGCTATGCACTCTGATACAAATCACCGCCCTGAATCTCAATTGAAACCCTTTTCTCTTTAAATCCTTCTCTCATATATTACCGCATTACATATTACCACACTGTACTTGGCACAGACTATGTCCGCATGCCGAGCGCCGAAACTCTGTGTCTTAAATAGTGGCATGTGCAGGTGCCGCAAGTTGTGCTAATTAAAGGCACGTGAGTAGGAGCCTATAAAGAGGCGTTCTAGTGGCCTCTCTCCGAAAGGCCCTAAACCGCTCCGGGTACAGGGTGTGTCACGCATGGACCCAAGAGCATTCCTCCAGACCATAGCCCTCCCAGCCAAGATCTGTATGCCCCGCCCGTGATATCGGGAGTCTAGAATCCACCGACAGTAAAGGCCTGGACTTCGTCAACATGATGGGGTGTTGGTGCGGCCCGCTCAACAGGGGGTGCTAGGGGGCTACAGAGGACCAGCTTCAGTCTGCAGACATGGAATGTGCGGTTGATCTTTATGGACGGGGGAACTGCAAACGGTATTCCATGGGATTAATCCACCGCAGGATCTTAAAGGACCCGAGGTAGCCTGGTGCCAACTTCTTGGACTCCACACGCAAGGGCAGGTCTTTGGTCACCAGCCAGACCTTCTGATCTTGGTGGAACATGGGTACTGCATGTCTTTTACGGTTGCTCCTCCAAGCAGCCATCTGAAGGGTGGTCTTCACCCTTTTCCAGATCCTGTGGCACTGGGCCACCATTTGTTCTGCAGCTGAGATCCCTAACTCCCTCTACTTCTTAGCAAATATGTGGGGATAGCCGAACTGGCATTCGAAAGGGGACATGCCCAGGCAGAGTGCCAATGAGTGTTGTGGTCATACAGAAACCACATCAGGTTTCCAGGTTGGAGGTGGCCAGACAACAGCCCAGTCTATGTGCAGGTTATGTTGCCACAACCAGGGAAGCCCAAGGTAGATATAATTTGGTAAACAATATAAATAAGGGGTAAGTGCAAGGGGGAAGCTTTTGAATGTAAAAACCAACCTAAAATAATAGGAAAGGTGAACTGCTTGTGTAACAGGGAACAAGCAGGGTTCGTGTACAAGATCGTGTGCCCAAAGCACTACCGTTAGGCCAGGTTGGCCCAGAAGACACAGTCAGGAGAATACACAAAAGCGGATTACCTCTCAGAGCGGTTGGTGCTCTGATACAAATTACTGCCTGTATCTCAATTGAAACCCTTTTCTCTTTAAATCTTTCTCTCATATATTACCTCTCAGAGAGCTGTGCGTAAAAGTCTTTCCATTTTTAAAAAATAATTGATTACATTTTGCTTAATGGGATGTTCAATTTTGTTGATATTTTTATAATTAAGTCATTGTTGATACATTTCCAACTTTGCCCCCGAATTGTTTTGATAGCTCTGTGGTCTTTATGATGCTGGTTGTTTAGGTGTGTTCTCTAACAATATGTGTATTTAATATCATATGATACTTTTTATATTATATATTTATAATTATATATTTTTTATAAAAAAAAATTTATTTTTTTAGTAATGGGGTGAATACTTTTTTTTTAAGTTAATTATTAAATAGTTTCACAAATTATATGGCTTTTCCTGCACTTCAGTATTTTGTGTAGTTTATATAGCATTAAAATTCCAATTATGTCAGTTTCAGTTACACACTTTAACACTACAAAATGTGGAGATGTTCAGGACAGTGTGGAGGTGAACACATACACTAGCTGATTATTGTTCATTATTAATCCCAATGAATGAACTCAGTGAACATTCAGTATACATATATATACATATGTATATATTTGACTTATAAACACCCTGATTTGCTTAAGATGTTTTAAAAAGAACCTACATACCTATATCTGTGTCTTTGTGATTTTTAATGATCTCTCCAAGTTCAAAGTGCCCAGACATCACAGCAACCTTCAATAAGCAAGCATAAAAAATGAAGAAAATGTTAGATAACTTTATGATTGTTGTATGACAGAAAAACTACAGTAACTCATGTAATCACTCTGAATAACCATGGTGAGAAGAAAAGCATCTTAGCAGCACAACAAAATGAGCAGGGATGAGCTACAACAGCAGAATTCCAGGTTCCTCTCCAGTCAGCCTTACCCACACTTGACAGATGTAGACTGAAAATTCATTTTAATTTAGTATTTTATTTTCTAATCATTGTTTTTCATAAATAACATCATTTAGCATACCTTAATTTGAATTTCCTGTGAACAAGGAATAATATGGAGTGCTACCATACATGACCTTGTCCCCACAATCACCTGACCTGAAGCTTATAAAGCTTGTTTAGGATGAGTTGGACTGAAAGTGAGAGGAAGTCTGAGCATCAAATCATCAAACCAAATGTATTACTTGTTTGACACAACACCTTTTTTCAACTGTAAGATGAATACATTAGCTCAATTGCTTTTTAGTTTTCTGTTGTGTAGCTAAGTTTTACCTGAAAGGGAGTTTGTCCGTGATTGTTCTTTATCTCCTTACTGGCTCCTCTGTAGAGCAGAACACGCACACAGCTCTCCTGATTTGACAAAAAAATATGCCAGTCATTCAGTGACTGTGTGTGTGTGTGTGTGTGTGTGTGTGTGTGTGTGTGTGTGTGTGTGTGTGTGTGTGTGTGTACCTTATTGTACAGAGCACTGATGTGCAGTGCTGTGTTTCCTGATGCATTCTGGGAAGTGATGTCTGCCCCATAAAACAGCAGGTGCTCTAAATGCTGGGCAAAACCATGTTGACATGCCTGCAGGGAGCTCAGGAGGTGAATATACTATATACAACTAGCAACATAATGTAATATATAGACAAAATAGTTCAAAGAGCTTTAATGTACAAGGTTATAAATTAAGCCATTTTGTTCACTTCATCCATGTTCCATTTTCTGTTTCGCAAAGCATCTTCTTTTAATGTTCTACAACATTTTATTAGAGCAAGGACTAAATATTCAAATAAGTACTCAAATTGGATTCAACAACATGTTGTAGACTCCCCAATTCTATTAAATTTATTTGTATGGTTCTTTTAACAGTAAACAGTGTCTCAAAGACTGAAGAGTGTGAGAGGATGAAGAGTGTGAGAGGCTGAAGGGTGTGAGAGGCTGAAGGGTTTGCAAATCAACTGTAGTGTGGAAGAGCTCGGCAGTTTATAGCTGATTGGTATTGAGAATGAAGAAAATCTGGTCAAAATTTCAGTGTGCTTATATAAACATTTACACACAACTTCACCAAAAGATAAATGAGGCCCATTATCTATACAAACGTAACTGGAGAATGATTACTGCTGATGTTTATAGTTAATGATAAATAATGCTATTTTTACACACACACAATCACCTGATGTGTTTCATCCCAGCCATTCTCGTCACGAGTTCCAAGACGTGCTTTGTAGTACAGCAGAGTTTCACAGCAGGATGTGTCGCCCCCTGTCAGCACAGAGTGGTACAGCGGCGTTAAACCACAACGATCCTTATAGTCTGGAGACACACCCAGAGACAGGAAGGTCTAGGGAGAAAGAACAAGAGATACACAAACAGACAAAGAGACATTAATTAAGTAATGGAAAATGTGTGTGTGTGTGTGTGTGTGTGTGTGTGTGTGTGTGTGTGTGTGTTTACCTGCAGTGTAGCTTGATTGTGCACTCTAACAGCTTTATGCAGTGGCGTGAGTCCATCTCTTGCTCTGAAATCATGATGAGCTCCGTTTAACATCAGCACACGGATTCCATCAACACTCAGACCACTGATTACAGCCAACGTCAGAGGGGTCTCTGATACAGAGAGAGAAAGAGACAGGATGACAAAAGAGAAGGTGCTTGTGTGGTAGTGAAGAGTCTTGTAGTCTTGTACATAGCTAGCACATGTAGCTTGCTTTACCTGTCTTTTCTGATGACAAAGTCAGTATAAAGCCAGGTCATGTATAAAACATATTTTAATACACAAAGAAAAATTATATCTCACCTCCACTTTCTGGATCATGATAATTAGGGTCCAGTCCTTTATCCAAAGCTTTACTGATCTTATCTACCGCTCCACTTTGAACATAGTCCAGGAACTTCTTTAGGTTGGCCTACACACACACACACACACACACACACACAACCTTTTGGCAACCAAAGTTTGGGAACCTCCATCGACATCTGTCTAAATGCTGATGATGGCTATAAAGATGATTGTTGGAGATTAACAACATGAAAGCTGTGTGTAGGTTTCGACCCTTTGACCCTTGCCACCTCTCATTGCTCTACTCATTATGTAATGACTGAAGAGGTAGCGTCCTGAGATGTTTCCAGTATAATGGACACTTCAACTTAGTGGCATCCCTCAATTCTATCTGCAAATGTGAGTGTGAGCAGTGCTCAGGACACAATTATACGGCAAAACATTATTGAATACAAAATTACAAGCATGACAGTAAATACAAGGAGAAATCAAAAGGAGATTCTGTTTAGTGTAGCAGAAAATATTTGAAGTGGTTTGCCTAAAAGTTTGGTGTGTGTGTTTTTGGTGTATTTGTGTGTGTGAGTACCTTAGTGTGTAACTTGGCCAGTTGTTTCTCATCCAGATTAGTCTGTTTATAAACCCGACTCTTGTATCTGAACTGTGAGAGACACAGATTATTCAGACACACAGTGTAATGGAGGGGGGGCATACTAGTATTTTATTACACATACAGTTTCTATTTCCCTTCATCACTTATGATTTGATGTCAGAGATGACTTGTGTTGGTGATGGAGTGAAAGAGAAAGACAGCAATTCAGACACAGTTCACAGTAGAGATGAGACAGAATTCCAGCTCGGAAAATATGAGCCCCTGAGGAAGTCTGAGGATGTTCTACTCTTATATAGTTATATAGCACTTCCTTCCTCCCGCCCAAGTGAACTATACTATACTGTAAAACTACTATACTCCTGAGTCTCACTGGCCATGTCATCATGGGTTCATCATCATCGTCATCATCATCGATTGATTTTCTGAGTAGTGTCATTACTGTTTAATTGCTGAGTTTTACTACATATATTTTCATAGATTTTAGGAAGTTTAACTCAAGTACGCTACCTCCAGATAAGGCACACCCTTCTCGAGGGATTGTGGAAATTGTTTTAGTGGTTGTTCCTCCTCCAGGAAGCGGGCGTGATGTCCCTCTGATGCAGGCTGGAACAATCCGTAATTATACACGTCCCACAATGACTCGCTGAGAGAACACACAACCTGCTGCTTCACACTCCAGACGGTCGCATCAGGATCGAACCGCAAACACTTCTGTACATTACACATACACACACAAAAACACAGTGAGTTATACACAAAAGAGACTCAAATAGAGAACCCAAAGCTTCTCCTTCACACTCCACATGCACCAGAGGCGCCAGCATAGACTACAAAATCTTCAACACAAAGATTTTGGAGACTGTTGTAAGAGTAAGGATTTATATTTGCCTTGATAAGATTTTATCATGTAGACCACTAAATGGTGTCATACTAGGTTCTTTTGTTCTTCACAATGTTTTGTTCTAAAAACATAAATCATTTACAGGCATGTGCTGTTTTTCATTTAGCAGCTCCCATTACAGGTTACCACAGTGGATCAGCTGATCAGCATATTTAATTTGGCACTGCTTTTACATTAAGGTTTTTTCAAATTCCCTGCCCAGGAATGGAATTCAAGTCACAGCAATAAGAGCTCTGGACCTTTGCTAAGTCAGTCACTAGAGAACCTATTAATTTATGTACAGATATAATGATCTCGGGCACTAATCCAGTTATACTTGCTCTCTAGAACCTTGTAAAACTACAGATAAGAAAAATGAAACGGAAACTGGAGACCAGTTACCTTCATATATACTTTTATACTTATGTTTACTCATTCATTCATTCATTCATCTTCTACCGCTTATCCAAACTACCTCGGGTCACGGGGAGCCTGTGCCTATCTCAGGCGTCATCGGGCATCAAGGCAGGATACACCCTGGACGGAGTGCCAACCCATCGCAGGGCACACACACACACTCATTCACTCACGCAATCACACACTAGGGACAATTTTCCAGAGATGCCAATCAACCTACCATGCATGTCTTTGGACCGGGGGAGGAAACCGGAGTACCCGGAGGAAACCCCCGAGGCACGGGGAGAACATGCAAACTCCACACACACAAGGTGGAGGCGGGAATCGAACCCCGACCCTGGAGGTGTGAGGCGAACGTGCTAACCACTAAGCCACCGTGCCCCCTATGTTTACTCACTGAGTGATAAATGTGAGCTCCACAACTACAAATTGGAGAGTGTTCAAGTCAAGAAGTGCATAGTATGCAATCTAGTGCAAATAGTGCAGGACAAGTGTCAGTGCAGACAGACAACACAATACACTACAGGAGCAATACAAAAAAACAGCACAGACCAGTGTGCAGTCTGTATTGACCATTGTGCAAATAAGAGGATTTGTAAAGAATAATATAAAGAAACAGTAACAATATTTGTTGGGGTCCTTCCTCACTTTTAATTAGTCTTAGATGTAAGTTGCTTTGAATAAAACTGTAAGCACAGTACCTTAACATTTATTCTTTCCCTGACGCAGTAGATAAAATAGAATAAAGTCATGTAACAGACTTGATTAGTATCTCATTGCCATAAATACTGGTACAATAATATGTTCTGTTAATCCCTCCTCTCCATTTCATTCCCCTGTAGCTTCACAGTGCTCATTCTACATTTTGTTACCATTCAATACTAGCATAATCGCCACCTATCATAAAAATTCAATTAAGGTTAAGGTTAGGGTCGGAGATTTCATTAGCTTTCAGTATACACAAACAAATTAATTAATCCAATGTGGTGTACAGGCTTGGTTCAGTTGGGAGTGATCTAGCTCCTTTAGCCAGTTTGGCTTCATTCCTCCTTCAGTTCACACAGAAACCATTCTCTGCATGCTGAGTGGTAAATAAATTTAGCCCCCACTGCCCTCACTCTGACCAGGCATAGTGTCACATCTGAACTGATTTTATTGTCAACTTTTCTGCATCTTCTGCATTGTTCTATATTGATTGTTTTTTTCAGCCACCTTCCCATGTCCTCATTGCATGCCAAGTTTTCTCCTTTCAAAATATTTCCTTTTTATCCTGAACCCCTTCCTTTTTATTCTAACCTAATCTCAACTACTTCACATTTTTCTTTTTTTCTTCAGATTTGGCCTTATTGTCCTTTTCCCAAGCTCTCCAGAGTTTTCATCTAGCATCCTTCTGAATGTGTCAAGCTCAACCAAAATATACTAGCATCCTTATTGAAATCACTGGGATGTGGTAGCTTAGTGATTAAGGTGTTGAACTGCCAGTTGGAAGGCTGTGAGTTTCAATTTCAGGTCCACCAAGCTGCCACTGTTGGGCCCCTGAGCAAGCCCCTTAACCCTCAATTGCTCAGTTGTTTAAAATGTAAATCATTCTGAAAAAGGGAATTTGCCAAATGCTGTAAATGTATGAAGGCTTATTGGAAATCTTCAACCATACAGAAGCGGTTAAAACTTCTGTATGGTTATGATCTTCACTTCACGTTTATGCTCAAGTCGTTATCAGTTCTGTTACGTTGTCTGTGACACAATATGAGCATCAAGCTTGCGGCGCGTGCACACGCAGTGGCTTCAATCGCTCCCGACAGAACAGTGTTTTCGTGGTTTTCGTCTTGTGCGTCTCGTGAGTCGCAGTGTTTTTGGACGTTTTCATTGCATCCACCTGTCCTTAAACGCACATACAGCCGTGAGTTTCTGCTGGATGTTGGCAGAACCACATTTTTGGAGTTAAACCCCGTGCATGCGGAAGAGCTGCGGGACCTCTGTCTGTTCTGGAGGCCTACACCATCACCGACCCCCACTACTGCATCTCACCCGAAGCGGAAGAGCCACAAGCGACGTGAGAGAAAGCAGAAGAGGGGTAAGCGCAGAGGTATCCGAGCCAGGCTAACGGCTAACCCACACAAGCCAGCTATCCCCACCATCGTACTGGCTAACGTACGCTCTTTGGACAATAAAATGGATTACATCCGATTACTGCGCTCAGCTCGGAGGATTGTAAGAGACTGTTGTGTTTTTGTGTTCACGGAAACATTGCTTAGCAACAGCATTCCGGACGATGCTATTCAGCTTGATCAGCTGACATGCTATCGAGCAGACAGAGCTCTCGTTGCAGGAGGAAAAACTCGCAGCAGGGGCTTTAAAGAGTGTTTCCAAAAATACACCAAACCTTTAACTTTGCAACATGAGGTAATAACATTTTGGTCTTTGTTTACACCACAGAGAGAGGAGCCTACAAAGCCATCGCCCTCCCGCATCTTGGTGCATGAGACCACATCACTGTTATGCTGATGCCTGCATACAGACCACTCATTAAAGTCACCAAACCAGTTCAGAAACAAATTCAAGTGTGGCCTGAGGGGTCGTCGGAGGCTCTTCAAGACTGTTTTGACACCACCAACTGGAATATGTTTAAGCAGGCTGCCACATACAATATGTCACTGCCTACATCACCAAGTGCATTGATGATGTAACAGTCACAAAGACCACCACTGTCCTGGCCAACCAGAAGCCGTGGATGACAGGGGAGGTCTACAGACTCCTGAAGATGCGGAACACTGCCTTCAGAGCTGGAGACGAGGTGGGCCTGAGGACAGCCAGGGCCAACCTATCCCGTGGCATCAGAGAGGCCAAGAGGCAGAACACCAGGAGGATAGCCCATCAATTCAGCAACAGCAGAGACACTCTGAGCCTGTGGCAGGGGATACAGATGATTATGGACTACAAGCCCCCACCACGGACCTGTGACAGCAACATCTCTCTGCTGAACAAGCTGAATGCCTTCTTTGCTTGCTTTGAGAAGCAAATCAGCACCACTGCTCAGAAGACTCCACCTCCTCCCAGTGACCAGGTGATGATGCTGACCCCGGGACAGTGTGAGGAGATCCTTCAGCAGGATCATTATATGCAAAGCTCCAGGTCCTGACAACATTCCTGGAAGTGTACTGAGAGACTGTGCAGTGGAACTTCACTGATGAAGTGCTTTGAATGGCTAGTCATGCACCACATCAAGTCTGCCCTTCCCCCCCTCCCTGGACCCCTTCCAGTTTGCATATCGGCCCAACCGCTCGACTGATGATGCCATCTCAACTGCCCTCCACTCAGCACTCACTCGTAAACAAAAAGGACTCATACGTCAGAATGCTGTTCAAAGACTTTAGTTCAGCATTCATCCCTTAACAGCTCATTCACAAACTGATCCAGCTGGGCTCAACACTTCTCTGTGCAACTGGCTGTTGGACTTTCTGACTGGAAGACCTCAGGCAGTACAGGTCGGCAGCAACACATCCTGCACCATCACACTGAACACTGGGGCCCCCCAAGGATGCGTGCTGAGCCCCCTTCTCTTCACTCTCTTCATTAGGTTTGCGGATGACACGTCTATGGTGAGACTCATTAGCAACGAAGATGAGACAAACTACAGGAGCGAGGTGAAATGCCTGGCCAGGTGTTGCAGTGACAACAATCTCTCTCTGAACGTGGAGAAGACGAAGGAGATTGTTGTCGACTTCAGGAGAGCGCACACTCAGCATGCTCCTCTGACCATCAACGGTGCGACTGTGGAGAGAGTTAGCAAGTTCTTGGGTGTGCACATCACAGAGGACCTCTCCTGGACTGAAAATGCAGCAGCACTGGCCAAGAAATCGCAGCAGCATCTCTACTTCCTCCGCAAACTGAGAAGAGCCAGAGCCACACCCCCATCATGCACACCTTCTACAGAGGCACTATCGAGAGTATTCTATCGAGCTGCATCACTGAGTGGTATGGTGCCTGCAATGCATCCTGCCGGAAGACCCGTGAGACCCGTCTCACCTGCAAAGCCCTCTGCATTGCAGGTGATCCCACCTACCCATCACACAGCTTCTTCAGTCTGCTGCCACCGGGGAGGAGACTGTGGAGTCTCCGGGCCAGGACAAACAGAGTGAATGACAGCTTCATTCATGAGGCTGTCAGGAAGCTGAACTTGCTCCCAAACTTGCCCCCCTTCCCTTTTCTGCCCCAGGCACCATAGATCTATGAACCCACCCCACACCTCCAGACCTTACACACACAGGTCCTTCCATGCACCAGTCACTTTGTATAATATTGGTCTGCTCATTTGCACTTGCAGTTTATCTGCCATATGCCTTGCGTTTTATTTAATTTATATTGTTAATTTATCTGTATGCAGCTTGGGACTGAGAGTAATGCAATTTCAATTCTCTGTATGTACTGTACATGTGGAAGATTGATAATATAGCAAACTTGAACTTGAACTTGAACAGTGGCTTTGATCATGTGGTTTACAGGTTGAGTTAGTGGAAGCGGAGCAAGAGATAGGTGCTTCCCTTTCTCTTGCCATCTCCCGTGACTCTGTTCACTCGGTTTCGGTTTTGGGAACTCGCGCACCAGTTTCTCTCGACCCATAAGAGAGCATGCTGCTTTTTGCTTCGGTCTCTGAGGAGCTCAATGTGGGCAAAAGAGGGGCTGTCCTCTTCTGATCTGCCACCTCAATCAGAATAGGACCATGGCCATGCCAATGTTTTAGCCATTATAGGGCTTGAAAATCATGGGTATGGGGCGGTGCCCAGGATTACAGTGAAACTCACAAGCTATCTCTCTCCTACATCACCTGCATGGAGGAAGCCTGCAGCTGACCTGCTGTAAGAGCTCAAAGGTGGTAGGGAATTAGACCCTTAGGTGTTAGCTAAGTTCTGATGAGCCATGGATCTCACACTCTGTGCCACAAAGTAGACGGCCTGCTACATAGGCCTTTCAATGGCTGTGTTGCATGCCATGGAAAGGCACCTGTGGCTTGATTTAACAGAAATAAAACATTAAGATAGGTTCTTACTCCTTGCCAGTTGATGGCATTCAGGAAGTTTATCCCTTGCCACAATAAGCAACCTGGGCCAACTTCCAGCCACAACCAGCACCCTCCTGGCTCACTCAGAGCTGTGAAAAGGGCGAATGTGGCAGTCCGAGCCCCCGTCTAAGAATATGTGCTTTGCCCAGCAAGGGTTGTGAGGACTTATGTCCACGTCTCAAGCTCGTAACTCCTCCTCCATGTTTGTCTGTTTAGGGAGCCGGAAGCTTCTTAGCATCGGTCCTCACTCCACTAGTGGTATCGCCTTTCCAGTGCCTTAGCCAGGGTGTTCCCATTAAAGATATTTGGGCTGTGGTGGGTTGGTCCTCTCCACACACCTTTATCAGGTTGTATAACCTGGACTTGAACCCCCTCCAGGGTCCCAGGTCCTGCAGGGCTATTGATGTTCTGTTCCCAGTCTGTTTATGCTCTCTCACAACCTCTGGCACAATCATCAACTGGTGTAATGTGGCATGGGTATTGACGTTCCCATTGAGTTCCTTTGAAAGAGAACTACACCAGGTTACATATGTAACCCTGGTCCATGAGAAGGGAACAAAACATCCACTTACACTTCCTTCAGACAAACAGAAGCTGGAGTAATGTGACATAGATGCCCTTATATGGACTTGCTGGTGTGTAATCACTTCAGCTTCAGACACAATTTCCTCAAAGAAGAGTTACAATAGCATCAGCCCTGACACATCTTCTTGTTCCCTTCTCAGGGAACCGGGTTACATACGTAACCTGGTGTAGTGTTTATTCACCACCATCACCTCTGGCTTGATCATTAGATATAAAACGAACTGAAAATCTAACCTAATCCTGAAGTCCTCCTTTCTGGAATTCTTTAGCATCCATTGTCTCTCTTCCTTGAAACAAATTTGACTACACTGATATTAATAAATGTTTAAATAGAACAACAATAACCATGTCAACCTTTGTGTCTGATAACTTTCCCTAGTGTTGTAGAGTCACAATGTGTTCATGCAACAAAAAAACCCAGAAAAAAATATGCTACCAATGAAGCTCTTCTTGCACATTTAAAATAACTAAAAAGTGTAAATATGTAAGGAACATATTGACTGTATGCAATGAACTAATTCTATGAAATAGATGTAGGATACTGATCAACCTCAATAATAGTTTAGAGTTCATTGTAACTGAAATGCAGTAACTCAGTGTAGAACAAACAAGGAGTCAAATCTTTAATAGAACCTTTATTTGTTGTGCATTTATTATTAGGGCTTACTTTAGAAGTAAAGGTCTTATATATTTGTTAGAACAATGGATGCTGTGTGTGATTTTTCCTTTTTACAGCAAGTCTAAAATGTTGAGCAGCTTCACTGTGGTCACACATTCTTCACTGTCATGTAATTAATCACACCTGGAATGTTTTTATAAAATTCATCAGAACAATTCAAAACAACCTGAAATGATTTTATAAAATCCATTAAAGCACAAGCAGGATGAACAAAAAGCTGACAACTCAAAATCATCTTCCCTAGAACTTTGTGTGTGTGTGTGTGTGTGTGTGTCTCTTAACTTGTAACAGTAGTAACACACATTCCTCTCTGCATGGTTTATTAAAAGTCCCTGTGTGTGTGTGTGTGTGTGTGTGTGTGTGTGTGTGTGTGTGTGTGTGTGTGTGTGTGTTTGTGTGTGTATATACCGTCTGTTTGATGTCAGGAATCCCAATCCTGAACACCATCGTATTAAGCTGTGCATCTTCCAGTGGCCCGATTGTGGTCATGCTCCGCTCCATGTGACGCCTCCGAGACTGCTGATTTGTTAAAACTTTATAAAGCTGCTGCTGATTGGCTGGAGTTTGGTGATACATTTCATGACTGGCTGGCTGATGATGTAACACTGCCTGGTTGGCTGAAATACCCCGGTGTCCTGGATTGGTAATTCGCTGCTGCCTATCTCCTCGTTGCCTTCCAATTACGATAGCCGCTGGCTTTAGCCCCTCCCCTTTAACCTCTCGGGTTTGGGTGCTTCCTCGGGTCTGCTTCTCTTCCTGCCCATCCATCATTCCATTGGGCCTATTTTCCTCTTCCGCTTCATCTTCTACTTCTTTATTTTCTGGGGCAGTGAAAAACCGTTTTCCTAGCATCCTTTGTTGTGCCATGTCACCAAGGATCATGGTCGTCATAGCGATGATAAATGGTTGATGATGGCATCATCATCATAGATAGACTATACAATAAGACAAGAAGAGGAGTCAAGTTAATGGCAACAAAGTGATTAATTAACAAACTGTTCAATTTATCATTTTTAGGATAGATAGATAGATAGATAGATAGATAGATAGATAGATAGATAGATAGATAGACAGACAGACACTATGTTATAAAAAATATATTACTAATTTATAGTCCTGTGTGTGTATGTGTGAGTGTCTCTCTCTTTCTCTCTCTCTCTCTCTCTCTCTATTTCTCTATGTAGGACATAACATGGATATAGATATTTTCAGTGAATCCGTCCCCAGAAAATTTAATTGGAGAACTTCCAGGGAACAGATTGTCCCAATTTTATGCCCCGTTAAACAAAAGTGGAACAGCCGAGTTCTGTCCTCTACCCTCATCATTCCATCTCTTGCTCTTTTTCTTTCAACAGTTTATATAAAGTAATAAAGCAATAACAAATAATTAAATAAGCTACACTTTAAATAAGCAGAAGTATTAGTATTGCCTTAACTTGTTGTAACATATCCACCCCACCACCCAAAGGTATGACATAGTCCACACTACAGCTCTGACAATTAACAGCTGAAACTATTTCTTATTAACTCATAACATATGAGAATAATTATTGTGTAAAGAGATGCAAAACATTGTACATATCCCCACTATTCATCTTGAGGTTGAAAGCAGAAGGTGGCTCCACATTACTGTTTTGGGTTTCTAGGCTTGCTCCTCTGGACCCCACACCCAGATCTAACAACAACCTACTCCTGGCCTGCTTTTTTTTTCTACCTTTCACAAACTCCTTAAGATTGTTTTTGGTCTGACTTCTTCCCTGTTTACCAAAACAGCCGAACTGAATTTAAATACCCTGTGACATCAGAGGTGACATCAGGCTCAACAGAATACACAAACCAATTCAATACACAAATAGAATTTTCTTGCATTTACATAGAAACGTTTTCGTACACTCATTTCCATGTTGTGATACAGTATGTCTTATTATGTGAGAATTGCATCGACTAATATCGTGATAATAGTTACTGTTGTCTTCATGTCAAGCTCAGTCCCAGGTGTGATTCTAAGTGGATTTAAATGACTTTTGGTCAACAGTTACCAATTATATCTGATTTAATAAAAATCTATTTACTTAAATTACTTACTGAATTACTTACTGAAGTTCTGAAGTTATTTAATTTAGCTAAAGTTCCAGGTGACAATTTCATTTGCAACATAATAGAATGATTGGGTATTACTTTTTAAAAAGATCACTAATCCGTGGCATTAGAAGGGGTAGGGTCACAAGGTTTTCAGGTGTCTACCAGTGTGATTATATTCACATTTACAGAATTTGGCAGACGCCCTTATCCAGAGCAACGTACAAAAGTATTTATTATACAAATACTTCAATAAAATTCATAAAGGTTGTATTAGAAATTGTTTCAATCATTACGGAATACAAGCCCCCACCACGGACCTGTTACAGCAACATCTCTCTGCTGAATGAGCTGAACACCTTCTTTGCTCGCTTTGAGAAGCAAAACAGCACCACTGCTCAGAAAACCCCACCTCCTCCCGGTGACCAGGTGATGATGCTGACCCCGGGTAGCATGAGGAGATCCTTCAGCAGGATCAATGTACGCAAAGCTCTGGGTCCTGACAACATTCCTGGGCATGTACTGAGAGACATCAGTGCAGTGGAACTCACTGATGTCTTCACAGACATTTTTACATCTCACTCAGTCCATCTGTTGTCCCCACATGCTTCAAAGCTGCCACCATCATTCCAGTCCCGAAAAAGCCGTCTCCATCATGCTTCAATGATTACCATCCTGTTGCACTTACTCCTATCATCATGAAGTGCTTTGAACGGCTAGTCATACACCATATCAAGTCTGACCCCTTCCAGTTTGCATATCGGCCCAACTGCTCGACTGATGATGCCATCTCAACTGCCCTCCAATCAGCACTCACTCATGTGGACAAAAAGGACTTGTACATTAGAATGCTGTTCATAGACTTTAGTTCAGTATTCAACACTATCATCCCTCAACAGCTCAGCAACAAACTGCTTCAGCTAGGGCTCAGCACTTCACTGTGCAACTGGCTATTGGACTTTCTGACTGGAAGACCTCAGGCAGTACGGGTCGGCAGCAACACATCCAGCACCATCACACTGAACACTGGGGCCCCCCAAGGAGCCCCCTTCTCTTCACCCTGTTGACCCATGACTGCACACCATCACACAACTCCAACCTCTTTATCAAGTTTGTGGATGACACGACTGTAGTGGGTCTCATTAGCAACAAAGATGAGACAAACTACAGGAACGAGGTGAGACGCCTGGCCAGGTGGTGCAGTGACAACGATCTTTCTCTGAACGTGGAGAAGATGAAGGAGATTGTTGTCAACTTCAGGAGAGCGCATACTCAGCAATACCCCTCTGACCATCAACAGTGCCACTGTGGAGAGAGTGAGTAGCACCAAGTTCTTGGGTGTGCACATCACAGAGGACCTCTCCTGGACTGAAAACGCAGCAGCACTGGCCAAGAAATCACAGCAGCGTCTCTACTTCCTCCGCAAACTGAGAAGAGTCAGAGCCACATGACCCATCATGCACACCTTCTACAGAGGCACCAACAGATTGAAGGACAGCTTCATTCATCAGGCTGTCAGGAAGCTGAACTCACTATCTAGATCTCACCACAGATCTATGAACCCAACACACCCCTCCAGATCCTACATCCCCAGGTCCTTCCACTCCCCCCTCCCACTAACATACAACAACATGCACCAGTCACTTTGTGCAGCATTGGTCTGCTCATTTTTCACTTTATCTGCATATGCCTTGCACTGTTTTATTTAAATTCCATTGTTAATATTATGCACCTTGGGACTGAGAGAAATACAATGTCAATTCTCTATGTGTATGTACTGTACATGTGGAAGAGTTGATAATAAAGAAAACTTGAACTTGAACTTGATTATTGTAGTCTATATATACAGTCCTTTGAAAAAATAAGAACACCCCATGAAAGCCTGTGTTTTTTTAATAGATAAACATATGGGCATTTGAGCTTTATTTTAACAATATTAGAAGATTCAAGTAATATAACTAAACAAATAAAAGCGAATTTTTTTTGTATTAAATTATCGTTAAAATTTAATTAACAACAAAATGAATTTTTTGTGAGGAAACAGTAACAACACCCCCACATTTATTTGTACTTAAAATGGATAAAATTACCTACAGGTGTATCCCATCAGGTGCATATTATTAGAACATTGTTTTGAAGAGGGCGTGTCTTATTTAAACCTCAGATATTTAGTTTGGTTTGTTCTTAATTGTTGAAGGGAGAGGTTTCACCATAGTGCGATCCAAAGAGCTCTCTGATGCCTTCACAAAGAAGATTGTTGATGTTTATGTGTCTGGTCAGGGATATAAAAATATCTCAAAATAATTTAGAATCAGCTATTCAACACTGTCCGGAAATCATTTACAAGTGGAGAACATTTAAAACAACTGCCACATGGGCAGGTCAGGACATCCAAGCAAATTCACCCCAAGAGCAGACTGTAAGATGCTTAAAAAAATCTCCAAAAACCCTAACCCTGTGTCACAGTTGAATTCAAAGTGCATGAATCTACAATCAAAAAGAGACCTAGGGTTAGGGTTAGGGTTAGATTGAACAACTTTAAAGGTTTCCTCCTTCACACCTCCCATGATCATTACTGTCTAAGAAAAACATGAGGACAAGACTGAAGTTTGGGAAAGAACACAGACAAAGGACAAGACTACCGAAGTAAGTGCACCCCTCACATTTATGTAAATATTTTTTTATATTTTTTCATGTGACAACACTGAAGAAATGACAGTGCTCCAATATAAAGTAGAGAGTGTTCAGCTTGTCAAGCGTGTGTGGCGGCAACCAGGTGAGGAGTACAAAGACA
Source organism: Tachysurus vachellii (assembly GCF_030014155.1). Taxonomy (NCBI): domain Eukaryota; kingdom Metazoa; phylum Chordata; class Actinopteri; order Siluriformes; family Bagridae; genus Tachysurus; species Tachysurus vachellii. The sequence continues at coordinate 257,713 of NC_083464.1, read as the reverse complement.
AGTGTGTCTTGCCTACAGTTAAGCATGGTGGTGGGAGTGTCATTGTCTTGGGCTGCATGAGTGCTGCTGGCACTGGGGGAGCTACAGTTCATTCAGGGAACCATGAATGCCAACATGTACTGTGACATACATGTAAGCAGAGCACGATCCCCTCCATTTGGAGACTGGGCCACAGGGCAGTATTCCAACATGATAACGACCCCAAACACACCTCAAAGATGACCACTGCCTTGCTATAAATGCTGAGGGTGAAGGTGATGGACTGGCCAAGAATGTCGCCAGACCTAAACCCTATTGAACATCTGTGGTTAATCCTCAAGGTGGAGGAGCGCAAGGTCTCTAACACCCACCAGCTCTGTGATGACGTCTCTGTGAAAATCCCAGTAGATCAGCAGTTTCTGAAATAATCAGACCAGCCCGTCTGGCACCAACAACCATGCCACGTTCAAAGTCACTTAAATCACCTTTCTTCCCCATTCTGACACTCGGTTTGAACTGCAGCAGATCGTCTTGACCATGTCTACATGCCTAAATGCATTGAGTTGCTGCCATGTGATTGGCTGATTAGAAATTTGCGTTAACGAGCAGTTGGACAGTTGTACCTAATAAAGTGGCCGGTGAGTGTGATATATATATATATATATATATATATATATATGTTTTTAGTGGTATTTTGTGTGTGCATGTTGTACATTGATACTGACTATGCTGCTGTAACACTATCAAAACCTATCAAAAGAAATCTATCAAAATTCTAAATTATGACATGAAGAAATCTTAAAAACAACCAAAATAATAAAAGTAGGATATTTTGTGTTTTTTTACAAATTGCACTTCAGTAAAATTCTCTCGTGGTAGCACTAAATAAGCATTCCCTAAATACCAAAACTAAGGTAAAGAGAAAAAGAGATCATTTATTGTTTGAAGTAGTTTGTTGATAAGTTTGTCCATGATGGTAGACCCTCAAGGCTTTAAGAATTTGTAAAACAGTAAAAAAATAAATAAATAAATAATATATACTATGTAAATAGTGATCTCAATGTCACCAATACTCATTTCTGCTCTCTGACACTCCTGAAGTGCTTGTTCATTTATATTCAACTACTAAAATTTGCTGTAAGGTTTATTATGAGTCCTGACTCATTTTAGATTAGACTTGTGGCCAGAAAATCATTCATTTATTCAAGTGAATAAAAATGTCCCTCAAGTCCATTAACATTGCAGAATGAACAGCAGTGTCCTGGTAAAAGGACACATACATACACCAACTTTTTCTAGAAATTCTACAACAATAACAACATTAATTCTTCTTTTTCTGCTTTCGTCTTTTCCCGTTAGGGGCGCCACAGCGAATCATTTGTTTCGACTTAGCTTTATACTCTGCATCCTCTACTCTTGCACCAATTACCTTCATGTCTTCATTTAACACATCCATATATCTCCTCTTTGTCCTTCCTCTTGACCTCTTACCTGCAGCTCCATCTCCAACATCCTTCTACCAATATAACCATCTCCCTCCTCTGTACATGTCCAAACCATCTCAATCTAGTCTCTCTGTTCTTGTCCCCAAAACAGCCAACCTGAGCTGTCCCTCTGATGTGCTCGTTCCTAATCCTGTCCATCCTCATCACTCCTAAAGAGAACCTCAACATCCTCATCTCTGCTACCTCCATCTCTGCCTCATGTCTTTTCCTCACTGCTACAGTCTCTAATCCATACAGCATAGCTGGTCTCACTTCTGTCTTGTACACCTTTCCCTATGATTCTTCCTGACACTCTTTTGTCACACACACAACACTCCTGACACTTTTCACCACCCACTTCAACCCACCTGCACTCGCCTCTTCGCCTCTTTTAGACTGCACCTCTAAACACTCCTTTGTCAAGCTACTGATATTTGTAGATGACACTACAGTCATCGGTTTCACTCAGGAAGGAGATGAGTCTGCATACAGACAGGAGGTTGAGCAGCTGGCTGTCCGGTGCAATGACAATAACCTGGAGCTGAACATGTTCAAAACTGGGGAGATGATAGTAGACGTCAGGAGAAACTCCCCTGCCCTCCCCCCATTAACCATCATGAACAGCACTGTGGCTGCAGTAGAGTCATTCAAGTTCCTGGGAACCACCAACTCCCAGGACCTGAAGTGGTACATTCAAATTGACTCAATTGTGAAAAAGGCCCAGCAGAGGTTGTACTTCCCTCATCAACAGAAAAAGTTAAACCTGCCACAGGCACAGATGACACAGTTTTACTCAGCTGTTATTGAGTCAGTTCCGTTCTCTTCAATAACTGTTTGGTTTGGGTCAGCCAGCAAATCAGATTTAAGAAGACAGTGTTAGGACAGCAGAAAGGATCATTGGTGTACACCTGCCCAACCTTCAGGACTTATACAACTCTAGCGTGAAGAAAGAGGCAGGTAACATCATTACTCTCACCCTGGCCACAACCTGTTTGCATTTCTCTCTTCAGGAAGATGATACAGATCTCTGTGCACTAGATGTTGCCATATCTGGTTTAACATGGAATACAGGGATTATTACCTGTGTTCTGTAGTTCATTCTGTAATTCATCCTCCATCTCTAATTACTGCCTCTTTCTCAAGTTCTACTTCCCTCCCTCTCGTTCATATACATTCATTCTGTCTTACTACAACAGGGGTTGCAAGTCAGTGATTTGTGTGTCAGTCCCAAGCCCAGATAAATAGAGAGGGTTGCGTCAGGAAAACGTGCCAAATTCATCATGCAAGTCATCAGTGTGAATAACACAATTAATAATAATACAAATATTAATAATAATCATAATAGTAATTATTATTATACTTCCTGGTTCTACAACTAGCACCCAAATCTCTAAACCAAATCTAACCTGATCAAGCCTGAGGCAATGATGGTGAGGAAAAGAGATCATAAGAGGAAGAAACCTTGGCTCATTTGGGTGAGGTTCCCCTCTGAGCCTGGTTTCTCTCAAGGTTTTTTTCTCTTATCATCTCAGGGAGTTTTTTCTCACCACCATCACCTCAAGCTTGATCATTAGGGATAAACGTTAGAGATAAATAGTAAATTTAAATTAATATATTCTGTTATTGTTTCTTCTCTTCTGTTTCTATACTTCTGAAAAAGCTGCTTTGAGACAATGAATTGTTCAAAGCACTATACAAATAAAGTAAAATTAATTGAATTTAATAGTGTACAATGTATGATACACAGTGTAGGGTGTATGATATAGTATGTTGGGTGTGTTCTAGAGAGTGTAGGGTGTATGAGATAGTGTCAGGGGTGTAGTGTGTATGTTATAGGATATAGAGTGTATGATATAGTGTGTAGGGTGTATGTTATAGAGTGCAGGGTGTATGTTATAGTGTGTAGGGTGTATGATATAGTGTGTAGGGTGTATGATATAGTGTGTAGGGTGAATGATATAGAGGATAGGGTGTATGATATAGTGTGTAGGGTGTGTTCTAGAGATTGTAGGTTGTATGAGATAGTGTCCGGGGTGTAGTGTGTATGTTATAGAATATAGGGTGTATGATATAGTGTGTAGGGTGTATGGTATAGTGTGTAGGGTGTATGTTATAGTGTGTACGGTGTATGATATAGTGTGTAGGGTGTATGATATAGTGTGTAGGGTGAATGATATAGAGTATAGGGTGTATAATATATAGTATAGGGTGTATAATATAGTGTGTAGGGTGTATGATATAGTGTGTAGGGTGTATGTTATAGAATATAGGGTGTATGATATAGAGTATAGGGTGTTTGATATAGTGTGTAGGGTGTATGTTATAGAATATAGGGTGTATGATATAGAGTATAGGGTGTATGATATAGTGTGTAGGGTGTATGATATAGTGTGTAGGGTGTATGTTATAGAATATAGGGTGTATGATATAGAGTGTAGGGTGTATGATATAGTGTGTAGGATGTATGATATAGAGTATAGGGTGTATAATATAGTGTGTAGGGTGTATGATATAGAGTATAGGGTGTATAATATAGTGTGTAGGGTGTATGATATAGTGTGTAGGGTGTATGATATAGAGTGTAGGGTGTATGATATAGTGTGTAGGGTGTATGATATAGTGTGTAGGGTGTATGATATAGTGTGTAGGGTGAATGATATAGAGTATAGGGTGTATAATATATAGTATAGGGTGTATAATATAGTGTGTAGGGTGTATGATATAGTGTGTAGGGTGTATGTTATAGAATATAGGGTGTATGATATAGTGTGTAGGGTGTATGTTATAGAATATAGGGTGTATGATATAGAGTATAGGGTGTTTGATATAGTGTGTAGGGTGTATGTTATAGAATATAGGGTGTATGATATAGAGTATAGGGTGTATGATATAGTGTGTAGGGTGTATGATATAGTGTGTAGGGTGTATAATATAGTGTGTAGGGTGTATGATATAGAGTGTAGGGTGTATGATATAGTGTTTAGGGTGTATGACAGTGTGTAGGGTGTATAATATAGTGTGTAGGGTGTATGATATAGTGTGTAGGGTGTATGATATAGAGTATAGGGTGTATAATATAGTGTGTAGGGTGTATGATATAGTGTGTAGGGTGTATGATATAGTGTGTAGTGTGTATAATATAGTTTGTAGGGTGTATGATATAGAGTATAGGGTGTATAATATAGTGTGTAGGGTGTATGTTATAGAATATAGGGTGTATGATATAGTGTGTAGGGTGTATGATATAGTGTGTAGGGTGAATGATATAGTGTGTAGGGTGTATGATATAGTGTGTAGGGTATATGATATAGTGTGTAGGGTGTATGATATAGAGTATAGGGTGTATAATATAGTGTGTAGGGTGTATGATATAGTGTTTAGGGTGTATGATATAGTGTGTAGGGTGTATGATATAGTGTGTAGGGTGTATAATATAGTGTGTAGGGTGTATAATATAGTGTGTAGGGTGTATGATATAGTGTGTAAGGTGTATGATATAGTGTGTAGGGTGTATAATATAGTGTGTAGGGTGTATGATATAGAGTATAGGGTGTATAATATAGTGTGTAGGGTGTATGATATAGTGTGTAGAGTGCAAGATGAGAAGATAAAGGTTTAGGGTGCAGAGCATTAACAGTCAGTCATGACTGTAATAAGGAGTGTAAGCTACAGTAGGAGGTGTTATATGTAGAGCTGTGGTGATGTAGGAGGATGTTGATGATGAAAGGGAGACTGGTAGAGTGATATGATACAGTGGTCTTAATGCCACAAAGCAACATGTTATAGCACATAATATTGCAGTTTATTTAACAAGCTCCACCCACTACCACATCTACAACCAATCACCAATTCCTAATGTGTTTGCCTAATAAAGTTTCTCCATTAAGTTGCGTAATTGTGTGTCATCATAAATTATAATAAACAACTTTAAATGATTATTAGCATGTTGGCACATTTTAATAAATTCTTAAATAACTCGATACCTGCTGAGTGGCTGCTCCTCTTCCTCATTTATTGTTCTTTATCATTCCTCTCTTTGCAGTCTCTTTGCGTAATAAAAATAAAAAAGCAGAAATTAAGGAACGGAAAATAAAGACGGACAATGCCCATTAGAGGAAAAAAGATTTTCGTTTAAATGGAAATAATTTAAGTATTTTGAAATTCAGGAAATAATTCTATCAATAATAATAATTAAAATCCACCAATCCAGTTTAGAGTACATCCACAGTGCAGCTCTCACCCTTCTGTCTCTCTGTCACATGCACACACACTCTGTCTCTCTCTCTCTCTCTCTCTCTCTCACACACACACACACACACACACACACACTCTCTCTCTCTCTCTTTCTCTCTCACACACACACACACACACACTCTCTCACTCTCTCACACACACAAACACACACACTTTCTCTCTCTCTCTCTCTCTCTCTCTCTCTCTCTCTCTCTCTCACACACACACACACACACACACACACACATAATGTTATTCTTTATAATATCTTGATAAAAAAGATTTATATTTGATTTATAATATCAAAAAGATTATGATTCCATGTGCAAAGAAATATTTATTATAAATCATTTTCAAATAATTGTATAAATCTCCATCCTGCTCCAGTTGTAAGCCGTGTGCATCTCAGAACTAATTTTTACACACTCTCTCACACACACACACACACACACGTACAGTAAGTGGGTCATGGACAGACAGAGGAGACAGAAGGAGAGCATGACTGCAGAAAGAGAGAGAGAGTCTTTGTGCAGTGACTCCTACAGCAATCTTTATTTTAAATTTGTAAAATTATGTTATAATTAACTTTTCAGTCCTGTGTGTGTGTGTGTGTGACATCTAATGTCTCCCAATTCACATACCACTTCCTTTAAAGAATGTTTAAAACTCTTTCCCAAGTACACTTCCTCTAGTACAATACTTCAGTTGGGTTGAGATTAAATTAATTACAACACCAGTTAAACTCTAATGCAGTTTCCTTTACTACACACTTGCCCTTGGTGGCCATGTTATAATGTCTTTTTGGGTTCAGGCAAGTGTTTGTGTAGAAAAAACTTCTACTCATTGAAAATTCTAAACAGCTCTGAGGTTTGAACAAAAAACAGGTGATTTTTTATAATATGAATGTGGAGGTCACAAAATAAGCAGCTGCATAGTCTGACTCTGAACACCAGGAACCTTCCCATGTAAATATTGACTTAAATATCAGAGTTCACTGTATAATGAAAATGCGTTTAAGACTTGACTTCGGCACAAGTGTAAAATATGTGGCTGAAAAATCCATTTTCAAAACTGCAGATGCTCTTCACACTGGACTGGAGGTGTGTGGATGAGCTTCATGTCAGTCTTTTTATAGACAATCCCTAATGCTCAGTCCACCCGCCTGCAGCATTCTGGGAGAGAACAGAAACAAGGCCAGAGCCTGGAAGATCCCAGTGCAACCAGATCATTCTTCTATTAGCAAAGATCACTTTAAAAAACCCTTTAAACAGAAGACAAAACATCAGGATAAATACTGGTACAGAATTATATTAACATGAAATATTTTATTACTGATGAAGCTGGACATGGAGTTAGCAGTGCTGTAAACTTCGAGCAGTTTCAGTGGCCTTCTGTACAAATTCAGTAAACATGTATTTAGCATGTAAGGAGGTGATCTGTTTGAAATTCATGTCATGTTAGCTATGTTGTAATAAACATGAAGGATCATCAGAGACGTACGCACCAGGACAGATTCTACTTGCAGCCTATCAGACTTTCAACTCTAACCAATTACACCAGCATTAATAAGACCAAGGTTCTCGTCCATTTATCACTTTATCATCTACACTGGACTCTGGCTGATGGATGGAACTCATTTCAGACTGTCCTCCTAACGTATGAGTAATGTCTCTGCTACTACAATGGTCCTTTGTCTGTGTTCAAACTTTATAGTTTTCAACATTTACTGCTGATTCAGTTTTGAGTGTAAAACTGTAGCCCAAGAATCTCACTGTATATAGATATGAAAATATTACTTTATCTGCATCAAACATTATCTCAGTGTCTTGTATCTAATTTTCTTTCAAATGAATTTATTGTTTTTTTAATTTTTTAATTTATTGTTCTTTTTTTAATACTTTATGTTGTTAAATTCTTTACTTTTCTATCACAGTTCATTTTATTCCTCTTCGCTTTTTTGTTTCCTGTCTTCAAACAGCTAGCAGAGGAAACCCAAATCTTTTTAATATTCCGATCTGATTCAAGTCAAAGATACGTAATATTTACGTATGGCAAACTTTCAGCTTGTCCAGTGTGAGAGCTGCAGCATGATTATTAATTCTTCCTCCATCATTAGCATTAATTTTACTTGTGATAAGTGTTTGTTAGTTAGCTCTCTGACTGAGAAGATTTCAGCTTTAGAGGTGCGCATCCAGACACTAGAGAGGGATAGTGATAGTGATGTAGTTTCTGTTGAGGAAAATCTGGATGCCTTAGGCGGAGTTAGTAACCCTTCAACTCCGGCATTAGAGCCCTCACAGCGGGGTCGCAAAGCTAAAGCTAACGCTAAGGCTTGCTCACGGGCGCACCACACCTCTCCACTTGACATGTCTAACAGGTTTGCTCTTCTCAGTGAAGCACCCACTGAGAATCCTGAAAGAGCTCTGGTTATAGGAGACTCCATCTTAAGGCATGTGAAATTAGCTAAGCCTTTAGGGGCTCCAGCAGCACTGGTTAGGTGTAGTAGGTAATCTTATGGTCTTAGGCAAGCATAGGTACTCGAAGGTAGTTTTCCACATAGGAGCTAACAATATACGCTTTCGTAAGTCAGAGGTTATTAAGACTAATATTGCAGAGGTGTGTAAACTAGCAAATTCGATGTCCGCTGCTGTAGTATGCTCTGGCCCCATCCCAATGTGGTATGGCGATGTAGCTGACAGCAGGTTATGGTCACTGAACTGCTGGATGTCCAGGTGGTGCTCTGTAAACAATGTGGGAGTCAGAGATAATTGCAGTACTTTTGAGGGCAAGGCTGGCCTGTTAGGACGGGAAGGTGTCCATCATTCCACTAGGGAAGGTGCTGCTCTCATTTCTTGCAGTATAGCACATAGTTTAAGAAAAGGCCTAGTTAATCTGTGACAATCCAGAGCCAGGGCCAGGGAGCAGACAAGCAGGCTAATCTGACAGTCTGCTAGCTGCATTGAGTCATCACATAGGGTTTACAATATAGAGACTGTGTCTGTTTCCTGAGCTAAACAAAAAATTATTTAAAAAAAATTGTTTTAGTAACCTTACATTACATTACTAGGACTGTTAAAAATAAGATCTCTTGCATCTAATGCTCTTATTGCTAATGAAATGATTACTGATCAGAAGTTTAGTGTTATGTGTTTAACAGAAACATGGATCAAACCAAAGTGATAAGCATTAAACGAAGCTTGTCTGCCTGCTTATAGTTATATACATCAGCCAGGGGAGGAGGTGTCGCAGTTATTAATGATGAGAAGCTATATGTAGCCACAAAGAATAAGTCTACTGAATCAGTTCCTCTAATTGTCCTCTAAATTTATAATTTATCCCTGTTCCTCTAACAGGGATAAATTATTTTTAATTCTCATTTTTCTTAATATTATTTGAATATTTATTTCTTTTTTATCTTCTGTTTCTATATTTCTAAAGCTGCTTTGAACCAATGTGAATTGTTAAAAGCTCTACACAAATAAATTATATTGAATTGAAACTGAAAAGTAGAGAATGTTTTACAGGGACACAAGGCTGGGCATTCAGCCATACTCAGAGCCTGCTGTAGGATTAAGTGGCCTTTACAGACAGCCGTAAGCCAAGACACACTGACGCAAAAGGATTATGGGTATAGAACAGCTACTGGGGTACAGATAATATATAATATACACTAAGTTGTAAAACAAGTAGTAAAATGTATTTGGTAATATTTAATACTTGGTTGTTTTTTTGTTTTTTTTACTTCATCTGATTGTACAGTATTTACAACTAGCTTTTATTTGTCTGGTGATTAAAATTTAACTTATTTATATCTGGTTTGTGAACTTATTTTTTATTTAAAGAATCATTTTTAAAATACATTTTTATTCTCTAATAAAAATTTTAATAAATTTTATTTAGTTGGCATTTTTATTTAGTGCAGGATTTGTGATAAACACTGAAATAATGGTGTTCTGATCTCCTGTACCTCTGACTAATATATATTCCATCCTCAGGTATGAGTTCTATCATCACACCCCACTGCTGCCTGTCAGTGGTACAGTCCAGCCTTGGGTTTATTCTGCCTTTCCTCATCACTTTAAAATTTTTTGAAAACCAATGTTGATATTTGAAAATCACCAAAACAAACACGCCCCTAACCCAAATGGGTCCCACCCCTGTATCGATAGCTCCGCCCACACATACATACGTAACCCGGGCAACTAATGGAAAGAAATGTGTCTTTATCATAGCTGAAGGGAAGAACAATACGATTGCAGATAAACAAACAAGCAAAAATGACACACAAGCATAATCATGTAAAGGACAAAGGCCTTGTTAGGCCAACCCATATTAGTTCTGTGTAACAAAGCAAAACCAACGTTACTCACCTATCGAGAAGGAAAAAAGCGCCTCGCGTCTTAAGTAAAGTTGGTCAGATATTCACAGATTGGAGTTTCCCGAGTCAATAACTCCTGAGCTAAACGCTGTTACTACACAAAACACGGTTGTAGCTGCGTCTCTACATTACTACGATAGAAAAGAGGTGTTATTTGTGTAGTAACAGCGTTTAGTTCAGGAGTTATTGACTCAGGAAACTCCAATCTGTGAATATGTGACCAACTTCCTGTTCCTTCAGTTCTCTCCAGCGCTGGAAAGCTGATCCTATATTAACACGTCCTACTTCTTACCTTATCGTAAGACTTTCTTCTCTTTCTTTCTTTGTTTTTATCTTCCATGTCAATGTTAAAACCGCTTTCTGCTAGTGTCACACATGCGCACTGAACACTCTCTCCGCCGCATATTGACAAGCCCCGCCCCTTTCTGCTCATTTGCTACACATTTGTTTTGAATTTTGTTTTTGATTTTTTTATTATTCGGCCCGACTCAGTTTTCTGAAGGATTTCTCAAAAATCGGAGACCCTGCCTTTAATTGTGGCAGACTGTTCCTCTAACAGGGATAAATTATTTTTAATTCTCATTTTTCTTAATATTATTTGAATATTTATTTCTTTTTTATCTTCTGTTTCTATATTTCTAAAGCTGCTTTGAACCAATGTGAATTGTTAAAAGCTCTACACAAATAAATTATATTGAATTGAAACTGAAAAGTAGAGAATGTTTTACAGGGACACAAGGCTGGGCATTCAGCCATACTCAGAGCCTGCTGTAGGATTAAGTGGCCTTTACAGACAGCCGTAAGCCAAGACACACTGACGCAAAAGGATTATGGGTATAGAACAGCTACTGGGGTACAGATAATATATAATATACACTAAGTTGTAAAACAAGTAGTAAAATGTATTTGGTAATATTTAATACTTGGTTGTTTTTTTGTTTTTTTTACTTCATCTGATTGTACAGTATTTACAACTAGCTTTTATTTGTCTGGTGATTAAAATTTAACTTATTTATATCTGGTTTGTGAACTTATTTTTTATTTAAAGAATCATTTTTAAAATACATTTTTATTCTCTAATAAAAATTTTAATAAATTTTATTTAGTTGGCATTTTTATTTAGTGCAGGATTTGTGATAAACACTGAAATAATGGTGTTCTGATCTCCTGTACCTCTGACTAATATATATTCCATCCTCAGGTATGAGTTCTATCATCACACCCCACTGCTGCCTGTCAGTGGTACAGTCCAGCCTTGGGTTTATTCTGCCTTTCCTCATCACTTTATCCATATATATATATATATATATATATATATATATACGTATATATATATATATATATATATATATATATATATATATATATATATATATATATACGTATATATATATATATATATATATATATATATATATATATATATATATATATATATATACGTATATATATATATATATATATATATATATATATATATATATATATATATATACGTATATATATATATATATATATATATATATATATATATATATATATATATATATATATATATATAAATATATACGTATATTTATATATAAGTATACGTACATATATATATATATATATATATATATATATATATATATATATATATATATATATATATACGTATATATATATATATATACGTATATATATATATATATATATATATATATATATATATATATATACGTATATATATATATATATATATATATATATATATATACGTATATATATATACATATATATATACGTATATATATATATATATACGTATATATATATATATATATATATATATATATATATATATATATATATTAAAAGGAACAGAAACAGGCAGTTTAGTTTTTATTAAAGGATCTGGCACAATCTAGTAGCGCAAACGATAAAGAAATATATTAAAAACCTGTTTATGTCACAGCAAGAGTAAGTCATAGAGTTTATGTTTTTATAGGCAAAACAAGAATAATAAGCAAAAGGAATCTGTATTAATGTTGTGATTCATGGCTCCACCAGCAGAGGGGGATATAATAACTTTTATACAGAGTTCCTTTCTGACGATGAAACACTGCTGTGATGGTTAGATAATAACCCTGAATTACAAGTTTCAGGCCCTTCATTAACAGATATATCCATCTTGTTTAACTAGCAGAGGAAAAAGTGTCAGTTGTTTAGAATAATATTCTAAATGTCACACAAAATATGAATATGAATTAAACAAATTTGATCTTTATATAAGGTTTTATATAATTGCCAGTTGTAAATGCTTTTTGTATGAAAGGTGTTATTAAGATTACATTATAATGATGATGATGATTATAGTTTTTATATGTCTTCTGTGTCATTTCCTTTAAATGTTAAATATGGGTTGTTGTTTCTTTAGATAAAGCATTAAAGGTGGGGTCTCCGATTTTTGAAAACCAATGTTGATATTTGAAAATCACCAAAACAAACACGCCCCTAACCCAAATGGGTCCCACCCCTGTATCGATAGCTCCGCCCACACATACATACGTAACCCGGGCAACTAATGGAAAGAAATGTGTCTTTATCATAGCTGAAGGGAAGAACAATACGATTGCAGATAAACAAACAAGCAAAAATGACACACAAGCATAATCATGTAAAGGACAAAGGCCTTGTTAGGCCAACCCATATTAGTTCTGTGTAACAAAGCAAAACCAACGTTACTCACCTATCGAGAAGGAAAAAAGCGCCTCGCGTCTTAAGTAAAGTTGGTCAGATATTCACAGATTGGAGTTTCCCGAGTCAATAACTCCTGAGCTAAACGCTGTTACTACACAAAACACGGTTGTAGCTGCGTCTCTACATTACTACGATAGAAAAGAGGTGTTATTTGTGTAGTAACAGCGTTTAGTTCAGGAGTTATTGACTCAGGAAACTCCAATCTGTGAATATGTGACCAACTTCCTGTTCCTTCAGTTCTCTCCAGCGCTGGAAAGCTGATCCTATATTAACACGTCCTACTTCTTACCTTATCGTAAGACTTTCTTCTCTTTCTTTCTTTGTTTTTATCTTCCATGTCAATGTTAAAACCGCTTTCTGCTAGTGTCACACATGCGCACTGAACACTCTCTCCGCCGCATATTGACAAGCCCCGCCCCTTTCTGCTCATTTGCTACACATTTGTTTTGAATTTTGTTTTTGATTTTTTTATTATTCGGCCCGACTCAGTTTTCTGAAGGATTTCTCAAAAATCGGAGACCCTGCCTTTAATTGTGGCAGACTTGCACCCTGGTACAATGACCACACACAAACATTAAAACAATCAAGAAATTGTATCAAACTAAATTGGTAATAAATTGATAAGTAACAGGGACTCTCTTAGTGATGCTACATCAGTGCATCTCAACATTAATTGAAGCTAAATAATAATTATAAAAATGGTGATCCTGAACACTTCTCACCAAACAAATTCAGAATATTATTTTAAAACTAGTTAGTTTGGTTACCATGTAGTAAAATTAGAATATTTACTCCCAACCAAAAGGATGAACTAGTTTATATATTTTACTCTTCAAAATCAATTTGTGTTCTCATTCCCTTATCTGCATGTTTCCTGTAGATCAGTTTAGTCAGATGTGAGTCATCAGTTTAATTAGATTGAAGATTGTGTGAAGGACATCAGACAGCGGACGCTTACTAACTTCCTCCTGCTTAACTCTGACACAGAAGTTCTTGTACCAGGACCACAGACAGACAGAAGTAAGCTTTCTGATTACAAAGTAACTCTGGATGGTCTTTCTATTACATCATGTGCAGCATTAAAAGACCTCGGTGTGATTATTGATCCCGGTCTCTCATTTGAAGCTCACATAAATAATACCACAATGTTAGCCTTCTTTAATCTCAGAAATATTGCTAAGATAAGAAATATAATGTCATTACATGATGCAGAAACACTAGTTCATGCATTTGTTACCTCTAGGTTGGATTATTCTAATGCTTTACTGGCTGGATGTTCCAGTAGGAGCATAAACAAGCTCCAGTTAGTCCAGAACACAGCAGCTAGAGTCCTAACTAGAACCAGAGGATATGAACATATCACCCCATTTTATCCTCATTGTATTGGCTTCCAGTCAAGTTTGAAAAACAATATAAAGACAAAATCAACACTGTCCATCATTTTTCCAACGGTGATAAGTTCTGTGTGGTTCTCTCATTTGTTTTTCCCCCCAACATGTTGTTCTTGAATCTTATGCTTGTTTTTTTGTGCTCTAGCTTTATTTTACTTCATGACTTTGACCCACTCCTTTAGTAGAAGTCCTTATTTGTCACATAAAAAGAATAATAGTGAAATTTCTGTGCATCTTATTTTTTAGAAAGATTGGCACTGTAAAGTATTGTGTATGTGACAAATAAAGGCTTCTTCTAAATCTGAGAAAAAAGAAGTGGGTCAAATCCAAGGTGTGAAATAAAACTAGCTCACATACTACACGCCAAACACACATTTCAGTCACTCAAGTTAAAACCTAACAAGCCAACTAGCTAAAATGCATTAGCATTAAACTAGACTTTTTTACTTACTTTACTCTTTGTTTTTACATTGTTCACAAGAACCCATGTGCTTGTATCCATAATTTTATTCTTAAATCTTGAAAATGTGTAAATATAATTTTAGAATAAAGATCATATATGAGTGTACAACCATACATATGATGTGTATATACACACACACACACAGTACATACTCGTAAGAAAAAAATAGAAAAGTTATATTTTGTAGATAAAAGGAATCATTTGTTGACTCAATTATCATACACATAATTTATTACAATATGATCACTAGCTAAAATCATAACGCATACACACATTGTTGCATTAGAATTTTAATTTTCCTTCAGTTGTGTTGCATAAACCGTTTTTTCCTCCTTCAAAAATGAAATCATGTTGTAGATTTATTTCTCCCTTTCTGTCTCTGACTCTCTCTCTCTCTCTGTCTCTCTCTCTCTCTGTCTCTCTCTCTCTCTGTCTCTCTCTCTCTCTCTCTCTCTGTCTCTCTCTCTCTCTCTCTGTCTCTCTGTCTCTCTCTCTGTCTCATATATACACACACACATACATACATACACATACATTGCTCTTACTCTATGTGAGCTCTCTCTCCTCCTCCCCTCCATACAGATAGCTGTTTGCTCCATCTGGCTGAACATATTCCTCTGTTTTGTTCCACTCAAAGACCCTGCTGGCTCCACCCCCAGCATGATCCATCCTCTTGTGGTCCTGTGAGTGGTCAGTGGCTCCATAAGCCCCACCCACTGTTCTGTACAGTTCCTCTGTTTCATTTGCTAGCTCATCTTCTCCCAGAATTCCACACTTCTCCTCACTTGTTTTCTCCGGCTCGGCCCAATCCTGCTTCTCTCCAGACGCAAAAATCCCTGTGGCACAAGTGACACATTGATGTGACATCATCACTGATATTATCAATGACATCATTACTGACATCATGATCGAGGAACATGAGAGAAATGAAAGGATGGTATGGAGGACTGAACTACAGACCATAGAAGATAACACCACCATAATGAACCAAGGAAGCAATGAGAAACACATACTGCCACTCCTCTCGTGTCTAAAGAGAGACGGAGAGAGCGAGAGACAGAAAGAGAAAGACATTTGGAGAGACAGACAGATAGATAGACAGAGGAAGAATGTATGTGTTTGTGGTATAATGAATAAAAGATGAAAATAAATGTATTTACACCACACCTGTGAGTGACAGAATGATGGATGGAGAATCAGGAGGAGAAATGATACACATAGTGCTTTATGATTAAAGTTGAAAATCAGAGCATGATGTGTTAGATTCAGCCTGCAGGAATGCACCGGAAATGTTCCTTTCCATACTGAATGGCTTTTTTTAGTGTGATATTAACTCAAGCATTTAGTTTTGCTGGAATTTACATCATTAATCAATAGCAAAGCAGTGAACTGAGAAGGTTCTTCAGTGAGTAGATCAGCTACCTTATGAGCATGAGAGAGAGTTGGCACCCTACACTGACTCCGGTAATGTGTAAATGAGAACCTACACTGGAGTTTATAAGCAAACGTGATAATCAGAGACCATATAAGGATGCTTTTGTTGTTTTTTATTTATTTATAATTATGTGTGTGTACCTTGTGTTTAGTCATCGCTCCCACTATAAGAGGACACACCATGCCTGATAAAGTTCCCACTCCATTAGAGATGCCCATCAGGATGCTGGCATAACGAGGGGCAATGTCCAAATGATTCACATTGAACCCTGAAAAGAGACAAACATTTACCCATAAACCCTATAACTTCAACACCCTTTACGCTAGACCCTAAACATTTATTCAGAGTCTGGTTATTAGGCTAATTATATGCATTTTGAGCTTCATATCCACATTCAGTTTATTAAAATCACCAGCTGTAACACTTCTGAGGATTCTCAATTTTTATGGAGATTTTACCTGAAATGGCGAAGCCACTGAAGCCCACAGCAAGGACAAGGAAAGAGATGGCTACACCTTTAGAGTGAGAAAAACCAACAACCAACAAGAACGTAGCCTCCAGTCCAAATCCTACACACACACACACACAGCATAATTACAATCATTTAAAAAACATAAGGGTCATATTTATCAAAGCGTATGTTAAAACAAGTCTTCAATTTGTGCATAAGAGCCAGAGTGCATTAAGAGAACTGAAATTCATCACACAGCTCTGTACTACAATTCAATTCTATTCAATTTATTTTTATAGCGCATTTAACAATTTACATTGTCTCAAAGCAGCTTTACAGAACTATAGAAACAAAAAAAAATCAATAAAAATAATTAAATACATAGATTTAAAGTTAATTAAATTAAAATTAATTTAAAAATGTTAATTAAAAATTTCAAATATTTATCTCTAACATCTATCCCTAATGATCAAGTCTAAGGTGACGGCAGCAAGGAAAAACTCCCTGAGATGATAAGAGGAAGAAACCTTGAGAGGAACCAGACTCAGAAGTGAACCTCATCCTCATTTGGGTGACACTCTACAGTAAATAGTGTAAATGTAAATAATGTCCTTTCTACAACAGTTTATAATAGTGCAGCCAAGAGCTCCTGAGGAACTAATGGGTCATCGTAAACTCTGAGTTCAGCACAGACCTGATTGCTGATAAACACCAGAACATACAGCTGACTGACAACACTAAATCAAGTCTTAAAATGATTGCTGATGAAGACAGCCATTAATACTACAACCATTAATAAATCCCACAGTGTCTACACTGAATTGATTATGCATGACCACACTCGTGTATAAAGAAACCCCCAAATTGCTATATATGGTAAATAACTTCCCTAATAATAACAAGCACATGGCTCATAAAACTGTGTGACCTTAAGCATGTCAAAAGCTCTAAAAGATATGATGTAGAGCTACTGTGGCACAATGAAGGGTGAAAAAAATAATACATTACATTTTTAAAATACATGTGCATTCTATTGCTGCAATTAAAATTTTGAAACTCATTCATGAAAATTAACCAATGGCATATTAAATATTTATGCTCAGAGAATATAAATCAAGTGAAATAACCCATCCTCATTCACAAGCAAAACGCATACATACATACATATATACACATATACATATATATATACATACATACATACATACATACATATATATATATATATATATACACACATACATACATACACACGTGTGTGTGTGTGTATATATATATATATATATATATATATATATATATATATATATATATATATATATATATATATATATATATATATATATATATATATACACACATACATACATACACACGTGTGTGTGTGTGTATATATATATATATATATATATATATATATATATATATATATACACATACACACGTGTGTGTGTGTATATATATATATATATATATATATATATATATATATATATATATATATATATATATATATATATATATATATATATATATATACACACACACACATACACACAGTCGTATGCAAAAGTTTAGGCACCCCTGACAATTTCCATGATTTTCATGTATAAATATTTGGGTGTTTTATCAGCAATTTCACTTTGAACTATCAAATAACTGAAGGACACTAAAGTAATATTTCAGTAGTGACATGAGGTTTATTGGATTAACGGAAAATGTGCAATATTCATCAAAATGAAATTAGACAGGCGCATAAATTTAGTTGCCATTTTGTTGATTTGAATAGCTGTAACTACTTAGCACTGATTACTTTGAACACACAATTTGTTTGGTGGCTCATTAAGCCTTGAACTTCATAGACAGGTTCATCTAATCATGAGAAAAGGTATTTAAGGCCAGTTGCAAGTTGTTGTTCTCTTTTTCTCTCCTCTGAAGAGGCCTCAAAACAACTCTCAAATGACCTGAAAACAAAGATTGTTCAACGTTATGGTTTAGGGGAAGGCTACAAAATGTTATGGCAGAGATATAAGCTGTCAGTGTCCACTGTGAGGAACATAGTGAGGAAATGGAAGACCACAGGCACAGTTCTTGTTAAGGCCAGAAGTGGCAGGCCACGTAAAATATTGGAGAGGCGAAGGATGGTGATAATGGTCAGAAACAGTCCACAGACCTCCTCCAAAGACCTACAACATCAACCTGCTGCAGATAGTGTCACTGTGCATCGCTCAACAATTCAGCGCACTTTGCACAAGGTGAAGCTGTACGGGAGAGTGATGCGAAAGAAGCCTTTTCTGCACACACGCCACAAACGGAGTCGCTCGAGGTCTGCAAACGCAGATTTGGACAAGCCAGCTTCATTTTGGAATAAGGTGCTGTGGAGTGATGACACAAAGATTGAGTTATTTGGTCATAACAAGGGGCGTTATGCATGGGAGCAAAAGAACACAGCATTCCAAAAAAAACACTTGCTACCCACACATTAGGTGGAGGTTCCATCATGCTGTGGGGCTGTGTGGCCAGTGCCGGTACTGGGAATCTGGGTAAAGTTGAGGGTTGCATGGATTCCACTCAATATCAGCAGATTTTTGAGAATAATGTTGAGGAATCAGTCACAAAGCTACAGTTACACCGGGGCTGGATATTGCAACAAGACAATGACCCAAAACACTGCTCAAAATCTACTGGGGCATTTATGCAGAGGAACAAGTACAATGTTCTGGAACGCCATCTTAGTCCCCAGACCTGAATATCACTGAACATCTGTGGGGTGATGTGAAGCGGGCTGTCCAGCTCGGCAACCATCAAACCTAACTGAACTGGAGATGTTCTGTAAGGAGGAACGGTCCAAAATACATTCGTCCAGAATCCAGACACTCATTACAGGCTATAGGAAGCGTCTAGAGTTACCAAAATTTATGCACCTTCTAATTTCGTTTTGATGCATATTGCACATTTTCTGTTAATCCAATAAACCCCATTTCACTACTGAAATATTACTTTAGTGTCCTCAAGTTATTTGATAGATCAAAATGAAATTGCTGATCCAAACACCCAAATATTTATACATGAAAATCATGGAAATTGTCAGGGGTTCCTAAACTTTTGCATACGATTGTATATAGATATATACATACACATGATTGATAAATGGTATCAAGTGTGTACTTATTACACATACACACACACCTCCACAGTTCATGAGCTTGCGTACGTTGGTGGTGCTCATGATGTGGTTAGAGCGCAAATAATCAGCCATCTGACCACCAATAGGAACTACAATTGTCATGACCAAGTGAGGAAGAGCCGAGAGGATACCAACCTACAGAACGAGACAGACCGAGAGAGAGAGAGAAAAGAATGTCAATAGGTATTTCTTTAAAAATGTTTTTTAATTAGGACACTGATGTATCTTCACTTCAATCTTCTTTAGATTGTAATGGAATTCCATAATGGCAGCACATAAAAAATGCTAAGAAATTCAAATAAAGCACATAAAACTGCCCAGAAATAAATGAGACTACATTGAACCAGATGAGACTACACAGACCTACACAGGACTACATAAAGTACATGTGTGCAAACATGTGCAAAAAGCACAGTAGAATAATCACTAAAACGGGACAATAGGCACAGTAAAGTTCAGTGTAGTGCTGACAAGCAAATAGTCCTAGTGTGTGGACAAATTATAAAAGGATATCACAATATAATAATAGAATTCTGTAAATGTAAACATAACATACACTATGACAGCAATCAGCAGATACATTCATAAAATAAGACCATATTAGTTATTGAGGTAGTAGCCAGGAAAAAAGTATAGTATTGACAAGAAACTCATTCATATGCTTTTTTATCACTTAGGTTTGAGACATTGATTTTTTTCCCCCATTAAACAATACACTGTTAAATATGTTGCATATGTAACCCAGTTGGAGTTTGCATGTTTTCCCTGTGCCTCGGGGGTTTCCTCTGGGTACTCCGGTTTCCTCCCCCGGTCCAAAGACATGCATGGTAGGTTGATTGGCATCTCTGGAAAATTGTCCGTAGTGTGTGATTGCGTGAGTTAATGAGAGTGTGTGTGTGCCCTTTGATGGGTTGGCACTCCGTCCAGGGTATATCCTGCCTTGATGCCCGATGACGCCTGAGATAGGCACAGGCTCCCCGTGACCCGAGGTAATTCGGATAAGCGGTAGAAGATGAATGAATGAATGAATGTAACCCAGTTCCCCCTAGAAGAGAACAAGATGCTGCAATTTAATTGCTCGGATAGGATGCGTGTGGAATTGAATACGCCCCAGCAAGTCCATATAAGTGCATTTTTGTCACATTACTCCAGCTCCTATTTGTCTGAAGGAAGCCACAATCTTGAGCAGTGGACATAAGTACTCAAGTCCCTTACCAGGCAAAGCAAGTGCAGCCTGCCCTGTTCCACCAACTCATGGGGTGGAGTACAGCAGGCCTGTAGGATTACCGGCCATCCTGAGCACCTTGCTGGATAGCCTTGGACATGCCAGGGGTAAATTCTAGGCAGGCAGGGGTGACTGACTCTTTTGATGGAGGCCAAGGCTAAGAGCAGTGTTGTCTTCAGGCTTCCAGGAGCCCCTCCAGGAATACACAAATGTCACAGGAAGGAAGGCACAATCTGCAGGATGGTCTTAGCTTTACATTTACAGCATGTGGCAGACGCCCTTATCCAGAGCGACGTACATAAGTGCTTAAATTTTGTTTGTATTTTTTTTAAATGCAAAAAAAGGATAAGGAAAGAAGTGCTAGTTGAAGTGTTTCCTAAATAAGTAGGTCTTCAACCGCCGCTTGAAAATAGCCAGTGACTCAGCTGTCTGGACCTCTAGGGGAAGTTCATTCCACCACCTTGGTGCCAGTACAGAGAAGAGTCTTGTAGTATACTTGCCTCTTACCCTGAGAGATGGTGGAACCAGTCGAGCAGTGCTGGTAGATCGGAGGGTGTGGGGTGCAGTGCGAGGAGTGATGAGGGCTTTGAGGTAAGAGGGAGCTGGTCCATTTTTGGCTTTGTAGGCCAGCATCAGTGTTTTGAATCTGATGCGTGCAGCTACCGGAAGCCAGTGGAGGGATTGCAGCAGCGGGGTGGTATGCGAGAACTTTGGCAGGTTGAGAACAAGCCGGGCAGCTGCATTTTGGATCATTTTCAGAGGACGGATTGCGTTCATAGGTAGACCTGCCAGCAGTGCATTGCAGTAATCCAATCTAGAACTGACAAGAGACTGAACAAGTACCTGAGCAGCCTGTGTGGACAGAAATGGCCGAATCCTTCTAATGTTGTAGAGAAGAAACAGACATGAGCGAGTCACATTAGCAACATGAGAGAAAAAGGACAGTTGATTGTCCATGGTTACCCCAAGGTTGAGAGCTGTGGCTGAAGGGGAGATCAGATCGTTGTGCAGGGATATAGCAAGATCATGACCTGGGGATGAATCACATGGGATGAACAGCAGTTCAGTTTTGCTAGGACTGAGCTTTAACTGATGAGCAGTCATCCATGATAAAATTTCTGCCAGACATGCTGAGATCCGGTCAGAAGCTGTGGCATCTGAGGGTGGGTGCCTGTCACCGTTTAAAAAAAGAGAGACCAGAGAGTGCCTACCCAAGGGGGCCCAAATACTGGTCCGTGGTTCACAGCAATGTTGGCTACATACACCCTTATAGTACTGGGGGTCAGGCCCTGAGAAAGGCGAGACTGCAGTGAACTGGGTCTTGACTCAGGCACAAGAGGGGTAAAGTCTCCACTTCAAAGCATACAGCTTCCTAGTAGATCAAGCACTAGCATTCAATAGAGTCTGCACCACCTCAGATGAGAGGCTTGACTCTAGAAACTGGTCCCCCTCAGGGGCTAGACCCAGCACTTCTACATCTCGGGAAGGGGTGTGAGATAGCCCCCCTGCGCCTGATAGAGGAGATCCTTCCTGACGGGGACCTCCCATGGAATGCTTTCTAGGAGGGAGACTAGGTCCATGAACAAACTTGAGCAGGCCAATGAGAAGAGACCAGAAAAAGATGGATTTGAACGTGACACACTCCAGTGGGGCCGGATGACAGAGGGAATACTATAGCGGACAGTTTTTTAGACTCCTTGGAGCTAAACAGATCCGTTTCTGTCCAACCAAAAATCTGCCAAATGCGTTCCACCATTTGTGGGTGGCGACACCACTCCTCGGGCCTCAGCACCTGCCATGACAGGAAGTCTGCATCCAGATTTACATGCCCTGGGATGAAAATTGCTCTCAGCAAAAGACACCTGCTCTCTAACAAGAGCAGAAGCTGCTGCGCCAACCTGAATAGAGGGTGAGAACACAGACTGCCCTGATGATTGATACAGGAAATCACTGTGGTGCTGTCTGTGTGCACTAGCACATGGTAGACCCTGAGGTGTGAGAGAAACTGTTTCTTTGTGCCCTCATCTCCAAGCAATTTATTTAAAGTAAGATGAGAAGTAATAGACCCTATGTGGGGTGGCATACATTCAAAGATTCTTGTGATGATGACACGGCCCTATTGTGGGACCCAAGGTAAGGAACTGGGCTTTTGTGAGAGTTTCTTCAACCTGATCCATGGCCACATACCCATGATTTTCAGGCCCTACAATGAGATTTAACTGAATGACAGTGCATGTCACCACCACGAGGAGCTCCTCGAATGCCACTGATGATAATAGAAGGTCAAAAGAAGAAAGCCTCCATGCAGGTGATGGCGGCAAGGAAAACAACCTGAGATGATATGAGGAAGCAACTTTGAGAGAAACCAGACTCAGATGGGAATCCATTCTTATTTGGGTGACACTGGAGAGTAAATAAGGTAAATGTAAATAATGTCCTTTCTACAACAGTTTATAATAGTGTAACCAAGAGCTCCTGAGGAACTAATGGGTAAGCACAGACTCCGAGTTCACCATGGACCCAACACTAATTCCTTCCTGTCAAAGTCTTCAAATGATTGCTGATAAAAACCAGCCCTATATAGCTGACTGACAACATTGGTTCAAGGCATGACAGTCTCCAGACGGCTCCATCCACAACAATTCCACGAGTCACTTGCTGATCAATCCCTTGCAAGCAGTGGTGGAACTAGAGTTTTATACATGGGGTGGCCAGGGGGTGACCAAGGCAACTTTAGGGGGTCCACAGACTATGACACAAATTACCCTAACAAGAAGCATGGATGAAACGCATAATTGCTCATTAGAGGTAGAATATATCTCTCAATCTATTTTATAATTTATAATATATTATGTTATAATTTTATCTTATGTATGTCAAACACACTTTCATAAATAGCATATCTGGTGCTTGATGTGGATGTGTGGGGCTCTATTACATCTCCTAGCAGCTCTGGCTCACTGTCCTGCTCAGAGTCAGAATTCTCTCTGTCAATCTTTAATACACCTATTACAATAACACAAGAACCACTAGTGTATAATCATAATTTACAATGCCATAGCTATATCAAAACTTGAACCCACATAAATCAACACCTAATTACATTTTTATGTAAAGCCTAAACTGATAAAACCATCTATAACAAGCTAAACTTAAATTCTGAACTGGACATGTGACTGACTGACTGACCGCCTGGTGGGTTCTCAAACCTGTTGGTGGTTCTGTCTGACTACTAGCATCAGGCAGGAAGCTGCTCTGGGGTACTGTGGTGATGCAGGGGCTTGGGACTGGGGGCTGGGCTGGGGTCTGTTTGCACCTGATCTGTATGTATTTGCGTCTTTAAAAATAAGTCTGATATCTCTGCCTTTTTAATTTTTTTATTGACCCTATGTATAAATATGACACATGGATATAATACATTTAAGCATCAAATACAGATGTTTTTAATTCAAACTCAACTTTAACTACAAATCCCACTATAATAATTGCACTTTAAAATCAACTGTCAGCATAAATGACTACTTTAATCATGGGTAGCCGTACTGTGCAGTAAGTAACTTAGCTACCTGTATTTCTTTTACACCTTTATGATAGCTAACAGGCTGTCTGCAATTGCAGTAACCTTTCGAGTAACCTTTCATTGAACACTGACAGCTGTAAAACTAGTTACCTCATATTAGCTAAACAGTTAAAGACTTACACACAGACACAGGCAACATGCTCTCAAGCTCCCGAATCCAAAGTGGGGAGATCAGAGTCAGGGGAGAGGGCAAGAGAAATGGAAGTCTTTTCCATATAAGAATATTACGAAGCCCGTGGCATGTATAACTTATGAACCTGAGGGAATGCTTGCGGGGAAGAAAACCCGCATCCCTGCTCCAGAGCTGGAATGGCCTCATGTGAAGCAAACCCAAAGGGATAACGTTTTCTGCTGCCACCATGAGGCCGAGCATTACCTGCATCTCAGCAACAGAGAGGTTTTGCCCTAGCTGAACTGCTAACAAGATGGAAGCCACCCAAGCATGAGACAGCCATGCCTGCATCATGGTGGAATTCCAAACTACCCCCCAAAAGGTGGTTCCCTGAGAAGAAGAAAGCACACAATTCTCTGTGTTCAATCTTAGACACCTCATATGGGCAAGCACAGCATCATAAGGGCAAGCATGCCATAGCGGGCCAGAATGAGCCAGGCATGCAGTTAATTCAGTACACATATGCCCTGGAGATGCAGCGGTGCTAGGGCAGCATGCATGCACTTTGAAAGTCTTCAGAGTTCACTTTAGAGTCTACAGGTCCAAAATTGAATGGACCCCCCCTCTTTATTGGGAAAAATAAAATTCCCAATCTGAGAGGGGAACATATTCTATGACCCTAGCCTTCAGACATCATGATGCCATCTTATCCCACCTGGCAGAGATGACAGGCCTCAAGTCCTCTCTCGCCTGAAGGGTCTGGGCCCTAGCCTTTGACAGGGGGCTCAGGCCACAACACACTCCTTTTCTCTGCCCTGCAGGGTGTGGCTAGAAGATGGTCCAAGCTGCTCACTGCAGTGAGGGTAAATTCCCTGATCGCCACCGACTGGCACTTCACCTCCTGGTGCCTGTCGACAACAGCACAGCTGCATCACCAAACAGACCCTTGGGCAAAGTCAGGGCATCCAGGAGAAAAGGCCGATCCCTGTCCTTGATCCCTTTTAAATTAATACCAGCTTTCCAGAGAGAGAGAGCCGAACAGGCATGCTCCTCTCACAAACAATGCAAAAAGAGTGCATGTCATCCTCGGTAATATAGTGGGGGCACGGATGCACACACCACTTAAAAAGCTTGCCTGCCATAATGTCTTTTTTCTCAAGCGCTTTTTAAATATTCTTTTTTTTCCCTAGTCTTGACAGACAGGACAAGCAATTGACAAATCATACACAAAGTGCTTCCTGAAGATAAAGAAGCTGGAGTAATGTGACCTAGATGCCCTTATATGGACTTTCTGGCACATATTCCCTTTGTCACATGTCCTATTTAAGCCATTAAATTGGTTGGTTAGGGTTAGTTTGCTACTGCAAAGAAGTGTTTCTACAGCTTCAGCCTTGACACAGCATCAAGTTCTTTCAAAAGGGAACAATAACCACTCAAAACATGAATTTTTCAATGAATAATGACAAATTAAAAGCAGTCAACAATCACTACAGTACTCAAGCCTTAAAGCCACCAGAACAGTCTCCTCAGGTCTTCTAGTATCTCCTGAGATTTAATCCGAACATGTGTGAGTCTAGAGTCTTCAGGTGTGTGCGTGTGTGTTCATGTGCGTTACCTTGCTTATCTCAAAGCCAAACACCTCCTTGAAATAAGCGGGCTGGCTGATGAGAAGCAGGTAGAAAGTCCAGCTGCGACAGAAATTTGCAACAATGATGGCATAAACAGGCATGGATGTGAAAAACTTCCTCCAGGGAGTGTTGAACTTCTGCAGAAAAAAGAGGAAAAATATCATTATCATCCACATTGTCACAACCTTGGGGTAACCATGGACAAACAAGCTAATTTCCCATTTGCAACATCAGAAGGATTCATTCATTTCTGTCCACACAGGCAACTCAAGTGCTTGTTCAACACTAGTTTTAAACTAGCTGTTATCAAACCACTGGTTAAAAAACACAACCTTGTCCTGTGTCAGCTGTCCAACTAAACCAATTTCAAACCTCACCTTTAGTTATAGTGTGCTTTACCTCTCTTTACTTGAATACATTTTCTTCTGGTAAGGTAGGATTCTGAAATTTGTGTACTATCTGCTTAAACTCACTCTGTTCTAGAGTAGTGTGATTTGAATTTTGTTATATTCTATATCATTGTTTATCTTAGTGTTGGTCTTTGCTTAGTTGTTCTCTCAGCTGATTAATCAGGAGTAGTTTCAGTCTCCTCTCAGTCTCCTCGCACTGCATCTCTCACCCTCAGAGCTACCAGCACTGCTTGACTGGTCCCAGGGATCCTGACATCTGAGTCACTGGATATCTTCAAACTAGCACTTTCTCCCCTGTTTGTTGTATGTGTGTATTTAAAGAAAAAAAACTATGAACAGTGTTTTAGGCTCATGGTATACAGTATTAAGTCTGTAACCTAGTGAACCAGAGTTAATATTCAATGATGGGGACTTGAAAAGCACTTTTGTACATTGCTCTGGATAAGAAAGTCTGCCAAATGCTGCAAATGTAAATGCTGGAGAGAGACTAGGTTCTGGATGTGTCCAAAAGGTTGTAGAAACTTGATTAGAAATAACCTATTTGTAATGATAAAGACAAAGTGTTTGTTTACTGTCAGTGGGTTTTGGAATGTTGCAGACTCTCCTATTGCCTCCTCGATGTATTTCCTCTCTTCTGATGTAATGGTGGGATGAGCAGCTGGACTCTCATATGACACCAGAATCCAGAACAAGTACCACATTATCCCAAAACTACCTACACACACAAAGTCTCATTTTAATTATAAAGTACATTTAATGTGTTCAAGCAATTGCCTAGCATTTTCAAGTTGCTGAGTTTACATTTGGAATATAATGTGACTTGAAAAGTTTTTACAGTAAATATATCTACAGAAAACAGTTTATTCAGTAACAGTGTAATAGGATCATAGTAACAGTGGAATTACAACAGAGGAATAGTGCAACAGAAAAAGTAGACAAGAAACAGGGTTTATAATTCACGTAACAATACAAATAAAAAAACAGAATGAATTGTAACTGTTTTTCTCACCGTAAACATAAAAGACAGAGGCCCAGCCAGAGTACTGTACTAACACTCCTGCAAGTGGCATCGCAATCACAGCTCCAGCATAAGAACCTATAAATACACACATGGACGCACACATTAACACAGGAGTTTATGTTTGTTTATGTGCAGTGTTGTATAAAGTACTAGAAAGCAATACTTGAGTAAAAGTACAAGTATCGTACTAGAAAAAGACTTTGGTAGAAGTGATAGTTACCTTTTAGAATATTACTCAAGTAAAAGTCTTAAAGTATCTGATATTTACTGTACTTAAGTATCAAAAGTCATTTTCTGATATTTAATGTACTTAAGTATTTGAAGTAAAAGTAAAAAGTAAAATTTCAGTGATTTTCGGTAGGCATAAGAGCAGGGGCAGTTCTAGGGTCTCATCTTTATGGGGTTTTAGTCCTCAGTGAGAATTTAAAACAAGAAGAGTTTTATATTATATATTATATGACTACATAGTAAGCCAAAAGTTATGGGATTATTTAATGGCAAAAGTGGACACCAAAATTTTATACATGATGTAATGATGCCAGTCTTGAATCAGATCAGTTCATGTATGTGTGCATTCTCTACAAACAGTGTGTCCAATGAATGCAGTCATTAATAAACTAATATTCACAAGACAAAGACCAAATCACTCTCTCATTCACTCACTCTTATCCGAACTACCTCGGGTCACAGGAGCCTGTGCCTATCTCTGGTGTCATCAGGCATCAAGGCAGGATACACCCTGGACAGAGTGCCAACCCATCACAGGGCACACACACACACACACACATTCTCATTCACTCACACAATCACACACTACGGACAATTTTCCAGAGATGCCATGCATGTCTTTGGACCGGGGGAGGAAACCGGAGTACCCGGAGGAAACCCCCGATGCACGGGGAGAACATTCAAACTCCACACACACACAAGGTGGAGGCGGGAATCGAACCCCCAACCCTGGAGGTGTGAGGTGAACGTGCTAACCACTAAGCCACTGTGCCCCCAAGACCAAATCAATAAATGTTATTTTTATTTAGTATTGAATGGATTGTTTGCATTAATATTTTGTTTGTGCTACAACTCTGGTAATAAGAATAGTGACATTTCACTGCTATTGGTTGCCGTCTTTGCGGCTTTAAGCCGATTAATGTTATAGATAAACGCCTCCAGCTCTGACTGCGCGTGCACGCTGCGCCTCCAGCTCTGACTGCGCGTGCACGCTGAGCGTCCCTGTGCTTCTCCGTAGAGCGTGCGGAGCGTAATGCAATCTAGGAGCAGTGATTCACCAAACCTCCCTTATTGCAGTCGCACACATTTCTTCTGATTTTATTTTGTAGTAACGAGTAACGAAGACGCTTAGTGGAAATATAGTGGAGTAAAAGTGAAAGTTAACATAAATTTAAATAGCGAAGTAAATACGTGAAATTTCTACTTAGGTACAGTAACAAAGTATTTGTACTCTGTTACTGTTTATGTGTGTAGCGTATGCATGTGTTGTGTTAGTATGAGTGTGTTTATTTTGTTTGTTTGTGAACTTAGACCTTACCACAAAATGCTGTTGTAGCCAATCTGCTTCTCTCAAGTGGTGGAGCCCATTTAGCCCAAATACCATGGCATGCTGGGTAAGACACCCCCTAAAACATAAAATCAGGGTATAATGTCATAAAGCCAGTCATTTTAGCAACTATACAAGACATGGTAATAATGGTATAATCATAGCATAAGACACTCCTAAACACACACACTCATTCATGCACATAATGAGATGTGTGTGCTACCTCCACCAGTCCCTGCAACACTCTCACTACAATCACACAACTGTAGTGAATACGAGCTGCTGACGGAATCAGCATGTTCAATGCTGACGTGGCAACAATCGCAAAACCAAATACTCTGCAACACATATACAAACACACAGCACAGATAAACAAAATGGTACATGCAGTTATAAACACATTATTACACACTACACACAATGTAACACATAGTTCAATACAATCTAACCTACAAACACAATTTATAACATGAGTGAAGTGGTAGCTCAATGGTTAAGGTGTTGAATCGGCAGGTTTTGAGGGCCCCTGAGATGTTTCAATTAGATATATGTAAGTTTCTTTGGATTATGGCATCTCAAAATGGCATAAATGTAAATATAAACACAATTTTTGCACATAATCGCACAAAAATCCACAGCATTGCACAACATGTGTATAAGGAGTGTCTGCACATGTGGTGAAAGTCACATGAAACTTCGGTGTCAAATTCACATTAGTAAACATGGTTAGAAAATTTGCATCATCAACTTCAATGTAAAAACTTCAATGTATATGGAAAGTCCTTTAAATTGGTTACTCTATGAAGGACGTACATCTATTGACGTACCTTGAAGAAGTTTTTCTACTAGATGTTGGATTGTGGCTGTGGGGTTTTGTGTTCATTCAGCTAGAGATCTGACACTGATGTTACAAGAGTACCGTTTGGAGTCCAGTTCAGAACAGGTCCTGGACTCATAGTTCCAGTGAAGAGAAACTATAAACTCTGTAAACTGTGTGCTTCAGTGTTTGTGGCAACAGTTTGGGAAGAACCACATATGGGTGTGATGTCCATATATCCACAAAACCTTAGCCATATAATATATGTACATTTCTGAGGATAGACTACATGTGTTTCTTGCAACATAATGAAATCAAATCTACCATCATCATATCTCTCCCAAAGAAGAACACTGTAAAATAGGTTTTCTTCTTTGTGACCTCTCCCAGGAGGAGAAAGGAGCAGAACATCCCAATGTACATCGGTGAGACAGAGGTAGAGAGGGTGAAAACCTTCAAATTCTTTGGAACTTACATCAGCAAGGACTTCACATGGTCTCACAATACTCAGCAGCTAATGAGAAGATCCCAGCAGTGACTGTACTTCTTAAGAATGCTGAGGAAATTTGGCATGTCAAATGCCGAGATCCTCAGCAATGTCTACAGATGTACAGTTGAAAGTGTTATCACCAGCTCACTCACAGTGTGGCATGGAAGCTGCACTGTTCAGGACAGGAAAGCACTCCAGGGTGTCATGAAAACTGCACAGTTCATCTGTCTAGTGGCCTTCCCATTACTCCAAGACATTTACAACACCAGAGTCATCAGGACGGCCCATATCATCATCAGGAACAAAACACACCCACAACTCAACCTCTTCACACCTCTGTCATCTGGGAGATGGTACAGAAGTGTGAGATCAAGGACGAAAAGTCTCACAAACAGCTTCTATTCACAAGCCTTTAAACTCTAATAATATAATTCATTAATTAACACCACTACCTCACACCCCATAACCCCCACTGACTGCTGCCACACAACACACTGAGCACTTTACTTAAATCTTAATCTGTATATATTCTTTTTGTAAGGGAAACATGTAAAGTAAGAATTTCATTGTATGGTCTAAACCAGAGGTATTCAACTAAGAGAAAATTTCTTGAAGAAAAGGTACGGAAGATCATAATGTCTCACTAGTTAGTGTGATATATATTTAAGTAGCCTAGTAGTTGTATGAACATCTGCAATCAATACCTGACTGTCAAATCAAATACATTCAGTACAATTTAAAAACTTTTGACAATATTTATTGTCACGTAACATAGAACTGAACATATGTATGATTGTAGATATGTATAACGTTCTCTCATTAAATACATAAAAGTAGGGATACATTTCAATATAAGAGAAAATAAATAAAATGTGAAAATTGTGTATGTTTGAATAAAGTGCTTAACTTTCCCTTTTATATCTCAGTGAGAGAACTGAGCTCTAGCTTGGTAGGATGTTAAACCTGGGCTTGAATGGAGTCAGGGCCGCTCTCATACACATGTGGAGGTGCTCATTAGTGACCCTGGAACCATATTTAGTTTGGATTATGTTCATTGTAGAGAAAGCTGCCTCGCAGTTGTATGTAGAGCCAAACATGGTCAGGATGTATAGGGCTACTTCCCTCATACCTGGGAAAGCTGTCTCAGGGACGCTGTCTTCAGATTTGAGTGGATGTGTTTGTTCAAAACCTTTATGTTTTGTCTCATAATGGCGTTTCACATTGTCACTTTTAATATGAGACACACTGGTTTAGTGTGAAGTGTGAACAGAAATCAGTCTCCGTCTCACTCGTCTGTTTCTCTCCCTTTCTCCGTCTCACTCGTCTGTTTCTCTCCCTTTCTCCGTCTCACTCGTCTGTTTCTCTCCCTTTCTCCGTCTCACTCGTCTGTTTCTCTCCCTTTCTCCGTCTCACTCGTCTGTTTCTCTCCCTTTCTCCGTCTCACTCGTCTGTTTCTCTCCCTTTCTCCGTCTCACTCGTCTGTTTCTCTCCCTTTCTCCGTCTCACTCGTCTGTTTCTCTCCCTTTGTTTTCTACATGTATCGCTATCTTTCTTTCATGAGTAACTTTACTCTAATTCTCTCTCATCTGTCTTGCGCTGTTGAGTCGCAGTGTTTACTTCAGGAATGCACAGACTTGATTGGCTGAGTGGTATCACGTGGGATGGCTGAACTCACATGCAATTGGTCTGTGCGTTTCCACTACCACTACCGTAAAGATTGCAAAAGATGCGCCGTTTAAAATAGAAGCGCCTCGTCAAGTTTTAAATCATAACCTTTTATTTTGGCTGTAGGTCCAGGTCCGTATTGGACAGCTTCTGGGTCTGGACCAGGACCGCGGTCCGCCTGTTAGTGACCCATGGTCTAAACCATTGTGTTTTCACTGTGCACATGACAACAAACCTCTTGAATCTTGAATTGGTCAATATGAATTCAGGTTTCAAAGCAAACTGCAAATCTGAAAGCTCTGAATAGCACCAATGGTGAGCTGTATGAAGAAAACCTAATGTTGGTTTTTGTAATGGATTGAACACTGACCTGTTGGCTGCAAATTTCTGGCAGATGAATCCCCCAGGAATCTGAGTGACGATGTATCCCCAAAAAAATGAGCCATGAATCAAACCTACAATTTCAGGATCCCACTGGAACTGAGCTTTCTATGGGAAAGAAACAATAAGGAGCATAGAGATTATTATGCATCACGGAAACATACAAATAAAGACAAAAATCATTTCATCCCGGTCAGGGTGGAAATGGACCTGGAGTCTACCCTGGGTGTGAGGCAGGAATATTGCTTGGACCATATGTCCATTACAATTGTAGCTAGTTCACTTTCTGGCATGTTTTTGGTAGGTGACTAGACAACCCGAAAGAAATGGAATGAACATCTGATAGTAAATGGGATTGGAATCGATTAGAGAGCTGTGAGGAGACAACATTTGCATTGTACCACCATGATAACCAGAGGAAGATCGGTAAACTTTAAAATGTACAAACACTTACCATACTGATGGCCTTATTCCCCCTGTAGGTAGTGTGGTCGTTCACCATGCTTACCACAGCTACTCCCAGGTTGCACCGTATGCCGAAAGAGATACAGAAACCCATCCCGCACAGGATGGCCATGATGTAGCGGCGAGGCAAACCAAAACACGTACAGTCTATAATGGGCTCCAACTTCTCCTCCACCTGCACTCCTCCAACACACAACTCAATCCCTTCATTCTCCTCCTGACGTTTCTCTAAAACTCTGAGAGTGAGTGTGTGGAAAAGAAGAACAAGGAACGATGTAAACATGTATTTTATAAGATTTCTTACTTTATACAACCTTCAAACTATAGATCAGTGCTGTCATTTCCCATTGATTAATCACAATTAAACATATCACTTTAATATAAAATTTGTTTATTTTATCTTAAACCTAGTTGTTTCTTTAGACAAGATACTTTACATGCTATTGTGGAAGTTTGACTGTGTTTTCTATGTTTAATCCGAAGGTTAAGATAAGATCAAGCATGTGACCTCCATTATGAGTGGGTCCTATTACGTTCTGAATAACCCCTACTGAATCTAGGATGGACATAGCTGTTGTTCTTAGAGGGTGGTCCACATAGTAGATTCGACACAGGTGTTTTTAAACCGGATGCCCTTCCACACGCAACCCTCCCAGTGAAGAGTAAACTCTTCAATGACTGGGTAGCTTCCAGCATGGGAATTGAACCCGGGCCATGGCACATCAATTGACAGTGAATATTTACATTTACAGCATTTGGCAGAAGCCCTTATCCAGGGCAACATACAAAAGTGCTTAAGTCTCTATCATTGGATACATTAACTCTGGTTCACTAGGTTATATACTTAAGATACCATGAGTTTAAAGCATTGTTCATATTTCATTGTTCAGAGAAGAGTCTTGTAGTATAGTAGTATACTTGCCTCTTACCCTGAGCGATGGTGGAACCAGTCGAGCAGTGCTGGTAGACCGGAGGGTGCGGAGTGCAGTGCGAGGAGTGATGAGGGCTTTGAGGTAAGATGGTCCGTTTTTAGCTTTGTAGGCCAGCATCAGTGTTTGGAATCTGATGCGTGCAGCTACCGGAAGCCAGTAGAGGGATCGCAGTAGTGGGGTGGTGTGTGAGAACATGTTGAAAACAAGCCGGGCAGCTGCATTTTGGATCATTTGCGTTTTGCGAATTGCGTTCATACGTAGACCTGCCAGCAGTGCGTTGCGGTAATCCAGTCTTGAAATGACAAGAGACTGAACAAGTACCTGAGCAGCCTGTGTGGAGAAAAATGGCCGAATTCTCCTAATGTTTTAGAGAAGGAAATGACATGAGCGAGTCACATTAGTAACATGAGAGGAAAAGGACAGTTGTCCATGGTTACCCCAAGGTTGTGAGCTGTGGCTGAAGGGGAGATCAGATCGTTATGCAGGGATATGGCAAGGTCATGACCTGGGGATGAATCACCTAGGATGAACAGCAGTTCAGTTTTGCTAGGATTGAGCTTTAACTGATGAGCAGTCATCCATGATGATATTTCTGCCAGACGTGCTGAGATCCGATCAGAAGCTGTGGCATCTGAGGGTGGGAAAGAGAAGATAAGTTGTGTATCATCAGCATAGCAGTGGTAAGAGAACCCATGTGAGGAATTAACTTCACCAAGAGAGTGAGTATACAGGGAGAAAAGAAGAGGACCAAGTACTGAGCCCTGAGGGACGCCAGTGGAGAGTCTGCATGGAGCAGATGTCACTCCCCTCTATGTTACCTGATATGAGCGTCCTTCCAGGTAGGAAGTGAACCATTCCCAAGCTGATCCGCAAACCCCAAGACTCCTGAGGGTGGACAAGAGAGTCTT
The DNA here is from genome assembly GCF_030014155.1 of Tachysurus vachellii. Taxonomy (NCBI): domain Eukaryota; kingdom Metazoa; phylum Chordata; class Actinopteri; order Siluriformes; family Bagridae; genus Tachysurus; species Tachysurus vachellii. Next base: position 222,781 of record NC_083464.1, on the reverse strand, counting down.
GTGGTTGACCGTATCAAACGCTGCTGAAAGGTAAAGGAGGATAAGGACGGATGACAGTTTGGCTGATCTAGCAGCAAGTAGTTTCTCAGAGACATCCAAAAGGGCTGTCTCTGTGGAATGAACTGCTTTAAAGCCCGACTGGTTGGGATCTTGGAGGCTGTTCTGTGAGAGATAGACAGACAGTTGATTATAGACAATGCGAGAGAAGTGATACTGGTCTGTAGTTACTGATGTCTGATGGATCCAGAACAGGTTTCTTTAGGGAATAACCCTTGCTCTCTTGAAAGTAGTTGGTTCCTGACCAGATGTTATGTATCTATTGATGATAGTGGTAATGAAGGGCAGAAGGTCTTGTAAGATGGTCTGGAGCATAGTGGAAGGGAGTGGATCCAATGGGCAGGTTGTATGATTGCAAGACTGGATGAGATGTAAAAGCTCTTCTGCTGCTACAGTTGAGAAATTCGACAACGAACGTGTAGGAATCCAGAAAAAGTCCATAGTTGAGGAAAGAGATGAGAGGAAAGTATCTGTGGCTGAGTCAAAGGGTAGTGAGGAAAAAGACTCAGGATCAGGAAAAGAAGAAAGAGGCAGAGGATAAAGCAGCTGGTGTAGCAGTGTTCTGTGGGGATATCCAGGTATCACTTAGCAGCAGACAAAAAAAGGAGTAATGGAAAGTTAAAGCAGAGATAAAATCAGCTTTCCCTACAGCAGACTGGCAATTCCAGAGCCCACCTACCAACACTGTTTGAGACTTACACAACAGAGGAGGGTAGATGAGGTTACTGAGATTGTGACCTCTGCTCTGTGAACAAGAGCATCTGTGACAGTAGGAACTGATTACAGACATGGGTTTGAGGCAAATATCTGCAGTCAACCAAGAGTGAGATTCAAGGTGTGGTAGAATATACCAAACAGTACTAGACACTTATATTACAATGTGTTAGAGAGATACTTACAAACTTACAAACCTTCAATTTAAATGAGTAAGCCCTGCTCACAATTCATACCTTAAGGGAGACTGAAACTAATCCTGATTAATCAGCTGAGAGAACAACAAAGCAAAGTATATTTAAGTAACTAAGCAAAGTATATTTAAGTAAAATAAAATCTAATCTTAAAATAAACTGTAAACCCAATCATAAATGTAAAGTACTGATGACATGTAAAGTCCTGATTTCTGATCATACGCTATACAACTTAAATTAATTTATTCTTCAAATTTGATTTGTACAGCATTTTTACTAATGGGCGCTATCACATGCAGCTTTGCAAAAAAAAAAAAAAAAAAAAAAAAAAAAAAAAAAAAAATGTATATATATATATATATATATATATATATATATATATATATATATATATATATATATATATATATATATATATATATATATATATTTCAATCTAGAATTGTATCCTTAATGACCTAGTCCAAAGTGATAGAAGTGAGAAAAAAAAACTCCCTGAGTCAATATGAGGATGGAACCTTGAGAAGAACCGGACTCAGAAGGGAACCGCATCCTCATTTAGGTGACACTGGACAGAAAATAATAAACATGTAAATAATGTCCTTTCTACAACTCTTAACAACTATAAAATTATGAATGTGAATTACTAAATACATCCTTGATCATCCCTGTGTCTCCTTGCTGGTGTTTTGTGTCTCCTTGCTTAGTGCAGCTTTTGGCACCATTGATCATGTTATTTTACCTGATACATTTACATTTATGGCATTTGGCATATGTCCTTATCCAGAATGACTTACAAAATCACTTTTAAGTCTTTATCGATGTATCGACTAATTAACTCTGGTTTACTAGGTTACAGATTCAGGAAACCATCAACCTAAAACTTTTTTTTTTTAAATATATACATAAATCAAACAGAAAAGGGCTAGTTCAAGTATTTCAGGAAGATGAAGGTATTCACTTGTCGTTTGAAGACAACAACAACTCAGCTGTTCAGATATCTAGGGAAAGTTCATTGCAGAACTGAAAAGAGTGTTGATGTGCACCTACCTCTTACCCTGAGAGATGGTGGGACCAGTGGATCTGAGGGCACGAGGTACAGTGTGAGGAGTGATAAGAGCTAAAGGAGTGATAAGAGTTAAAGGGACAGTCCTCTCATGGCTCAGGGATTATTTATCTGATTGTTATCAGTTTGTAAATCTAAATGTTGACTTCTCTAATCATACTAAGGTTTTGGTGTCCCACAAGGTTTTAGGCCTACTACTTTGTTCAGCAAATTGAAGTAAAATAAATTGCAGCCAATTGTTGGACCAAACTGCTGATCTTCAAACTGCTGATCATGCTGCATCACAGGGTGGTAAAACACAGTTGGAGGAGAGCATCAAATAAAGTTTATTGTAAACTGTGTATATCACAATCACATTTATGTTTCTTCTGTTTTTTCATCTTGCTGAGGGGTTAATTATAAATGGAGGAAAGACATTTGTTTGTTTTTGTTATTTCTGTAGTATTTTAGTGATCTAGTAGTTAAAGATCCCACACTCCGCATTCTCAAGCCTTGATAAAAATGGGACGTGGCATCCGGAAGGGCATCAGGAATAAAATCTTTTCCAAATCAAATATGCTGAACAGATCATTTGCTTTAAAGACCTCTAATCTTAGCAGATGGAAATGAAAACACAAACACAATCATACACTCGTGCCCTATTATACTGTCTTACACCCGGTAACGTCTGTGAGCGTATATATTAAGGCATGAGAGAGGGTTTGTGTGTGTGTTAAAATGATAGTGTATGAATGAGATTTGACAGATTTATTGTCTGACAGTTCTATTAATAGTTACTATTAGCAATAAAGATGCTCGATCGTCTCAATGCAGGTGTATTGGCTGCACGAGCCACGCTATAAATAGCATACAAATCAAGTTAATCTAGTTAAAACACACACACACACACACACACACACACACACACACACACACACACACAATGTTGCGTGTATATATTTAGTAAGATATGAAATGCGAGCGGACGGAATGTGATCCCATCTCGATTGATCCACGAGTGCAGTACAGAGAGGGATAAAGAGAGAGCAGGTCTGTGTGTGTGTGTGTGTGTCTGTGTGTATGTGTGTGTGTGAAGACGTGACACCGTTCCCGGTATACACTAATCCTGGTACACGTCCTAAACAATGCACGCACTCCGTTTCAATGTAATTAAAAAGTAAAATAAAAGACATTTGGTGCAGCGCGCGAGATAACCAGCGGAGTAAAGAAGACATGTAAGAGAGAAAGTGGACGTTCTTACCGGTGGATCCTCGCCAGCACTTTGGCCGCTTCGCCTTTAAACCGGTCAGTTCTGACCTCCATCCTCGTGCCCTTCTGGTCAGACCGGCGCGTGCTGCTACTCTCACTGCTCTCAGGTTAATTCACCCACTCCTAAACGAGCACGCGCGCATCTGTTCCCGGTTATCCCCTAATCCGCAGTGTGTCGCACCTGCGCACTAAGGGCTAGATTCCGATATCGAAAACACTGTGCGCGCGCGTGTTTGTGTGTGCGCGTGCGTTTTACTAATTCTACTTACTTGTCATTTTAAACTATTATAGAACCCTGACATATACAAATATTTACAACAAATGCAAATTAAATGGTCATCTAAAAAAACTCAATCGAATGCCGCTGCTATTAATGAGTCTAATGCTTTTAGAAATCTGCCCTTGCTGTGATATTGATCCTGTTCGGGTCACTGCTATCCATTCCAACAGCTAATGGTTACCATAAACCCTAAAACATTTAACCACTCGTTACATCACACTCATTTTGTTGATTCAAGTGCAGACTCACAAATCGACAGATAATCCCACCATCACCTAGTGACGGAGGAATAAAATAACATTACTAATTAGTTATAATGTTATTTATATTCAGTTATATACTTTAAACAGAGTGTTGACCTTCCGGGGAAACCAAGATCATCATCATGGGTTTATAAAGTAATAAAAGCACACAATACAGGACACACAGACACACTTAATAGCCTTTATTAAAGTTTAATCTGATTGGAAGAGCTCCATGATTGACAGACAACATGTATTGTACTTAAATATGATCAATCAAGCTCTATTAAGAGTCAGGCTTCACTACATGCTTATGACTGGCTGAACTCTGTGATTGACAGACACCATTTTACACTCTATCTGACAATAACCTTTAATACACTCTTATCTGAAAGGTCGAGCTGTTGAACATAGCCTTTAGCACACTTCAGTTTCACCGGTCAAGCTCTATGGAGTGAAGAGTGTGTCAGAGGAAGTTCTTCTGCAGCTCCTGGGCAGAGATTGTTCTGAGAGGGGCAGGGTGAGGTGGGCGAGGTGGGGGAAAGGGTGATGCAAGAGGAGGAGGAGAAAGAGCCGGAGGGAGAGTGATGATTGAGGGAGTGTCAGAAAGAGAACCGTAACTCACTCCTCCTCCTTTCCCCATCCCTCGCACCATCCATCCGTCCTTTTTACCACAACTATGGAAAACAGAAGGGGACAGTTCACTAATATCCAGGGATGAATCTGAGAGACCAAAAGAAAGACAGAGAGACAGAGAGAGAGAGAGAGTTTTGTAAGTCCAGTGTTAGGTTTGTCTCTTGTAGCTCTGTGTACATGAACACACTATATATGTAGCTATGTATGTATACATGTATACCTGTCTCCTGTAGCTGTGTGTGTGTGTATGGGTGTTTGGTGTAGAACTGATTGTAGATGCAATAGATCACTCCCATCAGTGTCATGGTTCCCAGTGCAGCAGCTATAAAGACAGCCAGCCTATTGTTCACATGGACAACTGCCACACACACACACACACACACACACACACAGTTTTCACCTGTGAAAAATGGAGTTTTAATGTCAGTATCTACCTTTTCCTGAGGCTGGTGCTGTATAAGCATCCAGCAGAAGTAGTAGCTCATGATCTCCCTGCAGTCTATATGATGCAGGCACTAAGACCCACGAGTTGTGGTGTTCAGGCTTTGTAACACTTTTACTGTTATGAAAATTATTCACTATTCTAAATTGTCCTCCCATTCCTTTATTACGCGAGCAATGCTAATGTGTTTTATAAGCTCTGTAAGAGAGGGATTCCTCACCGTAAAAGTTTGTTCGTGTCTTAATTGAGGTCCCTCTCCTTGTTTGCTCAAAACATCATGGTGCTTAAGAAGGAGCAGGAGATCTCTTAACATTGAACATAGGCACACAACAGCTTTACAGAAATCTACAAATTTAAGACGTCAGTTGTCATTCATTCCCGTCTGTGTGAATCTTACAGGATTGCTTGCGTGTGATGGGATCCTGCTGCTCAGGAGTGTGTTGCTCAGCATCAGAGGCAGAGTCAGCATTCTGAGTCACACAGAGTGCCACACACACACACATTCCCAGGACAGTGTGCACAAACATACCTGAGAGACAATACAAGTATGTTAACATTGTGAATGTGTGTGTCATTAGAATCGTTAGAAATGCAGCTCTTCACGGTAAGGATACAGTGGTGGCTTCTTCTGTGCTAGTTCCTATCACTGGTGTAAGTGTCTGACTTGTAGATGCAGATTATTTTATATTCCAAGGGAATTCACCACGGTCCTTATAGTCGGGATGTACATTCCACCCACAGAGGCACTCTGTAAACTGGATGGGGCAATTTGCTGCTAAATGCTCACCGTAACAGTTTGTCACCGTAGATTTTAACCATATTAATCTTGTCACCCCTACAGCAGGAAATGGTTTACACCAACAATCCTGGCAGGTACTAGGTACAGGTAACTCAAAACAGCATTCAACACAATTATTTCTCAGAACCTATCGGGAAAGCTGAGCCTGCTTCTCCTTCTGAAACTGGATCCTGGACATCCTGACTGGGAGACTGGAGTCAAACCAGACTGAAAGCAGCATCTCTAATGCCATAACGCTGAGCACTGAGGCTCAACTGAGCTGTGTGTTTGGTCCACAGTGGTTCACTCTGTTGACTCATGACTGAGCACCAAAAAACCCCACTGCATCCTCACCACAGTCTACACAGGGAATATGTTCAAAGCAAATTGTTATAAGCGCTATACAAATAAACTGAATCGAATTGAAATATCGAGCATCCAAAGCAGCTGCATCACTGCCTGGTTTAAAGATGTCATGGACCACAATACCCTGAAGCAGATTGTTAAGAGAGCTGAGATCCTCATCAGGATTACTCTTCCCTCCATAACAGACACTTACACTGCATCTGCAAAATCCCCAGCACTGTAGATGACTCCACACAAACTCTGGATATGTTTACAACTTTATTTTATTGAAATATCTACGTCCTGTCTTTCATTGTGCCCATTGTACTGTCATGTTCTGTTTGCACATGAGCTGTGTGACGAGGTCTCTGTAGTCACATTTAGCTCACTGAAGTCGTGTTGTTTATATGGAGCACCAGATGGTCCTGGAGGAACCAAATGTGTAGCGTGGAAATGACATTAAAGCTTTTTATTACTAAAACTCAAATTCAGAAAATATGTCAAATGCACAGAACAGTAAGTAAAACCACACAATCAACAGTTCATCTAAACACACAGATCAGTAGAGTACATATGCTTCATTAGTTGAGTCTAGTGTATCAGTAAAGTGTAAAACACACACACACACACACACATTTAAGTGCTTGCAGGGTACAGAAAAGAAAAACACTGAAATACAGCCAAATTGTCACATTAAAAAACCTCAATTCAAGATGTGTGTTTTTAATAAATATATAAATTGTGTGTATACCTGCTCAGGTGCTCCTCTTCTGTATCTCAGCTTTGTGTGTTTGCACATCACATATTTTCCAGGGAGGAGCACGCAACCTTGACAACCCAAATCCCCAGACAATCTCACAAAAAAAATCTTCCCCAGTCACACACAGTCACACACAAGCACCAAACCCTTCTCTGTATATATTAAAGTATTAACTCCATCCTTAACAGCCAACTTGCTCTAATCTGAACCTGCATTATTGTCTGTTACTTTTCCCCCATAAGCTTTGTGATTTCTGGCGAGGGTTTTTGTTTTTCAGCACAATATAATGACAGCTATCAGGTGACATGGTGTCCATCAGTGCAGTCTGACCATCTGTAGCTTTAGGAGTGACAAAAATAAACCGTGTTGAACTGTCTTATGTTTTTATCCGTCTTGTTTCCCATTTGAACATTAATAACCTGCAGTAACCTCACAGGATCTAAAGCTCTTCCTCAGATGGATCTGAGCTTCATGTGTCTGTGCTGCTGAACAGATAAAGCTGTGAACATGTTGACATGCTGCTGTTCACCTTCCAACACATGCACTAAAGTCACACGCTATGACATCATGTTATATATATGTTTAATAATGAGCTCAGATACAGATAATAACTGTAGTTTATATACATTCCTCACTTCAGTTTTCTGAACCTAATAATAAACTAATAATAAACTAAAATAAGCGACTGAATGCTAACACTAGCAGCTACAGCTGACTTAGCTGATCTTTTTCCCCACATCAGAGCCACAGGGATGAGTATTAGAGTTAAGGAGACACAATCGACTACAATAAAGTGTGTATGAGAGAGAAATATATAATCCAAAAAAGACATTAAAAACGTATTTAATATTAAACAAATTTAATATAAACAAAATATAACAATGACCTGCGCATTTTAAAGGCACTTCATCACATTACAGAATTAAAAACAAACACTGACACTTTTTTAGTAAAACAAAGTTAAGGAAACACTCCAGAGGAATCACACCCAGACACACACACACACACACACACAGACACACACCCACCCAGACACACACACACCCACCCAGACACACACACACCCACCCAGACACACAGACCCAGACACACAGACAAACACACACAGACACACAAACACACACAGACACACACAGACAAACACACAAATATAAAACTTTATGAAAATGTACAAAGCTATAAAACACAAAAAGCCTTTTTGATTTAAAATACAAAAGATATTGTCAAATGTTTATATTAAAATAGTGCAATGAAAACAGTGTGTGTGTGTGTGTGTGTGTGTTTTGTCTGTGACCTGGTTTCATTTTAATTGACTTTCTGTAACTGCTGTTACAGAAAGTCAATTAACTTCTGTAACTGTATTGCTGGTTCTGTTTAACTGTATAAATAAATACATGATATCTTTCTTAATAAACTGAAATCTGAAATCCAGACTCATGTCATAATGACTGTTAGAGCAGCTGACCAATCAGGAGCCACGATTTAGCTCTTTCTCTCCTTTATAGTCTTTAACCTCACCATCACTGAAAACTAATCACATTTACAACATTGTGCTTTTGAGATGTTTAAAAAAGTTTTAATTAATGAACTAACTGTTATTAAGTGTGTGTGGTATAATATTTTACATTCCATTAGACATCCATATGCATTGTGTCATGGCATTTCAGCTGAGAACATTTACACTGATAGTCCTTAGAGTTTGTATAATAAATAGTTGTTAGACTTACAGCAGGTTTCTAAACTAAAGGTTGTGACGTGAGGTTTAGTGATTCACACACAGCTCGTGAGACAAACTCACATCATTCAGTTTACAAATTAACTATCGCTCCAACTATAAAAAAAAAGGATTTTATATTTTGAGATTTTACAGGAATCACAGGAAGGCACTGATTCATGTCCTGGTTAACACCAGTTTTCCTCTTATGTCATCATCAAATCTACAGAAAGTCTGATGAATGTGAAACATTTTAAGAGCTCAGGCTGTTTTACATCACTGTGCATGGAATAGTTAAAAACCTCAGACTGATGTGGTACATATATACAGTACAGGCATGTTTTTCTCCAATGTACATGTAGTTAATGTGACAAATCTTCCAGATGTTCAAAAGTGTGTGAACGATTTCAAACTTTACCTTCTTTTGCTTGCTCACAAAAAAGTACTGAAAGTAAAGTAATTATCCAACAAAGCCACTGCTTGGTTTGACCCCATCACACTACCCCAGGGTGGACTGTGTTCCTGACCATATTCTAATGAGGGACGAGAATTTTAGTCACATGTTACTCAGATGAAATGACCTGTATAATAAAAAAACAACTAGACCTGTATTATACATCTGGAGTTTGAAAAGTAGATGGTGATAAAAGTTTGGAGATGTGAGAGTTCTAATGACAGTAAAATTAATCAATGACACATTTATGGCACGGAGTAGACAATATGGCAGTGTCTCTAATAACAGGCACAAAGACAAAGCTTTGTAAATGCAATGCTAACTAAGCAATGCTAATATTAGCTAATTAGCATATTCAATTAGACATATCAAATTGTACAGAGTTTAAAGCAACAGGTTTGTGTGTGAATTTGTTCTGTATGTAACTTATCACCAGCAATGTCCTTTCCAGATCATACTCTTGTAGACTCCTCCCCTTCCTCCTCCCCTGTCTGTGGGAGGAGCCTGTAGCCCTCCTCAGCCACTAGGGAGGCAGGATTCATGTCCATGTTCAGCGGTGTGCTTAGAGGGGTAGAGTCCGTGTCAGTGGTGCTGCATGGGGTGTATCCTGCTTCATTGTCGACGGGGGGCCGGTTAAAACGCTGACGTAACATAAAGTGGGCATAACCCAGAGGTACAGGAAGTACTGCTATGATGATGAGTGATGAGAGCATGGCTAATGCCCAATCAGGATATGGCAACTGTACCTCTGATGCCTGAGACAGACAGAGATAAAAGAAGTAAAGTGATTCAGTCTCATGTTTCAGAGCCACTTGGTGTTTGATGTGTAATTGTGATTATTGGTGTTTAAATCACATTAATGGATTATAATGCAATTATTAATTTATTTATATAACACTTAAAGACAATAAACATTACTGCAAGTAAATTACATTTACTAATTTATTTCTAATGAGCGAGGAAAATGGTGAGGAAAAAGAGGATCAAGACTGAAAAGAGAACCCTCATCTAGGCAACACCAGGTGATTATAAAATAACTTACAGTCTATAACGGCGTGTGAGCAAAAACTGCACTTGTGTAACCAGGAACTCATCAGTTGGTGACCAACTTACAAATATAAACATCAGGGTTTTAACTGAATTCACTGCTACAATAACTGTTAAGCTGAAGCTTACTGTGATCTAGTTATTCTTTCTTGTTTAATTGGGTTTTGAGTCCTCAGAGGTCCTCCATTTTAACATATTTGCAGAGGCAGTAGATGAGGATAGTGCAGAGGAGGTAGGGGAGGATTTGGCTGGGTCATAAACGGTAAGAAAGAATCTGGCTGATCCAGAGGACATGGTGATTGAGAAGAGGGAGGTCGCCTGGCTGCCCCAGGGCGGCTTCTAAAGAAATCTGGACAAGCTCGTGATAAGGAGATGGTGCAGACTCCAAAACACTCTATATAGTAATAAACATCAGAGCAGAAATCGTTAACTTCTGAGCTGAACAGGCTCACGAGGCCCTTGACAGCACTGTACACCATATGGACCCAAATATAAATAAGAGTAAAGGGTTCTTAATAATTTACATCTCATTTCCAGTCTTCTTTCGTCACATTACAGTTGCACAGTTGTCCAGGAGAACACTGGTGACTTGTTTCCACTCAAGACCCTATGACAGCACGGCATCTTTTAGTTCCACCATGTGGAAGGCTTGTGCAACACCAAGTGCTGAGGCTTTGGCAACATTAACTTTCCTGCTTGCTAGATGTTGGGTTGTGACTCTGGTCTGATCATCATCAAAAAATCAAAAAAGGACATTAAGAATGTTGTCCATGCTCTGGCTTCAATATTCAGTGAAAACCTGCAGTTTTTGACCTTAGACAGATGTTTTTGAAACTCTGGTGCTACGCCAGTTGTATTTAAATAACGTGCATGCTGATTTGAAATGCACAGTTTTGGCAGAGCATTTTGTCTACGTTTATTACTGCAAGCAAACAAAAATATTTTGAACAGTTTGAACTAACCTTAACAAAAAAGACGCTGGGTTGAATGTTACATTCAAATAAAATGTTCAATATTCATGACATCAAAATTTTAACTTGCCGGCTGCAGCAAACCAAAAATGCGTCTGCTTCTGTGTCGAATTTCACAACAAACAAATTAAACAAGGTTTATCGTAATCTTAGAATTACATTTTTTTTTAAAAACTAACTAAAATAAAATAAATTTAAATTAAATATTTATTTTCCAAATCTACAGGGAGCCGCAGCAGAGGGATGAAAGAGCCACTTGCGACTCCGGAGCCACGGGTCGCCGACCCCAGGTTTAGATGGATGTACTGTTACTAGTAGCTCGACAGTGAAAGACCTGGTGTTTATTAGACAGTAACTTGTCTTTAAAATCATATCACCATATTACAAACACAGCCTTCTTCACCTTAGAAATATGGCCAAGCTGAGAAACATCCTGTCTGTATCAGATGCTGAGAATCTAGTTCATGCTTTCATGTGGGTGTGTGTGTGTTTGTGTGTGTGTGTTATGGCCAAGCTGAGAAACATCCTGTCTGTATCTGATGCTGAGAAGCTAGTTCATGCTTTCATGACCTCTAGACTGGACTATTGTAATGCATTACTAGGTGGTTGTCCTGCATCTTTAATAAATAGGCTACAGTTAGTCCAAAATGCAGCTGCCAGAGTTCTCACTAGGACAAGAAAATATGACCATATAACCCCAATTTTATCATCTCTACACTGGCTACCTGTTAAGTTTAGAATTGATTACAAACTGCTGCTACTTACGTACAAGGCTCTTAATGGTTTAGCTCCCATGTATCTAACTAGTCTTCTAACACGTTACAATCCTTCACGCTCTCTGAGATCACAAAACTCAGGACTTCTGGTAGTTCCCAGAATATCTAAGTCTACTAAAGGTGGTAGAGCGTTTTCTTATTTAGTCTTCCTGATAGTGTTCGGGGCTCAGACACAAAGTATTGTAAGATATGAAGTATTAAGACATACTAAGAGGAGATTTGAACTCCATGTGAACAACAAACTCCTCATCAGACGCCTCTATGCTTAGTAGGAGTCGGTTGTAGCCGGATCTCATCCACAAGTTTGCACATAGGGCCATTTGAAGACTTCAGCAGGAAGGAATTAGTGTTGGGTCTGTGCTGAACTCGAGTTTACGATGACCCATTAGTTCCTCAGGAGCTCTCGGCTGCACTATTATAAACTGTTGTAGAAAGGACATTATTTACATTTACACTATTTACTGAGTGTCACCTAAATGAGGATGAGGTTCACTTCTGAGTCTGGTTCCTCTCAAGGTTTCCTCCTCATATCATCTCAGGGAGTTTTCCCTTGTCATTAGGGATAGGGATATATATATATTCTCTCTTTTATTTACTTCTGTAAAGCTGCTTTAAGACAATGGGACTTGTTTAATGGTCTATACAAGTTTAATGGTCTATACCAGTTTAATGGTAAATAAGTTACTAGAAAACAAAGGTATTTTAATTTGTCATCTTTAACCTCGTGTAACGTGTAATGTGTGTGTACCGTCTGCTGGTTCCAGGCTGTGTATTGTGGACGTTTGAGACACATGTTCAGTAAACTTGCTGCTAGCAGAGTCAGCATGGCCAACAGACACACGTACTTCCACAGAAACTTGTACATCACACACACTGGCCGTCCAAGCATCTGTCTGATATCCTGCAGGAACCTGACATACATGTACACACAAAACTCATACACAACTCCAACTATGTCATGGTTTGTGGTCAAAACAATAAATGTCTCACACACACAGACACACACACACACACTCTCTCTGGTGTGTTACCTGTCTGCTCCATATACCCAGGCAACGCTGATGGTTTGGAAAACAACAACAATGATGAGTGGCAGTGTGGCAGAGTAATCGTCAAACATTACCACGAAGTAATTCCCACAGCGCTGAGTGAACAACAGACCGATCACAAATGCCAACACACAGCTACACACTGCGGAGAGAGAGAGAGAGAGAGAGAGAGAGAGAGAGAGAGAGAGAGAGAGAGAGAAAGGGATTGTGACGATTCATGATCACTCCTCGCCCCCGAAACTCAGAAATGCGTAAGAAACAGCGTAGCTGCGAGGCAGGGCAGCCAAAAGCCCGTCAAAACAGAGGAGCCAATCAGAAGCATCCTCTACCTCTTCATCCTCCAGGAGAGGGCAAGCTAAGAGAGGCTTACTCAGCACAGCGGAAGGTATGATTTTAAATGTGTTTCTGGCGTAACTAACGGCGGAGGTCGTCCTCCCTCTGTCTCCGCAGATTCTCAGAAAGAGCCTCTCCTGCTGCCAGCAACGCTCTGCTCCTGGGTCCGACCGGCTGCCCCAGAGAAGCCCACTCACCACGTGCACCAACACCACATGGTGAAGCCACAGCACTGCTCCACCACCCATGCATGCTTCAATTTCACTCCCACTTCTGACGTTCAGAAAAATAAAAGAGAACATTTTCCCACCGATTCTCCCGACTCTGTGCCATTGTGTCCCACCCTGCTGTGTCCCACCCACCCTTACACACACACAGTTATGACTAAATACGTTAAATAAAATATATATAATATACACACTTGTGAAGACGAGTTTGTGGTTCCTGAGTGAGGAGAATGTATCAGACAGGGGAGTGAGGATCCCCTCCATTGTACCGAACATGGTGGACAGTCCCAGGTTGAGAAGCATGAGGAAGAACAATGCTGACCAGAACGGACTTAATGGAAACAGAGTCATTGCCTCTGTGAAGGCAATAAATGCCAGACCTGTCCCTTCCACTCCCTAAGACAGTGAGACAAATGGGAGAGACAGAGACAGACAGACAGAGGTGTTATTAGACACACTACCTTATAAATGATTTCAGTAGTACACAGAGCTCTAAATCTAGAACAATGTCATTTAATGCTTTGTTCATGGCATCCACCTGGCTATAAAAACAGAGTTAAAGCATTAGTGTTATTGCTTATATGCTACATAAAGGTATGTTATCTATACTACTTTGTTCATGGCATCCTCCAGGCTGCAATTGCTGATGTTGTAACCGATGAGATTCAGCTGAATCCCCTGCCCTTCGTACCAGTGTTTATACATCTCCACAGAAACAGACTCCACCTCCGTTATGTTAATGAGAAGAGGTTGTGGAGTAACAGTAGATGAGACTGCTTCAGATAACAGCTTCAGATTCCTGCAACACAAAATTAACACAACATTACAATTAATTAATATACAAGTTATCATCAAAGCTGCTCACTCGGCTTCTGTCAGGTCCTTCAGCCTGCATCCCCTTCACTTGCTCTGACTCGTTCACATACACTTGTGGTTGCTCTGCCTGAGTGTGTGTGTGTGTGTGTGTGTATTATTGAACGTACTCTGAGATGCAAGTCTTGGTAAAGGTCTTGGCCCTGAAGCCCAACACAGAGAAGACGACGAGCGAGGCAAGGATTGAGGTAAGTAAGTTGATGGTGGAGACAGTGAAGGCGTCACGGTGACAGTTATTATTGCACTGGTTGTAGGAGGAGTACGCTATGATGGAGCCAAACCCCAAACCCAGAGCAAAGAACACCTGAGTGAAGGCCTGCCGCCACACCTGTACGTCACCCCAGATCTCCAACTGAGAGAGACAGGGAGAGTGCGAGAGAGAGAGAGAGAGAGAGAGAGAGAGAGATGAACAAAGGTCAAAGAAAATCTCCAAATAGAACTACAGAACATATCAGTGTATCTGCACACATTAAATTTAAGGCTTTTTTTTAGAATTTAAGGTGAAATAAAATAATGATGAAGATTATGTAAATGTTACAATTGGTTTATAAACACAAAATAATTAATCTGACATTTTATAAGACTGAAGACACCAAAAATCAATACCACTGAATCAAGAACGCAGGAGCTTCCTGAATGTTTCTGGACACCATTATTTTATTATAATGTACATTTATATATTTTCTATTGTAAAGAAAAGGATATAAAACACACAAAGAAAATGTTCTTAAGTTTCCAAATATACTACATTAAAATGCAGGTAATCTACTTAACATTAAAAGCATTGTGTAAACATTTTGTCTTAAGATTTAATCCAAACTAAACTGAACCTGCTGATGAAGGGAAGATCCACAGCCATGTCTTATCAACTTCACAAGCTCAGAGCTGAGAAACATTGCTTTAAGATGTTCACTATATCACTACATCACATCACTATATCACTACATCACATCATCACAACATCACATCACTACATCACTATATCAATACATCGCATCACTACATCAATACATCACATCACTACATCACATCACTACATCACTATATCAATACATCACATCACTACATCACTACAATACTATCCATAAAACCCATGAGACCTCTGAACAATTTCTATTTATTATATAGGACCTGTGTGTAACCTGTATCAGAACAATATTACAGAGAGGACTTTTGAGTGTGTGTTAGTGTGTGTGGTGTGTGTGTGTAAATGCATTAGAGAATGTTAATACCTTCGGACTGAACATATACTTGAGTCCCTCTGCTGCTCCGTCCAGAGTTAGACCTCGAATTAGGAAACACAGCAGAACCACATATGGGAACACGGAGGAGAAATACATCACCTACACAACACAACAGCATTAATATACAATTTAACTAGACAATTTATTTTGTGTGTCCCCCCCCTCTCTCTCTCTCCCACACACACTCTCTCTCTCCCACACACTCGCTCTCGCTCCCTCCCACACACTCTCACTCGCTCCCTCCCACACACTCTCACTCGCTCCCTCCCACACACACACTCCCTCCCACACACACACTCCCTCACACACACACACTCCCTCACACACACACACTCCCTCACACACACACACACTCCCTCACACACACACACTCCCTCACACACACACACTCCCTCACACACACACACTCCCTCACACACACACACTCCCTCACACACACACACTCCCTCACACACACACACTCCCTCACGCACACTCACACACACCTTGCCAGAAGACTTGATGCCCTTGAACATGGCGAGACAGACAATGGTCCAGGCGAGAGCAAGACAACCAGTGATGACCAAGTTAAAGTCTCCTGTCTCATTGATTGAGTCTGTAATATCCAGAGCTTTACGGTACCAGAAGTATGATGTAGGAGAACTCGCAGCACATTCTGATTCTACACACACAGATATACACACACACAGAGTCAGGAGCAGACTGCAGTTCAAATAACGCACAAACAAAAGCATACGTGAGATCACACACACTCACAAACGCACCTGTGATGTTCCCCTCTTTAGGGCAGTTCTCCCATGGTAACGGACTCTGGAATGATTTTAAAAGATAGAAAATACTCCAGCCGATGATTACGTTATAATACAGAGCCACAAAGAAACACACCTGAGAGACAGACAGAAGGAAAAGGGTATTAGGTGTATTATTTTATACAGGGCTTTAATACAGCAAAGAGAATTGTAGAACATTTCAGTGAAGTTCCTCTTGCATAAGAGACATCCAGCAGATTCTACAGATGCACTGCTAATTCTTCAAGAACACCTTGAATTCTAAGGTTTATACCATACAATATTTGACCTGTGGCAGTTACAGGCAAATAATCTTTAGACAAGAACTGACAGAAAATTATAATGTAAATAATCTGTTAGAATTTATTTAATATTATCACAATGTGCTGAAGAGCTTCACAGCTGTGCTGGTTGCCGTGTGGTCAGTAAGGCAGAACATCAGCGTTACATCAGACATAGAGAACACATTACAGTCTGTTACAACATTATTACTGCATTATTATCTCGTACAGTCCCCTGGTCAGTCACTCAGAGTAAAAACAGATTTATTACAGACCTCAGGATTTTTATTGGGTATGAATAATTTAATATTCATCAAAAAGCAAAAGAAATAATTTGGGCTTCATTGGAATGTGGAACAAATTTTCTAGATTCGTTAGAAACCTAATTCTATATTAATTGCCATACTACATGTCTGATTACAAGTCATTAAAATATAGCATGGAAGATTAAAGGTGAAACAGAATGCCACATGAATGAGTAGGGCTGGGCTATACGGCTGAAAACTGTATCACGATATCACTTTCATATCGGTCGATATCAATAATTATTAATATTTTTATGACCCAAATAAAATAAGGACCAGGAGAAAAATATATTACATTTAAACCTTTTTATTTTAAACTTTTAACAGTTATTAAGCTTAATAAAGTGTAATAAAATAGTGCAAAGTGTTAAATATAAACAGTTCCTGTATAAAGCCGATCCTGACCTCCCTGGGGCCCTAAGCAAAATTCTGCTAAGTGGCCCTCCTACATTTCGTGCACGATTTCACGTGCATATGAACGCATGTTCACGCGGCACGGTTATCGAGCTGCCATTTATAAACACCGTTGCCCTTGGGCGTTTATTCACGCTAATGTTCGCGCAATAAATTGTTGTGTGACAGACAGACAGGCCAAGAGATGCACTGTCAGCACTGCACAGCTAATGTAGCTAGTCAGATAGAGACTAGAGACAGAATCACATCAACTTTACTGTTATTTACTCTTGCTGACATCAAACCTGAAGAGAACACAAGTTTACCTGATTGTTGTTCTCGCATTTCACTCTCATTTTGTTTCTTTTTTCTGATAATTTAGTGCAAGTTTAGTGCTAGGACGTTCACTAGCTGTTCACCTTCTGGTGAATAAAGTGTGTAAAATATGTGCAGTGTTTTGTAAACAGAAATAAAACTGAGGTAGACTGAGATACATCTGTAATATAAAACACAAACCTGATGCACTACAGTAACATTGAAATATAAAACCTGCAGAAATATGAACAAGTAGCTGACTTTTCCTCTTTTATTTACAATTTCCTCGCTCACTGCGGCTCATTTTCTGCTCATCAGTCGCCGGTTACTGAAGAGGAATCCAGCACCAGCACGAGACAACGATATGGCGAAATCATGATTGGCTGTTAGAGTGTCACTCCATAAGTTGCTAGGTTACCAGAGAATGATTGCCTTTGTTAATGCAACCAAACTTGCTTCACAACCTCGGTTTTCTTCCGATGAAGAATAAAAAAATATCGAACGTTTTATTGAACACATTTTTTATTGATATCGATCACGTGTCTATCGCGATACATATCGTTATCGTTTTATCATTTTATACCCAGCCCTATGAATGAGTCAATATTCAAAAGAATGCTGCACAAATTAATTTTTTTTTAAATGCTGCATATATGAGGAGATTAGATGCAAATAGATTCACTGAAATTGAATATTAATTATGCTAGATTCTTTAGAACGCCACATGGATCATTCTAGTTTCATTACAATTCAGCACCAATTCTGTTAAATGGAGTCCTGATGCCTGTAGAGTCAGTAGAATGCAGCAGGAATAGTTCTAGATTAACTTGAATGCTTTGTCAAAAATAATAAAGTTATTAAAAGACTGTTTTAACTGAGAGACAGAAACAAGCTTTTATCATTTAAACTCCATACATTTTTTAATAAAAATTTAAAAGGAAGTTTTTGAAAGATCACCCAATGAAATTTAGGGTTACTGGTTTGGTTACACACCACGCAACTGGAGTAGCCAATCCCGACAAGTTTTGGTGAGATGTGTCTCCAGACGCCAATGCTACCTTGTCTGATACTCTGACCCACTGCTAACTCCAGGAAAAACAATGGCACACCAACCACCAGCATCAATAGAACATAGAGCAACAAGAATGATCCTGAGAGAGAGAGAGAGAGAGAGAGAGAGAGAGAGAGACTGACTTAGAGACATTAATTTGAATTAAAGGTGGGGTTTCCGATATTTGAGAAATGCTTCAGAAAACTGAGTCGGGACAACAAGCTGAACAAAGATCAAAACAAACGTGTAGCCAATGAGCAGAAAGGGGCGGGTCTTTTCAACATGGGTGGAGAGAGTGTTCAGTGCACGTGTGCATATTCAGATTGGAGTTTCCCGAGTCAATAACTCCTGAGCTAAACGCTGTTACTACACAAAACACGGTTGTAGCTGCGTCTCTACATTACTACGATAGAAAAGAGGTGTTATTTGTGTAGTAACAGCGTTTAGCTCAGGAGTTATTGACTCAGGAAACTCCAATCTGTGAATATGTGACCAACTTCCTGCTCCTTCAGTTCTCTCCAGCGCTGGAAAGCTGATCCTATATTAACACGTCCTACTTCTTACCTTATCGTAAGTCTTTCTTCTCTTTCTTTCTTTGTTTTTATCCTCCATGTCAATGTTAAAACCGCTTTCTGCTAATGTCACACATGCGCACTGAACACTCTCTCCGCCCATATTGACAAGACACGCCCCTTTCTGCTCATTGGCCAAACTGTTTAGTTTTTGTTTAGTTTCTCGTCCCTACTCAGTTTTCTGAAGCATTTCTCAAATATCGGAGACCCCACCTTTAAGATACATTTACAGGCACACACACCCCCACCCACCCCCACACCTACCTCCTCCATTCTGGTGACACAAGTAGGGGAATCTCCATACATTTCCAAGTCCAACACTGAATCCCACCTGAGCCAGGAAATACTCCACCTTACTGTCCCACCCATCACGTACACGGACTAATGGGGCTTCAGGAACTGCCACAGGCCCCACCTCAGCTCCATCTCCTGGCAATGGTGGCTTTTCTGAGATCATCTACAACAAACAATTTATATTGTTATATAAAATATAGCTTTCAGAAGGTAAATGTCCCTGTAAGTGTTATCTGTAAAGGATGAAAAAGCAACAAGGGGCATGTAGGGTTAGTGGTTCCACTAATTATTATTTACAGACCCCCAGGGGCAAATACTGACTTCCTTTGTGAATATTTCATCTTAAAGTGGTTTCTTTAAAAAAGCATTAATATTCATTTTGATAATTGAATAACTGTCTATATTATGATAATGTAATAAGAAAAGACTGTTAGTTTACTCATCTAGTTTTAGCCTTCAGCTTTAGACTACATTTGTTGTTGAACTGGATTAAAACATGAAAATTAGTAAATTGTCTATGGGACAAAAGTGAGTCATTTTAAAAGTTGAGAATGGTGTTAGGTGTGTGTGTGTGTGTGTGGTTCCACAGGACCTGTTATGGTTCTGTCACATCAACACAGTGGTGAAGAAGGTCTGGCAACATCTCACCATTTCAGACACGTTAAACTGCTCTCTCATGTACTAAAGACTTTTTGGACCATGTGGGATGTTGTAGCCTAGTGGTTAAGGTGTTGGGCTACCAATCGGAAGGTTGTGAGTTCGATTCCTACATTTGTAGGAATTCCATTTTCCATTCCATTTGTATAAAAATGAGATAAAATGTAAGTTGCTCTGGATATAAGGGCATCTGCTAAATTCTGTAACTGTAAATGTACACCAGCCCTATTGAGAGCATCCTGGCAGGAAGCATCACAGCCTTGTTTGGGAACACCACCAGACAGGAGAGACGAGCTCTACAGAGAGTGGTGAGATCAGCTGAGCATACCATTCGCACTCAACTACCAAGTGGTGCTGGCTGTAGATAGGCTCTTCCTGGACCAAGGACAGGAAGTTAGTAGATCAGCTATCCAAACAATGGACTCTTCTTAGATTAGATTAGATTCAACTTTATTGTCATTACACATGTACAAGTACAAGGCAACGAAATGCAGTTTACAGTAGGTCTAACCAGAGTGCAATAGTAGTAAGAGCAGGATATACAGTTTGTACAACAAGTTTCTTTGTTATGTTCAGGGAAGATCTTCTGCACCTTAAAGGCAAACAGAGAGAATGAAAAGGAGCTTCTTCCTGCAGACCAGGACAACATCTAATGCCTGGACTTTTCAGAACTGCCACAAAAACACACCACCTCAGCTGGACTTTTACACAATTGAACAATTTTTACTACATACACATTTTAATTTTAATGTTCACACGCATCACTGTACCATATCCAGTAACTACTTCTACACTGTATTTATTTCTTCTTAATTTGTACCTAACTTGTGCCTTACACGGTGTACTGAATAACACACCATACTGGTCAGGAAAACAGAAGCAACTGGTGACAGAAACAACAGTCATCAGACGTCACCAACAACCTCCCCAGAACTGGGTGAAGAAATCCAGAGATGAGCCACAGATGTATTGGAGCCAAGATAAACCTATGATTAGTCATAAATCGTGATCCAGTACAAAGAAGCTCAGCTGTGAAATGTGCTAAAGGTGGTGTCATGGCTTGGCCTTGTGTTGCTGTGTCTGGAACAGACTCACTAATCTTTATTCATGATGGAGCTCAAGATGGTAGCAGCAGAATAAATTCAGAAGTCTACAGAAACATTCAGTATTACAATTTACAGAGAAATGCATCCAATCTAAATCAAGAGGAACTTCATCACGCAGCAAGACAAGGATCCAAAACACACTGCCAACTCAACAAAGGACTTACATACAACGACAAAAATACACTACACTCCAACCCTGGAAAAGCTCCAAAAAAAAAGAAACCGATTATTTGATGATGTCACTTGGTAAAAGGTTTGGTGCAATTCTGACGAGCAAAAAAGATGCAACCAGTTATTAAGTGTTCTTTACTTTCAGCCACTTTCAGTCTGTTCTTATACTGATGCTCACCTAAACATTAAGTGGTCTGATAAAGAAAAGGTTCTATGTTTTATGTTCTGTAAATTTGATTCTTGAAGTCAGAATCAGAAGTCTGTCTTTAACAGCTTTGCTATTATCTACTTATCTTGTCTTACTTCATAGTGAAAGTTTAATTATTGCTTTATCTTTACTGAAATAAATGTAGTAGTCAAAAAAAGGTTAAAATAATTGTATTGAGTCGTCATCTTGGGTGAGATTTAAACATTTCACATAGGTTCAAAATCCACCCTAATCTTAGCAGAACTGGTATAAATAAAAACGCAATTGTATTTAAACAGAACTTAGAGGTAAAGCTAATATATAATCTGTATTAATCTATATATAATTTATATATATATATAATCTACATCAAATCATTTTGTGTCACATACACACAGAGTACAGACATGCAATGAAATGCTTTTTACATGTCTGGTATTCAAACATAAGGTTATCTATATATAATCTATATTAATATATAATTTATATACATATATAAATCTATATTTATATAATCTATATTAATCTCATATCTAAAATGGAATTAAAAGCGGGAATATTATATTCTAATAAATCTCTCAGTTTTATACAGAAATAATATCTTGATAATCAGCTTTTCCACAAGAATGTGATTATTTACGTGAATGTGATTATTTATGAGTGTTATTATTTACGTGAATGTGATTATTTATGAGTGTTATTATTTACGTGAATGTGATTATTTATGAGTGTTATTATTTACGTGAATGTGATTATTTACATTAATGTGATTATTTATATGTGATAATTTACATTAATGTGATTATTTATGAGTGTGATTATTTATATGTGATTATTTACATGAATGTGATTATTTATGAGTGTGATTATTTATATGTGATTATTTACATGAATGTGATTATTTATGAGTGTGATTATTTATATGTGATTATTTATATGAACACGTTTAACATCAGATTCCTTTATTTCTCCACGCGCTCGCGCTGCTGATGCAATCCCCACCCTGATTACAGTGCGCGCGTGCATGTCAAAGCTAAGAACAGATCATGATTATTATGGAAACATAATAAGAGTTATTCCTGTGATCTTTGTGTGTTTGTGTCTGCGGAATTACAAAGTGTGCGGTTTATTTATGGGTGACCCACTAACCTCCTCGTGCGTTATTAACCTCCTCGTGCGTTATTAACCTCCTCGTGCGTTATTAACCTCCTCGTGCGTTATTAACCTCCTCGTGCGTTATTAACCTCCTCGTGCGTTATTAACCTCCTCGTGTGTAACTATAAGTCTTATCTCGAGCTTTAAGTCTCTCCCCCCGCGCCACCACACAAATCCAGCGCACAAACAGGAATAAACCATAAAAGCCGCTTAAACACAAAAGAATTGCAGAAGTGAGACACACTAACGCTTCATAAGCGTCTGCCACGTTTGTATTTGGTTAAACGGTGGTTGGCGTCCAGCTTATAGGTGAATTACCGCCCCCTCCTGGTCCGGAGTGAGGATCACATGATAGTTATTTATTAATGATATTGATAGATGACCGTTTTTTAAAAAAACAAACAAAAAAAACTTGTCTGTTCCCTTTTTCCCTCCTAACATATCATACTGTAATTATCCATCAAATCCTGTTTAAAACTCGTGCTTCTCTTAAAAATGTCAGCAAAGTTTTATTCTGTGTTCTATTATATTTACTAGTGATGGCCGGTTCGTGAACGAATCGTTCTTTTGAACCAGTTCACCAAATCGGACTGATTCGTTCTAAACAGTTCGCGTCTTGAGTCAGCGCTGATCCACAAGTTACTAAAGTTACTCACTTTCGGTCATGCCTGACAGTCGGTCCGACTCTAAATAAACTAATATCCTGGAGTATATGTAACTCCTGTACACTGAACTGAGACATCATGTGCTGAGAGAACTGTGTGAGCTCGAGCTGTTGATACTGCGCATGCGTGAATAACTGAACTGATACAGCGAATCATCAGTACACTGAACTGAGAACTGTTTCTTTCGGACGCATCCAACATACTGAAAACTGATGAGCTGTTGTTACTGCGGAAAAGAACCGAACTTCCCATCACTAGAAGGTACCCATCAGTGTTTTTAATAAACAGTTGAGCACCACTGGGCAGTATACTTCAGGCTCTCTGTCACATTTTATGTGAATGTGGCTATGACACTCCTTACAGTTGCCTCTGATTTCAACGTATTTCTCAGTGGCTGATGGATAGACCTTGGCTCTTTTAAAGGCAAATGTGCAGGAGCATTTCACTTCTTGCCAAATTTGATAATTTATCACGTGTCCAGATTCCAGGCTTCAAAATTGTGTATTCCCTTTTTTGTGTTTTAGAGAACTTGTTTTTGTATTTTACTGTTTCGGGCATGAATTCAATCCATTTCTGAAATGGAACTTCAAGATCAAAAGTCCAGGAATCTTTGGGTCTGGGGAAAAGGGACCCTGGCTCAAAATCAGCGTCATCACTACTGCCACTTGTTTCATGATTACTTTCATGAGTAAATCCTAAAACAGTCCAGGGGTCTCATTTATAAAACTGTGCGTAGGATACCTACTAAAAGTTTACGTACGCCCAAAAGCCAAAAATGGCGTACGGCAAAAAAAATTCCGATTTATAAAACCGTGCGTACGCACTCCTCTAAGCAATGTTCCCTTTATAAATCACAGATCACCCGCAGATGTGCGTATGTGAACCAGCCTCAAATCCTGCCCTGTACACGCCCATTTTTAACCATAAATAGTCAATGCAAATCACTGTGTGTGCACGAGAGTGGACCTTGTTATAATGAGTTTCCTCTGGGCTCTGCGGGTTTAAAAATGGGGTGTGGAGCCAGCGTCTCAGGGGGTAGCCACTGTTAAACTCACCAAGAAGCCAGCTATCACGTATTGCGCCTGCATTTAGTCTGTTCCCTACAATGTTATGTGTCAAGATAAAGGAATCATGTGTTGAACCAGTCCAGCATGCCACAATGTTTGTGAGGGTCATGTTGGAATCACATATGATTTGCACATTAATAGAATGCACATGCTTTCTATTAACATAAGCAAATTCATTTTCAGATGTGAACTTATAGCAACATGAGCGCAGTCAATTGCGCCGATTACATTTGGGAAACCAGACATTGCTGCAAATTGCATTTTAATTTCGGCCTGTTCTCGCACAGTGTAGGGGAACCTGATGTATCGACTACCCATATTAAGTATACCATTCAAAACGACAGATATTATGGCACTCAGGGACAGCTGTGATATACCAGACCTATAGGGTGAGATGATAGATTCCAATAGAATTATTTCATATACAAAAAGGTCTTAGAGACAAAGTTGAGGATTACTTATAGTTTTTTTTTATATAAATAATTTACCTGTCTGCCAATTCCCGCTGGAAACAGCCGGTTGCCAAGAACCCCAGAGTGGTGAGGACTTGTATTTGGACTGGGATGGCATGGTTCCGGCATGTTGCCCTCTCTAATACTGGACCCAATTCAACACATAGATCTAAGACCACAGCTCTAGGGAATCTAAATCGGCTTATTAGCCAGTCACCATAATGGGCCAGGATATCATCATGGTCCCTGAAAACTCGTTCTCTCCTTATTCTGCCATTGGCGTAATCCTCCAACAGTGCCATCATGAAGCATTACATACCCGGGTCACCGGAGGATTTATATGTTTCTAGCAATTAGACTGATTATCACCTTGACAAAATCACAATTAATTTGTGGGTGAAAATTTAAGACGAAAATGTTAGTGATCACATGCTTCTTCATGACGGTTTTGTAATGAACACCGTAATAGTTAGGACCGATGATGAGTAGCGATTGTGCTTCATGACTGTATTTGCAGACTTTGACATTTTATGATATATGTACATTAAGGAAAATATTTCGTTTTTACACTGTGTTCTGCAGTTCTCTAATAAAAGGGTATTTCATGCTATTCTGTATCACATGTAGTCGCGCCATCTCCTCCTGCGCTCCCGTTGTGGACAATGTGACTGTAAGGCAGCGCTGATTATTCATTCATTCATTCATCTTCTACCGCTTATCCGAACTACTCGGGTCACGGGGAGCCTGTGCCTATCCTCAGGCGTCATTGGGCATCAAGGCAGGATACACCCTGGACGGAGTAGCGCTGATTATTATTATTTTATTTTATTTTTAATACATTTTGAATTACGTTTGGATTTTACTAGATGTATATAGCCTAAAACAATCGTCACAAATAACACTGCTGGATTTAATCTTCATGATAATGTGGATATAACGTATGAAATGGAGTGAAAATTAAATGTCATTAATTCTTATAACCGTTCTTCTCACATGTATTTTCTACAATCTAACTTCAGTTCACGACCTCACCATCTGTGTCGCCAATTCCCTTTGTCTCCAGAATGTGCGTACGCACAGCTCAAAGTTTGCTTAAAGGTGCGCACATTTTCCCGTCAAGTTTGTTTTTTATAGATCACAACCTTTGCGCGAAAACTGGCGTACGCACGTTTCCAGCCCCGTTTTGTGTGTACGCATGCTTTATAAATGAGACCCCAGATGTTGTGTCTATTTAATTTAAAAAAGGTGTATAGAGCCTTTGCAGTGATCTTGTTTTCTAGCTGCTTACTAAGCTCTGTCCAGATACTCTGATTAGGTGTAGCTATATTGCCATTTTGGACTATGGCATCTTTTGCTGAACATAAGACGGTGAAAATGGAATCCCTGTCAACTGGTGGTTTCTTGGGCATCTGGGATAAGCAAAACATAATTACCCACTTAAATAATCCTGACTCAAAAATGTCAAGTACAGTTTAAACTTATTTTCATGCATTACTATATTGGTCTGAATACATATTATAGTAATAATATATAAGGATAATATATCTTGTTGACCCCTAGATGTACAATGTATTAAAAAAAAATCTAACATGGGTCAGATGTGCAATTGTAATTATAGCTTCATTAGCAGTATTATATTAGCAATGTTCAGTAAACATTAGAGAGAATATGGAGGGCACCTTTCATCAGCTGACAGTTTTATTGCCCCCAATAAAACCATAAAACCATAAAACAATAAAACCATAAAACCATAAAACAATAAAACCATAAAACAATAAAAGTTTATGATTGTAATTATATGTTTCCTGATAGGAAATGGATCAAAGGTCATACCTTTGATCTGACAGATGTCTGTCATGTTTTATGATGTTAGGTTTAAGTTAAAAGTTCATAATAAAGTTTATGATTGTAATTATATGTTTTCTGATAGGAAATGGATCAAAGGTCATACCTTTGATCTGACAGATGTCTGTCATGTTTTATGTTTTGTTTAACACCATTGTATCTGCTTTCAAGTAGATAGGTGACAAGTAATAAAAGTTTATGATTGTAATTATACAATGATTAGATTTAATTAGATTTGTGTTTTCAATTGATTGTTTTATCACATATTACTAAAATAAAATGTTATGTGTTTTATTTTAGACAACTGTATTGAGATTATTTCCTAGCTGAATTCGTAAGAGTAAAACTAAACCTTGATTACAAGTGAATCTTTCAAAACCCATCCCCAAGACCCCCACCCCCTTCCCAGCACCTCCCACCACCAGCACCACCCACGGAGAAAATATCAACATTCAAGACATTCAAGACCTTCTAGGGAATTCTTACATCTTAGGGATAGAATAAAGAATTGTTAAGACATTTTTACATTAGACATGGCACAGAAGCGCTCGAATAATTCTCCCTCTTTAGAAGCTAAAAAATTTGAATTGAAAATAATCCTACATCCCACGATTTCTGCTTTGGTGAAACCTCGACTTTTTCAAGTAGTCAGTACTGTAAATCCAAATGCTCAAAATAATTAAATAGATTGAATAGTGTCAACTTAATTTTATAAAACTATTCAACTAACTTAAGTATTTTAAGTTTCTAGTACTTTTTTCACTTTTTGATTTTATTAAACTAATTATTTTTTATTAACTTAAACTATTAGCAGTATGTGTGTGTCAGGCCCCCGGATCCGGTGGAAAGGAGACAGACCCGTCGGCAGGATAGCTTCAAATGATAGGGGTTTAATACACAAGGGAAACAAACAGACATCCACACGACACCGGGAACTAACGTAACTTAATCTAACTTAAATACACTAATGAATCTGCCCTGCCATCGGCAACGCGGCTCACATAAATACACACACACACAGTCAATCACAGGATGGGAAACAGGTGAGGAGACAGGGAGGAGCGGACGAAAGCGTGGCAGACAAGTGACAATAATAAAAACATTCGCACGTGTCCAAAGGTCCGCGCTGATCCCTGACAGAACCCCCCCCTTAAGGCGCGGCTCCCGAAGCGCCAAAATCCGACAAGGTCCAGGAGGGGGGGCGAGGCCCACGGTGATTGGCAGGTGAGGGGAGCAAGGACGACGGCGAGGCCAGTGGGGTGAGCAAGGGCCACGGCGAGGTAGGCGAGGGGAGCCAAGGCACACGGCGAGGTAGGTGGGGGGAGCAGGGCACACGGCGGCGCAGCCAAAGAGGGCTGAGTGACGTCCACAGCCGAGCTGAAGGACCGAAGCGACGTCCGCATCCGAGCTGAAGGGCCGAGCGAAGTCCACAGCCGAGCTGTAGGGCCGAGTGACGTCCACCGCCGAACTGAGGTGCCGTGCAACATCCCCCGACGCACCGCGGCCAAACCCCCGCCTCGGCGACCTGAGAAAAGGGGCGGGAGGGTGGGAAGGATCCTCCGCCTCGGGCCCGCAGCACCCCCCGCGGAAAGAGTGAAGCGACATCCTCCTCGGGATCTGTACCGGAAACGGAGCGGCGTCCTTCACCGGAAACGTGCGGGGCGATGCCGCAGGGCACCAAAAAAAAGGGGGGCCAACCAGGATGACGACATCCTCCGCGAACATGGTGAGGATGTCACTGGACTCAGGCCCGGAAGGACTGACGGAACAGTCCAGGGGGGAAGGATCCTCCGCCTCGGACCTGCAGCACCCCCCGCAGAAAAAGTGAAGCGACGTCCTCCTCGGGATCTGTACCGGAAACAGAGCGGTGTCCTTCACCGGAACATGCGGGGCGATGCCGCAGGGCGCCAAACAAAAAAAAAAAGGGGGGGCCAACCAGGATGACGACATCCTCCGCGAACGTGGTGAGGCGACGTCCTCCTCGGGATTGACCGGAAACGGAGCGGCGTCCCTCACCGGAGAAATGCGGAGCGATGTCACCGGACTCAGGCCCGGAAGGACTGACGGAACAGTCCAGGGGGAAGTGAAGCGACGTCCTCCTCGGGAGAAACCGGAAACAGAGCGGCGTCCTTCCCCGGAGAAAAAAAAGGAAGAAAAAGAAAAAAAAAAAGGCCGGTCCGAGCTGGAAGCTATCCTGCTGGGTCTGCTGGGTCTTAAGGCGGATTCATTCTGTCAGGCCCCCGAATCCGGTGGAAAGGAGACAGACCCGTCGGCAGGATAGCTTCAGATGATAGGGGTTTAATACACAAGGGAAACAAACAGACATCCACACGACACCGGGAACTAACGTAACTTAATCTAACTTAAATACACTAATGAATCCGCCCTGCCATCGGCAACGCGGCTCACATAAATACACACACACAGTCAATCACAGGATGGGAAACAGGTGAGGAGACAGGGAGGAGCGGACGAAGGCGTGGCAGACACGTGACAATAATAAAAACATTCGCACGTGTCCAAAGGTCCGCGCTGATCCCTGACAGTGTTAAGTATGGGACACTTAAGAGTAAAATTTCATTGTACGTATTTCTGTTGTTTCAACATTAGAATTTCAAAAGTTTTTGAAAATTGAGGTAAAATACTGTAAGCTGCAAGCAAACTGTTATACAACTCTCCAACATATAGTGATAAAATATTTAAACTGAAAAATCAAATAAACATTTTAAATTATATATTTTAAAATATTTCACTTCAACTAAATTCATGAAGGTTGGATCTTAATTCTTAAAATCTTTAAAATTACAATATAATGAATAATAACATTCTCCTAAATGCCCATATAACACGTTTACTTTCTTAAAAAATGCTGTTTTGAATTTTGCTGTTTTGAATCCCAGTGTTTTGCGAGATTTATGTAAGGGTTACTGTCTGCAGTAAGCATGCCGGTTGATTTAAGGACTGGTTTCCTTTGGCTCACGTGTCTAAGATGAAGAAAATATCAACATTCAAAACGTTCTACAGGATTTTGCACTGCATGTCTACAGTGCACTACAAAACACTATCCATAGTGAATATGTATATTCTAAGATGAAGAAAATATCAACATTCTAGACTTTCTAGGGAATTCTTACATCTTAGGTATAGAATAAAGAATTGTTAAGACATTTTTACATTAGACATGGCACAGAAGCGCTCGAATAATTCTCCCACTTCAGAAGCTAAAAAATTTGAATTGAAAATAATCCTACATCCCACGATTTCTGCTTTGGTGAAACCTTGACTTTTTCAAGTAGTCAGTACTGTAAATCCAAATGCTCAAAATAATTAAATAGATTGAGTAGTGTCAACTTTATAAAACTAGTCAACTTCTTCTTCTTCTTCTTCTTTCGGCTTTTCCCTTCAGGGGTCGCCACAGCGAATCATCTCTCTCCACCTAACCCTATCTTCTGCATCCTCAACACTTGCACCCACTAGCTTCAAATCCTCATTAATTACATCCATATACCTCCTCTTTGGCCTTCCTCTTTGCCTCCTGCCTGGCAATGGCTGGCTCCATGTCCAACATTCTCCTACCAATATACTCACTCTCCCTCCTCTGAACATGTCCAAACCATCTTAATCTCGCCTCCCTAACTTTGTCCCCCAAACGTCCAACATGGGCTGTCCCTCTGATGTACTCGTTCCTAATCCTGTCCAATCTTGTCACACCCAAAGAGAACCTCAACATCTTCAGTTCGGCTACCTCAAGCTCTGACTCCTGTCTCTTCTTCAGTGACACTGTCTCTAAACCATACAGCACGGCCGGTCTCACCACTGTCCTGTACACCTTCCCCTTGATTCTTGCTGATATTTTCCTATCACACAGAACTCCTGACACCTTTCTCCACCCACTCCAACCTGCCTGCACTCGCTTCTTTACTTCTTTCCCACTCTCTCCATTACTCTGGACTGTTGACCCCAAGTACTTAAACTCCTGTACCTTCTTCACCTCTTCACCCTGTAACCTTACTGTTCCACTTCCCTCCCTTTCATTCACACACATGTACTCAGTCTTACTACGACTGACTTTCATTCCTCTTCTCTCCAGCGCAAACCTCCACCTCTCCAGGTTTTCCTCCACCTGCTCCCTGCTCTCACTACAGATCACAATGTCATCTGCAAACATCATCGTCCAAGGAGACTCCTGTCTGACCTCTGACAACTGGTCCATCACTATAGCAAACAGGAAGGGGCTCAGAGCCGATCCCTGATGCAGTCCCACCTCCACTGTAAACTCCTCTGTCTGACCTACAGCACACCTCACCACTGTCCTGCTCCTCTCATACATGTCCTGCACCACTCTGACATACTTCTCTGCTACTCCTGACTTCCTCATACAGTACCACAGCTCTTCTCTTGGCACCCTGTCATACGCTTTCTCTAAGTCTACAAACACACAGTGCAACTCCCTCTGACCATCCCTATACTTCTCCATCAACATTCTCAGAGCAAAAATTGCATCTGTTGTGCTCTTTCTCGGCATGAAGCCATACTGCTGCTCACAAATTTCCACCACCTTCCTTAACCTAGCTTCCACTACTCTTTCCCACAACTTCATTGTATGGCTCATCAACTTTATCCCCCTATAGTTGCTGCAACTCTGCACGTCACCCTTATTCTTAAAGATCGGCACTAACACACTCCTTCTCCATTCCTCAGGCATTCTCTCACTTTCTAATACCCTGTTGAACAAACTAGTTAAAAATTCCACTGCTGCCTCTCCTAGACACTTCCAGACCTCTACCGGGATGTCGTCAGGACCAACTGCCTTTCCACTTTTCATCCTCTTCAAGGCCTTCCTGACTTCATCCTTTCTAATCTTATCTACTTCCTGTTCCACAGAGTTCACCCCTTCTACTCTTTTTTCCCTCTGATTTTCCTCATTCATCAGCTCCTCAAAGTATTCCTTCCATCTCCTCTGTACACTCTCCTCACTTGTGAGCACCCTTCCATCTCTATCCTTAATAATTCTAACTTGCTGCACATCCTTCCCATCTCGATCCCTCTGTCTAGCTAACCTGTACAAGTCCTTCTCTCCTTCTCTAGTGTCTAACCTAGTGTACAACTCATCATATGCCTTCTGCTTGGCCTTAGACACCTCCCTCTTCACTCTGCGCTGTAACTCCTTGTATTCCTGTCTATTCTCTTCAGTCCTGTCCATATCCCACTTCTTCTTGGCTAATCTCTTCCTCTGTATACTATCCTGAACTTCCTCATTCCACCACCAAGTCTCCTTATCTTCTTTCCTCCTTCCAGATGACACACCCAGCACTTTTCTCCCTGTCTCCCTGATCACTTCTGCTGTAGTTTCCCAGTCATCCGGCAGCACTACCTGACCACCCAGAGCCTGTCTCAACTTCTGTCTAAATTCCTCACAACATTCCTCCTTTTTCAGCTTCCACCACTTAGTTTTCTTCTCTATCTTTGACCTCTTCCTCTTACAGACCATCAGAGTCATCCTACACACCACCATCCTATGCTGTCTGGCTACACTCTCTCCCACTACCACTTTACAGTCACTAATCTCTTTCAGATTGCCTCTTCTACAAAGGATGTAGTCTACCTGTGTTCTCCTACCTCCACTCTTGTAAGTCACTCTATGTTCCTCCCTCTTCTGAAAATACGTGTTAACCACAGCCATGTCCATCCTCTTAGCAAAGTCTACTACCATCTGTCCTTCAAGGTTCCTTTCCTTAACTCCAAACTTGCCCATCACCTCCTCATCACCTGTGTTCCCCTCACCAACATGTCCATTAAAATCCGCTCCTATCACCACTCTCTCACCCGTGGGAATACTCTCAATCACCTCATCGAATTCACACCAGAATCTCTCTTTCTCCTCTAACTCACAACCTACCTGCGGGGCATAACCACTAACAACATTCAACATCACCCCTTCAATCTCTAACTTCAGACTCATCACCCTGTCTGACACTCTCTTCACCTCCAGAACATTCCTCACAAACTCCTCCTTCAGGACCACACCTACCCCATTTCTCTTACTATCCACACCATAATAAAACAGCTTGAATCCTGCTCCTATACTACGAGCCTTGCTACCCTTCCACTTGGTCTCCTGTACACACAGTATATCCACCTTCCTTCTCTCCATCATATCAGCCAGCTCTCTACCTTTCCCTGTCATAGTACCAACATTCAGAGTCCCTATTCTCAGTCCTACACTCTTACCTTTCCTCTTCTCTCTCTGTCTGTGCACTCTCCTCCCTCCTCTACTCCTTCGACCAACAGTAGCCCAATTTCCACCGGCGCCCTGTAGGTCAACGGCACCGATGGCGGTCGTTGTTAACCCGGGCCTCGACCGATCCAGTATGAAATTCTTACTGACAACTCGCATGGTTAGATTTGGCAATGTTTTATGCCGGATGCCCTTCCTGACGCAACCCTCTCTATTTATCCGGGCTTGGGACCGGCACAGAAGTCACTGGACTGTGACCCCCATGGCTAGATTATAAAACTAGTCAACTAACTTAAGTATTTTAAGTTTCTAGTACTTTTTTTCACTTTTTGATTTTATTAAACTAATTATTTATTTATTTTTATTTACTTAAACTATTAAGTATGTGACACATAAGAGTATAATTTCATCGTACTTATTTCTGTTACCTCTGGGATCAATTATGCACAAATTTGGGGTGTCGTATCACTGCTATGCGGACGACACAACTTTATGTACCTATTAAACGCAAAGATAACTCGGCATACAAGAGATTGGAGGCTTGCCTGCAAGAACTCAAATTATGGCTTACAAATAATTTTATGATACTTAACGATGACAAAACCCAAATCATTCAATTTGGGTCAAAAGAGCACCCAGATGAAGTTTCTATTAACCTTGGTACTCTTACTCCTTATCTTACTTCTGATGTTAAAGATCTAGGATTTTGGCCTTAAATTAGACAAACAAATCAACACTATAGTTAGTACCAGCTTCTTTCACATTCACAGGTTAGCTAAAGTCAAAACTTTCTTAAGCAGGAAACATTTTGAAACAGTTATCCACACTTTTATCTCAACTCGACTTGACTACTGTAATTCTTTGTACTCTGGGTTACCTCTCTCTTCCATCTCTCGTCTCCAAATGGTTCAAAATGTGGCAGCCCGTCTACTCACAGGTAGCCGCAAACAAGACCATATTACACCAATCTTACGTTCTTTGCACTGGCTGCCAGTTCGATACCGTATCGAAATACAAGATTCTGCTATTCGTCTACAAAGCTCTCAATAATCTAGCTCCCAAATATTTATCTGATTTGATTGTTATGTACAATCGTTCAAGATCACTTAGATCCCAAAATGGCCATCTTTTACTGGTACCATGACCCGTCTGCAACGCAGGGGAGACCGATCTTTCGCAGTAGCGGGGCCCTAAGATGTGGAATAGCTTGCCACCACCAGTCGGAACTGCTTCTACTTTTGCTGAATTTAAATCCATGTTAAAAACACACCTCTTTTCCTGTGCTTTTAATTGTTGGTAACTTGTACATGTTCTTTTATATTTATGTTCTTTCTTTTTTCCTTTTCTTTTATCTCTATGTACAGCACTTTGGCCAGCTCAGGCGGATTTTAAATGCACTTTATAAATAAAATTGAATTGAATTGAATTGAAATTGTTGTTTCAACATTAGAATTTCAAAAGTTTTTTGAGATATTGAGGTAAAATTTCCATAGTAAACAGTTACACCGGTTTAATCTAAACAAAACTTTATAGACACTGTTCATCCGTGTATTCACAGTTCATAGATGTGTCTAAAGGAATAATTAAACAATGATAATGAACAACCCATGTGGTAATGCTGTCACTATGCAAAGTGAAGTGCGTGTTACAAAAGCAATAGATTATTTTTCAAGACATTTGCCAGTTTTTTTTATCTCAAACCTCCGTAAATGAGCTTGTAACGTACACCAACGCTACATGTGACATTTAAAAACAACAAAAGCAATCTTTACTAGTATAAAACTAATATTAACTGGTACGGACAAAAACTAAATAAAATTGAAAAGATACTTTTTCTAATGTGTTACCGCATTTGGTGCCCTTTGATATACAGTTATAGGAGAGTGAGAAAGCAAGTGCGATTGCAGAAATATGTAGGAAAACAACTATACAATTTAATATGCTTTAAAACTAAGTTGGCAAAGTAATGTAGAACTATATTGTGGTCAGGTTCTGACAGAATGATTTTGAGCACATCTGAGAATGTCTGTTCAGAATCTAAAGTGTAAAGCAGTGCTCTCTGGTATAAGTCCAGAACTACTACCATATTCCTACTTGATATTGAACCACTAACACTACGCCAATGATGTAGTACCCGCCTTATACTGTTATAACATAAAACATTAATATACAATTATCTATCTCTACACATCGTATGAAACAAACACATTACTATGAAAACAGTATTAGTTGTATTCCAGGGTCATGATTTTATAACTTTATAGTAATTAACTTTGTGTTAAGCATAAAGAATTCTAAGAACCTATAAAGAACCTACCCGTCATTAGAAAGATGATGCAGACCACATTTGCCCTGCGACGACAGACCATTATGAACCAGTGAAAGCGCTAATGGAACTCTGGCCTGCTCTTAAAATGGAGTCTGAGGTAATGTGTAGTAACACTTTTTCTGTTATTCGTTTGCTGATAACAAAGTTGGGTTTATTACTTTACATAGGGCTCTTTTCTGCTCAGTGGGATGGAAGTAGATTTACCAAATTCATTATAAATATGGTTGTGTTTTCTCTCATGTCTTTTTTTTTTTTTAAATGTACAGTATGTGTATGCAGAGTTCCAACGGATTACAAACCAGAACCTGTCCCAACACATTTTACTCAGTGCTTGATCGACATCTTCCTCGATTGATGACCTTGTGTAGACAGAAGGCATCCAGAACCGGAAAGACAGCAGATTATTTGGTTAAAATCTTAAAAATCCAAGATGAACAGGTAAAGAGTTGCACTGTTCAAATACATGTTATGCATTTTATTGGTAGATTTTGTATTGGAAGAGGAAAGTTTCTAATGAGTCCAAACACCACATTTTGTCTCTGGTTTTTGTTTGACTCTGTTAAAGATGCTTTAAAGTTATTTTTTCTATATATGTTTGGACTTTTTTTTTTTTTAAATTACATTTCAGTTATGTACAGTTTTATTTTTATTGTTATAGTGTGTAAACCACACTCAGCTGCAGCAAAAATGTATGTACAGCATTTGTGTACATATCTGGACATTTTGGTACTATGATTTTCAGAACAGACTACACATGAAGGTGTAAAAAACAGAGGTTAAAAAAAAATAAAAAGATCATTTTTTTCAAATCACACAAACTATATGGTTGGAGTCTGAACAGGAGGGTAAATGAAAAAACAAGTTTGTATTAATATGAACTGTTTAAACACTCACTGTGCAGGTCCTGAAAAACCTAGAGACTTCCTCACATAGATACACAGGAAGGGCATGAAGAACAGTGGTACGCTTGGTGTGTATGTCATTAAATTCCTATAACAATAAAAATAAAACTGTACATAACTGAACTGTAATTTTTTTTTTTAAAAAAAGTCCAAACATATGTCCAAACATATATAGAAAAAATAACTTTAAAGCATCTTTAACAGAGTCAAACAAAAACCAGAGACAAAATGTGGTGTTTGGACTCATTAGAAACTTTCCTCTTCCAATACAAAATCTACCAATAAAATGCATAACATGTATTTGAACAGTGCAACTCTTTACCTGTTCATCTTGGATTTTTAAGATTTTAACCAAATAATCTGCTGTCTTTCCGGTTCTGGATGCCTTCTGTCTACACAAGGTCATCAATCGAGGAAGATGTCGATCAAGCACTGAGTAAAATGTGTTGGGACAGGTTCTGGTTTGTAATCCGTTGGAACTCTGCATACACATACTGTACATTTAAAAAAAAAAAAAGACATGAGAGAAAACACAACCATATTTATAATGAATTTGGTAAATCTACTTCCATCCCACTGAGCAGAAAAGAGCCCTATGTAAAGTAATAAACCCAACTTTGTTATCAGCAAACGAATAACAGAAAAAGTGTTACTACACATTACCTCAGACTCCATTTTAAGAGCAGGCCAGAGTTCCATTAGCGCTTTCACTGGTTCATAATGGTCTGTCGTCGCAGGGCAAATGTGGTCTGCATCATCTTTCTAATGACGGGTAGGTTCTTTATAGGTTCTTAGAATTCTTTATGCTTAACACAAAGTTAATTACTATAAAGTTATAAAATCATGACCCTGGAATACAACTAATACTGTTTTCATAGTAATGTGTTTGTTTCATACGATGTGTAGAGATAGATAATTGTATATTAATGTTTTATGTTATAACAGTATAAGGCGGGTACTACATCATTGGCGTAGTGTTAGTGGTTCAATATCAAGTAGGAATATGGTAGTAGTTCTGGACTTATACCAGAGAGCACTGCTTTACACTTTAGATTCTGAACAGACATTCTCAGATGTGCTCAAAATCATTCTGTCAGAACCTGACCACAATATAGTTCTACATTACTTTGCCAACTTAGTTTTAAAGCATATTAAATTGTATAGTTGTTTTCCTACATATTTCTGCAATCGCACTTGCTTTCTCACTCTCCTATAACTGTATATCAAAGGGCACCAAATGCGGTAACACATTAGAAAAAGTATCTTTTCAATTTTATTTAGTTTTTGTCCGTACCAGTTAATATTAGTTTTATACTAGTAAAGATTGCTTTTGTTGTTTTTAAATGTCACATGTAGCGTTGGTGTACGTTACAAGCTCATTTACGGAGGTTTGAGATAAAAAAAACTGGCAAATGTCTTGAAAAATAATCTATTGCTTTTGTAACACGCACTTCACTTTGCATAGTGACAGCATTACCACATGGGTTGTTCATTATCATTGTTTAATTATTCCTTTAGACACATCTATGAACTGTGAATACACGGATGAACAGTGTCTATAAAGTTTTGTTTAGATTAAACCGGTGTAACTGTTTACTATGGAAATTTTACCTCAATATCTCAAAAAACTTTTGAAATTCTAATGTTGAAACAACAATTTCAATTCAATTCAATTCAATTTTATTTATAAAGTGCATTTAAAATCCGCCTGAGCTGGCCAAAGTGCTGTACATAGAGATAAAAGAAAAGGAAAAAAGAAAGAACATAAATATAAAAGAACATGTACAAGTTACCAACAATTAAAAGCACAGGAAAAGAGGTGTGTTTTTAACATGGATTTAAATTCAGCAAAAGTAGAAGCAGTTCCGACTGGTGGTGGCAAGCTATTCCACATCTTAGGGCCCCGCTACTGCGAAAGATCGGTCTCCCCTGCGTTGCAGACGGGTCATGGTACCAGTAAAAGATGGCCATTTTGGGATCTAAGTGATCTTGAACGATTGTACATAACAATCAAATCAGATAAATATTTGGGAGCTAGATTATTGAGAGCTTTGTAGACGAATAGCAGAATCTTGTATTTCGATACGGTATCGAACTGGCAGCCAGTGCAAAGAACGTAAGATTGGTGTAATATGGTCTTGTTTGCGGCTACCTGTGAGTAGACGGGCTGCCACATTTTGAACCATTTGGAGACGAGAGATGGAAGAGAGAGGTAACCCAGAGTACAAAGAATTACAGTAGTCAAGTCGAGTTGAGATAAAAGTGTGGATAACTGTTTCAAAATGTTTCCTGCTTAAGAAAGTTTTGACTTTAGCTAACCTGTGAATGTGAAAGAAGCTGGTACTAACTATAGTGTTGATTTGTTTGTCTAATTTAAGGCCAAAATCCTAGATCTTTAACATCAGAAGTAAGATAAGGAGTAAGAGTACCAAGGTTAATAGAAACTTCATCTGGGTGCTCTTTTGACCCAAATTGAATGATTTGGGTTTTGTCATCGTTAAGTATCATAAAATTATTTGTAAGCCATAATTTGAGTTCTTGCAGGCAAGCCTCCAATCTCTTGTATGCCGAGTTATCTTTGCGTTTAATAGGTACATAAAGTTGTGTCGTCCGCATAGCAGTGATACGACACCCCAAATTTGTGCATAATTGATCCCAGAGGTAACAGAAATAAGTACGATGAAATTATACTCTTATGTGTCACATACTTAATAGTTTAAGTAAATAAAAATAAATAAATAATTAGTTTAATAAAATCAAAAAGTGAAAAAAAGTACTAGAAACTTAAAATACTTAAGTTAGTTGACTAGTTTTATAATCTAGCCATGGGGGTCACAGTCCAGTGACTTCTGTGCCGGTCCCAAGCCCGGATAAATAGAGAGGGTTGCGTCAGGAAGGGCATCCGGCATAAAACATTGCCAAATCTAACCATGCGAGTTGTCAGTAAGAATTTCATACCGGATCGGTCGAGGCCCGGGTTAACAACGACCGCCATCGGCGCCGTTGACCTACAGGGCGCCGGTGGAAATTGGGCTACTGTTGGTCGAAGGAGTAGAGGAGGGAGGAGAGTGCACAGACAGAGAGAGAAGAGGAAAGGTAAGAGTGTAGGACTGAGAATAGGGACTCTGAATGTTGGTACTATGACAGGGAAAGGTAGAGAGCTGGCTGATATGATGGAGAGAAGGAAGGTGGATATACTGTGTGTACAGGAGACCAAGTGGAAGGGTAGCAAGGCTCGTAGTATAGGAGCAGGATTCAAGCTGTTTTATTATGGTGTGGATAGTAAGAGAAATGGGGTAGGTGTGGTCCTGAAGGAGGAGTTTGTGAGGAATGTTCTGGAGGTGAAGAGAGTGTCAGACAGGGTG
Source organism: Tachysurus vachellii (assembly GCF_030014155.1). NCBI lineage: Eukaryota > Metazoa > Chordata > Actinopteri > Siluriformes > Bagridae > Tachysurus > Tachysurus vachellii. Next base: position 183,193 of record NC_083464.1, on the reverse strand, counting down.
ATGAGTCTGAAGTTAGAGATTGAAGGGGTGATGTTGAATGTTGTTAGTGGTTATGCCCCGCAGGTAGGTTGTGAGTTAGAGGAGAAAGAGAGATTCTGGTGTGAATTCGATGAGGTGATTGAGAGTATTCCCACGGGTGAGAGAGTGGTGATAGGAGCGGATTTTAATGGACATGTTGGTGAGGGGAACACAGGTGATGAGGAGGTGATGGGCAAGTTTGGAGTTAAGGAAAGGAACCTTGAAGGACAGATGGTAGTAGACTTTGCTAAGAGGATGGACATGGCTGTGGTTAACACGTATTTTCAGAAGAGGGAGGAACATAGAGTGACTTACAAGAGTGGAGGTAGGAGAACACAGGTAGACTACATCCTTTGTAGAAGAGGCAATCTGAAAGAGATTAGTGACTGTAAAGTGGTAGTGGGAGAGAGTGTAGCCAGACAGCATAGGATGGTGGTGTGTAGGATGACTCTGATGGTCTGTAAGAGGAAGAGGTCAAAGATAGAGAAGAAAACTAAGTGGTGGAAGCTGAAAAAGGAGGAATGTTGTGAGGAATTTAGACAGAAGTTGAGACAGGCTCTGGGTGGTCAGGTAGTGCTGCCGGATGACTGGGAAACTACAGCAGAAGTGATCAGGGAGACAGGGAGAAAAGTGCTGGGTGTGTCATCTGGAAGGAGGAAAGAAGATAAGGAGACTTGGTGGTGGAATGAGGAAGTTCAGGATAGTATACAGAGGAAGAGATTAGCCAAGAAGAAGTGGGATATGGACAGGACTGAAGAGAATAGACAGGAATACAAGGAGTTACAGCGCAGAGTGAAGAGGGAGGTGTCTAAGGCCAAGCAGAAGGCATATGATGAGTTGTACACTAGGTTAGACACTAGAGAAGGAGAGAAGGACTTGTACAGGTTAGCTAGACAGAGGGATCGAGATGGGAAGGATGTGCAGCAAGTTAGAATTATTAAGGATAGAGATGGAAGGGTGCTCACAAGTGAGGAGAGTGTACAGAGGAGATGGAAGGAATACTTTGAGGAGCTGATGAATGAGGAAAATCAGAGGGAAAAAAGAGTAGAAGGGGTGAACTCTGTGGAACAGGAAGTAGATAAGATTAGAAAGGATGAAGTCAGGAAGGCCTTGAAGAGGATGAAAAGTGGAAAGGCAGTTGGTCCTGACGACATCCCGGTAGAGGTCTGGAAGTGTCTAGGAGAGGCAGCAGTGGAATTTTTAACTAGTTTGTTCAACAGGGTATTAGAAAGTGAGAGAATGCCTGAGGAATGGAGAAGGAGTGTGTTAGTGCCGATCTTTAAGAATAAGGGTGACGTGCAGAGTTGCAGCAACTATAGGGGGATAAAGTTGATGAGCCATACAATGAAGTTGTGGGAAAGAGTAGTGGAAGCTAGGTTAAGGAAGGTGGTGGAAATTTGTGAGCAGCAGTATGGCTTCATGCCGAGAAAGAGCACAACAGATGCAATTTTTGCTCTGAGAATGTTGATGGAGAAGTATAGGGATGGTCAGAGGGAGTTGCACTGTGTGTTTGTAGACTTAGAGAAAGCGTATGACAGGGTGCCAAGAGAAGAGCTGTGGTACTGTATGAGGAAGTCAGGAGTAGCAGAGAAGTATGTCAGAGTGGTGCAGGACATGTATGAGAGGAGCAGGACAGTGGTGAGGTGTGCTGTAGGTCAGACAGAGGAGTTTACAGTGGAGGTGGGACTGCATCAGGGATCGGCTCTGAGCCCCTTCCTGTTTGCTATAGTGATGGACCAGTTGTCAGAGGTCAGACAGGAGTCTCCTTGGACGATGATGTTTGCAGATGACATTGTGATCTGTAGTGAGAGCAGGGAGCAGGTGGAGGAAAACCTGGAGAGGTGGAGGTTTGCGCTGGAGAGAAGAGGAATGAAAGTCAGTCGTAGTAAGACTGAGTACATGTGTGTGAATGAAAGGGAGGGAAGTGGAACAGTAAGGTTACAGGGTGAAGAGGTGAAGAAGGTACAGGAGTTTAAGTACTTGGGGTCAACAGTCCAGAGTAATGGAGAGAGTGGGAAAGAAGTAAAGAAGCGAGTGCAGGCAGGTTGGAGTGGGTGGAGAAAGGTGTCAGGAGTTCTGTGTGATAGGAAAATATCAGCAAGAATCAAGGGGAAGGTGTACAGGACAGTGGTGAGACCGGCCGTGCTGTATGGTTTAGAGACAGTGTCACTGAAGAAGAGACAGGAGTCAGAGCTTGAGGTAGCCGAACTGAAGATGTTGAGGTTCTCTTTGGGTGTGACAAGATTGGACAGGATTAGGAACGAGTACATCAGAGGGACAGCCCATGTTGGACGTTTGGGGGACAAAGTTAGGGAGGCGAGATTAAGATGGTTTGGACATGTTCAGAGGAGGGAGAGTGAGTATATTGGTAGGAGAATGTTGGACATGGAGCCAGCCATTGCCAGGCAGGAGGCAAAGAGGAAGGCCAAAGAGGAGGTATATGGATGTAATTAATGAGGATTTGAAGCTAGTGGGTGCAAGTGTTGAGGATGCAGAAGATAGGGTTAGGTGGAGAGAGATGATTCGCTGTGGCGACCCCTGAAGGGAAAAGCCGAAAGAAGAAGAAGAAGAAGAAGTTGACTAGTTTTATAAAGTTGACACTACTCAATCTATTTAATTATTTTGAGCATTTGGATTTACAGTACTGACTACTTGAAAAAGTCAAGGTTTCACCAAAGCAGAAATCGTGGGATGTAGGATTATTTTCAATTCAAATTTTTTAGCTTCTGAAGTGGGAGAATTATTCGAGCGCTTCTGTGCCATGTCTAATGTAAAAATGTCTTAACAATTCTTTATTCTATACCTAAGATGTAAGAATTCCCTAGAAAGTCTAGAATGTTGATATTTTCTTCATCTTAGAATATACATATTCACTATGGATAGTGTTTTGTAGTGCACTGTAGACATGCAGTGCAAAATCCTGTAGAACGTTTTGAATGTTGATATTTTCTTCATCTTAGACACGTGAGCCAAAGGAAACCAGTCCTTAAATCAACCGGCATGCTTACTGCAGACAGTAACCATTACATAAATCTCGCAAAACACTGGGATTCAAAACAGCAAAATTCAAAACAGCATTTTTTAAGAAAGTAAACGTGTTATATGGGCATTTAGGAGAATGTTATTATTCATTATATTGTAATTTTAAAGATTTTAAGAATTAAGATCCAACCTTCATGAATTTAGTTGAAGTGAAATATTTTAAAATATATAATTTAAAATGTTTATTTGATTTTTCAGTTTAAATATTTTATCACTATATGTTGGAGAGTTGTATAACAGTTTGCTTGCAGCTTACAGTATTTTACCTCAATTTTCAAAAACTTTTGAAATTCTAATGTTGAAACAACAGAAATACGTACAATGAAATTTTACTCTTAAGTGTCCCATACTTAACACTGTCAGGGATCAGCGCGGACCTTTGGACACGTGCGAATGTTTTTATTATTGTCACGTGTCTGCCACGCCTTCGTCCGCTCCTCCCTGTCTCCTCACCTGTTTCCCATCCTGTGATTGACTGTGTGTGTATTTATGTGAGCCGCGTTGCCGATGGCAGGGCGGATTCATTAGTGTATTTAAGTTAGATTAAGTTACGTTAGTTCCCGGTGTCGTGTGGATGTCTGTTTGTTTCCCTTGTGTATTAAACCCCTATCATTTGAAGCTATCCTGCCGACGGGTCTGTCTCCTTTCCACCGGATCCGGGGGCCTGACAGAATGAATCCGCCTTAAGACCCAGCAGACCCAGCAGGATAGCTTCCAGCTCGGACCGGCCTTTTTTTTTTCTTTTTCTTCCTTTTTTGTTTCTCCGGGGAAGGACGCCGCTCTGTTTCCGGTTTCTCCCGAGGAGGACGTCGCTTCACTTCCCCCTGGACTGTTTCGTCAGTCCTTCCGGGCCTGAGTCCGGTGACATCGCTCCGCATTTCTCCGGTGAGGGACGCCGCTCCGTTTCCGGTCAATCCCGAGGAGGATTTCGCCTCACCACGTTCGCGGAGGATGTCGTCATCCTGGTTGGCCCCCCCTTTTTTTTTTTTGTTTGGCGCCCTGCGGCATCGCCCCGCATGTTCCGGTGAAGGACACCGCTCCGTTTCCGGTACAGATCCCGAGGAGGACGTCGCTTCACTTTTTCCGCGGGGGGTGCTGCAGGTCCGAGGCGGAGGATCCTTCCCCCCTGGACTGTTCCGTCAGTCCTTCCGGGCCTGAGTCCAGTGACATCCTCACCACGTTCGCGGAGGATGTCGTCATCCTGGTTGGCCCCCCTTTTTTTTGGTGCCCTGCGGCATCGCCCCGCACGTTTCCGGTGAAGGACGCCGCTCCGTTTCCGGTACAGATCCCGAGGAGGACGTCGCTTCACTCTTTCCACGGGGGGTGCTGCGGGCCCGAGGCGGAGGATACTTCCCGCCCTCCCGCCCCTTTTCTCAGGTCGCCGAGGCAGGGGTTTGGCCGCGGTGCGTCGGGGGATGTTGCTCGGCACCTCAGTTCGGCGGTGGACGTCACTCGGCCCTACAGCTCGGCAGTGGACTTCGCTCGGCCCTTCAGCTCGGATGCGGATGTCGCTTCGGCCCTTCAGCTCGGCTGTGGACGTCACTCGGCCCTCTTTGGCTGCGCCGCCGTGTGCCCTGCTCCCCCCACCTACCTCGCCGTGTGCTTTGGCTCCCCTCGCCTACCTCGCCGTGGCCCTTGCTCCCCCCACTGGCCTCGCCGTCGTCCTTGCTCCCCTCACCTGCCAATCACCGTGGGCCTCGCCCCCCCTCCTGGACCTTGTCGGGTTTTGGCGCTTCGGGAGCCGCGCCTTAAGGGGGGGGTTCTGTCAGGGATCAGCGCGGACCTTTGGACACGTGCGAATGTTTTTATTATTGTCACGTGTCTGCCACGCCTTCGTCCGCTCCTCCCTGTCTCCTCACCTGTTTCCCATCCTGTGATTGACTGTGTGTGTGTGTATTTATGTGAGCCGCGTTGCCGATGGCAGGGCGGATTCATTAGTGTATTTAAGTTAGATTAAGTTACGTTAGTTCCCGGTGTCGTGTGGATGTCTGTTTGTTTCCCTTGTTTATTAAACCCCTATCATTTGAAGCTATCCTGCCGACGGGTCTGTCTCCTTTCCACCGGATCCGGGGGCCTGACAAACACATACTGCTAATAGTTTAAGTTAATAAAAAATAATTAGTTTAATAAAATCAAAAAGTGAAAAAAGTACTTAAAATACTTAAGTTACTTAAGTTAGATAATACTTAAAAGTTAAAGTTAAGTTAAAAGTTAAGTTAAATACTTAAAAATACTTAAGTTAGTTGAATAGTTTTATAAAATTAAGTTGACACTATTCAATCTATTTAATTATTTTGAGCATTTGGATTTACAGTACTGACTACTTGAAAAAGTCGAGGTTTCACCAAAGCAGAAATCGTGGGATGTAGGATTATTTTCAATTCAAATTTTTTAGCTTCTAAAGAGGGAGAATTATTCGAGCGCTTCTGTGCCATGTCTAATGTAAAAATGTCTTAACAATTCTTTATTCTATCCCTAAGATGTAAGAATTCCCTAGAAGGTCTTGAATGTCTTGAATGTTGATATTTTCTCCGTGGGTGGTGCTGGTGGTGGGAGGTGCTGGGAAGGGGGTGGGGGTCTTGGGGTGGGGGTCTTGGGGATGGGTTTTGAAAGATTCACTTGTAATCAAGGTTTAGTTTTACTCTTACGAATTCAGCTAGGAAATAATCTCAATACAGTTGTCTAAAATAAAACACATAACATTTTATTTTAGTAATATGTGATAAAACAATCAATTGAAAACACAAATCTAAGATCCCTGGAGGGCCGCGTTTGCTCAGGGGGGTGTGTGCGCGTTTTTGCTCATGCGCGTTTGCTCAGGGCGGCGTGTGCGCGTTTTTGCTCATGCGCATTTGCTCAGGGGGGCGTGTGCGTTTGTGTGACGTTATAGATAGCCTTCCATTGGCTAACTTGTTTTAATTACTTATCACCTATCTACTTGAAAGCAGATACAATGGTGTTAAACAATATGAAAGACGGGGTGTTGGGAGGGAAAAGGGGGATCTTTAACTACTTGGAATCAATATATCAATACAATCATTAACTTTATTATGAACTTTTAACTTAAACCTAACATCATAAAACATGACAGACATCTGTCAGATCAAAGGTATGACCTTTGATCCATTTCCTATCAGGAAACATATAATTACAATCATAAACTTTATTATGAACTTTTAACTTAAACCTAACATCATAAAACATGACAGACATCTGTCAGATCAAAGGTATGACCTTTGATCCATTTCCTATCAGGAAACATATAATTACAATCATAAACTTTTATTGTTTTATGGTTTTATTGTTTTATGGTTTTATTGGGGGCAATAAAACTGTCAGCTGATGAAAGGTGCCCTCCATATTCTCTCTAACATTAAACACCGGCAAAAACCAGCACAAACGAAGCACAAACGAACGAGACCATTTTTGTTGAATTTGGAGCATGTGGGGGCTGATGACGTCATCGGCTATAATAAAATGTTTAATATTATAAATACCGAAACAGGACAAACGAAAGTTTTACCGGCACAAACCAGCACAAACGAAGCACAAACAAACAAGACTATTTTGGGTAAATTTGGAGCAGGTTGGGGGGCTTGAGTGACCTAGATTTACCTATAATTATTCTTTTAATATCTAAAAAAACCAAAGCAGCACAAACGAAAATTTTTGCAGCACAAACGGAGCACAAACGAACGAGACTACTGTATTTTGCTGACGTTTTGCGTTGGGTGGGGGGCAACTTCACGCTGGTCTTTGTATTTGGTTAAAATGTGGTCAATGATCCTGGTGAAACACAGTTTTTTTGGGTTTTTTTTTGGGGGGGTGTCACTGGGGGGTTGTAAATGTCACTCTTACCTGTCTTCAAAACTTGAGAGCCCTGAATCTCATGAATCAAGAGTTATGTGTTTAAAAGATTCAAATAAATTTTTAACAACTGATTGGCAATCTGACCAGGGTTTCCCCCGCCTTGTGACCATACTGTAAGTCCCTCGGGATAGGCTACATGCGACCCTGTTTAGTTCAGAATATGGAAATAATTTGTAATTGATTTACATATCAAGAAGAAAAAGTATTTTTGTGTTTTATTTCTTACCCTCAGGATGGCAAGTCCATGCAGCGCCATCAGCAATGCACCTCTGAGATGCAAGTGTGTGGAAACACACACCATCCACAAAGGCTTGTGTTAAGTGATATATATGGTGTCCAAATTTGGGCATGAAGCCGATTTTATGGCTGGCCTTTCCTACATAATTAAAAACTTTGTTTTAAATGTAAAAAATGGGTGACAGAATTTGTTAGTTGGCCCAGAAACATTATTTAAAACAGCTCCCCTGGACCTACCAGAGGAGGCAGAGAGAGCAGCGAGGGAGGCCCTTTGTCCACCTTCACCAGAAGTGACTGGTCAAGAAAAGGACCTTTTTTCAAGACCCGGATTTTTTACCCTCCAGGGCAAAATTAAAACTGTAAGTCAATTTTATTTTAGGGTTGATTTTACTCTCTAGTACAATCATTCTAGTCAACTGGGTGTGTTCTGTTGATTAAGATGTTTCAGATGAGAACAACTTTACAACAGAACAACTCTGGATAATTGATAATTATATAATATTAAATACACACATTATATAATAAAAAAACACACACAAATTAACAATAGGTCTATAATAGTATAATAATAATAATGCTGCCATGACTGGACCACTGTCTGGTTTAACTGCTCGGATTAAGGAGGTTGCATCTGAGAGTGAATCTACGCATTGTATCATTCACAGGGAAATGCTGGCAAGCCGAAAAATGTCACCGGAATTTAACAGCGTATTGATTGATGTCGTTAAAGTTATTAACCACATCAAAGCACACGCTCTTAACTCGTGCCTGTTTGAGCAGTTTTGTGAGGAGATGGTTATCCAGAGGAAAATCGCTAACCAGAGTATTCGAATTACGAGAGCCACTGCAAAGATTTCTCTCAGAAAAGAAGTCACCGCTGGCAGCACATTTCAGTGACAAGGTATGGGTCGCAAAACTGGCTTACCTGTGTGACATATTCAGCCTGCTCAATGAACTCAATCTGTCCCTTCAGGGGAAAATGACAACTGTTTTCAAGTTGGCAGACAAAGTAGCTGCATTTAAAGCCAAACTGGAGTTGTGGGGATGGCGCATGAACAGAGGCATTTTGGACATGTTTCAGACATTAGCGGGGATTTTAGGTGAGACTGAGCCTGAGCATTCATTCAGCCAGTTGGTGCACGATCACCTGTCTTTGCTTTTAAAAGAGTTTGAGCGTTACTTCCCACCCACAAAAGAACCACGAAGTGGTAAGGAATGGATCCGCGACCCATTTGTCAACAAACCAGGCGAATTTAGCATGTCTGTGCAAGAGGAAGATCAACTGCTGGAGATTGCAAATGACGGCGGCCTTAAAACTACGTTCGAGACAACAACTCTGCCGGTGTACCCCGAGATTGCCACCACAGCACTGAAATCCCTATTGCCATTTCCGACATCCTACCTGTGTGAAGCGGGGTTTTCTGCAATGACGGCAACCAAAACAAAACACCGGAATAAACTGGACATAAGCAAAACACCTCGGGTGTCAGTGTCTCCAATTACCCCAGATGGAACCGTCTCGTAGCAGAGAAACAAGCTCAGGGTTCCCACTGGTTTAGCGTTCTGGTGAGTTAGAATGTTAAATCATTTTATATTCATTTTTGGTGTAACTGTATTTTATTTTGAAGGCATGTTTAAATACAATGAAATTACAATTATTTAATCAAAACAATCTTAAATATAAACAATCAACTTCAACAATCACCCCCCCACCCCCGCCCCCCCTGAACTACCGTATTAACCCTAGCGCACCGGTATTCAAGTTTCTACACCAATAATGGATGTAAATGTGTTTGCTACTCTGCGAAGAAATAAAAAAATTAAATCAACAGGAAGAGCCAAATCACGTAAATTGTTAAGACTGCCTACTGTAATATCAGTTTCAGGTAAGAGTACTTTCATTTCTATAGTCAATTACATAACGTGAAAATGATAAACATTAAACATTTTTTACATTTGTTTTTTTTTTTATTATTTTTTCGCCGCCATTTTACTATTGATCGGTCATATGACCATACACAATCCACGCATCCTGGACATGTGGTCTTGTGCAATGCCCACATGTAAAACACAGACACTCCTACCTCCGTAATAAACACAGAGATGTTAGTCCCGTCCGAATCCATACATGAAATGACAGACGTCGGCTGAAAAAAATTCTAACTCAAACGTCGTTTGGAAAACTAGTCCCGTCCGAATAGGGCTAAAGAGTGGTGCAGGAGCTGGAGGTTGTTGGGGTACTCGAGAACGAATACGCCTTTATCCTGCTTGACAACTCGTCTGAAGAGTACATCATGCCTGTTGAGTTTTACTCTGGTAGCCTTGAAGATCTAATAGAGAGGCTGCCATTCAAAGTGTGTGTAGAGAACATCAACAAAAGAGTTCCCAAAATAAATGTGGTAGAAGCAAGTGGGGAAACAGAACTACATTGATTCATGATTTTTTGTATGACAGTTTTGTTTTAATAGTTTGTTAATTTGTTCTGTTTATGTTTTTCATTTAGTTTGGTCAAACTATCCTGTTATGTATAATTCTGTTTCTATTTTATAAATGTTCTGTTTAATTCTAGTAACTAAGCCTGATGATTTTTCCCCACCACATGTACCATAATAATTAAACACAAACCCTGTGAAGATCTTAAGAATATTTTAAGAATAATTTAAGAAATTAAGCAGACCATTCATAACAAAAAGATTAACAGCAATAACAAATGAAACATTGAACTTTCAGATATAGTTGCTATATTTTAACCTTCAACCTCTAGTTATGAATCTGATGAATTATTGCCCTGCTAAAAAACCATTGCTGGTCACCAGCATAAGGTATGTTTTGCATGCTGGGACCAGCCTGGGATGCTGGTATGCTGGTCCAGCATTAGGTGCTGGTTGCAGGCCGACCAGCCTGGGATGCTGGTGTGCTGGCCGACCAGCCTGGGATGCTGGTGTGCTGGTCAACATATGTTGTCTTTTGGATGCTAGTATAATCCCAGCAAGACCACAACAAAACCCATTTGTTACATATCACATTTCTTAGTGCATATTCATAGTTCTGCATATTCCTATCATTTACATGGCTTTTTTTTATATATTACATATATATATATATATATATATATATATATATATATATATATATATATATATATGTAATGAGTCTGTCTGTGTTTTGCCCTGTTTCTGTCTGCTGTCTGCCTTGCTGTTAATTGTTTGCTCCGCCCACTCATTTGTTACCATGGACACTAATTGCACTCTATCTCCCCCCCAGGTGTATCGTCTTAGTCTCTGATTGTCTCTGCATTGTGATTTGTTCCTGTTTGTTATATCTACTCTGTTTGTTCACTTCCCTGGTGTTGGTCGTTGTTGAATGTTGGTGTGTTCATGGCTATGGTCCTGTTTCTTGTTTTGATCAGTGTTTTGCCGGCTTGCCTGTTTCTTGTGTTGGTTTATTAAAAGTGTGAACTGCATTTGGATCCTCACTTGCCTTTGCCTCATCGCGACAGAACGACCAACCACAATGGATCCAGCAGAAGTTTTGCCTACGTCAGGAGGATTCCCCAATTGAGGAATATGCTGAGGTATTCGTGGACCTGTGTAACCAGGTGGACTTTGGGGAAAAGGCTCTTAAGGACATGTTTAGGCATGGACTAACTAATTCGGGACGCCCGAATGCTCTACAGTAACTCTGTCCGGCCCAGTCCTGTGTACGCCTGTGACCGAGCCTGTCCACATGGCTGCTAGACCGGTAAGCTCAGTTGAGGCCTGTGCGAACCGGCTGATCTCCAACCTGGCGGATACCCCGATGGTGTCGGTTCGGGCAGCCGGCATCCCTAAGCCACCTGCTTCACCAGCCGGGCTGACCGGGTCGAAGGAACCGACCGGGTCGTTTGTTATATCTACTGTTTGTTCGCTTCCCTGATGTTGGTCATTTGTTGAATGTTGGTGTGTTCATGTCTGTTCCTGTTTCTTGTTTTGATCAGTGTTCTGCCCTGTTTTGCCTGCTTGTCTGCTTGCCTGTTTCTTGTGTTGGTTTATTAAAAGTGTGAACTGCATTTGGATCCTCACTCGCCTTTGCCTCGACTTATATATTAGGCAAGGCAAGTTTATTTGTATAGCACATTTTCATACACAGCGGTCATTCAAAGTGCTTTACATAGAAATTAGAAAACCGTTTATAAGAGAGGAAAAAAATATGTAAAAAGAGACATGATAAAATCATAATCAAAACAATTAAAAAATAAATGTGATTTTAATAAAAACAGTTTAAAAGTAATTTGGATAAAAAGTGCAGTCATTGTGAAGCAGCACAGTGCTCATTTAGTAAATGCAGAGTTAAACAGATGTGTTTTTAATCTTGATTTAAAAGTGTCTACTGTTGAAGCACATCTGATCTCTTCTGGAAGCTGATTCTAGCTATAGGTGGCATAATAACTAAATGCTGACGCACCTTGTTTTGAGTGAACCCTTGGTATCTCTAACTGAGCTGATCCTAATGATCTGAGTAGTCTGCTTGGTTTATATTCAGTTAGCATATCTGTAATGTATTTCGGTCCTAAGCCATGAAGTGATTTATAAACGAGTAACAATACTTTAAAATCTATTCTAAATGTGACTGGAAGCCAGTGTAAGGACCTGAGGACTGGAGTGATGTGCTCAGATTTTTTTTGGTTCTGGTCAGAATTCTGGCAGCCGCATTCTGTAGGAGCTGCAGCTGTCTAATGGTCTTTTTGGGGATCCCAGTAAGGAGTCCATTGCAATAATCCACCCTGCTGGTGATGAAAGCATGGACAAGTTTCTCTAAGTCCTGTTTTGAGACAAAACATCTAATTCTGTCTATATTTCTGAGATGGTAGTAAGCTGATTTGCTTATCGCTTTCACATGGCCACTGAAATTAAGGTCAGACTCTAAACTTACACCAAGATTTCTGACTTTATTTTGTGTCTTTAGACCCCTAGAGTCAAGTTGTGTGTTAACCTTGAGAGTTTCATCTTAATTTCCAAATACAATGACTTCGGTTTTGTCTTTGTTTAACTGGAGGAAGTTTTGATCCAACTGTTAATTTCATCAATGCACTTACATAGAGAGTCAATGGGGCTGTAGTCATTAGAGGACAGGGCTAAGTATAGCTGGGTGTCATCTGCATAGCTGTGGTAAGCTATTTGGTCCTTTTTCATTATTTGACCAATTGGGAGCATATATAATTTAAAGAGAAGCGATACAAGAATTGAGCCCTGTGGGACTCCACATGTCATGGATGTCCACTCAGATTCATGGTTCCCTATGTTCACATAGTAACCTCTCCCTTTTAGGTATGATTTAAACCATTTGAGGACCATCCCAGAAAGCCCTACCCAGTTTTCCAGTCTATGTAAGAGTATGGTGTGATCTACCGTGTCAAAGGCAGCACTAAGATCTAGTAGCACCAGCACAGATATTTTACCTGAATCAGAGTTTAAGCGAATATCATTTATTATCTTTATGAGCACTGTCTCTGTGCTGTGATTATGGTGGAAACCAGATTGAAAATTGTTCAGATAGCCATTTGAGTTTAAGAATTTGTTCAGCTGATTGAAAACAACCTTTTCAATGATCTTGCCTATAAAATGAAGATTTGAGATTGGTCTGTAGTTGCTAAGTATGGTTTTGTCTACCCAAATATGGTATTCGGAAAGGCACAAATGTGTTTACTAATACTTATTTCAAACAAATACTAAAAAAAAATTTGTATTTGGGAACAAGAAAAACTTTATATCAAAAAGCTGCGTTTTCTCATGAGACCGCAGTGCATGCCTGAGTGAGTGAGTGACATTCAGGAGTCAGGGGGTGGGGGGTAAAAGAGGTGACTGACAAAGGTTGCTCCACACAGCAGCAGAGAAGGCTCGGCTGAGCGAAAAAAGACTTCACTGCATCACTATTTTTGTTGAATAGATTTTTGTACCTTAACTGGGTTACGGAGGCAGTTTATAACTTTCAGGAAGCGGAGTTTGATCGGGAGATTATTCCATTACGATGCATTATTGACGTCTGCAGTCGGGTGCTCTCATGTTCGCTCTGTTTACGTAGCTCTGTTAGCTCGGTAATTTAGACAATAGGCTGTTGACAGAGTAATGTTAACGTTCGGTTAAAAAGGTTAAAACAATGCTTGTGTAGTTGTGTCGAATTGTATGCACTTGTGGGAGTTATATGGTACGTTTAAGTTACTGTCTTTTGCAGACAGCAAGATGTAGGCTATAGGCTAGTTAACCTTAGCATAGCTTCCCGTCACTCATTAACTTAGTTGAAACTCCTCACATGGATTTGGGCAACCAAATAGAAAAGAGTGTGGCTGCTGCTGAGCAAAAAAAACTTGCTCAAGTTCTGTGTGGAAACATTTTCTTCCAAGTGAAATATGGTTAAGTTATGGTTAACATAAAACATAAAATTTTTTAAAAAAAAAATTAAAAACATAAATTAAAAAAGAATTAAAAGCATAAAAAAAACCTTTTGTGTCTTTTTTTTTGGCAGACAGTTGACAATATCAGGGCTGTATCTTTTAGTATTATAGAATACAACTTTTGTTCTGCTAGATCTCCCAGTCAGGGGTTGATAAAGTTTAGTTCTTGGAATTCTGTGTGTGGGGCTTATGTAATGTGATTGTTTCTGTATTTGAAGGAAATAATGCCCCCCCAGATGTTTTTTTGTTTTGCATTATGTAGTTCATTTTGATGTTTGTGTTTTGGATTTATGATGGGTTTAATGCATAAAGTCTGATTTGGAGAAATGTTTGTGTAAATGCATGAAACTGCTCAAACTGATGTGATGAATGCTCAAGAAGGCATGTTGTGCTAGAAATCTAACTGTAGGGGGCTCTAGCTGGGGAAAAAAGGTGCAAGCGAGGAATGAAAACAAAGAGTTAAGAAGAGACGGAGAGTTTTTTTGGTGTATGAAAAAGCTTGGATTTAGCGCTTCCTTTTGTAAGCAGAGAGAGAAAATAAAATACAATAAACGAACCCATCAAATCATGCACGTCTGGAACTTCATTTATTTCAGCATGCAACATGTGCATTAGAAAGAAGTTCTTTCAGAAGAACAGTTCTTTCAAGTAACATTTGTTTTTATTCTGTCTGTTCAGCGTCCTCCAACAAAGACAGGTGGTGGTGGGGTTCATAATGTTCACAATGGTATTTTATTAGTTGTTGGTTTAACCATGGATGAGGTAATTGTAACGATTGTTGTCCGTTGTGTGACACACAACCGTCACAAACTTTAAATTGACGACGTACACAAGACTCTGGTTGTCTGTTCTTTATTTTATTCTCTGCAGCATTGGTGATCGTAACTGAGAAATACATCAATGTATAACACTGGTTGAAAACACTGCAGACATAAACCACCGCAGCAGTGTCAGCCATTTTCTGCTGAACTCATACAAGCTTGTAACAATTCCATATTAACAAAATAACAAAAATAAACATGAAAATCACATACCTGAGAAATACATCAAAATGTATAACACTGGTTGAAAACACTGCAGACATAAACCACTGAAATAAGAAAAACATAAAATAAACACACTCACTCTCAAAAGGTAATTGTGTGTTTTACATTTAGCTATAACATCGGCCACAGCGCATTAATTTAGCCGCATGAGACACGAGGCACCACAATAATTACTCAACAAAATTTATCAGACATATAAATCCATCCAACTCCTGTACATTTGTTGATATAATTACTACCAATGTTTATATTGGAAAAAGTCATATTAAAAACACTATCACCTTTATAAAAGTACCATAAACGGAGAGAAGAGAAACATACTTACCCACAGCAGTGTCAGCCATTTTCTGCTGAACTACAGTAGGCGCGCAAGGACAAAATAATGCAATGTGTTAACCACTAGGGGCGCCAAAACACCATTTGACTTAATTTATCCTCTATTCATTCATTCATTCATTCATTCATTCATCTTCTACAGCTTATCCGAACTACCTCGGGTCACGGGGAGCCTGTGCCTGTCTCAGGCGTCATTGGGCATCAAGGCAGGATACACCCTGGACGGTGTGCCAACCCATCGCAGGGCACACACACACTCATTCACTCACGCAATCACACACTAGGGACAATTTTCCAGAGATGCCAATCAACCTACCATGCATGTCTTTGGACTGGGGACTACCTGAAACCCCCAAGGCACAGGGAGAACATGCAAACTCCACACACACAAGGGGGAGGCGGGAATCGAACCCCGACCCTGGAGGTGTGAGGCAAACGTGCTAACCACTAAGCCACCGTGCCCCCCTAATGTATCCTCTAATTTCATGTAATACAACACCATGAATATAATTAGTATTAATGTTCTTTTTAACTCCGTTACATAATGGCTGTATCATAATGACGATCTTTGTCATTAGCAATATTGCACGGACAATTTTTCCAGAGATGCCAATCAACCTACCATGCATGTCTTTGGACCGGGGGAGGAAACCAGAGTACCCGGAGGAAACCCCCGAGGCACAGGGAGAACATGCAAACTCCACACACACACACATACATACATATATATATATATATATATATATATATATATATATATATATATATATATATATATATATATATATACATACATACACACACACATTATGTATATATATGTATAAATTTGTTTAAAATATTTATTGGACAATGACATTTGCCATCACACTGTAATATACACACGTGCACAAATAACGTTACACAATATAACCTTTACAACATACATTTTTGGTCTTAGCTTCCGCTCTCTCTTTTAGCGAGTAACAAGTAGTATGTGGTGGCGACTCATTTGCCTTTAGACAACTCCTGCTCTGTCTTCTTTATTCTCTGAAAAATAATAGAAACAAAATAAGAAACAAAACTATATATCACTCATTTGTTTATATTGTGCAGTGAACGAGTTACGATAAAACAGCTACTGCTTAAGTTACATACCTTTAAGCATTAGTATTTGTGCCCTGAAGAAGTCTTGCTTCCATCGTACCCAATAAACCTGAGTTTGGTCAAACATGTCGTAGTTAAAGTCCTTAATATCGCTAGTTGAAACAACTGCCGTGCAGCCGTCATCCAGGTACCTCATGTATGCCAACATTCTGATCCCCAGTGATCAGCAGATTCGTTGTGTAGAAGCGGAAGCTTTTTATTTACCCCAAAACAAAATCCTAATTACGGTGGCAAAAACATGATGATCTGGAACACGTGCACTTATACTAATTTCGATAAACACTGTAAGGTATATAATGTAGTCGAAAACATTGCGAGATTTATTTTAGGAAAGTGCAGGAACTACATTTACCTTCGTGAACATAGTTGCTTTAAAGGTTGCATAGCAACACTGATGCTGGGTAATATCTCTTCACATTACCGCTTTACTAAAAAACCAACAAACATATATATATATATATATATATATATATATATATATATATATATATATATATATATATATATATAAAATAATATATATCTTTCAAAAACCATCATTCTGTATGATATATATGCTGCTTCCCTCATGGAGCCCGGGGAGTCAACAATTACTATATTTAATTTGTGGAGACACTTTAATCCCTAACGAACGATTTTTAAATGTTTTTATTCTTTGTTATTCAAAGCTTTTTGAGCTTTGTTCTTTCAGTTCTTTATTCAAAAGAGGGAGCAAAAGAAATAACACACTTATAATTAAATATATTCCAATATATTGTGTTTTAATCTTATATTAATGTGTTACATAGAAACATACACAAGCAAAAATAAAGCTTGTTCCCATAAAGCTCATTCCAGTAAGATCATACTGGTTAACAAACTACACCAGCCCTGTTTTGCTTGATAACACCATGACTATGCTGGCCACGCAGCTATACCAGCACTATACCAGCACTGACCAGAATTATACCAGCACTATACCAGCACGAACCAGTAAAAACCAGCCTGGACCAGCATGGAATTCATGCTGGTTTATGCTGGATTTTTCAGCATTGTGGACCAGGGTTTTTTCCTGCATGGGTCCATAAAACCACTTAAATTTGAACAATGACTGCAAGAAGCTTTTATTGTCATTTCAACCATATATAGGTGATGCAGTACACAGAGAGACAATGTGTCTCCAGGACCAAGGTGCAACAAAAAAATGACATAAAGCTACACAAAACAAAGATAAAACAACATAGAGTTAAAGACTTAAGTCCTAGCCAAATGAAGTGCAACCTAGTGCAACAGTTCGAGACAAGGACAGTGCAAACAGAATACAAAAAAAAAAAAAAACACTACAATACAAAAAAAATACACAAAATAGCACCGACCAGTGAGCATACTGTATTATAAAGTGCATTGTGCAACAATTGTAAACATATTCAAACTTATGTAGCAGCATCTAAATGAGGTAATTATACACTGTAGTGTGCAAAAACAGCAACTGAGATAGTGGTTGATTTGTACAGTCCAGTGTAGTTCTAGTAGTGTGTGTGTGTGTGTGTGTGTGTGTGTGTGTGTGTGTGTGTGTGTGTGTGTGTGTGTGTGTGTTTGGTAACAGTTTAGTTCTGTTTGTTAAGAAGCCTGACGGCTTGAGAGAAGAAACTATTACACAGTCTGGTCGTGAGGCCTGAATGCTACAATACCTTTTTACAGATGGCAGGAGAGTGAAGAGTGTGTGTGAGGGGTGTGTGGGGTCATCCACAATGCTGTTGGCTTTGTGGATGCAGCAGGTGGTTTAAATGTTTGTGATAGAGGGAAGAGAGATTTCGTTTATCTTCTCAGCTGTCCTCACTATCCATTGCACAGGTCTTGTGGTCCGAGATGGTGCAGTTCCCAAACCGGACAGTGATGCAGCTACTCAGGATGATCTCAGTGGTCCCTCTGTCGAACATGGTCAGGATGGGGGGAGGGAGATGTGGCTTTCCATAACACTAAACACTAAAACAGATATTAAGGAGTGAAATGTTATATACAATAGATATTAAGTGATAAAAAAAAAATTGGATTAAAGTGCACTGTACATTTGCGCTATTTAAAATACTTCATGGGATATGTACTGTCATAAAATACAAGAATTAAAGTGCACTGAAAAGTCTCTGTGTCTATCAATCGATCCAGTCAATTATGAAAGTATTAGCACACTCTCTCCAATAATTTCAAAAATGGACATGTGACATATCAAAACACTCAGCCAAATGAGGGGAACTTCCTCAAGAGTATTTGGATGATGTCACATGCTTTTCTCCACATGCTTGCCTCAAAAAAGTCACACATACTGTACCCTTAAGTTCACTCGCTTCCAAAAAGCACCGGCCTTTACGAATACTCGCTTCGTCAAAGCCAACATCAAAGTTTGTCGCGACGAACTTTACAAATCTAGTTCTGTTTTGGTGTTTTTTTCTGGACCATCTGTATAAATTTATCATAATAATAAACAACACCAGACCTATCACACTACCTTGTGGTGTTCTGTTCAAAATTGTATTATACATATTGTATTATACATTATAATTGCTGAAGTGACCTGCTTATTTACATATATATTCATTGTTTCTTCACTCAACTCGTTGAATTTATCCCAGTCAGCTTTTTCAAAAATTTACTTTACGATTCTTTCTTCTACCTTTATTCTACCTATCTTCTTGCCTCCCACCAACTCTGCATAAGACTAGGTAGTAATCACTAGCCAGTGGATTTGCTATCCATTAGATACTAAGGTTAAATCTAATGCAGATTCCATCACTGATACTAAATTTATCCTAGTTTCACTTCCATCATTCAGACTGACCAATCCTCTTTCATCCATCAGTTCTTCTTGTCTTACCATTTGCATCTGTTTGAACAGCCCCATATAGAGCTATGAGCATTGAAATCAGCACACCAGATTACCTTTTGCCTATCCTGACCTACATGGGTTATAATAATTGATAAAACTTATCCCCTCCCCTCTTTTCCACACCTCCACTATGTATTCCTGAGCTGCTCCCATTTACAATAACAATCAAAGCGTAATAAATGTTGCACACCCTCCTCCTTCATCAATCCTATCTCTCCTTAATACTGTGTATCCACGAATTACAAAATCAACCATGTTTCCTGAATACATAGAACATCTGCTTTATCTCTTAATTAATTTCTGAAATACATAAATTCTCGACCATTGGCCAATAAGCTTCTAGCATTCCATTGTAAAAGAATGGTGTTTTGTGGCTCTACTGAATAGTGAGGTGAATGTGTCCAAACCTCTGGCAGTTAAAACATCTTATTGGCTTTGGTACAAACATCCTTGCTGTGTAACAATTCCAGTAAACTGTTCCCTGTGTTCCATACTTTGTGTTAGTTGTAATTTTACTCCCTGCTATTAGAGGGCAATAGGGGGTCATTATCAAGGAGTTTTCTCTAGGAAGGAGGAAATGTGAGTGAAGATACCTGTTAGCTGGGTGTGTTTGCTCTCTCCATGCTTTGATCTTGTAAGTCCTGGTTGAGGAACATTTATGTTCTACATCTCAATAGGGTTTTTGTAGGTGAAGATCGAGCTAGCTAGCTGTAATGTGGCTAGTTCTTCAACGTCATTGTAACTGTAGTTAGTTCGACTGGACCGCTGAGCGGGGCGGTTTGGCGGCAGCTGATCTGTGACTGGAGAGTGCATGGTAGGAGGTGGGGTAGACTCCGGAAGTGAACCGGAAATGGAGGGTGGAATGTTTGAAACGGATGAAGGCGGGAATGGAGAAAATGAATGGAGTGTAGTAGAAAACCGAAAAAGGAAGAAAAGTAGCGCATCTGAATCTGATAGTGAAAATGGAGCTTATCTGACAAGAAGAAGGAAAGAAGAGTATAAGGTAGTAATGAAACTTGTAAACGGATCTTTCGAAGTTATAAACCCGCTAAAGCTGTCCAAAGCAATAAAGGAAGTGATAGGACTGGTTGAAAGTGTGAAGAAGTTGAGAAATGGTAGATTGATAATATATTGTAAGGACAGTATGCAACAAAAAAGGGCTGTAGGAGTTAAGTCGATCATGGAGCAAAGAGTGATTTGTTCAATTCAAGAAGAAAGGAAATGGGTTAGAGGGGTAATAACAGGGATTCCCACAGAGGTTACAGTTGAAAAGATTAAGAAAGGTCTTACAGGAGCAGCAGTGATTGATGTACAAAGGCTAAAATGCAATAGGAACAATGAAAGGGGGGACCGTCTCTCAGTAATGATTCATTTTGATGAGGAAAAACTGCCAAGTAAAGTCATGTTGGGGTATATGAGTTTTTCAGTTAGACTCTATATACCCCCACCTCTATGATGTTTTAAATGCCAAAAGCTCGGTCATGTAGCAGCGGTGTGTAGAGGCAAACAGAGGTGCGCGAGATGTGGTGGAGAACATGAATATGGAAAATGTGTGCAAGAAGTTAAACCCAAGTGTTGTAATTGTGGTGGGGATCACAGTGCGGGATATGGAGGATGCAGTGTGAGGAAACATGCGGCTCAAGTACAAAGTAAAGAGATCATTCAATGAAAGACAGTAATGGCAAAGGAAAGGACAAAAGAGAAAGTTGGGATTAAGGATAACATTGCATTTGTTACTTTTATGGCTGAAGTAGTGAACTGTTCAGCACAAACTGAAAGCCGGACAGAAAGAATCAAAATTCTAATCAAAGCAGCAGAAAAGTATCTAGAGATCGAAGGTATTTCAGTGGAGATGATTAATGAGAAATTAAAAATGCAAACAACATACACTTAGCCGGAGTGTGGTGGTACATAATGGTGTTGTTAATACTCAGTGTTGTATAAAGTACTAGAAAGCAATACTTGAGTAAAAGTACAAGTATCGTACTAGAAAAAGACTTTGGTAGAAGTGAAAGTTACCTTTTAGAATATTACTCAATTAAAAGTCTTAAAGTATCTGATATTTACTGTACTTAAGTATCAAAAGTCATTTTCTGATATATAATGTACTTAAGTATTTGAAGTAAAAGTAAAAAGTAAAATTTCAGTGATTTTCGGTAGACATAAGGGGCACTTCAACCCGTAGGAAGAATCTTTCATTCCAATGTACAGAAACATTTCTTGCAAATGGGGTGGCCAAGGCAACGTTAGGGGGTCCACAGACTATGACACAAATTACCCTAACAAGGAGCATGGATGAATTATAATTGCCATAATTGCTCATTAGAGGTAGAATATGTTTCATAATCTATTTTATAATTTATAATCTGTTATAATTTTATCTTGTGTATGTCACACACATTTGCATAAATAGCATATCTCTTGCTTGATGTGTATGGTTGGGGCTCTATTACATCTCCTAGCAGCTCTGGCTCACTGTCCTGCTAACATCAGGCAGGAAGCTGCTCTGGGGTACTGTGGTGATGCAGGGGCTGGGGGCTGGGCTGGGGTCTGTTTGCACCTGATCTTTATGTGTTTGCTTCTTTAAAAATAAGTCTGATATCTCTGCCTTTCTTTTCATTTTTTATTGACCCTATGTAAAAATATGACACATGGCACATATGACACACATATAATACATTTAAGCATCAAATACAGATTTTTTTTTTTATTCAAACTCAACTTTAACTACAAATCCCACTATAATAATTGCACTTTAAAATCAACTGTCAGCATAAATGACTACTTTAATCGTGGGTAGCCGTACTGTGCAGTAAGTAACTTAGCTACCTGTATTTCTTTTACACCTTTATGATAGCTAACAGGCTGTCTGCAATTGCAGTAACCTTTTGAGTAACATTACCAGATACATAGTTTAATAACAACATTAAACACTGACAGCTGTAAAACTAGTTACCTCATATTAGCTAAACAGTTAAAGACTTACACACAGACACTGCACTGTATATGTGTATAACTAGCACAAATGTCAACCTAATGTATATTATGGCTAAACTGGGGAACGAACCATCTCTGAAAAATTGTCCCTAGTGTGTGATTGCGTGAGTGAATGTGTGTGTGTGCCCTGCGATGGGTTGGCACTCCGTCCACGGTGTATCCTGCCTTGATGCCCAATGACGCCTGAGATAGGCACAGGCTCCCCGTGACCCGAGGTAGTTCGGATTAGCGGTAGAAGATGAATGAATGAATGAATGGGGAACGAACCGATCTCTCGTTGTCTAATTAATCTGTTAATAGCGTCTAACGTCAATTTATATAGCGACTTAACTTTCGAAATATTTTTCTGGAAAATTAAATCCTGATGTTTAATCTCAAAACTTAGGGAAATTTGATGTTTTAGTATTAGACTGTTACAATATTCTTCTCTACCTCTCAACTCTTTCTTGTCATTGAATGATGGATTTGAAATGTTGAGCGGCGCCGCGACCAAACGTCAAACGAGGACTTATTTTGATAGGTGAAATGAGATGTCAATCAGCACCAAACTTCCAATGCTATCAAATAAAAAATCGGGGTCGCACCTGGGGTGGCCAATCAGATGTCAGGGGTGTTAGAGTGCCACCCCGGACACCCCTCTGGCTCCACCACTGCTCCTTTGACAACATTACACTGAAATAGAGCATGCGGAGCGTAATCTAGGAGCAGTGATTCGCCAAACCTCCCTTATTGCAGTCGCACACATTTCTTCTGATTTTATTTTGTAGTAACAAGTAACGAAGATGCTTAGTGGAAATATAGCGGAGTAAAAGTCTACATTTTATCTAGGAAATGTAGTGGAGTAAAAGTGAAAGTTGACATAAATTTATATAGCAAAGTAAAGTACAGATACGTGAAATTTCTACTTAGTAACGAAGTATTTGTACTCCGTTACATTACAACACTGTTAATACTCCAGTGGAATGCTAGAAGCTTAATAGCTAATGGGCTGGAGTTTAAAAAGTTCTTTTCTGATTTAGAGAATAAATCTGACATAATATGTGTTCAGGAAACCTGGCTCAAACCCCTATTTAATTTTGTATTACAAGGATATGTTGTAGTCCGGAAAGATAGGAAACAAGGTATTGGAGGTGGGATAGGTACATTTGTAAAACATGGTGTGGGATATAATAAAGTTGGAGAGAGTGTAGACAAAGAGGTTGTGACAGAAGTTTGGGAAGGGAATCAAAGTATTAGAGTAATACATTTTTATAATCCATGTGAAAAGTTAAGTAAGGGAGTACTGGAAAATATAAGAGGTAACACAAATCAGAAAGTAATATGGTGTGGTGATTTCAATGCACATAATACCCTATGGGGGAGTGTTAAAACAGATTATAATGGGCAGATTGTTGAGGACATGTTAGATTGGTCACGGTTAGTGTGTGTTAATAATGGAAGTTGTATGAGAATTGACATAATACAAGGACGTAAGTCAGTTTTAGATATTACCCTGGTGTCAGAAACCTAGCAAGGAAATGTGAATGGAACATTAATAAACAGAGTACAATGGGTAGTGATCACTATGCCATATGGTGCAAATTTGGTATGGATATTACCCAAACTTTAGAGGAAGAAATCCCGAGATGGAAATTTAATGAAGCCAACTGGGAACGTTATACAGAATTGTGTCATAACAAGCTGTGTGAAATGATACTAGATGTGAAGTGAAGTGTTAAGAAATATGGCAGAGGAAGTAATAGGAAAAAAGAAAACTATAAATAGTAAGAAAGCTGTACCATGGTGGAATGAAGAATGTAGTAAAGCAGTAAGGGAAAGGAATAAAGTGATGAAGAAAGCCAGAAAATCTGTATTGTTCTGTGAATATATTAATTATAAGAGAGCACAGGCAGTAGTGAGGAGAGAGGTAAGAAAGCAAAAAGAAATTACTGGAGAGGTTTTTGTAATAGAATAGGAGAAGATGTTGAAATTGGTGAAATTTGGAATATGATTAGGAAGATGGGAGGGATTCAGAGAAGTAGCACTTTACCAGTATTATTGAGTAATGGGAAAATAGCAATAAATGAAAGCGATAAAGCAGAGATGTTAGTAGAAACTTTCACAAAGGTGCACAGTAGTGATAATTTGTCAGAGAGTATGAGGAGGTATAGGGAACAGAAAGTTAGGGAGAAGTCTCATATATATGAAAAGAAGAATTTATCTGGAAGTATTCTAGACACAGAGTTTAATTTATTCGTGTTAAAGAGAGCACTGGTGGGGGTTAAGCGTACGTCTCCAGGCAAGTACGACATATGCTATGAGATGATTTCGCATTTATCGGATTTATCTTTGAGTATGATTCTTAGACTTTTTAACAAAATATGGGAATCAGGGAATCTGCCTGCAGATTGGAAGCATGGGGTAATAGTGCCAATAGCCAAGCCAGGGAACGACCGCTCCCAGCCAATTAACTATAGTGAAAGTGAAAGTGACGTGACATACGGCTAAGTATGGTGACCCATACTCAGAATTCGTTCTCTGTATTTAACCCATCCAAAGTGCACACACACAGCAGTGAACACACACACCGTGAACACACACCCGGAGCAGTGGGCAGCCATTTATGCTGCGGCGCCCGGGGAGCAGTTGGGGGAGATTTGGTGTAAGGGCACCTCAGTCGTGGCCCAAGACTCGAACCCACAACCTTCGGGTTACAAGTCAGACTCTCTAACCATTAGGCCGCTACTGCCCACAATAGACCTATTGCGCTGACATCAAATTTATGTAAAGTTATGGAACGGATGGTAATGAATAGATTGACGTATGTAATTAAAAGTAGAAACATTATTTCAGCATGTCAGAGTGGATTTAGAAAAGGGAGAAATACGATGGATGGAATATTGTGTTTGGAATCAGAAATTCGAAAAGCTCAAATTAATAAAGAAGTATTAGTGTTAGTGTTTTTTGATGTAGAAAAAGCCTATGATATGCTGTGGAAAGAGGGGTTCCTGATGAAACTGGAAAGCTTGGAAATCAGTGGAAGGATGTATAACTGGATTATGAGTTTCTTATTTGGAAGAACAATTCAAGTACTGTAAGAGTCCGCGTTATCTAAAATCCTTCTGATAGAAAATGGAACTCCCCAGGGAAGTGTGAGCAGCCCTATTCTTTTTAATTTAATGATTAATGACATCTATCACACTGTAGATTATGGAATAGGAAGGTCACTATATGCTGATGACGGAGCACTATTGAAAAAGGGGGGAAATTTTCTATTTGTAGAAAATAAGATTCAAAAAGAATAATTTTTTTTTTGTCCTCCCCTCTTCTTTCCTCTCTGTGTTCGCACCACACTCAAGATCAGTAGGTGGCGGTAATGCACCTTTTCGTTGGTCTGCCAAACCGCCATAAAACACCACAAGAAGAAGAAGGGTTTTTGTATCTACTTGATACTTTTGTATCTCACCTGGCTCAAGGTTTTGGTTTGTGTTTTTCCTCAATTTGGGAATATATCTGAGCTCCTTTACAAACTTTGGATAAACTTGTTATGGGTGAACTACAATATCATGCTCTTAACATCTATAATGGAGTGAAGAACCAAGGACATTTATGGTAGCTCAGGACCAGGATTGTGGGTGGACATTTATGAGTACTTGCTTTCAATGGTGAAAAGATTGATAATTCTGCTTTGTGTACTAATGTCAAAACATTTGTGGTGTTCAAAATTGTATATTTTGATAACAAGGGAAATACAATGTTGAAATAAGTGGTGATTGATCTCTCCTCATTAATTTATGTGACTTCTGACTTAATTGTTACAATTGGATAACTCATAAATTCCAAGAATATCCTCTTTGGAACATTTTCTTCCTCAAGCTCAACTGCCACTGTTTCACTGTCCCTTGTCTCTCCTTCCTTGGTTGTTTTCAATCTTTGTACCTTAAGCACTTTCCCTCCTTTTATATTCATTTTTAAATTCTTTCATATTAACATTTATTGCCACTCCTGTTATCACTCTAGTGCATCCATCCGACTTTTATTCCCCTTGGCTTTTGTCAGTTAGCCATCTCCTACTTTCTTGTCTTCATCTCCTCTTCATATACAGTTTTAAAACTCACGTTTTGAGCTGTTAAACAGAACAGTACCTATTCTAGTCAGTAGGTGGCACTGTTGTTGGTATATGGCCATTGGGCAGCTCATTCATTCATTCATTCATTCATTGGAAGGGTTGGTGAGCCTTAGGGATCAAAACCCTTTAACCCTTCAAACCCTAGCAATTCCCATGCTACACACTATATAATATATAGCTATATTATAATATTTAAGACTATATTTATAACAAATAAACAATTTGTTCATTGACAGGGATTCTACACAAGGGTTCTATCCTTGGATCACCGTAAGTAATAAGAACTGATGCTTTTTCAATTCTTAAGTTTATAAAATGAAACCCCACACACTATGGCTATGTTTACTCAGTTTTACAGTAAATTATGCTGGGAAGTACACCAGATATCAAAGAGTCCAGATCAGTTTCAGTTAATTAATTGGGCCTCATAAAACTATTAGGCTGTTTGTATGATTCTTTGTTATGACAACAGATTTGAAATCAACATTATGTCATTAAATTTGATACAGATTATCTTATGTGATGCATCATAGGAACACAATGACATAAAGGAGCCTTTGTTTGCTGGACTCATATGGCTGGTACATGCCACGAAACACTGTTTTTAGTCATCAGTCTCATACATGTCTTGAAATGTATAAGCTTTTTGGACTGGACTGGACAGTGAGTTTCACATTACTCTAAATTCATCAACTCTCCATTATATTCTGTGCACACAATCACTTTATAGTATAATATAGTATAGTATAGTATTGCACTGTATGATAGTGCTACTACAAACTTTAAAATATAATTATCCCATTGTCTTTGTTTGTTTGTAGATTACACTAAGGTGAACGTGAATAGTGGTAAAGAGTGAAGCTCTAGAAAAGTTCAAGAATGCAGGTAATTTGAAGACTTTGACAGGAAGGAACTAATGGGTCAGTGTGAACTCTGAGTTCACCACAGACCCAACACTAATTCCTTCCTTGATTCAAAGAAGGCATGACAGTCTCCAGGCGGCTCCATCCACAACAAACCCATGAGTCACTGGCTGACCATGCAGATCAATCCCTGGCAGGGTGACCACCGGGCGACGAGAGTCCAACCAGGGGTAGAACATCAGGATTGACAACGTAGCTCCGAAAGAAGAGACGATCAGACTAGGAACTCAGAACACCGGGAGTACGGGAGTGGCATATATATTTCGTCATATCATATCATAATGACATCATGTCATATCATAATGACATCATATTTCTTATCTTAGCAAAGTTTCTGAGATGAAAGAAGGCTTCCCTTGTGATATTAATTATGTGAGGTTTTACTGCTGAGGTTCTTACTGCTGAACATGATGTAATAGAAAGACCATCCAGAGTTACTCTGTAATCAGAAAGCTTACTTCTGACTGTCTATGGTCCTGGTACAAGAACCTCTGTCTTGTCAGAGTTAAGCAGGAGGAAGTTAGTTGGACAGCTTGGGTTGAGGTCATGTTTTTTAATTGAAGGTTTGACAACTGCTAGCTTAAAAGATTTTGACACATAGATAGTGCTAAGGGAAGAATTTATTATTATAAGGGTTAAGGGCCTTGTTTAGGGGTCCAATAGGATGGGCCTATTGCATGTGAACATTAAGCACAATATTAAATAAAGTTCTGTGTTAAAACTCAGGTGAGGACATTATGACTTGTTCATGAAAATATGCTAATAATTAAACAATGGGAGTGTTGTCTAACCAGGTGGCATTTGTTTGTGCATGTATATGTGTGTGTACATGCACATGGTTTTGCATATTGGTTAGGGCAAATCCTAATAAGATCAAAACCATCAAAACACGACCTATTCTAGTGTAATATATGAGAAGAAAACTGGAGTTTTTATTTTAAATCAAATGCTGTTATGTTGTGGGTAGATATAGGTGTACCACTAATTAGCTGCAGCAATAATTATAAACTGAAGGTAAGTCAAGTGTGTGTGTGTGTGTGTGTGTGTGTGTGTGTGTGAAATATTTCCTATTGGTCCAGTTTAACCTGTCTGGTGACTTGAGGTTTTCTCTCTTTTCTCTCTTTCTTCTTTCCATTCTTGCTTGTTCTTAAGGAGTTGTTTTAATTTGGCCACACCACACACACACACACACACACACACACACGCAGTAGCCAGTTTCAGTCATTTAATTGATAATACTGTAGCTGACACACACACACTGTTATAGGGATTAGTGATTGAGCAATATTCCACCTAGCCAATCATACTAGATTAGATTTAAAAGTGAACCCTTTAGCAGATGATATTATTGTACTGCACATATGATTCTGAAACATCTAGAAGCACATCTGCTAGTTGAAGTGTTTCATGAGTATTGTTCATGAGTGTTTCAACCGTCATTTGAAAATATCCAGTGACTCAGCTGTCCGGACCTCAAGGGGAAGTTCTTTCCACCACCTTGGTGCTAGAACAGAAAAAAAAATCTTGTAGTATGCTTGCCTCTTACCCTGAGAGATGGTGGGACCAGTCGAGCAGTGCTGGTAGATCGGAGGGTGTGGGGTGCGGGGTGCAGTGCGAGGAGTGATGAGGGCTTTGAGGTAAGAGGGAGCTGCTCCATTTTTGGCTTTGTAGGCCAGCATCAGTGTTTTGAATCTGATGCGTGCAGCTACAGGAGCCAGTGGACGGATCGCAGCAGCGGGGTGGTATGCGAGAACTTTGGCAGGTTGAAAACAAGCCGTGCAGCTGCATTTTGGATCATTTGCAGAGGACAAATTGCATTCATAGGTAGACCTGCCAGCAGTGTATTGCAGTAATCCAGTCTTGAATTGACAAGAGATTGAACAAGTACCTGAGCACTTGGCAGAATCCTTCTAATGTTGTAGAGAAGAAACCGACATGAGCGAGTCACATTAGCAACATGAGAGGAAAAGGACAGTTGAGTGTCCATGGTTACCCCAAGGTTGTGAGCTGTGACTGAAGGGGAGATCAGATCGTTATGCAGGGATATTGCAAGGTCATGACCTGGGGATGAATCAGCTGGAATGATCAGAAGTTCAGTTTTGCTAGGATTGAGCTTTAACTGATGAGCAGTCATCCATGATGATATTTCTGCCAGACATGCTGAGATCCGATCAGAAGCTGTGGCATCTGAGGGTGGGAAAGAGAAAATAAGTTGTGTATCATCAGCATAGCAGTGGTAAGAGAACCCATGTGAGGAAATAACTTCACCAAGCGAGTGAGTATACAGGGAGAAAAGAAGAGAACCAAGTACTGAGCCCTGTGGGACACCAGTGGAGAGCCTGCATGGAGCAGATTCAATTCAATTCAATTCATTTGTATAGCGCTTTTAACAATTTCCCATTGTCTCAAAGCAGCTTTATAGAAGTATGGAAACAGAAGAGAGAGAAAAAGAAATAAATATATACTAATAATAATAATAATAATAATAAGAAGAAGAAGAAGAAGAAGAAGAAGAAAATAAATTGAATATATACAATTAAAGTTTACAATTAATTAAAAAATTTTTAAATACTATATATTTATCCCTATCCCTAATGAGCAAACTGGAGGTAACGGCAGCAAAGAAAAACTCCTTGAGATGATAAGAGGAAGAAACCTTGAGAGGAACCAGGATCAGAAGGGAACCTCATCCTCATTTGGGTGACACTCTACAGTAAATAGTGTAAATGTAAATAATGTCCTTTCTACAAAAGTTTATAATAGTGCAGCCATGGCAATGTGACAACTGGGCAACGAGACTCTAGCCAGCAGTAGAACATCAGGATTGATGAAATCACTCCGC
The DNA here is from genome assembly GCF_030014155.1 of Tachysurus vachellii. Taxonomy (NCBI): domain Eukaryota; kingdom Metazoa; phylum Chordata; class Actinopteri; order Siluriformes; family Bagridae; genus Tachysurus; species Tachysurus vachellii. The sequence goes on along the minus strand of NC_083464.1, from coordinate 153,335 downwards.
AAGAAGAGACGATCAGGCTAGGAACTCAGAACACTGGGAGCTCCGGAGTGACATACTGTATATAGCTTGACAGAAAGAGAGAAAAATTGTTAGGTATGGCTGTGTTCAGGTTATGGACAATATAAATTATGTGCAGACAGGGACACCATCAAGACTAGCTATGACACCATAACTAAAAGGCTAGAACCAGAACGTGTGACAGACATGAGGGGTTCCTGGGATTTAAAGCGTCCCACCACTCCACAGTGTGCAAACCTGAGTGACTTGTGAGGGTGATAAGGAGACAACATCCAGACATCCCAGTTCACCAAACACTCATGAACCCTCCAGATCTACTCCTTTACATAAGGAAAAGCTATTTATAAAACGCCAGACTAAACAAATGTGTTTTGAGCCTGGACTTAAACACTGAGACTGTGTCTGAGTCCCGAACACTAATCGTAAGTCTGTTCCATAACTGTGAAGCTCTGTGAGAAAAAGCTCTGTCCCCTGCTGTGGCCTTTTGTACTTTGTACCAAATAACCTACAGTACACCTTTTGATCAGAGTACGGATCATAAAAATCAAAAGATCACTCAGGTACTGTGGCACAAGACCATTAAGTGCTTTATAGGTTAATAGTAGTATTTTATAATCAATGTTTACTGGTAAATTTTAATGAGGATAAGATCGGGGTGATATGTTCGTATCTTCTGGTTCTAATTAGGACTCTATCTGCTGTGTTCTGGACTAACTGGAGCTTGTTTATGCTCCTACTGGAACATCCAGACAGTAAAGCATTACAATAATCCAACCTAGAGGTTACAAATGCATGAACAGAGAGGCGGGTTACATGTCAGGCTGAGGACTCACCTGGATTCTTCGTCTCCGAGGGGTCAAGATCAACCAGGATTTGGCAATGCTAGAAGATTGCGGGAATGCTACCGGTGCTTCGGCTGGTTGGCTCCAACACTGGCATTCCATTTCTGTGTCCCCGCTGGGTTGAAACATCCACCCGGGGTTGTGTCCAATGAAACCTCCGTCCAATTCCTCGTCCAATTCCTCGATTGTGATGCCATATCCTCTCACAATCTGGATCTGTTTATCCTCACCGAAACTTGGCTTCCCCCAGGTGACGCCAGCGCCTTTTCGGAAATCCTCCCCTCTGGTTACCTTTACCTAAACACGCCGCGGCAAACGGGTAGGCGCGGGGGGATAGCCACCATACATAGACAGTCCATGAAGTGCCGCCAGTTGTCCACTAGAGGGTATTCCAGCTTCGAGTTACAAGTATTTGTGCATACACTACCCTTCTCCGATTTTATGTGCAGTAATCTACCGGCCGCTCAGATTAAATAAGGATCATTTAATTGAGTTCTCAGAGTTTTTGACAGAGTTTCTAGCAAAGTTTGACAATATTCTAATCTGTGGTGACTTTAACATTCATGTTTGCTGCCCTTTTGATAAACCTGCTAATGAATTTAAGGCACTTTTAGACTCATTAGATCTGGCTCAATCCATTTCCTGTCCCACCCATAGGTTAGGTCACACTTGACCTTATTATTTCTCGTGGGGTGATTGTGTCAACTTGTGAAGTCATGGATTTTCCCATCTCTGACCATTCTCTCATACGGTTTGACATTTGTGCTGTTCCACCTGCACCAATGTCTACTGCACCCCATTGTCATTGCATTATTACCTCATCTACAGTCGATGATTTTGTTGCTGCCTTCTCTGTTTCTGATCTCGCCTCTACTGCTGAATTGGCATCGCCTCTTTGCCCGGACCATTTCCTCGCCTCCTTCCATACCACCTGCTCCCAGATTATGGACTCTGTTGTGCCCTATAAGGTAAAGTCGACCAATGGTCCATTGGACCCCTGGCTCAATGATACAACTCAGGCCCTCAAGCGCCGGTGTAGACAGGCTGAGCGAAATTTCTGCTCTCATCAATAGCAATAGCCACCGCCCTGGAATTTTATTCAGCACTATCAATTCTGTTATAAATATGGTGTCTATCACCTTGAATGATGTTTCTGTAAACACATGCAATGCATTCAAGCAACATTTTTTGGACAAGGTTTTGTCTGTTAGGCAAACCATTACACAGGTCCCCATTGTTGCCATGTCTACTCGTGCGGTGCAATGCGTGCTAGAGAACTTTGATGCAGTTACTCTGGTGGACCTCAAAAAAGCTGTCCACGAGTTGAAGCCCACCACCTGCCCTCTAGACGCTGTTCCTTCCAGTATTTTGAAGGAGGCTGTTGACATCATAGGTCCCATCCTTGTCCCCTTTATAAACAGCTGTTTTAGGGTGGGTACTGTTCCCACTGCTCTCAAACACGTTATTGTTAGACCGCTGCTCAAGAAACCCAACCTTGATCCCTCCATACTCTCCAATTTCCATCCTATATCTAACCTGTCATTTCTGTCTAAGTTGATGGAGAAGCTTGTTTTCACGCAGCTTCAATCTCACCTTCAACTGCACGGCATTGGTGATGACTGAATCAGCGTTATTGAGGGTCCATAATGACATTCTTGGAGCCCTGGATGGTAAAAGCTCTGTGGTTTTGGTGTTATTGGACCTAACCGCTGCATTTGACACCGTGGATCATGCCATCCTCATCTCTCGTCTTCAACATGTTGTCGGTCTGCAGGGTGTGGTGCTAAATTGGTTCTCATCATACCTGTCTAACAGAACTTTTTCAGTAATGCTTAATGATTATTCTTCCTCGGTTGCTCCTCTGTCAACTGGTGTGCCTCAAGGATCTATTCTTGGTCCTACTCTGTTCTCACTCTATATGCTGCCACTTGGTCAACTCATCCCCAATCACAACATTCAATTTCATTTCTATACTGACGACCTCCAGATCTATCTTCCTGTGATTCTGAGTAATCGTTCTGCATTGTACCTGCTCCATAATTGCCTTCAGGATATCAAACAGTGGCTTTCCCAGAACTTCCTTCATCTGAATGAAGAAAAGACTGAGTAAATCCTGTTTAGCCCAGATTCACCTAGCAGTTCTCTTAGTTTTGGTCCTCTAACTCCTCAGTTTGCACCTACCGTGCGTAACCTGGGTGTTATCTTTGACAAAAGTATGCACTTCATTAAGGAGATCAGTGCTTTTTACCAGCTTTTACCAGCTAAGACTACTCAGCAAGGTCAAATCATTCTTGTCCCAAGCTGACCTTGAAAAAGCTATACATGCCTTCATCAGCTCGAGGATTGACTACTGTAATGCTCTCTACACTGGACTTAATCAATCACTTCTCAATCAGCTCCAAATGGTACAAAACGTGGCAGCACGTCTTCTCACACATCCCCGTGGGGACCCGGGGTAGAATAGGTCCTCAGCACCCCCTTGCTGATCATAAGAGGCGACAAATGGGGTGACTCGTTGGCCGTGAGTTGCGACTCGTGTCGTTGGAGGAAGAGGTCCTGGTGCTTGAGGATTGTGGTTAGTTGCGACTTCCACTTAACCAACACATCACTTTGGCTCCTACTTCAACCAGACGAGAGGTTGGGAAGGCCCGTCCCAATCAATCGGCTTGTCAGGACTTGCCCTGGAAATAGGTTGGGTTGCAAACTTCTGTATAACTCGCTTCTTCCAGAAGACGCTGGCGAAGGGTCAATTGAGTATTGTGGACCTTGTGTCTATATGTATACCATTTCTGTATCCTTGATGTACCTCTGGTGGATGTCCGTGGCTCTGTACATCCCCTTGTAGGGCTCCGAGGTGGGTGAGGAGCAGGGATGATGAACAAATATTCTTCTAACATGGCGAACAAACAAAACACCAAAAAACGATTACTGGACCAATATTTGGAGGTTGAACTAAAGACTGATCTTATTTTCTCCTCTGGCAATGAAAACTGGCAAAGATTTATTTTACTGGAGTCACTGACTAAAGACTAATGACTTGCAATCCAAAAAGGAATAACTGGAATTGCAGGAGCAGTCAGAGATATCAAGAAGCTGCGGTCTGGACAGATCTTGGTGGATTATGCTAGGAAAGCAAACTCAGACAATTTACTGCGAGCAACGACCTTGGCTGGTATAGATAAGAAAGCCTTCTGTCATCCTTCTTTGAACAATAGCAAAGGCATGATCCGCACCAGAGAGCTGCAGGATATGGATGAGGCTGATATAACCTCGGAACTGAAACAACTGGGTGTGATTGATACCAAAAGAATTATTATCAAAAAGGATGGACAAATGATCAAAACAGGAACATACATCCTGACTTTTAACAAACCTCAACCACCCGAAAGAATCAAACTTGGATATCTAAGTGTCATTGCGGATATATTTATACCAAATCCACTGAGATGCTTTAAATGTCAGAAGTTTGGTCATGGTTCTGCAGGATGTAGGAATAAGCCGGTTTGCCGGAATTGTGGTGAAGAGCATCAAGAAGTGGACTGTACAAAACCCTCTAAATGCAAAAACTGCCTTGGAGATCATGCAGCTTCTTCAAAGAATTGTCCCATGTGGATTAAAGAGAAGGAAATGCAAAGAATGAAACTCACAAGGAAGGTGAGCTATATTGAAGCTCGCAAATTGGTTGAAGGACTCCCTGCTTTTACTCTGAAGAAGTCTTATTCTGCTGCTGTTATACCAAAGACACATACCAGTGGTTGTCAGACGGATCTAACTTGGATATCCACAGATAAGCCCAAAGACGTAAGCAGCACAAAGAATTTGAATTTTCAAAAAACAAGGAACATTTACACTCAAACCAAGCAAGCTCAAGATGTACAACTGGAACAAAGCGGTTCAAAAGTGAAGAAAAAATCCCAAAGCACAGTAGCTCCACAATCAAGTTAAGACGTACGTCGATCTCAGGAGAATGATAATCCGAAAGACATTGAAATAACTGAGACTGTGCTTAGTCGCAGCCGCAGTCTCTCCCCTAAGTGTAAAAACAAAGGACCTGCTCCCATCTTCCCCACTTGAGGATAAGTAACCTTATAATCCAGTGGAATTGTCGAGGGATAAAAGCTAACTCTGCGGAATTACAACAATTAACTGTGGATTTGAATCCACTAGTCTTTTGTATTCAGGAGACCCACTTATCTCCAGAAGATGCCTGGAGGTTTAAAAATTTCAAAATGTACAGTGCGTATGGTCCGAATCTCCACCGGCCTTCTGGAGGAGCAGCGGTCTTGGTGAAAAACAATTTAATTCACAGTCATATAGCGTTGGATACCCAATTTCAAGCAGTAGCGGTTCAAATTACTCTTCACAGAGTTGTAACAGTATGCTCTATTTACATTCCCCCGTGTGAAAGTATTTTACCTCAGGAAATGGATAAGCTTGTTTCACAACTGCCAATGCCATATATACTCATGGGTGACTTTAACAGTCATAATACTTTATGGGGAGAAGACCGATCGGATGTTAAAGGGAAAAGAATGGAAACTTTTATAGAGAATAATGATTTGTGTTTGCTAAACACTAACAAAAACACATCTTCACCCAGGTCATGGTACCTATTCAGCGATTGATTTGACAATATGCAGTGCCGATATCTACCTTGACTGCTCATGGAGGGTCTGGGATGACCTCTGTGGAAATGATCACTTTCCAGTTATTATCACATTTCCACAAGTAAATATCCAAATTAGGCCTTCAAGGTGGCAACTTAAGAAAGCAGACTGGCCTTCGTTTCAGACTATGTGCTGGGAAAAATTGGCTCTTACAAACCGGGACAATCAATGCTCCATAGAATCCTTCTCCCAACAGTTAATTGATATTGCAAATGAGACAGTTCCGAAAACATCAGCAAAGTCTCACAATAAAGCTAATCCATGGTTCAATGAGCAATGTAAGAAGGCTATTAAAACACGGAAAAAGGCAGAACGGTCTTTTAATAAACACCCATCAGAAACTAATTTGTTACGTTTCAAGATTTGCAGAGCTCAAGCTCGTAGAGTCATAAATCAAGCAAAGAAACAAAGTTGGAGACAATTTGTGTCAAGTTTAACCTGTTACACTCCCGCAAAGAGGATTTGGAACATGATTCGTAGAATGAAGGGCATGGAGAGTGAATCTTATATACAACATATTAAAGAACAAGGGACATTTCAGACAAGGGAGATGGATATAGCAAATACATTAGCTGAATACTTTGAAAAGAACTCATCAATGAAGAATTGCCTCCCTGAATTTCAACTAAGACGAGCACGGCAAGAATGTAAAGAACTGAATTTTTATTCCGATAACATGGAAGTATATAATCAAGCCTTCAAGATGGAAGAATTAATAAACTCTTTAAAATGTACACATGATACTGCTGTTGGCCCAAATAAGATTCACTACCAGTTTTTGAAGCACTTACCTGACTGTGCTTTATCTCTTTTATTAGATAATTTCAACACTGTATGGATTTCTGGGAAACTACTGGATTCTTGGAAGGAAGCAACAGTGATTCCTATACCTAAACCAGGGAAAGATCACACTGATCCAAATAACTATAGACCCATTGCCATGACCAGTTGCTTATGTAAAACCATGGAGAGAATGATTAACAACCGCCTTGTTTGGATACTGGAATCAAAGAAACAATTAACTGACTACCAGTGTGGATTTAGGCATGGTAAGGGCACACTGGACCAACTAATTAGACTAGAGACGTACATCAGGGATGGTTTCATCAGGAAAGAACATGTTGTTGCTGTCTTTTTTGATCTAGAAAAAGCATATGATACAGCATGGAGGTATGGGATTTTGGGAGATCTTCATCGTATGGGCTTTAGAGGAAGACTACCTATCTTCATTTCAAACTTTTTAACCAGTAGATACTTCAAAGTCCAAGTAGGAAACTCTCTATCAAATATTCACAGACAAGAACTTGGAGTTCGTCAAGGAAGCATTCTCTCTGTCACTCTCTTCAGTATCAAAATGAATAGCATTGTGGAAGTTATTGGATCGGACATATTCTGCAGCCTTTATGTGCATGATTTGAGCATCTGTTATAGAGGGAGAAATATGAGAATGATCGAAAGACATTTGCAATTATGTATTAACAAACTTAGCCAGTGGACCATTGAAAATGGTTTTAAGTTTTCCAAAACCAAAACTGTTTGTATTCATTTCTGCCTTCAGCGAACTCTGCATCATGACCCAGAACTTTTTATCAAGGGAGATCAGATTGAAGTTGTTAAGGAAACTAAGTTTTTAGGTCTTCTTGATAACAAAATGACTTTTATCCCACATTTAAAATTGTTAAAAATCAAGTGCCTGAAAGCTATGAATATTATCAAAGTCTTGGCCAAAACAAAATGGGGTGCAGATTACATCGTTCTTCTGAGATTGTATAGAGTTCTCATTCGATCTCGTTTGGACTATGGCAGTATAATTTATGACTCTGCCAGGAAGTCATATAAACAAATAATTGATACAGTGCCTTCATCAAGGGTTACGACTAGCTTTAGGTGTGTTTAGAACCTCTCCAGTGCAGAGTTTATATATTGAAGCCAATGAACCTTCGCTCCAAAACAGACGGTTAAAACTGTCACTTCAATATGCTATTAAACTGAAAGCGAATGAAAATAACCCGGCATACTCTGCAGTTTTTAACCCAGTTTCATCAGTTGTATGAGAGCAAACCAAGATCCATCAAACCTTTCGGCGTTCGTATTAATCCGCACTTACGACGTTTGAACGTAAATTTGGACAACTTACAGTACGTCAAACACACTTCAGTTCCTTGCCTCCTTGGATATTAAAGAAGCCTGAACTCAACATGGTTTTAGGACATCAAAGAAAAGGTGTGACTCATCCAAATGTTTATAGACAGCAATATATGGACATAAGAAGTCAGTACCCCTTACACTTACCAATATTCACGGATGGATCAAAGGCGGAAAATGGCGTAGCTGCAGTGATGGTGACTGGACATCAACAGTATGGAACTAGAATTCCAATAGAATGCTCAATTTTCACAGCTGAAGCCTGTGCTTTGCTCTTAGATTTGGAACACATTGATAATTTCCAACTGAAGAACACTATAATTTTTACGGATTCTAAATCGTACCTTCAAGCAATGGAATCCTTGGAGCATAACCATCCGTTGATTGATACTATTTTAACCAAAGTTGATCATCTGCAGAATCAATCCTATAATGTAAATTTTTGTTGGATTCCAGGACATGTTGGACTTTCAGGAAATGAGCGAGCTGATACAGCTGCTAAGAAAGCTTTAAGGCAGACTGTGACTGGATGCCAAATTCCTCCCTTGGAATATAGACCTATTATCAATGGCTATGTACTAAATAAGTGGCAAGAGGAATGGAATACATGGTCGAATAACAAACTGTTTGAAATACACCCTGAAATTACTAACAGGTTTTGAATTCCTATGAAATCAAGACTCGATCAAGTGATCTTAATCAGATGTAGAATCGGGCATACAAGACTGATACATGAATACTTTCTGAAAGGAGAAGACTCCATTCAGTGCTTGTACTGCAGCATTCCCCTTACTGTCAAGCATATTTTGTTGGACTGTCCTGCGCATAATGACCATAGAAGGTTATTCATTTAAATGAGTTTAAAACATTTGTTCAAAGTTACAATGAAAGTGTCAAAGGTGTGTTTTTTTTTTTTTTTTTATTTTTTTTTTTTATTTAAATGCAAAAGATAATGAAAGAAGTGCTAGTTGAAGTGTTTCCTGAATAAGTAGGTCTTCAACCGCCGCTTGAAAATAGCCAGTGACTCAGCTGTCCGGACCTCTAGGGGAAGTTCGTTCCACCACCTTGGTGCCAGTACAGAGAAGAGTCTTGTAGTATACTTGCCTCTTACCCTGAGAGATGGTGGAACCAGTCGAGCAGTGCTGGTAGATCGGAGGGTGCGGGGTGCAGTGCGAGGAGTGATGAGGGCTTTGAGGTAAGAGGGAGCTGGTCCATTTTTGGCTTTGTAGGCCAGCATCAGTGTTTTGAATCTGATGCGTGCAGCTACCGGAAGCCAGTGGAGGGATCGCAGCAGCGGGGTGGTATGAGAGAACTTTGGTAGGTTGAAAACAAGCCGGGCAGCTGCATTTTGGATCATTTGCAGAGGACGGATTGCGTTCATAGGTAGACCTGCCAGCAGTGCGTTGCAGTAATCCAGTCTAGAAATGACAATAGACTGAACAAGTACCTGAGCAGCCTGTGTGGACAGAAATGGTCGAATCCTTCTAATGTTGTAGAGAAGAAACCGACATGAGCGAGTCACATTAGCAACATGAGAGGAAAAGGACAGTTGATTGTCCATGGTTACCCCAAGGTTGCGAGCTGTGGCTGAAGGGGAGATCAGATCGTTGTGCAAGGATATAGCAAGATCATGACCTGGGGATGAATCACCTGGGATGAAGAGCAGCTCAGTTTTGCTAGGATTAAGCTTTAACTGATGAGCAGTCATCCATGATGAAATTTCTGCCAGACATGCAGAGATCCGGTCAGAAGCTGTGGCATCTGCGGGTGGGAAAGAGAAGATAAGTTGTGTATCATCAGCATAGCAGTGGTAAGAGAACCCATGTGAGGAAATAACTTCACCAAGAGAGTGAGTATACAGGGAGAAAAGAAGAGGACCAAGTACTGAGCCTTGTGGGACGCCAGTGGAGAGTCTGCGTGGAGCAGATGTCACTCCCCTCCATGTTACCTGATATGAGCGTCCTTCCAGGTAGGAAGCGAACCATTCCCAAGCTGATCCGCATATCCCAAGACTCCTGAGGGTGGCTAAGAGAGTCTTATGGTTAACGGTATCAAATATCATTTAAAGGCCAATTCATTTAAAGAGCTATTTTACAAGGTTTCATCAGAAAATGTTTTAGAGTTTCTGTCATATATTAATGTAAAAAATTTCATTTAAGTTGTCTATATTTGTCTATATTTATTTCTTTGTGATTTTAGGTTATTTTAATTCTTATTAACCGTTCTTGCCATGAAGATAGCCTCAGTAGCTGACATGACAGTAAATTATAGCATCTAACTAACTCTCACACATCAACCCTGTCCTCCACTCGCTTCACTGGCTTCCAGTGCGGTTTAGGGTGGAGTATATGGTCCTTCTTTTTGTGTTCAAGGCCATCAATGGTCTGGCCCCAGCCTACCTCGCCAAATTAATAAAGGTCTGCCAACCAGCCAGATCTCTCAGCTCCTCTGGACATGCCTCTCTGGTCACTCCCAAATACAAATATAAGAAGTTTGGAGGCCGGTCATTTGCCATCCAGGGACCAAAGCTGTGGAACGCACTTCCAGCACACTTACAATCCATCACTGTGCTGAGTATTTTTAAATCGCAGTTGAAAACTCATTTATTCACACAAGCTTTTAACATGTAACCCTTGTTTCAACTGCTATTTTATGTTCATTGTGTTCTTATATTTTTATTGTCTTATTTTGTTTTACTGGAAAGCACCTTGTGCTCCTTTTGGCTGTTGTAAGGTGCTCTATAAATAAAATTTGATTGATACATAAAATAAAGTAAAATAATCATAAAACAATAATCACAACAATAAAACAAGGAAGTTAAAAACTTAAAATGATTTAAAAATTGATCTAAAATAAAATTAAAACAATTAAAAAGAGGAAAGGATTATTATTAATGCAATCAGTTCGGACATAGCATAGTGCTCATTCAGAAAATGCACAGCAAAACAGATGAGTTTTGAGTCTAGATTTAAATGTGGCTAATGTTTTAGCACATCTAATCTCTTCTGGAAGCTGATTCCAACTGCAGGCAGCATAATAGCTAAAAGAAGATTCCCCTAGTTTGGTGTGAACCCGTGGTATTTCTAACTGACTCGATCCTAATGATCTGAGTGGTCTGTTTGGTTTATATTCAATGAGCATATCTGCAATGTATTTAGATCCTAGGCTATTGAGTGATTTATAAACTAGTAAAAGTGCTTTCAAATAAATTCTAAATATAACTGGAAGCCAGTGTAAGGACCTGAGGACTGGTGTAATATGCTCTGATTTTCTGGTTCTAGTCAGAACCCTGGCAGCAGCGTTCTTGATGAGCTGCAGCTGTCTAATGGGAAGGCCAGTGAGGAGACCATTAAAATAGTCCCCCCTGCTTGTGATAAAGGCATGGACAAGTTTCTCTAAGTCTTACCTGGAAACAAAACATCTAATTCTTCAATGTTTTTGAGATGAGTGTACGCCAAGTTAATGACTACTGAAACTAAGGTCTGACTCCAGAAGTACACCAAGATTCTTGACTTGACTAATAGTTGTTTGACCCCTAGAGTCAAGGTAGGCATTCACCTTAAGAACTTCATCTTTGTTTCCAAATGCAATGACTTCAGATTTCTCCTTATTGAACTTAAGAAAGTTCAGGCACATCCAACTGTTAATTTCATCAATGCATTGGCAGAGGGGGCAATGGGGGCAATTGGCAATTGGCAATGGGACTGTAATCATTTGGCGATAAGACTGGTTAAATCTGGGTATCATCAGCATAGCTGTGACATGCAATTTGGTTCTTTATCATTATTTGACTCAGTGGGAGCATATACAGGTTGAATAAGAGTGGCACAAGAATTGAGCCTTGTGGAACTCCACATATGCTTGTCCACTTAGACTTCTGCTCTCCTATACTCACATAATAAACTCTCCCTTCTAAGTATGACCTGAACCAAATTAAAGCCACCCCAGAAAGACAACCCAGAGTTTAGGCAAATATTATTTATTATCTTAATGAACACTGTATCTGTGCTGTGATGTGGTCTGGAACCAGATTCTCTCGGGAACCTCGTGCACATTTTAAAACTAAGGGCGATCGGGCGTTTGCTACGGCAGCTCCAAAGTTGTGGAACAATCTCCCTCTTTATTTAAGATCTGCTACCACTGTCTCATTGTTTAAATCTGCTTTAAAAACCGACTTTTATTCTGTATGTTTTAACTCTGTTTGAAAGTGTAAAATTTTATGTGTTTTCTTTTGGTTTGTTTTGGATTGTGTTTTTACTTTTGCACTATTCTTGTTTGTTTCTACTTGATGTACAGCACTTTGGCTGCAACAGCTATTGTTTTTAAATGTGCTTTATAAATTAATAAACTAAACTAACTAAACAGATTAAAAATTGTCCAGATATCCATTTGAGATTAAGTAGTTGTTAAACTGTTTAAAAACTACATTTTCAATATTGTTTTATAGTTGCTCAATATAGTGTTATCAAAATTTCTCTTTTTCAGAAGGGGCTTAACAACTGCAGTTTTCAGGGAGTTTGGAAAAGTCCCAGAAATAAGTGAGGTGTTCACTACTTCTAAGAGATCTGCTTCTAAACAGTTGAACACACTTTTGAAAAAAGATGTGGGAAGTGTGTCAAGATTTCAGGTTGAGGATTTAAGGGGCTGTACTATTTCTTCCAAAGTTTTGCTATCAATTGCTTCTAAAATAGACTTAGTGTCTTAGTCTTATTCAAACTCATGACTTTCCAATCAGTAGTCCAACACCTTAACCACTAGGCTACCACGTCCCTACACCTTACAGTTTGCTGTATATATTCAGTCTGGAATTGTCTAAAGAGTGTAATTAGTAAGAACAAGTGCTTAGTAATTACAATTAAATGTAATATATGGGGGGGACACGGTGGCTTAGTGGTTAGCACGTTCGCCTCACACCTCCAGGGTTGGGGGTTCGATTCCCGCCTCCACCTTGTGTGTGTGGAGTTTGCATGTTCTCACCGTGCCTCAGGGGTTTCCTCCGGGTACTCCGGTTTCCTCCCCCGGTCCAAAGACATGCATGGTAGGTTGATTGGCATCTCTGGAAAAATTGTGTGAGTGAATGAGAGTGAGTGTGTGTGCCCTGCAATGGGTTGGCACTCCGTCCAGGGTGTATCCTGCCTTGATGCCCAATGACGCCTGAGATAGGCACAGGCTCCCCGTGACCCGGGAATAGTTTGGATAAGCGGTAGAAGATGAATGAATGAATGTAATATATGCATTTATGTGAAGCTGCTTCTTGAAAATGTTGACACAACCAAAGGAAATCAGCAAAATACACACAACCAAAGGGACTGAACAAAGTGGACGAAGGGTGTGGACATGTATGGATTTTACACCTCAGAGATTCAGAGTAAATGACTAAATTAGCAACTTTTTGACTAAGTTAGCAACTCTGGCTGCTAACTATTCATCTATTATCAATTAAATGACTGAAACTAGCCACTGTGTGTGTGTGTGTAGAAGCAGAGGTCATTAGGCATGAAGGTGTGTGGTATCACATTACTGATCATGCTTCACACACACACACACACACACACACACACACACACACACACACACCGAAACAGAGACAAGGTGGAAAAACCTGCTGTACTTGTTCACCTGTTCATGCATAACCTGAGAAGGTGTGACAGAGAGGTGGGGCATCAAGTGAGTGTTCTAGAGAGAGACAGACAGAGAGAAAGAGAGAGAGAGAGAAAGCGAGAGAGAGAGAGAGAGAGAGAGAGAGAGAGAGAGAGATCTATACTATTTGAAGAATATTCTAAGAAGGAATCAAAACACGGTATGGTTTTTAACTTATGTGTATGTTTATGTATAAGAGTGTCTGATTACTTCTGCTATCTGAAATATTTTTAGTGTTTTTTAGATTGTGTGTCTAAGTGTGTATAACAACAACTGTGTGTGTGGGTGTGTGGGTGTGTGTGTGTGCACAAGACAAAGAGTGAGAAAGTGTATAGAATGTTCTTATTAAGTCACTCCAAGATTTTGTGCCATATTGAATGGAGTAAAAGTTACTGTGGGTTTAAGTACATTTCAGTCTCAGAGTGTGTGTGAGTGCGTGTGTGTGATTGGTTTAGGTGTTGGTCTGAAAAACTTAATAGTGTGAAACAGTGATAAATAATGACTGTTATATGTTATACACACATACACACCCACAGTGTTCAGGGTATTTTCTACATTTGCTAAAGACACACTATACGAACTAGCTTTTTCCACCGAGAGAGTGAAACATAGAGAAGACCAGTAGGTGTGTTACTCATCTATATCTATTCTGCACTTTGCGTTACATACACACACACACACACACACACACACACACACACACACACACACACACACACCTAAGTTCACCATGAAATTCTAGTTATTACTACTTAAAACTGCTCCATAAATATTGCCACCTTTTATGCTTTTTTGAATTATCATAATTTTTGAAACTTCTGTACACCACTCAAAGCTCTAGATTACTCAGGATCCTCACAGTGTTGTCCTTTTCTCAATGAAGGTCCAAAATCTTCATGACACGGAACACAACTAGAGCTGGTACAATCTCTGGATGCTTTGGGATGGGTAGATAAATAGAGAATCAGTGGAGAGGAATTAGCATAGCTGCTGTTCATAATATTAGCTAAGCACTAGATGATAATGTGCATTTAACCAGATGTACTAGAGGACAAGATTATGGGATGTATTATGTGTATGCCTGACTAAAGGAATATGTCAACATTTAAATTGGGAAAGTGTGTCTGAGCCCCGAACACTATCAGGAAGACTGTTCCAAAGTTTGGGAGCTAAATAAGAAAATGCTCTACCACCTTTAGTAGACAGATATTCTGGGAACTACAAGAAGTCCTGAGTTTTGTGATCTCAGAGAGCGTGAAGGATTGTAACGTGTTAGAAGACTAGTTAGATACATGGGAGCTAAACCATTAAGAGCCTTGTATGTAAGTAGCAGCAATTTGTAATCAATTCTAAACTTAACAGGTAGCCAGTGTAGAGATGATAAAATTGGGGTTATATGGTCATACTTCATACTTTCTTGTCCTAGTGAGAACTCTGGCAGCTGCATTTTGGACTAACTGTAGCTTATTTATTAAAGATGCAGGACAACCACCTAGTAATGCACTACAATAGTCCAGTCTAGAGGTCATGAAAGCATGAACTAGCTTCTCAGCATCAGATACAGACAGGATGTTTCTTAGCTTGGCAATATTTCTAAGGTGGAAGAAGGCTGTGTTTGTAATATATTTGGATATGTTATTAAAGACAAGTTAAAGGCATATAACACCAAAGTCTTTCACCATTGAGCTAGTAAAATATTCACTATATTCACAAAATTCAATTCTTAAATATTCAAGATTCTGCACTATTTTTAAGTCCATAATTAGATGTAGGCTACATGTATGATATTAAACATGTTAACTGATTTGTACAAAAGGTCAGATTTTTCTTATGTCTGTACTATTGAAACATGTAATCAGATGGCATACTGAAGGTATTTAGTATTTACATACAAATACTAAGAATTCAGAAGGTATGTAAAATACGCATTTTCACTATTGTCCTTAGACCTTTGGACCCCATTATATATTTTGTGTGATTGTGTATTAAAAATGTTTTTCTATCAGTTCTTCAATTACAGATGGAAGGATCTCAGATTCCGAGACCACCTAATCCACAGGCTCCGTACAATCTCCCCCCGAACCACACATACACTAATAACATCAAAGGTCAGAACCTCTCACTGTCTCTTTGCTTGTCTCACTCTTTTCCTGTTTCTTTTTCCCATTCCCATTCTTGGAATTTATAATATAATTGTGAGTCATACATGAGCTGGAGTTTGCAGCCCAATCAGTAACCTTTACAGTTGTGATAAATTATACAGGCATCTTATTGTATAAGGGTGTGTTGGATTATACAGGTGTGCTCTGTAATACAGGTGTGATATTTTATACAGGTGTGATATTTTAGACACGCGTTTTTAAGTTTAAACAGGTGTTTGATTTGCTGTGATATACAGGACAGGTTTACTAGGTAATACTGTTGTTCATTTATATAGGTTTTCTGCATTATATGTAATTAATTTATAACACTACAATTATCTATCTATTATCTGTCTATCTGTCTGTTGTGTTACACGTTATAGTACTAGATTATACAGATAGTTTAGGTGAAACGTGTACTAGAGTAATAGAACTTGTTTGCACGCTAGCTGTACTATACAAATATTTTATATACAGTAGGTCAGCTTTGTTATTCAGGTGTACTGAGCAATACATTTGAGCTAGGTTTTAAACACTTACTAGGTTATAAACTCAGCTAGGTTTTTTAAATGAACTAGGCTGTAGTTATGCTATAAAGGTGTGTTAGTATGTTCGGGTGTGCTGGTTCTTTCCTTGGTGCCTTATGAATGCATTTTGATGCTTTTTGCTGTCTTCACTGTCTGTAGTTTATTTACCAAGGTGGGATCAGGCTGTGGTGGGGTGATTAACAAACCACAGTGTTTAAAGCATGGGAGTACACTAAATGAAACTGTATTGAATTAAATTAAACTACATTTTGTTCTTGATGTATACAAAAATCTCATTGTGCCCAGTGCCCTGTATTATAGACACACAATGGCTGTTTGTCCACAAACCAGCAGCTTTGTATTGTGACTTGCACTATAACCTAACCAAATGCCATGTACAAGATGTAAAGACAACCAGCAGAATGTCCAATAACACCAGACCTAGAGCAACCAAAGATAGTCTTCTGTGGAGGCATCAGACCAAAAGCACAGAGATTTTCTCAAAAGTTAAACATTTTTTAAATTTTAAAATCAGTTTTTAAAGCCTGAACTTAAATCTCTCTCTCTCTCTCTCTCTCTCTCTCTCTCTCTCTCTGTAGCTAGTGGAGTGCTAAACGGTCAGCCTGATAAGGCACTCCTGAGGGCACAGCAGGAGGTGGTGAGTTGAGTTTTATTATGTGTGTGTGTTTATGCAGTTTGAATTTCTCCACTGTTATGCCTGGTTACTCACACCTTTAGCTCACACATTAATCTTGTTAGAACTCACCATGACTCACTCTCCCTCTCCCAGCCTTACTTTTTCACTCTGTCTTTCTTTATGTCTGGTTATATCTAGGACATGCTAAATCACTGTTTTGAGGAGATTGAATTGTTTATGGTGAAACTTCAGCAGGCAGCTGAAGCTCAGATCATCCTGGAACAGAGAAACAATAAAAAGAAAAAGACCAGAAAGAAGGAGGGTAAGAGAGAAATAGATACAGAGAGAGAGAGAGAGAGAGAGAGAGAGCATGAGAGAGCAAGCAAGAGGAAGAGTGATCAGACTGATTGGTTGTATGTATTTGTGTCTGTGTTTTTGCATGTGTGTGTGTGTGTGTGTGTGTGTGTGTGTGTGTGTGTGTGTGTGTGTGTGTGTGTAGATGACCTGCTCAGTGTGAAAGCTAAAATTCCTCCTGAAGCCGAGTTCATCCAGATCTTTCAGAAATTCAAATACAGTTTCTGTCTTCTGGTAAACAGACACACACACTTTTCATTGCTAAGAATGATGGTTGACAGGTGGAGATATTGATGGACATGTTTTTGAATCTCAGGCAAGGTTAAAATCAGCCATTGCTAACCCCACATCAGATGAACTCCTACACCACATCTTCAAGCCACTGGACATGGTGAGTGTGTGTTCTTCTCCTTGTGCAAACAGTAACTCTATTGTTACAGCTCAACTGCATTGTGTTCATTTCTACATTTAACAAAAGCATTTTGACTGATGAGATTTTAAATATTCTGTGAGTGTGTGAGAGATTAATAGGGGCATTACTTTTCTTTTTTTTCACTATACTACCGGTGTTCCCCAAAAAAGCAATGTCTGTTATGACAAATGCTATGGTTGGCCTTTTTCTTGGTTTGACATATATCCCATATACCTTTTACTTCTTTAAAATAAACTGTCTTTCTTTTAAAAGACATTTGTACAATCTACCCTGTCTCGCTAGAAGATTCTAGAGATTTAAGCACTTATGTACGTCGCTCTGGATAAGGGCGTCTGCCAAATGCTGTAAATGTAAATGTAGAAACTTTGTCTGTTAACTTATGTACCCTGCTCTTCATCTGCAAATGTTTAGATTGTGAGAACTACAGGAAGTCCAGCATTAGCAGCATCAGTGAGAAGTCCTGGGTTGACAGTGGGTGCAGTGACACTACTCAAAGAGAACCTAACACTGCAAGAACATACACTCTGGAACTCCCTGGGAAGCTACTGGACACAATCAGGGTACACACACTATGTGGATAATGCAAATACAATGTATATTGGCACCAGTCCAACCACACACACATGTGCTTCTTAAACACATTATTCCAGACTTATTTCCTTTGCTCTTATATTAAGCTCAACTCTTCTGTGAAGGCTTTCCACTAGATGTTGGATGTTGGCTGTGGGGATTTGTGTTCATTCAGCTCCAAAAGTATTTTTGAGATCAGACACTGATGTTGGGTTGGGAGGTCGGGGGTGCAGTCAATGTTCCAGTTCATCCCAAAGGCCTTCATAGACTTGTACACAGAACATAAAGACATTTTGTGATTAAAAGTTAGTGGAAAAGGTTTGAGAAAAGTACATAATCAGGTGTCTGCAAACTTTTGCCTTTATAGTGTACATTTTCATACATGTATGAATGTTCATACACATTTATTACCCACTCAATGTGTATGTGTGTTTCTCAGGTCAGCATTAGGTTTTTCTGGATCTTCGTACACTCCTTTGTTTCTGAATGGTTGGAAACCACCTGGGGCAGAGCTTGAGGGCTGGATCGATCCCATCCAAGCAGAACACAACAAAGATGAAGAGGAAGAAAAGGTAGTGGTAATCATAAGAACCACATGTTAAACCCTGCAGTGTGTACAACTTCACAGGTTTATGTTCCTATATTCCTAGAATGAAAAGAATGAAATTATTTGATGAAAATAACTTAAAATTCAAAGTATATAACCTGAATATCCACATCTCGACATCTAATCAAGTTTTAAAAATATTTTATTATGTATTTAATAAACAGTGTGTGTGCTGCGGTTATGGGGTGGTGGATAATCAACCACTCCAAAGTTATACAACATAACTATATATATTTATATAACAGCACAGCCCCAAGTGTCAGCGGTGCAGGGATAAAAACAGACCCAAATGCAGGATAGCATAAAAATAAACTGATTTATTAACTAAAAACACAAAACAGGAACAAAGACGTGACAAGAGACGTAACAAAAGAAGTGACAAATAACGAGGATTCCGCGCCGCCATAAGTAACGCAGCACGGCTAAATACACATGACAATTAACACATAAGGAACAGGTGTGCAGAGGCGGGGAGGAATAGACAAGGGCGGGGCAGACACGTAAACACCGAACATAAAAAAAAAAAACACATGGCCAAAGTCCGGGCTGAGTCCTGCCACCGAAGTGATTTATTAATCTTAAATCATTATAATTTGATAATGATGGCACTCCATACTTTGTAGTTACATTTAACTTTGTTGGAAGCTTTTCTTGTGAAAACGTAAGTTTCTGTTCTCACTTCCAATAAACAGCTATATTCATGCTTAATCTCTGCACAATACCCTATTAATTATCATGATGCATGTTCTATGAACCTGTCTGACCTGTCTTTTCCTTATTTTATCATTGTTTTCTTTTGTGTTAACCACCACATTCTCCACTGATTGTTTTTACCATCTGCATGTTCTACCTAGGATGAGATAAATATTTGAACACAACTCTGATACTCTGCTACTGTGCTTATCGTTGCTTATTTTCATTATGCTTGTATATGTGTGTGTGTGTGTGTGTGTGTGCGTGCACGTGTGTGTGTTTTACAGAGTTCTGTCCAGCCTCCTGCTCTTCTGATTCCTGATCAGAACATGCACACAGAAGTGTGAGTTTAATAAACACTATAGATAAACCTCAACCTCACCCCGTGTTGTTATAGAAAGGTCATTTTATAAAGCCCTCAGTGAGGTTCTAATATAGCTCTAGAGTCCTGATGAGTCAATGATCCTGATTGCCCTGAGTCAATAATGTGGCAACAGAATTCAGTGCATGGCAAAAAGAGGTGTCATGCAGCTAAACAGGGAAACTGTTTGCTAAACTGCAGCTCTTAACACTTCAGTTTTCAGATTCTTATTTTGGGTCTTTTGATTCCAACTTTAGACTAAATTCTAGCATTATTGAACAATAGGTATTGTTCTAAACAGCTTTACAGAAGTCAGCATTTTTACACTAACATTCAGTCACTCATACATTCCTTATATTGGTGGTTCTACCATTTTAATGTATGCAGCATGTATCATAGGGTTATGATACAATACCTTAACCATAACCCTGAACACTAACTGGAATTCAGTCAGGACCATTTGTCAAATGAGGATTTATCATCTGATATGCATACAGTTAGTGTTGGCGGTATGGTTCTGTTCTGGGCAAAAATCCATGCGCCCGTCAACTAGAAAATAAAATAGACACCCTGTATAACAGCAGAACCATTAATCATGCATATTATTAAATATGCTCACTTACATGTTCTGAAAAATAAATAAATTAATTAATAAATAGAGAGAGAGAGAGGGAGAGAGAGAGGGTTAGGGTTAGGGTTAGGGAATACGTAATGAAGATTCACACAAACGACGGGTTCCGGCTCGGTGGAGTCGGGGTTGGAGGACAGAGTTTAAAATCGCAGCAGCAGCGATGCTCTAGAAAGCGGCTCAATGAATGGGAATTTAAAGGGTCGGATAATATGGATGTCGTAACCGGATTGGTGCGCGTCATAAACAGCTGACTACCAGCTGATGCATGCTTGACGACGTGGCCTGCCTGAACTAATGCAATGCTTGATTACTATTCAATAACTAAGGGCCATTAGAAGAGAAATATCTGTCACCTACTCTAGCCTTCATTAATCTAGGTGCCAACGAAGAACCTGCATCTTCTGGTCAAGGTAAGTGGGGTGTATCATTAAAAGATTAAAATTTTGCTCAGGTACTTCATAAATCAAGTTGTATTAGATAATCTTCAGGATCTCTTGTTTGCACTATTATAAACTGTTGTAGAAAGGACATTATTTACATTTACACTATTTACTGTAGAGTGTCACACAAATGAGGATGAGGTTCCCTTCTGCGTCTGGTTCCTCTCAAGGTTTCTTCCTCATATAATCTCAGGGAGTTTTCCTTGCCGCCGTCACCTCCGGCTTGCTCATTAGGAATAGATATATAGCATTTTTTAAATTTTAAATTAATATTTTTAAATTAATTTTAAACTTTATTTGTATTTATTTATTTTAATTCTTATTTTTTATTCTCCTTAATATATTTATTTATTTATTTATTTATTTATTCCCCTTCTGTTTCTGTACTTCTGTAAAGCTGCTTTGAGACAAAGTATTTACAAATAAATTGAATTTCAATTTGAATTTAATCATTGTGAATTTTGAATCCAGAGTAATTCTATCCAGAGTAACTAATCAAAAAGCTTACTTCTACCTAACTGTGTTTCAAACAAATATAGTTCTGTTTTGTTGGAATTAAGTTAAGATGAAGTTACTCAGTATCCAGTGTTTAAATGTCGTTTACACATTCAGCAGTGTTATTAAGCTGATATCTGGCTTTGCTGATACATATGTGTCACCACCATTACAATAAAATCGAATACCTTGTTTATGAATAATTGTACCCTGAGGTAGCATATATAAATAATAATGCTGTGGGTAGTAAATCATTCACTACCATTATGAGTGCATTTTATTATGTTCTGATTTACCCTAATTAATCTCATTAGATTATGCTTTATGGCTTATATACACATTATATTTGGATTATAATTATAAGAAATCATGGACTTTAACGAGAACAAACCTTGAAATTCACATAGAAATTCAATTAGAATTTAACAATGAATAACAGCAGTGTGTGTAGTCCTTAGTGTGGTTCTGTAATACTCAGTTTATCTTTTTATTTATCATTGTGTATGTATACTGTATACTTTAGATATGTGACATTTTCTATGTTTCCTCACAGTGATGGTGCACCACAAAAGGAGAGACTGTACAGATGTAGCTATGACTTTGTGGCTCGGAACAGCAGTGAGCTCTCAGTCCTACAGGGAGATACACTGGAGGTGTGGGTCTAGCAATCCATGTGTCTGATTGCTGATATCCTCATCTAACTGTCAATTCACCTGCCTGTCTTTCCACAAGGAATACCTGTCCTTTAAATTGTCCGTCCTTTAACTAATTGTAAATACTTACCTATCACATTCACTCTGTCTGTCTGTTTCTCTCTCTCTCCCTTGCTCGTTTAGGTCATTGAGTCATCCAAGCGATGGTGGAAGTGTCGTAACAGGTTTAATGAAGTTGGTTTTGTCCCTTTTAACATTCTGGAGCCTGTTTCTCACATAGAGAGTCTGGAGCCCAAAAGACCACCCAAGGTACTCTCTCTCTGTCTCTCTCTCTCTCTCTCTCTCACACACACACACACACACACACACACACATACATTATATATATATATATATATATACAGTGGGTACAGAAAGTATTCAGACCCCTTTAAATTTTTCACTCTTGTTTCATTGCAGCCATTTGCTAAAATCAAGTTTGTTATTTCTCATTAATGTACTCAGCAACCCGTCTTGACAGAAAAAAACAGACATGTAGAAATTTTTGCAAATTTATTAAAAAAGAAAAACTGAAATATCACATAAGTATTCAGACCTTTTGCTGTGACACTCGTATTTAACTCACATGCTGTCCATTTTTTCTGATCCTGCTTGAGATGGTTCTACTCCTTCATTGGAGTCCAGCTGTGTTTAATTAAACTGATTGGACTTGATTAGGAAAGGCACACAGCTGTCTATATAAGACCTTACAGCTCACAGTGCATGTCAGAGCAAATGAGAATCATGTGGTCGAAGGAACTGGCCAAGGAGCTCAGAGACAGAATTGTGGCAAGGCATAGATCTGGCCAAGGTTACAAAAGAATTTCTGCAGCACTCAAGGTTCCTAAGAGCACAGTGGCCTCCATAATCCTTAAATGGAATACGTTTGGGACGACCAGAACTCTTCCTAGACCTGGCCGTCCAGCCAAACTGAGCAATCGTGGGAGAAGAGCCTTGGTGAGAGGTAAAGAAGAACCCAATGATCACTGTGGCTGAGCTCCAGAGATGCAGTAGGGAGATGGGAGAAAGTTCCAGAAAGTGAACTATCACTGCAGCCCTTCACCAGTCGGGGCGCTATGGCAGAGTGGCCCGACGGACGCCTCTCCTCAGTGCAAGACATATGAAAGCCCGCATAGAGTTTGCCAAAAAAACACATGAAGGACTCCCAGACTATGAGAAATAAGATCCTCTTATTTATAAGATACTTTTTGCCGTTAATTCTAAGCAGTACGTGTGGAGAAAACACCTCCGAAGCATGATGATGCCACCACCATGTTTCACTGTTGTTTTCTCCACACGTTCTGCTTAGAATTAACGGCAAAAAGTTCAGTCTTGGTCTCATCTTTTTGCCGTTGGTGGCATCATCATGCTATGGGGGTGTTTTTCAGCTGCAGGGACAGGACAACTGGTTTCATTCTCTGGAGAGACCTGAAAATAGCTGTCCACCAACGTTCACCATCCAACCTGACAGAACTGGAAAGGATCTGCAAGGAAGAATTTCAGAGGATCCCCAAATCCAGGTGTGAAAAACTTGTTGCATCATTCTCAAGAAGACTCATGGCTGTACTAGCTCAAAAGGGTGCTTCTACTCAATACTGAGCAAAAGGTCTGAATACTTATGACCATGGGATATTTCAGTTTTTCTTTTTTAATAAATTTCTACTTGTCTGTTTTTTTCTGTCAAGATGGGGTGCTGAGTACATTAATGAGAATAACATGAACTTTTTTGATTTTAGCAAATGGCTGCAATGAAACAGAGTGAAAAATTTAAAGGGGTCTGAATACTTTCCGTACCCACTGTATACACACACACACACACACACACACACACATATATATATATATATATATATATATATATATATATATATATATATATATATATATATATATACACAGTATCTGACATATACATACAGTATCTGACAGAAGTGAGTACACCCCTCACATTTTTGTAAATATTTTATCTTTCAGTGACAACACTGAACAAATGACTTCAGTCTCACTCACGTTACCTTTATTTTGCTACTAGAATTATTTAAATACACCCTGAAAAATCTCAGATATTACAGAAGATGCCAACATGTGCCATCATGGCACACAGGAGATTCCACCTTGACATCCTTCTAAAAAACAATCTATAATATCTCTGTTACACAATTGATAATTCAGTCTTAAAAAACAGTTAAAGGCAGGGTGCAAGAGCTCTGAAAGCGAATGTTGACATTTGAAATCACCTAAACAAACACGTCTCTAACCCAAATGGGTGTCACCCCTGTTTTGATAGCTCCGCCCCACACATACATACGCAACCCAGGCAACTATTATGGCGGAACCTGCTGGGGAAGCTGGCCGAGGTAATATTTTTATCAATAAATGAACACAATGAGTAATACTATGGTAATACAAATGTGTTTCTGTAGTACTGTGTTGTACCGTGAAAGGTTTAGCTCCGTTTCATGCGAAAGACAATGTTCAACACCTCGAACCTGAGGCAGAGGTAATGGCAGGTATCTGCCATGTCAATGTTTCAATCACTTTTAGCTAATGGCATACATGTGCACTGAACCCTCTCTCCGCTGCATATTGACAAGACACACCCCTTTCTGCTAATTGGCTACACGTTTGTTTTGTTTGTCGGCCCGACTCAGTTTTCTGAAGCATTATTAAAACATTAAGCACCCCGCCTTTAATGTTATTCTCTCTGGAACTGTGAAAATTGTCTCATTTGGAATTATTATTATTTTTTTGATGTGTTTCAGCTTCTCAAACTCTTGCCCTTATGCAGAGCAACATACAAAACTGCTTTGAAGCCTCTATCAATAAAGACACTGATAATCTCATATTGATAAAGCTCTAGCATTAGATGTGAATGTACATTTGACACAGTAGAATGGCAAGATGCAGGTTGACTCTGTCTGTCTGTCTTTCTCATAGGGTCCAGCACTACCTCCAATGCAGAAGACAAGCACTCTACCTCTGCCCTCTTCCCTTGGCATGACCTCTGCCCTCAACAGCTCACGACCACACAGCATTGCCCTTCCACCTCAACATCTGCCTGAGGACACAGAGAAAGGCACAAATACAATATATTCTTAAATATATACACAATGCAAAAACCAACCCAATACTGAATGTGTCTCTCTGATGCATTTAGTGATGCAGGTTAATGATGAACTCCTGCAGAGACTGACCAGTGGAAAAGCAGGCCTGTCTCGTCCATTGGTCATCCATCGCTCTGCTGATACCTCACTTCCTCTGGACTATAAATCTCCTCCTGCAGAGGTTGAGGCCTGGCTACATGGGAAAGGCTTCAGTGAGCCGTAAGTTTAAAAAAACAGAACACACACAAGCACACACATTATATATTGATATATATTATTATTATTATTATTTCATAAATCAGCCTTAAATTAGGTTAGTACATTTGCCTCACACCTCCACAACTAAGGTGACCACAAAACAGAAGCTATTACGTGACAAACTGCTTTAACCTGTTAACAGATAACATTAAACACATCTTTATTAACTGAATGGACTTGTATGATTAAATTGTCAACTTATACTGAATTGGCCAAGGATTGATCTCAGTCTCAAAGACGGAACCTTCAGGTTCCTACATATTTTTTTCCATTTATTAATCGGCTCATTTGTGTGAAGCGGCCAGTTTGTGTGTCTAGGTTCTGAGTCTTTCAACTAGGACAGTATTGTGGTACCAGGGAAGGAGAATAATATACAGTCAGGAGACACACAGTAACATCTACATCTACAGCATTTGGCAGACGCCCTTATCCAGAGCGACGTACATAAGTGCTTAAATCTCTAACATTGAATACATTAATGCTGGCTCACTAAGTTACATACTTAAGATACCATGAGTTTAAAACATTTGTTGCAATGAAAAAGTGTCAAAGGTTTTTTTTTAAATGCAAAAGATAAGGAAAGAAGTGCTAGTTGAAGTGCTTCCTGAATAAGTAGGTCTTCAACCGCCGCTTGAAAATAGCCAGTGACTCAGCTTTCTGGACCTCTAGGGGAAATTCATTCCACCACCTTGGTGCCAGAACAGAGAAGCATCTTGTAGTATACTTGCCTCTTACCTTGAGAGGTGGTGGAACCAGTCGAGCAGTGCTGGTAGATCAGAGGGTGCGGGGTGCAGTGCGAGGAGTGATCAGGGCTTTGAGGTAAGAGGGAGCTGGTCCATTTTTGGCTTTGTAGGCCAGCATCAGTGTTTTGAATCGGATGCGTGCAGCTACCGGAAGCCAGTGGAGAGATCGCAGCAGCGGGGTGGTATGAGAGAACTTTGGCAGGTTGAAAACAAGCCAGGCAGCTGCATTTTGGATCATTTGCAGAGGACGGATTGCGTTCATAGGTAGACCTGCCAGCAGTGCATTGCAGTAATCCAGTCTAGAAATGACAAGAGACTGAACAAGTACCTGAGCAGCCTGTGTGGACAAAAATGGCCGAATCCTTCTAATGTTGTAGAGAAGAAACCGACATGAGCGAGTCACATTAGCAACATGAGAGGAAAAGGACAGTTGATTGTCCATGGTTACCCCAAAGTTGTGAGCTGTGACTGAAGGGGAGATCAGATCGTTGTGCAAGGATATAGCAAGGTCATGACCTGGGGATGAATCACCTGGGATGAACAGCAGTTCAGTTTTGCTTGGATTGAGCTTTAACTGATGCTGAGATCCGGTCAGAAGCTGTGGTATCTGAGGGTGGGAAAGAGAAGATAAGTTGTGTATCATCAGCATAGCAGTGGTAAGAGAACCCATGTGAGGAAATAACTTCACCAAGAGAGTGAGTATACAGGAGAAAAGAAGAGGACCAAGTACTGAGTCTTGTGGGATGCCAGTGGAGAGTCTGCGTGAAGCAGATGTCACTCCCCTCCATGTTACCTGATATGAGCGTCCTTCCAGGTAGGAAGCAAACCATTCCCAAGCTGATCCGCAAATCCCAAGACTCCTGAGGGTGGACAAGAGAGTCTTGTGGTTGACCGTATCAAACGCTGCTGAAAGGTCAAGGAGGATAAGGACAGATGACAGTTTGGCTGATCTAGCAGCATGTAGTTTCTCAGAGACATCCAAAAGGGCTGTCTCTGTGGAATGAGCTGCTTTAAAGCCAGACTGGTTGGGGTCATGGAGGTTGTTCTGTGCGAGATAGACAGACAGTTGATTATAGACAATGTGTTCAAGACTTTTTTAAAGAAACGAGAGAAGTGATACCGGTCTGTAGTTACTGATGTCTGATGGATCCAGAGCAGGTTTCTTTAGGATGGGAATAACCCTTGCTCTCTTGAAAGTAGTTGGTACCTGACCAGATGCTATGGATCTATTGATGATAGTGGAAATGAAGGGCAGAAGGTCTTGCAAGATGGTCTGGAGCATAGTGGAAGGGAGTGGATCCAATGGGCAGGTGGTAGGATTGCAAGACTGGATGAGTTGTAAAATCTCTTCTGCTGCTACAGTTGAGAAATGCGACAACAAAGGTGTAGGGGAATCTGTACTCTGAGATGTAAGTGCAGTCAGGGCTGAAGTGAAGGTCCGGCAGATTTCCTCAATCTTCTCCTGGTAGAAAGAAGCAAAGTCTTCTGCAGTCAGGGAGGATGAAGAAGGTGGAGCTGGGGGGTTGAGCAGAGAAGAGATGATGTTGTGGAATTTACGAGGGTCATGTGAGGAAGCTTCAAGCTTTTCCTTGTAGAAGGAAGTCTTGGCAGAAGTCACATCTGAGGAGAACTTGGCAAGAAGTGTTCGGTACGAATCAAGATCTGCATCAAGTTGTGATTTCTTCCACTTTCTCTCTGATGATCTTAGCTCTCTTTGATTGTTGCGCAGCACATCTGAAAGCCAAGGAGCAGAACGAGAAGTTTTCTTGGGTTTAGTGAACATAAGTGAAAAAGTTTAGTGAAAAAGACTCAGGATCAGGAAGGGAAGAAAGAGTGCCAGAAGCTACAGAAGAAGGGGAGACAGAGTGAAGGTTCCGGCGAGTAAGAGTGAGGGGGTGAGAAGTAGTTTTAGGTAGGATAGGTAGAGTGATGGTGAAGGATACCAGGTGATGATCAGAGATGTGTAGTGGGGTAGCAGTCACATCTGTAGCTGGAGAAGGACTGGTGAAATCCAGGTCCAGGACATTGCCTCCTTTGTGTGTGGGTATGTAGCTGTTGAGTGTGAGGGTGAATGAGTTGAGAATAGACAGGAGGGAAGAAGAATGTAGCTTGTCAGAGGGGAGGTTGAAGTCACCAAGCACTGTCAGGGGGGAGCTATCGGAAGGGAAAGCACTAAGCAGTGTGTCCATTTCTTCCAGGAAGTCACCTAGGGGACCAGGAGGGCGGTAAACAACAATGATAACAAGGTTGATTGGAGAGGTAACTGAAATGGCATGGAATTCAAAAGAAGAGATGGTTAAATGAGACAAGAGGAGAGGTGTAAAGCACCATCTCTTTGACAGCAATAAACCTGTACCACCACCCCTGCCTGTTTCTCGTGGTGAGTGAGAGAAAGCATAGGCAGAGGATAAAGCAGCTGGTGTAGCAGTGTTCTGTGGGGATATCCAGGTCTCTGTTAGCGCAAGAAAATCAAAGGAGTAATGGGAAGTTAAAGCAGAGATAAAATCAGCTTTTTTTCACAGCAGACTGGCAATTCCAGAGCCCACCTACCACCACTGTTTGAGACTTACACAACAGAGGAGGGTAGATGAGGTTGTTGGGATTGTGACCTCTGCTCTGTGGATGAGAGCGTCTGCGAGAGTAGTAATTGAGTACAGAGATGGGTTTAAGGCACATATTTGCAGTCAAACAAGAGTGAGAATTAAGGTATGGTAGAATATATCAAAACAGTACTAGACACTAATGTTACACTGTGAGAGAGAGATACTTACAAACCGCTACAGAACCTTCAATTTAAATGAGTAAGCCCTGCCCACAATTCACACCTTAAGGTAGACTGAAACTACTCCTGATTAATCAGCTGAGAGAACAACAAAGACCAACACTATAAAATCAACAATGGAATAGAATAAAACACAATTCAAATCATACTACTCTAGAACAAAGTGAGCTAAACAGATAGTATACAAAAGTCAGGAACCTACTTTACCAGAAGACAGTATAATCAAATGTAGAGAGTTAAAGCACACAGAAAGTAAAGTAACAGAACCCCTCAGCACGCTGCCCTACAGATCTTAGGCCAGGGGAAGAAACCTAAGGGGGAAGGGGTGCTACATTGAAGACTCCCATGAACCCAAGGAGCAATAAGGCTTTTGTTTATAAAATATCCCCATCTTTGTTCAGCATGATGAGTAACATTAAATCCATTATTAAAGAATGGTATACTGCAACTCTGCTAGAGTAGACCATCCATTAAATACTGAAATAGTCAGCTCAGATGGAAGAAGCTGTTAACAGATTTCCCCAGCCGAGCCACTCTGAACTGGACTTTATCGGCCAACGATGAGGAAAGAATTTAAATAAAAAGGTTCACCTGTCTAATGATGCTAATTTAAACCCATCCCTGTTTATCACATTGAGAATACTATCCTTACAGTGAAATAGAACCCTAACTGTTCTTATTGGTGTCACTATAATTTGCTTTAATTTTCATGGTCTTTGCACTTCTTCACTATAGTGGCCTGTGTGAATCATCCAGAATGATTATTATGTTGTAATTCTTTCGGCTGCTTGCAGAGGATCATTCAGGTCACATGTTTGAGTTTTTGGGCAAAGGTTTACGATGATGCCCTTCCTGACGCAACCGTCCTATTTTAGCCGGGCACAGAGAGTTAACTCCGCAGAGAGCGTGGGATCTTGCCGCGAAACGATGATTTTCTTCTATAAAATTGATAAATGATTACTAGCTTATTCATAAGTTATTTAATCTGTGTGTGTGTGTGTGTGTGTGTGTGTGTGTAGGACTGTACAGTGTCTTCGTGTATTAACAGGAGCTCAGCTCTTCTCTCTGAATAAAGAGGAGCTTCGTGCTGTGATTCCTGAAGAAGGATCTAGAGTGTACAGCCAAGTTGCCGTACAGAAATCACTGCTGGAGGTACACAAACAGACACACATACACACAAACACACACCAATGTTATTTATAAATGATGAGTGTTTTTTTTCTCAGGATGTCAGGAAGGCAACAGAGCTGGAGACAGTAATGGAGAAACAGAAGATGAAAGTGGACTTTACAGCTGAGAGTGGAACTCTATAACATGTGTCATACTCCAACGTACCAAAACCTCCTGCACCCCCTCATTAAAACCGCAGATGCAATTTATATATATACAGTGGTGTACATGGTGTGGCTTAACTAAAAAAAAACTTGCATTTATTTAATGCGTTTATACAGGCACACACACACAGTCTGTATATCTCATAACAAACTGCTCCTCACATGCATACACAAATCCTATACCATTATACGGTATAATTGTCTAAAGTATATGAGTCTAAATGTAAATGTTTCATGTAAAATTTATGACTGCACATTATTAAATTATAATAATTTCTGTGAATTTCTGTTATTTTAAATAACTCAATTTGGAGTTCTTTGTTATATTAAATAATGATCTGTAGACTCCAACACTTTGTTCATGAGAATATTGGGGGAAAAAACACTAGGTAATTCTTTCCCTTTTATTTTCAATTGTCAAGTTTGTATAAGTCTGTGCCCATTATAGCCCCAGATTTTTGTCTTCTGCTAACATTCATTCATTCATCTTCTACCGCTTATCCGAACTACCTCGGGTCACGGGGAGCCTGTGCCTATCTCAGGCGTCATTGGGCATCAAGGCAGGATACAACAGATACACCCTGGACGGAGTGCCAACCCATCGCAGGGCACACACCCACACTCTCATTCACTCACGCACTCACACACTAGGGACAATTTTCCAGAGATGCCAATCAACCTACCATGCATGTCTTTGGACCGGGGGAGGAAACCGGAGTACCCGGAGGAACGGGGAGAACATGCAAACTCCACACACAAGGTGGAGGCGGGATCTTCTGCTAAC
The DNA here is from genome assembly GCF_030014155.1 of Tachysurus vachellii. Classification (NCBI taxonomy): domain Eukaryota; kingdom Metazoa; phylum Chordata; class Actinopteri; order Siluriformes; family Bagridae; genus Tachysurus; species Tachysurus vachellii. The sequence goes on along the minus strand of NC_083464.1, from coordinate 122,437 downwards.
AATACACCTCAATTGAGATTTTGCTCTTCAGGAGAAGGGCACACATAAATGTATTCAAGTTAAGTAATTAATAAAGGGGAAATAAGATTTCAATCAATCCAACACAACTGTGCTTTACTTCAAAAATTCCAACAGAATGTGAGTAAGAAGAAAAACAGATCTGTACAATGTGTGCAGTGAATGGGGTGGGAATGTGGAAAAGTACGTTGTATATAATTTAGATGTGTTTTATACATGATACTGTGCAAAAAATGTAAAGTGACCAGTGCAAAAAGAGTTACAAAGTGACACATGCAGTATGCAAAGTATGGTGTGCAAAAGTTTCCTGTGTGCGGTGTGCAAAAGGGTCATTTTGTGCTAAAAAATGGTCTCTTTGACCAGTGCAAAGAGAATTACAAAGTGATGTGTGCAGTGTGCCATGTATGGTGTGCTAAAAAGGTCCTCTTGTGGTAGTAATGTCATGTGTGAATATGAGTCCATAGAGACCTGGTTCTAGGTGTACTGTTGGTTGAGGGCTCAGATGGCCTGTGGAAAGAAGCTCCTCCTCCTTCTCTCTGTGTTCGCCTTCATGGAACAAAAACATTTTCCTGACTGCAACAGATAAGAGAGACCATTTTTGGGATGGCTGAGGTCCTTCACAATCTTCCTGGCCTTAGTAATCTCCAGCACCACTTGCTGTAGATAGACTCCAGGTCAGGGAGCTCAGTGCGGATGGAGAGCTCATCTGTCCTGCTTGGTGCTGTTCCCAAACCAGGCTGTCATGTTTCCTGTCAGGATGCTCTCAATTTTGCAAGTGTAGAAAGTTCTTAGCACCTTATCTCTACCACCTCTCTTAAGCATCTGATGTGGTAGAGATGCTGCCAAGACTTCTTTACTAGAGTGTTGATGTGACACCAAGGTACCAGAAACTCTTGTCTTTCCACTGGGGTCCCATTGATCGCTAGCTGGTCAGTGCAGGCCTTAAACCTGTGATGCCGTCTGGTCCTGTTGCCTTCCTGGTGTTCACGCTACCAAACCCCTCCCTCACGTCGTGCTTTGAGATCGTGAACGTGTTTTCCTCTCTGGCTCTCTCGGCATGCATGCTCAGCATGCACATTAGGGCCATTGAGGGCAGTGTTTGTTGTGAGGTGAGAGCCTCATGTAGGTCTCATAATGCAGTCTTCATGTCTATATATACTAAAAAAAATCATGAACGCAAAACACTTTTTTGTTTTTGCCTCATGCAGTGCAACATATCTCATAGCCGTGCTTTATCATGCTGCAACATGAGGTGATGGTCATGAATGAATGGCACAACAATGGACCTCAGGATCTCATCACAGTATCTCTGTGCATTCAAAAATGCCACCAATGAAATGCACCTATGTTTGTTCTCCATAACATATGCCTGCCCATATCATAACCCCACCTCCACCATGGGCCACTCGATCCACAACGTTGACATCTGCAAACCGCTCACCCACACGACACCATACATGCTGTCTGCCATCTGCCCTGTACAGTAAAAATCAGAATTCATCCGTGAAGAGAGCAACTCTAGAAAGTGCCAGACGCCATCAAATGTGAGCATTTGCTCACTCAAGTCAGTTACGATTGTTGCAGCAGCTGTCGGGGTGGCTGGCCTCAGACAATCTTGAGGCTGGTTGGATGTATTGCCAAATTCTCTGAAACATGTTTGGAGATGGCTTATGGTAGAGAAATGAACACTCAATACACGGGCAACAGTTCTGGTTGACATTCCTACAGTCAGCATGCCAATTGCATGCTCCCTCAAAACTTGCAACATCTGTAGCATTGTGCTGTGTGATAAAAACTGCACATTTTAGAGTGGCCTTTTATTGTGGCCAGCCTAAGGCACACTTGTGCAATAATCATGCTGTCTAATGAGCATCTTCGTATGCCACTCCTGTGAGTTGGATGGATTACCCCAGCAAAAGAAAAGTGCTCACTAACACAGATTTAGACAGATTTGTGAACAATATTTGAAAAGCAAGATTGACATCTTCTACATTGCCTTAGATAAGCCTCATAATCTCATCCCATGCCAGGTAAACCGCTCCCTTGGGGCATCTGATGAACTTTTTAAGGCACATTTTTACTTGTCATACGATTGTGCGCTTGTTAACCTCCAGACAACATTGTACAACATCGTTGGGAAAAGTGTCACCCAGAGTTAATTACTTCAGCTAGACTGCTTAACAAAACAGAAACCTTAACTTATAGTCTGTGCAATATGATTATGAGAAACTGCTGATCTTTTACTTGTCAGAAACTGCACCCAAACAGTTAGGGTTAGGCTGAGGGTTATGGTAATCGGATAAAAACCATGATCGGTCATTTTGAATTACTGAATGTTTAATCTTTGCCAATTATTGACACATATAACATTTAATAGCAAGTTCGGTTAAATGTTATCTATTATTATGAATAATTGAAATTTAATGGATGTTTAGCTTTTGATTCCAGCGGATAACCCTGAAGCAGGCCAACAAGCTTCTACTGGGGAGACTCTTGGTGATCACACTATCAGAAGGAAAGCGTAACTCTCTACCAGTTGAGATTTTTTTAGAGGAAGGCCAGTCCAAGTCACTGTTAGGGTTAGGGTTCGGTTAGGGGTTTTTGGAAATATACAATGATTCCCCCATCACAGGGTTTAGCCTGCATGGTTGTATAGGGAGCCAAGGGCAAGGCACTGGCCGGCACATGTTATTGCACTGCTATCGCTCTGTCAGAACTTTGTTTTATTTAAGTCCCCACTGGGCTTTTGAGTAAAAAGGAGGTGAACCACTAGAATGAGTGGTCAGTCTCCAATATTAATAGTAAGGTTTTTTAGAGCAGGGGCCTGTTTCAGAAAGGAGGTTAAGTAAAAACTCTGAGTATGTTAACCCTGAAATGAGGGAAACTCTGGGTTTTCCGTTTCAGAATGGGAGGTATGAAAGAGAGGTAACTTATACTCAGAGTCAGTTACCATAGTAACTTACTCTGTGACTCTGACCTGGTCGGGAGCAGGTTTTCTTCGGTAAACGGAGAGTTTCTGTCGGTCTCCTTCCCTTTTATAAAGAGGAAGAGATGTTTAAACACCTCATTCATTGTACACATTTCAGTTATGCAGAGAGCATCAAAGGGAATGAAATGGCATGTCCTTTTATGGACAGTCCTGTTGATGAAGAGGCTGTATTAATTCGTAGGGAGTTACATTTACATTGGGACAGGATTTTTTGTCATATCCCTATGCATTTTTATTTGAGCAGTACCGTTTTTCTTTACAGTAAATAAGATACATCCATAATCTCATCCATCCTGTCATCAGAAACATCAGCCATCGTGGCCGTGCTCTTACATCCGAGCAGATGCGTTGCCTTACGTTTCTTTGCAAATGGTAGTTTTCTGTAACTTTGGAGATGCAGAACATATTAGTAAGGCTAGTAAATCATGATATCCACCACAAAGCAAAAAAAAAAGAAAATGAATAAACACAAAATCACAGCAAATTATATAGTGTTTTTGTTTTCAAAAAAAAATTAGAGTTACATAATGTAATTCTAAAATTCTACAGAATTAAACTGTGGCATTTACTGTAAATTACTGAACTGTGTTCATCTGTGCACCAGAAGTTGATGGACCTTCCTATGGCAGTAGAAACGGTTTCTTCATCCACATCATCCTGTGAAGATGAGCCTTTCATAAAATACAATTTAATTATACCATTTGTCAAAATGTATGGTGTATTGAGTAGGCTACTTACAACTGCCTGGGGTTCTGTTGGGACAGGAGGCCCCAAGAGACAAATATTACCATGCGAATCTGTTGGGACCAACAAAAAACCCAACCCAAAGTAATATAAATGGAAATATCACAAAAGGTCTACATAAAAAATAACATATTGTAGGTAGACCTCTTACATTTTATGAAGACACTTAAATCTTCTGGAGTGACTGGCTCTGATGAAGTCCCTCCAGGAATTCCCTCAGCCATTGGCCTTCCAGTATTCAGGCTCAGGACCACCCCCTCTGCATTTGTCAGAGGTGGTGGTGCAGGTTCTCCTCCCGTGAGAGAGAAGCCTCTGCCTTCTTTCTGTTGGCTGAGTAGTCAAATGAGAATGAACATTTAGACCTATGGCAAAAATCCTGCTGCACTGCTAGACACTGAATGCTATTTAGTTATTTAATATGTCAAATGTTTGTAATGCCACGTACTTTACACCTATGATATGCCCAAGGCTTACCTGGAGGTTAAGTTGGAGGGTTGAGGTAGGAGGATAGGATGGGGGTAAGGGTTGTTGTGGAAGTTCTGAGGTTTGAGAGATTTAAAGAATAAAGTATAACACTGGTAGACATGGGAAAGAGTAAAAAAGGTTTCACAATTTATTGTGCTCAGCTGTGCAGCAGGTCCCAACGCTACACATATAGCATGAGAGATGAAGGGCCACAATCATTGCTTACATCAATATTTTATAGACAGAACTCAGGAAAAGAAGATATGTAAAAGCAAAACATCATCAATCATTGACTCAAAATCGTCGCATGATCATCTCCTGACCAAGCTAATCTTCAGATTTACTGAACATTGTTTATGCCTAATTCCCAACAACTCGTCTCCAGTCCCTACTGCCCTTGTCATAATCATAAGAAAACAACATGACAATGTCAGTATCTGGTCATGACACACACAGGGTAAAAGCATAGAAGGACAAGGCCTTATGAACATCTTTAGATTAGAAATTTCCACCACAATTCCCTCTTTTTGTCCCTGGGACAATACACAAAATTTTACTAATCATTAATCTGTAACCAAATCTGGACTCTAAATAATATATGCTATTACTAATAATCAACTACTTAATCAACTACTCGATCCACAGTATTATTAATCATTTGCTTAATTATTATCAATTAATCAGTTATGAGTATATTCCCGTATGGCTTAAGCTAAATTTAATCATGTATAATCTCACATCAGCATATCATTTCCCCGTAAGGCCTTCATGAATGCGTCATAAAATACATGATCTTCAGTGGACAATACGCTGTTTTTGTGGGGACAGAACCCGAACATAGAAATACAATTAATGGCAAAGCATTAAACATCAATCTCATTGTAACTTTTCTACAAGTCACAAGTCTCTACTGTCCATATTCACCTTTGTCTGTTTCTGGATCAGTCTGGGCAAATTCAGTGAAATAGTCATCGTCGAATGGAGAAGTCCATTCTGTATCATTGTCAACATCGTCCAGTTTCAAAAGTTGCTTGGTTGTTAGGTTGGACATTATGATGTAATGGACACATTTATATGCGCAGGGGCCAAACAAACATAATAAGATTAATACCACACTCACTGGGATTATCATTGATAGATAGGGAGTCCACTGTCCAAACAGTGTATACCAGAGTCCCCAACTATGATCTCCGTGTTTGTCTCGTTTCATTTGGTTTGCTACTTTGTGCATATCATGCAGTGCATCAGAGATAGACACATGGTCATCATCATTGGAGGGAATGAAAGTGCAACATTGATCTCCTATCATGCCACATACACCTCCCTCTTTAGCTAACATAATATCTAAGGCTATTCTGTTTTGTGTTGTAGTTTATCTAAGGGCTGCAAGTTCCTGTTTGATACCTTTGGCTGCCCGATTAGTGGAGTTAAGTGGCAAGCTGATAATGTGTGACATCTAGTTGATTCCATACCTGAGTCATCCCATACTGTGGGAAGAAGGAATCAAGTAATTTACTTAGTTTACTTTTTAGTCTATGCTCTGACGGGGGAAAATCATCATCAGAAACGTCTCTTTTGGGTCGCTTTATCGGTGAGTTTGAGTGATGACCACACCAGGGTACTTAAACCTTGCTAAAGTACATACTCCTTTCCAGTTACGGGGTAGGGCCAAATACACGTTTTTACCACAGACCCACTACCAATCATCAGCCCTGAGTAATGTGCCGGTGTCAGGTGGATGAATAAGGGAACACTCTGCCTGTGGGCAGGTCCTGTCTTCCGAATATGGGTAATATAAGTGAGTGCATCTCTGGCTGGTGATATTACCTAATGGTATGTTTCCTGTTCTTACAAAACAGTGTGTAGTTTCATTTAGGAGGAGGCTGTGCAATGAATGTGTTAATTCTTGTTTGATTTACCTTGGGTGTTCGTTTCAACACACGCATTAGTCTGTAGACAGTAGACATATAGTGGCATTAGTTAAATCAGTCCTCCCAGGTCCTCCATCTTCACACCATAGGGAGGCTGGTGAATTTATCACCAGACTTAAATGGGTATCATTCAGTACTCCATAAGCATCCTGCTTATACATGCAGTAAGAATTTTTGTTTTGTGTTTACTTTGCCGTCCACATTAAATGTCATACAGTAAAGTAAAAATAAAATAGAATAAAAAAATAAGAGCAATAAAGGCAATAAAGGTGAGATTCATTTCTTAATAGAGGCAATAAAAAGTGAGGTAGTGCAGTTCTGAATAAGGCAATAAAGTGAGGTAGTGCAGTTCTCGGTGAGGTAATGCAGTTCTGAAAAAAATTATTGTGCAAAAATGTAATTCAATGTAAACAGTTATGTCCATGGTTGCAAACATGTCAGCTGTTTAGGAGTCTGATGGCAGAGGGAAAGAAAAAGTTCTTCAGTCTTGAGGTCCTGCATTTCACACTTCTGTACCTCTGTCCTGAGGGTAGAAGTGTGAACAGTCTGTGCTGGGGTGGGAGGGGTCTTTGAGGATGGAAGCAGCTCTCCTGTGGATTCTGCGGTGGTAGATGCTCTGCAGAGAGGGCAGTGGAGTCCTTCTGAGCAGTCTTCACCACTCTCTGCAGGCGTTTGTGGTCCATGACAGTAGTGCTGCCGTACCACACAGTGATGCAGTTGGTCAGGACACTCTCGATGACGCAGCTGTAGAAGTTGCTGAGGATCTTAGGAGACATGCCAAACTTCCTCAGCCTCCTCAGAAAATACAGCCGCTGTTGGGCCTTCTTGACCAGCTGCGTGACGTGAGGTTTCCAAGTGAGGTCCTCACTGATGTGGACACCCAGGTATTTAAAGTTGATCACCCTCTAAACTTCAAGCTCCCAGATGAAAAGTGGCTGATGCGTTCTCCTCTCCTTTCTCATGTCCACTATCATTTCCTTCATCTTGTCCATGCTGAGGGTGAGGTTGTTGTCTCTGCACCATGACACCAGACTGGCCACCTCCCTCCTGTAGGCTGCCTCGTCACCGCCAGCGATGCGTCCTATCACTGCAGTGTCGTCCGCGAACTTCAGGATGATGTTGTCCTTGTGGGAGGTGACACAGTTGTAGGAGAACAGGGTGTAGAGGATGGGGCTGAGTACACAACCCTGTGGAGTGCCAGTGTTTGTGATGATACTGGCTGAAGTCCTATTACCAATCCTGACAGACTGAGGCCTGCCAGTCAGGAAGTCTAGGAGCCAGTCACAGAGGGTGGGGTGCAGACCAAGTGTGGACAGTTTGTGGTTGAGTTTGTGGGGGATGACCATGTTGAAGGCGGAGCTGTAGTCGATGAAGAGTATCCTTAGGTACGAGTCCTTATTTTCCAGATGAGAGCGGGAATAGTGGATGGCAGCAGCAATGGCATCCGAGGTGGACCTGTTGGGCCGGTAGGCATACTGCAGGGGGTCAGTAGTGTCTGGTATGCTGCTCTGAATGTGGGCCAGCACCACTCTCTCGAAACACTTCATGATGATTGGAGTGAGTGCCACTGGCCTGTAGTCATTCAGGCAGGTGGGTGGTCTCTTCTTAGGCAGGGGGATGATGGTCGTGGGAGAGGTTGAAGATGGAGGTGAGAACATCAGTTAGCTCGTTGGCACACGCTCTGAGGGCCCGCCCAGGAATGTTGTCTGGTCCTGCTGCTTTGCGGGGGTTGATCTTCCTCAGAGCTTTGTGTACCTGGGTTGTTGAGATGGTTGGTGGAGGGGAGGGGGGTTGGGTGGTCCAAGTATGTGTGAGCCCCCTCTCTGCAGTGTAGCTGGGGGCCTCAATGCGGTGTAGAATGTGTAGAGTTCATCTGGCAGGCTGTCTGTTGAGGTGATGTTGTTGGTGGTGGTCCAGTAGTCTGTGATGTGCTGCAGGCCTTGCCACATCCACCCCGAGTCAGCAGTAGAATAGAAGCTGTCCAGCTTCTCTCTGTTCTGCCTCTTGGCCGCTGTGATGGCTTTTCTCAGTCCATACTTACAATACTTACCATACATTCCATACGCAGCTTTGTACTCGGTCTCATTGCCTGATCTAAATGCAAGAGAGCGAGCACGCAGCATGTGTCGTACCTGAGTGTTTATCAATTGCTTCTGGTTTGGGAACTTCCTGATTTTTATGGTGGGCACAATGTTATCGACACAAGTGCTGATGTACCCAGTCAGCAGAGTCCTGTACGCTGACAGAAGAGTCCTCCAGAGTGGATGCAGCTTTAAACACATCCCAGTCTGTCAGAGCAAAACAGTCCTGCAGGGTGCTCTCAGTCTCTGGGGTCCAGAGTTTAACCTGTTTGGTGACAGAGTGTGCTTGTTTCAGTCTTTGTCTGTAAGCAGGGTACAGGAACAAAGATATGTGGTCTGTGTGTTAGAAGTTTCTGCAACCTTCACTGCAATCGGTGTGGTCAGAAGTACCTGAAATGGTCCAAGCCACCGCCTGGCTCTCCAGCTTTTCCTCCTGAAATCCTTCACCACCACCCAGTCACCTGGTTTGAGATTGTGCAGATATGTTTGCGTCACTTTGGGCAGTGCCTCCTTCACCTTATGGATTTGAGACAAAATAGAGGACAAGTTTGCACAATAACACTTTCAGCATTTTATCTTAACAATGGCTTGCCATAGGTGTGTGTCTCTAGTGTGTGTGTCTAGGCTCAATTCCTGTATTTGGGGGTCTGTCAAACAGTATCTCGAACGGGCTTAAATTCACTCTCCCCCCTAGTTCTTGTTCTCATGTATAATAACACGATTGGTAGGGCCTTTACCCAAGATAGACCTGTTTCATCACAGCATTTGGCCAATTTGTTCTTCAGCGTTCCATTCTCTCGCTGTACTGCCCCTCCGCTGGCAGGGTGGTATGCACAGTGTGAGATCTATGCCTAAGTACTCTCCCACCCATCGAAGTGCTTGGTTTACAAAGAGCGTTCCATCATCACGACTGATTTTGTCAAGGATTCCCCAACGAAGGATAATTTCAGAACCTAGTGCTTTAGCTACTGCACTTGCATCTTGTTTGGAAGTGGGGAAAGCTTCCACCCACTTAGAGAACATATCCACTATCACCAAACAGTATTTTTTCCCTTCGCTGGGTGTCAATTCAATAAAATCCATCTGTAGGTGTTCGAGGAGACTTTAACGCCTCGGCCAGTATTGTTTGTTGCACATACTATACATTTTTGACAAAACATCTGGGAGTAGTTAACAAAGCCCTTTTGGAGACACTGTTATACATCCCCCTTTTTGATGCATGGTCTTGCCCATGCGCCAGTTTAGCATAGAATGGAAACAGTATCTTTGGCAGGAATGATTTGTCATCTGGGCCGTACCAAACCCCATCTCTTTCCTCCATGTGGATCTTTCCTCTGCTGTAGATTGTGACTGAAAAGATCTTTGAGATCAGCTGTGGGAATACATATTTTCAACATACACAAATTTTCATCATTCACAGAAATTTTCTGTGCGTCTGATTTTGCTGCTGCATCTGCTTAGGCATTACCCTGTGATATAGGATCAGTTTTCCGAGTGTGTGCTTCACACTTACATACAACAATGGATTTTGGTAGTAGGATTGCATAGAGGAGCTCAGAAATCAGGCCATTGTGCGTGTGATCGCTTTACCTGATGAAGTCAGGAAACCTCTGTGTTTCCACAAAGTACCAAAATCATGATCTACTCCAAATGCATATCTACTGTCAGTATAAATAGTGACATTCTTGTCTTTTGCTAACCTGCATGCTGTTGTTAAAGCCACCAACTCAGCTGCCTGTGCAGTAATGGTTCTGTTTTAATTCTTTCGTGTTGTGTAACTACTGCATACCCTATGCAGTTGCGGCCTGTTTTCTGATCTCTGAAAGCTGATCCATCTACAAAAAACTCAAGATCTGGATTCTGCAACGGCATCTCCTGCAAATCAGACCTAGGACTGCAAATGTTACTTACAACTGCAACACAATTGTGTGGTTCTCCATCTGTTTCTGTGGGGAGAAGAGTTGCAGGGTTTAATACAGTACAGTTTTACTTTCAAATTTGGCATGTCAAGAAAAATAGTGTGATATCTCAGCCATCGTGCTGCAGACATACAGTATGTGCTGTTTTCCAGGAGAAGAAGTGACACTGCATGTGGTACTAAAAGAGTTAGTTCACTGTATCCCACAATATCCCTAGAAGCATTAACTGCTTTTTCAGCTGTTGTTATTGCTCTTAAACACATTGGCGGGCCTGCCACTACTGGATCCAATTTAGCTGAGGAATAGGCTACTGGTCTTAATTTCCCCCTATGATTTTGTAGTAGCACTGATGTCATACACACATTTTTTTCATCCACTTTTTGCACAAAAGGCCTACCTGGATCTGGAATGTTGGGGTGGTTTGTAAAGCCATTTTTAAATCTACAAAAGCTTTTTCTGCCTCTGGTGTCCAAGTTAGTGCACTGTGGGCATGTAGGCCTTTCCCATGAGCGATTGTGCTCAAGGGTGCCTCAAGGACTGCACAGTTGGGTATGAAGGTCTGGCAATAAGAACACATGCCTAAAAATGACATCAATTGTTTTTTTTGTGTTAGGCTTTGGGATGTTTTGTATTGCTGCAACTCTGTTCTGCTCAATAGTTTTGCCTTGTTCTGATATCAGATGTCCCACGAATTTCACTTGTTGTACAAACTGCAGCTTGATGACAAAGCAATGCAACAGTGTCTTTTACACATTGGTCTAGATGGCGCTGCAATCATGCAGTCATCCATATATTGAAGAATTGCTGACCCTGGGGTCAGAGTCAGAGATTCTAGACTGTTCTTAAGAGCTTCATTGTAGATAGTAAGAGATTCACAATACCCCGACGCAATCTGGTAAAAGTGTACGGCTTTCCATTAAAGGAAAATGCAAACCAAAACTGGCTGTCTGGAAGAACTGGTACAATGAAAAAAGCATTAGCTAGGTCTACTACAGAAAACCACTTGTTTCCTGGTGGAATCTGGGACAAGATTGTGTAAGGGTTTGGCACATTTGGAGCTCGTGAAATTACTGCATTATTCACTACTTGCAAAACGCCACTCCTCTGGTTCTCCCAGAGGCCTAATTTTTTTCACAGGATAAATAGGTGTTGTCACTGGAGAGGTTTCACATGGCACGACCACACCAGCCTCATGCAGTGAATTAAATACCAGTGTGATACCCTTAATAGCCTCTGGCTTTAAGAGGTACTGTGTTTTGCAAAGTCTGTAATCTGAAGGTGTTATCTGCACAGGTGCACAATTTTTGATCAGACCTACATCATATTTCCCTGTTGCCCAAAGTTCTCTAGGAACTGCGTGTAATCGGGTGTCTTCTCCAGAAATGTGTCATCTGCCACATTGTTTTCAGTACATCTGCGTCTGCCTGTGGCATTATCTAAACTGTTTTGTCAACAAAAGCCATCCAATTCAAGGGCATGCAATAAGCTTTAGTTTTCTCACTGTACAACACTGTGGGATCTGAACTGGGCTTCCAATCACCAGCTTCTACACACTTGTGTCCATTTTCCTAAATCTTCCCGATTCTCTGTTTCACCTTTAGCTAGAGACACGTGGGGGTGAATTCTCTATAGTGAATAGTATAGTATAGTATAGTATAGTATAGTATAGTATAGTATAGTATATGGGCCTTCCCCAGCTTTACATTTATTCTAGACAGACTCACTTCTGCAGTACATCTGTGATTATCCCAATACAAATTCTTCAACAACACAACAGCTTCTTTCTGTTTATCAAACCACTCTTGTTCATAAGTGTTACGACCCAATTATAGTCTAGGGGTATTTAGGGAAGTAACACTCAAACAAAGGATTTAATCCCAGGAGTATGTATTTGAAATGGAGGAAGGCAAGACAACAAATTTAACCGATAAGAAGGTTTATTAATTTTATTGAGTAACTAAGTATATATAATAATAAAAAAGGTGAAACTATATACAATATATACAAGACAATTAACGAAATGAGAGGGGTGGGGTGGTGTAAGGGACGAGAGTGGTGCTAAAGGAAAGAAAGTAACAAAACAACACTAAATAATTTGGTTTGACCCTCTAACCTGACTAATAACTCAAAATGTGGAAACAAAAAGTCTTCAGCATAAACCGCCCCATCTAAACTACTCTAACTAGCCAAAACACAAAACGTACAATTGGTGGCACTCACTCCTAAACTAGTGTGTCTAATACAGAGATACATAGTTATCCTACATGTGCACAATGTATGTCATGCGACCTCTTACCTGTCCACTTTTCCCCTTTAACCGGAAAACGAGTCACCAACAATATTCACAAATGGTGACAGAACAGAACAAAAGAACGGTTACTACATAAACAGTACACAAACTCACAAACAGTCGGCTTTTAAACAAATGGTGACAATGAGGATGATTGAGATGCTCAGCCTAACTTGCAGCCCTCCGGTGACCTTTCTTAAAAGTAATGGGATGATGCTGATTGGTCCAGAGACTCATGACGTCACTTTTAAAACCGGGAGATTGACGGTTCAGCGGACCAATGGGAAACTGAGGATGGACCTGAAGAGAGACAGTGTGAGAGAGCGAAAGAGAAAACAAAAAAAGAAGCAAAACACAGACATAGTCACACAGACTTAACACTCCCCCCCCAAGAACAAACCCGCACTCACAAATCACAATAAAAGAGCACTTTTTACACTCTGGAAAGTGCATCAGCTATAACATTTTCTGTTCCTTTCTTATGTTTAATGACCAAGTTGAAGTTCTGTAATGACAAAGACCAACGCATTAATCGTTTATTTTGGTTGAACATGCGTGAACAGAAAACCAGAGGATTATAATCGGTGAAGACGGGTAGATTGCTAGAACCAACATAAACTTCAAAATGTTTTAATCCAAGTATAAGGGATAATGGTGGATTTCTCTATGGTGGAATAGTTAAGCTGATGTTTATTAAACTTGCGCGAAAAATAACTAATGGGGTGATCTATGCCATCTTTATCCTCCTGACGAAGGACAGCCCCAGCACCAACACCACTGGCATCAAATTCTATTTTAAATGGTAAGGCACAGTCTGGAGACGAAAGAACAGGTGCATTACAAAGAAGTGCTTTAACATTATTGAAAGCGTACTGACACTCTTTAGACCACACAAATGGCTTGGATGGACTAAGTAGTGAAGTAAGAGGATATACAACCGTAGAAATCTTTTTGCAAAAGCTTCGATAATATCCAGCCATGCCTAAAAACCAGCACAGTTCATGTCGAGTAGTGGGAGTGGGAAAATCTACAATGGCCATAACCTTGGCCTCGACCAGGTGAACCTGACCATGACCGACCTCTTTCCCGAGGTAGGTGACAGTCGCTTGACCAAACTAACATTTGGCTAGATTAAGGGTTAACGAGGCCTTGTCAAGACACTCAAATACAGTTCTCAGTGAACGAATATGCTCAATCCAGTCCACTGAATAAGCAACAACATCATCCAGATATGCACTACAATTTGGCACACCTGCCAATACTAAGTTCATGAGACGTTGAAAGGTTGCTGCTGCATTTCGTAAGCCAAACGGTAAAACAGAATATTGTAGTAGGTGATCTGGGGTTACAAATGCAGAAATTTCAGAGGCCTGGGACGTGAGTGGAACTTGCCAGTAACCTTTTAACATGTCTAATTTACTGACAAATTTGCCTATCCCACATGGTCTATACAGTCCTCCATGCGGGGCAGTAGATGACTGTCATTGCATTTACCTTTCGGTAATCGGTGCAGAATCTAAAAGTTCCATCAGGCTTGGGAACGAGTAGACATGGGGAGCTCCAAGGACTACAACTGGGTCTAGCTAAACCATTTTCTAAGAGGTAGCTCACCTCTTGGCACATAACAGGCCTTTTAAAGGCATTAACACAATAAGAGTGCTGTTTAATAGGACGCGCACCATTTATGTTGATGTCATGATACAGCACATTTGTTTGTCTAGGAACATCACTAAAAAGAGAGGGAAAATCAGAAATCAATTGAATTATGTCAGACATCTGTTCTGTCGATAAATGTGTGAGATAAGATGGAAGATCTTTTAACATCTCAGAGTTCGCCAGTCTTGTGCATTGCTGTGAAGCATTACAGAGAATAACACCATCCTCATCAGCACCTGAGATATTAGAAGGGTTTGCCACCTCTACTGATACAGCTACAGAAGAGACAACAGGCCCAACAGTCTGATCTGCAGCATCAGACAGAGTTTTTTCTCTGTCGTGGTACGGTTTTAACATGTTTATATAACAAACTCTGGTTTGGTGTTTCCTATCAGGAGTGTGAATCATATTGTAACAGTTTCCCTGTTACTTATGTACCAGGAGTACTCTTAATGCAGCTATGTAATTACCTACCGGAGCAGTAGGGGGCGATCTGTCCAGGTGATACAGAAAACCCCTACTTAAGGTAACCAAGAAGGAGTCAGGCTGGAAGTAAATTTCTATCTCCTTGGGAGCAGCTTACCTCATGGTGGTTTGGGCCTTTGTACCCTGGTTCAGGAACTTAATAGTTCTATACTCAATCATAAGTAGCCGACCGTGATGTTTAATGTGTAAATATTAATTTGCTTGTGGCACACGGTTATGGTTTTGTTTATATGAATGTTTTGTTTGCAGAGGGTTTGTGTTCGGAGCATGGTGGATTTAATACTAGCTTAAACATCTGACAAGTGGGAAAAAAGAAGTTGAGTTACATCATTTGCTTAACAACCACAACATTGGACTTCAAAGTTCGATACGTACACTCTTTCTGGCTGAATGGTTGTCGTGAAACATTGGATTATTCAAGTATTGTTTCTATCACACACTTGGTGACCATGGATGTTTATTGCTTCACAAAGACTACGCAAAGAAGACATTTGAAGGATAAAGCAAACCAAAGACTGTACATTGTGGGGGGGGGGGAGTTGTTGCTTTATTGTAAACTGTGGGATTCTTGGTGTGGGGATTGTTGATGTATTGTAGGATTTGCATATGCAGGTTAAGTCTTTAATACACTTGACTCATGAGTAAAATTGGTCTGCTGAGTCCTTTCATTTATTGTAATAATTAAACTAATATCAACAGAATAGGTGTTACAATACAATCTGTCACTTATTTTCTTTTTATGATATACGGTCCAAAGAAACGTGCAGAAAGTGCTGAACCTGGTACAGGTAAAAGCACAAGCACATCACCTGGCTGAAAAAATCTAGTAACCGCCATGCGATCATACTGAGGTTTCATGCCTTTTTGTGCGGTCGTCAATGATTCTTTAGCCAGCAAACAAGCACGATGTAGACGTTCACGAAATTTACTGACAATCTGCACCAGTCATCATCTGATCTTTCAGAACTTTTACGGGACCTCTAACATTATGTCCAAACACCAGTTCCACAGGACTAAACCCTAGGGACTCTCGTACTACTTAGCATGACGCGAATAATACCAGAGGAACGCCGTGGTCTGAATCCCTACCTGTCTCCATACAATATTTGCACAGCATGGACTTAAGGGTCTGATGAAAACATTCCAAGGTGCCTTGACTTTCAGGGTGATATGCCCTAGAAACGTGGTGAGTTATGACAAGAGACTTCATTACCTGTGCAAAGAGTTTTGAGAGAAAATTGGTACCCTGATCTGTTTGTTTAATCTTAGGGAGCCCAAAAGTGGAGAAAAATTTAATCAGTGCCTTAATAACAACTGGAGCTGTGATTTTTTGTAATGGAAAAGCCTTGGGAAACCATCTAGCCACACACAATTGTAAGCAGGAACTGGTTACCTGATTTTGTTTTAGGGAGAGGACCAACACAATCCACAATCACATGTTCAAACGGCTCTCCCACCACCGGAATTGGGAAGAGCGGAGCAGGCGGAATCACCTGGTTAGGCTTCCCTACAAACTGACAAGTATGTAGCAGAGCCACATAAGGTGACACAATGTCTAAATGCCTAAATGTTGTATAGAGTAAACATTACTTGATTGTGTACACCGGTAATATATTCTGTTTCATTTGTGTTGCCCCGTTTACCGCTCTCGCGAGACCGTGCCAATGACATCACACGACATCGCTTCACTTCCGAGTTTCCCCCATATAAGGAAGCGGGCCGACGGCGTTCGGAAGGCGAGTTTAATGGTGATTGGTGCACCAGCTGTGCGGAGTGTTCGCGGTTTGTGCGGATTATTAGCGGTGTTTGTTAGCGTGAGAGACTCACTGTGGAATATTCGACAATTCGATCGGATTATTCACCTGTGAGGACGCTATTACACCCATCCATAAACCGGACTTCCTACGTCACTACATCCGGTGAGAGTGGGCCATATAAGGACATTACACTCACTGAGAACTTAAAGGACACTACACACACACACTTCATGCTTTGGTTTTTTTTTTTTTATATATATATTTGTAAATATTAATTTTGTACAATACACTTTGGCTTGTTTATATTGATGTGTCTATTTTCTGGTATAATTCTTGTATTAGGGAGTGGTGCCCCATTTAATAGTGTACGGTTTAGGTGTTACATACACGTGGACCATTACAAGTATGACAGGTTCGGCACTACCGAGCAACATCTTTTTTCAATCCTGGCCAAGAGAAGTGCTTGAGTATTCTGGTATAGGTTTTTGTAATGCCAAGAACAACAATTTGATACATACATTTGAATGCAAGTCTTGATCTGGGTCCGAACACCATTTACGCATGAACAAATCATTGTCAATAAAGTAAGTGACTTTCTTATCTGCTGCAAGATCTGGGGTCTCATTTATAAAGCGTGCGTACGCACAAAACGTGGCTGGAAACGTATGTACGCCAGTTCCCACGCAAAGGTTGTGAACTATAAAAAACAAACTTGATGGGAGAATGTGCGCACCATTAAGCAAACTTTGAGATGTGCGTACGCACATTCTAGAGACAAAGGGAATTGGCGACACAGATGGTGAGGTCGTGAAGAGAAGTTAGATTGTAGAAAATAAATGTGAGAAGAAAGATTATAAGAATTAATGACATATAATTTTCACTCCATTTCATACGTTATATCCACATTATCATGAAGATTAAATCCAACAGTGTTTGTGCCGATTGTTTTAGGCTATATACATGTCGTAAAATCCAAACGTAATTCAATATGTATTAAAAAAAAAAAATACTAATAATCAGCGCTGCCTTACAGTCACTGTCCACAACAGCGCAGGAGGAGATGGCGCGACTACATGTGATACAGAAAAGCATGAAATACCCTTTTATTAGAGAACTGCAGAACACAGTGTAAAAACGAAATATTTTCCTTAATGTACATATATCATAAAATATCAAAGTCTGCAAACACAATCGCTACTCATCATCGGTCCTAACTATTACGGTGTTCATTACAAAACCGTCATGAAGAAGCATGTGTTCACTGTAACATTTCGTCTTAAATTTTCACCCACAAATTCATTCTGTGATTTTTAGATGTTAACGATCAGTCTAATTGCTAGAAACATATAAATCCTCCGGTGACCCGGGTATGTAATGCTTCATGATGGCACTGTTGGAGGATTACGCCAATGGCAGAATAAGGAGAGAACGAGTTTTCAGGGACCATGATGATTTCCTGGCCATGATGATGACTGGCTAATAAGCCGATTTAGATTCCCTAGAGCTGTGCTCTTAGATCTATGTGCTGAATTGGGTCCAGTATTAGAGAGGGCAACACGCCGGAACCATGCCATCCCAGTCCAAATACAAGTCCTCACGACTCTGGGGTTCTTGGCAACCGGCTGTTTCCAGCGGGAATTGGCAGACAGGTAAATTATTTATATAAAAAAAAAACTATAATATCTGTCGTTTTGAATGGTATACTTAATATGGGTAGTCAATACATCAGGTTCCCCTACACTGTGCGAGAACAGGCTGAAATTAAAATGCAATTTGCAGCAATGTCTGGTTTCCCAAATGTAATTGGCACAATTGACTGCGCTCATGTTGCTATAAGAGCACATCTGAAAATGAATTTGCTTATGTTAATAGAAAGCATGTGCATTCTATTAATGTGCACATCATATGTGACTCCAACATGACCCTCACAAACAATGTGGCATGCTGGCCTGGTTCAACACATGATTCCTTTATCTTGACACATAGCAGTGTAGGGAACAGACTAAATGCAGGCACAGTACATGACACTCTTACATGAAGTTTAACAATATTAAAAAGTAGAAACTAACAATTTTTGTTTTTAATATTATTATAACAATGTTGCTTTTAATATAATTATAATCTGCAGGTGACAGTGGCTACCCCTGAGACGCTGGCTCCTCAACCCATTTTTAAACCCACAGACCGCAGAGTAAACTCATTATAACGAGGTCCACTCTTGTGCCCGCGCAGTGATTTGCATTGACTATTTATGGTTAAAAATGGGCGTGTACAGGGCGGGATATCAGGCTGGTTCACGTACGCACATTTGCGGGTGATCTGTGATTTATAAAGGGAACTTTGTTTAGAGGAGTGCATACGCATGGTTTTATAAATCGGAAAATTTTTTGGTGTATGCCATTTTTGGCTTTTGGGCGTACGTAAACTTTTAGTAGGGATCCTACGCACAGTTTTATAAACGAGACCCCTGGAGAAAGAACAGAGGCATAACACGGGGCGAGCAAGTTTTCCTCCTTTTGAGCGACAATAATCTGTGCTCTGGAGATTGACATCTTGGGGGGAGCGAGGTCTGCCACACCTAAACCTTCTGCTTTTGGGATATGATGCTTTTTACAAGAATCACCCATTTCCAATAAGGCATCATCACTCAAAAGTGGAGCTAAGAACGAGTCGGACAAATTAACCCCCTCACTGCTTTTTCGCGACTAAGCGAGTCACCGCACATGCAAGAAAATGTCGAGATAAGTGTCAGACATCTCTTCAGGTTGACAGCTTTATTCAGGTTTATCAATCACCTCCAATACTGGCATTATTTTCCCCCCAGCAAGATTGTTGCCCAGGATAAAGTCAACGCCTTTTACGGGGAGTAAAGGTCGCACTGCCACTCTCACAAATCACAACATAAGTGCACACAATGTAATGGTGCTTTAACAGAACCCATCTCAATGCCTTGAACAATTACACTAGAGCCACTGAAGGTTTCCTCAGAGATAGGCAGTACATCAGTCAGAATAAATGACTGAAGTGTACCCGTATCTCTGAGTATGTTTATCTCTTTTTGATCATCTGGATTTCCAGTTAAGGAAATTAAC
The DNA here is from genome assembly GCF_030014155.1 of Tachysurus vachellii. Lineage (NCBI taxonomy): Eukaryota > Metazoa > Chordata > Actinopteri > Siluriformes > Bagridae > Tachysurus > Tachysurus vachellii. The sequence continues at coordinate 103,009 of NC_083464.1, read as the reverse complement.
CCTTTCAGAACCCTTTTCATTGCCTCCAGCTCAAGCTGTCGCAGGTTCACTTGTTTTTCGGCCTCAATTTCAAGCTTGCGTACCTCCAGACGCAACTTTCCAGACGCAAAGTTTGTCCTGGTGTGCCTGGGCTTTATCTTGTGCCTCTAAGTGTATCTTGTGCCTCTAATCGGACTTTCAGTCGCGCATCTACCCAATAGACACAGCAGAGATAGACACCCCATTCGTTCACCTCCTCCTCAGCACTGAATTGCCCGGCACCCACGTGGACAAAATCCGAAACCCCACTGCCCCACTTTCTGCTAGTGGGACGCTAACCGAGCGCTATTAGCACGTCAAACACCACCAAAATACACACACATCCACGGGAATAATTACTGAAAGACGAGCCCCCATTAAATGTTGCGGTCCAATTATAGTCTAGGGTTATTTCGGGAAGTAACACTCAAAAAAAGGATTTATTCCTAGGCGTATGTGTGGGAAATGGTGGAAGGCAAGACAACAAATTCAACCGATGAGAAGGTTATTAATTATAGTGAGTAACTAAATATATACACACGTGGACAAAATTGTTGGTACCCTTCGTTCAATGAAAGAAAAACTCACAATGGTCACAGAAATAACTTGAATCTGACAAATGTAATACATAAAAATTCTATGAATGTTCAACAGAATTATTTAAAAAAATAAACCGGCCTAGACAAAAATGATGGTACCCCTAGAAAATACTGAAAATAATGTGACCAAAGGGACATGTTAATTCAAGGTGTGTCCACTAATTAGCATCACAGGTGTCTACAATCTTGTAATCAGTCAGTGGGCCTATATATAGGGCTCCAGGTAGTCACTGTGTTGTCTGCTGACATGGTGTGTACCACACTCAACATGGACCAGAGAAAGCGAAGGAAAGAGTTGTCTCAGGACATTAGAAAGAAAATTATAGACAAGCATGATAAAGGTAAAGGCTATAAGACCATCTACAAGCATCTAGATGTTCCCGTGACTACAGTTGCACATATTCAGAAATTTAAGATCCATGGGACTGTAGCCAACCTCCCTGGACGTGGCCGCAGGAGGGAAATTGATGACAAATCAAAGAGATGGATAATCCAAATGGTAACAAAAGAGCCTAGAAAGACTTCTAGAGATCCAAGGTGAATTTCATGCTCAAGGAACATCAGTGTCAGATTGCACCATCCATCGTTGTTTGAGCCATAGTGGACTACATGGGAGACGACCAAGGAGGACACCAAATCATAAAAAACGCTAGACTGGAATATGCCAAACTACATGTTGAAAAGCCACAAAGCTTCTGGGAGAATGTCTTATGGACAGAGAAGAGAAAAATGGAACTTTTTGCCAAGGCACATCAGCTCTATGTTCACAGACGGAAAAATGAAGCATATCAAGAAAAGAACACTGTCCCTACTGTGAAACATGGAGGAGGCTCTGTTCTGTTCTAGGGCTGCTTTGCTGCATCTGGCACAAGGTGTTTTGAATCTGTGCAGGGTACAATGAAATCTGAAGACCATCAAGGGATTCTAGAGAATTGAAATGAAATGAATTCCATGCTGGTCCAGGCTGGGTTTTACTGGATCATGCTGGTATAGTGCTGGTATAATGCTGGTCAGTGCTGGTACAATGCTGGTATAGTGCTGGTATAGCTAGGTGGCCAGCATAGTCATGGTGTTTTCAAGCAAAACGGGGCTGGTGTAGCTGGTTAACCAGTATGATCTTGCTGGAAAGAGCTTTATGGGAACAACCTTTATTTTTGCTTGTGTATGTTTCTATGTAACACATTAATACAAGATTAAAACACAACATATTGGAATATATTTAATTATAAGTGTGTTATTTCTTTTGCTCCCTCTTTTGAATAAAGAACTGAAATAACAAAGCTCAAAAAGCTTTGAATGACAAAGAATAAAAAATCGTTCGTTAGGGATTAAAGTGTCTCCACAAATTATATATAGTAATACCAACAAATGTTGACTTCCCATGCTCCATGAGGGAAGCAGCATATAAATCATACAGAATGATGGTTTTTGAAAGATATATAGATATAATCCATTTATCTCAATTAAGAAGTAGTTAAGTTGTTTGTCTGTTTTGTTAGTAAAGCAGTAATGTGAAGAGATATTACCCAACATCAGCGTTGCTATGCAACCTTTAAAGCAACTATGTTCACGAAGGTAAATGTAGTTCCTGCACTTTCCTAAAATAAATCTCGCAATGTTTTCGACTACATTACAGTATATACCTTACAGTGTTTATCGAAATTAGTATAAGTGCACGTGTTCCAGATCATCATGTTTTTGCCACCGTAATTAGGATTTTGTTTTGGAGTAAATAAAAAGCTTCAGCTTCTACACGACAAATCTGCTGATCACTGAGAATCAGAATGTTTGCATATGTGAGGAACCTGGATGACGGCTGAGCGGCAGTTGTTTCAACTAGCGAAATTAAGGACTTTAACTATGACATGTTTGACCAGACTCAGGTTTATAGGGTACGATGGAAGCAAGACTTCTTCAGGGCACAAATACTGATGCTTAAAGGTATGTAACTTAAGCAGTAGCTGTTTTATCGTAACTCGTTCACTGCACAATAGAAACAAATGAGTGATATATAGTTTTGTTTCTTATTTTGTTTCTATAATTTTTCAGAGAATAAAGACATAAAGCAGAATGATTCTGGGTAGCACCTCTTAAAAAAACATGGTCATCGCCACCACATACTACTTGTTACTCGCTAAAAGAGAAAGCGGAAGCTAAGACCAAAAATGTGTGTTGTAAAGTTTATATTGTGTAACGTTATTTGTGCACGTGTGTATATTACAGTGTGATGGCAAATGTCATTGTTCAATAAATCCATGAAATCCATTTCAAGAAAGCTATGTAAATGATAGGTATATCCAGAATGTTTTTCTTTATTAAAAAGTGAATTGCAATTCTCTAGAAAATTGTCTTGGTCTTTATTTAACTATGAATATGCACTAAGAAATGTGATATGTAACAAATGGGTTTTGTTGTGGTCTTGCTGGGATTATACTAGCATCCAAAAGACAACGTATGTTGACCAGCACACCAGCATCCCAGGCTGGTCGGCCAGCACACCAGCATCCCAGGCTGGTCGGCCAGCACACCAGCATCCCAGGCTGGTCAGCCAGCACACCACCATCCCAGGCTGGTCGGCCGGCACACCAGCAACCAGCACCTAATGCTGGACCAGCATACCACCATCCCAAGCTGGTCCCAGCATGCAAAACATACCTTATGCTGGACCAGCAATGCTGTATTTTTTTTTTAGCAGGGAATGCATTACAATAGTCCAGTCTAGAGGTCATGAAAGCATGAACTAGTTTCTCAGCATTAGATACAGACAGGATGTTTCTCAGCTTGGCAATATTTGGTGAAAGAAGGCTGTATAAGGTGTATAAGGCTTGGCAATATAAGGTGAAAGAAGGCTGTTTTTGTGGTATGAGCGACATGATTTTCAAATCACAAGTTGCTGTCTAATATAACACCCAGGTCTTTCACTGTCGAGCTACTAGAAACAGTGCATCCCTCTAATTGGAAGTTAAATTGTGAGAGTTTCTGTGTACTGGTTTTTGGACCTATAAGTAGTATTTCTGTCTTATCACAGTTTAATAACAGAAAATTAAAGCTCATCCAATCTTTTATCTCTCTAAGGCACTGAGTTAATTTGGACAATTTAGTTATTTCATCTGGTTTTGATGAGATATATAACTGTGTGTCGTCAGCATAGCAATGGAAAATAATCCCATGTCTTCTAATGATGTTCCCTAATGGAAGCATGTATATCGAGAAGAGCAGAGGTCCTAGAACTGATCCTTGAGGGACCCCATGATATACTGGTAGTAAACTGGAGGGTTCACCATCTAATTCTACAAAATGGTATCGGTCAGACAGGTAGGATCTAAACCAACTTAAAGCTTGTCCATGAATACCTGTGTAATTTTGTAAACGATCTAGGAGAATGTTGTGATCTATAGTGTCGAATGCAGCACTAAGGTCAAGTAGAACTAATAGTGACATAAAGTCTTGGTCCGAAGATAAGAACAGGTCATTTGTGACTTTCACAAGTGTAGTTTCTGTGCTATGATGGGGCCTGAAACCTGACTGAAACTCTTCGAGGATATTGTTCTCCTGTAAGAAGGAGCTCAGTTGAACAGACACAACGAGTATTTTAGACATAAACAGAAGGTGTGAAAATAGGTCTGTAATTTGATAGTTCATTTGGATCTAAATTAGGTTTTTTGATGAGTGGCCTAATAATGTCACGGTGCTCTAAACAGCCTCTCCACTACTTCCGATATCTGGATGATATATGGGGGGTATGGACTCACTCGGAGGAGGACTTCAATCAATTGGTGGCCACACTTAATGACCACAATCTGTCCATAAAATTAAAATCCACCACCAGTCGGCTATCCATAGACTTCCTGGACACCACAACGTATAAGGGCACAAACTTCAGTTTGTCACACAAATTAGATATCAAAGTCTTTTTTTAAAGAAACAGACACACATGCCTTACTACATAAAAAGAGTTTTCACCCTAAACACACTTACTCTGGTTTGGTTAAGTCACAACTCCGGAGGTTTCATCTCATATTCACTCAGGAACGGGACTTCAGAGAGGCAACACAAATCCTCTTCAAGGCCCTCAGGCCATGGAGGGCCCACACATACCCTTTGTCCTGACATACTCCTCAGCAGCCATGAAACTGACCAGAGGTGAAATCCAACTTCCAAAACATATTGGGACAAACACAGATATTTAAGGATCACAGACTCATTGCAGCATTTACAAAAAACAAAAGTTTACAGGACTATCTAATCAGGGCAAAATTCCATCCTCTTCATGAGGCAAAACCCAAACACCAGGGTCATTACCTGAAACAAACAGTCTATGTACAAAACATGTTTACAAAAGAGGTCTTCAACAATTACCAATCAGGCATGGTGCACAGCAAAAACTGTGTTTACCTCGTCACCTGTAAACAGTGTGGAGCCCAATATGTGGGAGAAAAAGGTAACACCATTCAGTTAGAATGACACAGCATAAACACAATATACACAAAAGAAAAGAAACAAATACTTACCTGGTTCAGCATTTCCTGGAACATGGATGGGAATCCTTCCGGGGTGACGATCCTACAGGCCAACTCACATTGGTCTGTGCTACAGAGAAAAAGAGCAGAAAAAATCTGGATTCAAAAATTAGGCACTACTAACAACAACAACACAAAAAAGAAAAAACACCAATATCTGCTTTCAAGAAGAGTCAACTGGAACCTCTTCCTTCCACACCATGCCTGGTTTTCAAGTTGGCTTGAGGGACTCACATTGTCCATACTTACATCTAGGCCCTTCTGCCTAAACCTGTGTTTTTTTTTAACCCAACAGAGTCTCTCATTACAGTAAGAGGGGAAACAACTGTAATATTTTTTGCTTGTCTAACTTTGTTTTTACTGTATCTCTCTATCTGTGTTTTAACATTATGACTACTTTGCAGAACAGATTTGCGGTTTTAAGAAACCAATGTCCAACTGGAGATGGGGAAAACATGCAGACATCCACATCACATAACACTAATGGTACAATTGACAAAACCCTCACCAAAACATAGTTTAAACTCATACAGGCACAACATCGCATGAAGACAATACAGGACTCATTAACGCGCCTTCCCAACAGGCATGTTTAGGCAGGTCAAAAAACTCACACAATTCATCAAGCCATCTTCACCATCTTTTTCAGTAGAAAAAGTGCATAAAGAAAACATATATTCAAACTCATTTTGCTACATTCTGATTTACTCTGCACACTGATCACATTGATTCTTGCCTTTTATCTGGGCACACGATATCGCAAACTTTGACCATACACTTTTTGACAAACTCTCCATCATTAAAGGGCCGGGCAGATTTTGCCATCTCTGCTGCCACAATAAAGCTAGCCTTTACAGCAGCTTCACTTTTTGATTTTGCTTTCATGAACATAGTCTGCTGGGAAAGCAGACTTTTTTTCATCTCCTCCGCCTTCTGGAGCTTCTGCTTTACGTCCAGGTCCTTATACTTCTCATAACGTTTCGTTTCATAGTGTCTTATGTTATATTATTTCGTTACAGACACGTTAGCTCCGCACACAAGACAAACAGGTCTGTCCTTTATATTCGTGAACAGATAATCTGCCTCGCACCTGTGTTGAAAGCTCCTATTGTCCATCTTTCGTTTGGCCATTTTTGTGGCAGGTGGAATTAACTTGCCCGATGTGACTGTACCATGGTTGTTAATGACTGTCAACAGAGAATGAGGGGTGCTTGCTGTTCGTGACTACGCATCAATACAGTGGCAAGGCATTCTGGGATTTGTAGTATTAGTGGAGCATGCGGCTAGCCAGCTGTAATGCACATTTGATATGATCTCGTGGGCCAAATATAATTACTGAGTTTGACACCCCTGATCTACATCATCATCATCTTCTACAATAGAACTATTACACAAATGGAACAGTACTAACTTTGATCATATCTTCCATTGTAGAACCGCAACCACATTTGGGAGAATGACGAGGACACGGTTGAAACCACTGCTAGGCAGAAGGGGATAAGGATGATGTGGTGATGTAAAGAGAAATCTTCTCCACCTAAATCTCGATATGAATCCTCCCTCCAATCTGAGCCTTCTGCAGTGGCTAAACCCTCTAGAGTGTCCTCTGACTCCTCAAACGAAGGGCCCCTAGATAGGGTCCCACTTAGGAACACTCCATGTAGACACAATAACATTGACAGGAAATCATTAGACTGGCCCATCACAATTCACAAACCAATAGTTTTCATAGGAGACTCCAACTTAAGCCGCATCCCCATAATCAAGAACACAAACATACAGGTAGACAGTTTTCCAGGGGCGAATTTTTTACAACTATCTAAGGTCTTACGGAAACTTCCAGTACATCCACATACACAACAGGTAATATTAGCAGCAGGCATTAACAATAGACACCAACAACCACATAAGATCATTAATTCAGTATTCACGTTCTTTGGCTGACCAGGAACAGCGGAATCTGGAGATACTCAATGAATACATTGCATCTCATGACAATCCATTGTTTGAGGTGAGCCCACTACTTTTCAAAGTAGAAAGGGACGGTATATAACCCTCTGGAGTCAATAAACACGGATACACGTTTTGTGGCATAATCTCCTGTTAAGGCCGAAATTAACTTAAATTACACTTTCAGTTTTGATCGTACAGATAAGAGCAATACATCAATCAAATCTGTAAAGGGTCTACTTTTATTTGTATAAACGCATAATAACAACAAAACACTGTGCTTTTGTAGTGGTCGGTCACCACTCTTCGCAGACACATAAATAAAACAACCCAAATCTCAGCAAATACTTGCCTCAAAGACAAGATAAATATATGCATAGAAAGCTTGAAATGTCTACTTTTAAATAAACAATTTCAAGTCAAAAACAATTATCTATTTTTATGTAATCTGTAGGAAAGTAAGGAGTGGTCCGGTTTCTCCTGTTTCGCCTAATTATAGCTAATGTGTTCCCGCCTCACGCTGAGCGCGCTGTTCATACAATATGGAAATGAACTGAGGTGATTCAGGTAATCACGTACACGCCCCTTCGAAATGGCATAAAATGTCAATCTTCATCATAGAATTACTTACTATTTTATATCTAAATTTGGATGTTTCCAAACAGGCTATTGTCAGACTAAAATCAGCTTTTCAATGTAAAGTAAAATTGGTAATATGAAATATATCCTTACCGGCCAGTTATATTTTTGAATGTTGTACAAAGCGCTTATTTAACTATAAATAATGATACATAATGATATATATACGTATATATGTATATATATATATATATATATATATATATATATATACATACATACGTATATATATATATATATATATATATATATATATATATATATATATATATATATATATATACGTATGTATGTATATATATATATATATATATATATATATATATATATATATATATATATATATATATATACATACATACGTATATATATATATATATATATATATAGATATATAGATATATATATATAATGATATAATAAATATCTATAATGCTATAGGCCAAAATTGTTCACCAAGCTATTTCTACACTTCTTGGACATTGCTGCCCCCAATGCTTTTATTGTACACAGAGAGCTTTATGGCACCATGAGCCACAAGGAGTTTATGGAAGAACTAATTGCAGAACTGTTCAATTCTGGGTACTATGTGACAGAGTAGGTTAGTGGGCTTCTACAAACCTTACACTCTTTTTTATCTTGCACTCTTCCTGTTGACACTTTTTTTTGCACAGTTTTGCCCTGATTGTGTCTTCTGTGTTATTACTAACTTCTAAAGTTATTTTGTGTGATAGTTAAATATTCTAAATAAACTACAAACAAAAAATATACACATTTATTTTGTCCTCACATTCTTTCTTGTAACTCCTCTCTCAGTCACACACTTACCTGAAAGGCTCATTATGCAGCTCATTATGCGGGCCTTTTTCTTCTCAGGTGTGAATCACACTAATATTCATGATAGTTGATGCCTACTCACATATGCCCTTTAAAAACTAAAAGTGTCTTAGAAAATTTAATCAATATATTGTTTTCTGTGAGCAAGTAAACAAGATGATTTTCACATAATTTTGAAGCAAAAACTATAGGCTACAAGATCCAGTTCTCAAAAGTCCTGTAAACCGATGTTCTGTATGTGTTTTATGGCCTTATTCAAGTGATTTAAAATCTTTCATTTTTCACTAACCACACATAAACATTGTTTTCTCAAAAACACAATCATGTACATACATGCACATACATGCTCACATATTATTGTAGTCCAGTTTGTGCTGATTACAGTGATATTAGACTTTATCCATTTATAATAAATAACAAATTTATAACAAATTTACCTTATTTGGAACCGCTGGCTTGTTCAGATTGTTTTTGAAAAAGAAAAAAAAAATTATTGAAAAATAAATGGATTGAAAAATAAAAGGTTTGAAAAATCAAATGGATTGAAAAATATTTATATATTGAGGATCAGGATAATGCAATGGTGATAATGCAAGGAGTTTTAGAGGCTTTCTCTCTCAGAGCTAGAGGCAATGAATGAATTTTGCATCTTAAGTTGTCTCGTGGGGGCGGGACTAAATACAAATGCCCAACGGGAGCCTTTTTCCATTTGGATTTGAAAATCAATAGTTCCCAACCAATTGGAAAATTAGCTATCTTTTCAAAACATTGCACAGGGAATTTTTCTAAACTTTTAGACCTAAATAATAATGTTTTATAATCAGTTATATTAGTATAATTAATTTTAAACTGAAGTTGCTATGAAATTTGTATTTATTTATTTTTTGGAGGAAAAAAATGCCATATAGTAATAATAATTATTAATTTGTTTCTGTTTATGCACATGTGTTATTGTGCACAATCACTGTAATCAAAATAATAATAAATATGACTATTAATCCATAGTGTTGTCTTTTCTGTTCACAGCCCCAAGTATTCAACTTGGACTGATTCTGAGAAGGAAGCCGTCAACAAGTGAGCATGCTATAAGTATGAGGCACTGGCTGATTAGGGTTGGGGTTAGGATTAGGGTTTGGGTTAGGGTTAGGGGAAAAAAAACGTAGTTCTGGGAATGACCCAGAAACAACGTTGTGCACGGGCCTGCCACACGGGCCTCATTTGCGGCCACCACCATCACGTCACCACCAACATCGCTTATTTAGAATTAGGAGCTTAAAATGCTCTTTAGGCTGGGGCAAAATCCCTTTATGAGCCCTAATACCCAAAATAGGGTTTTAATTAAAATTAGGGTTCGGGATTTAGGGTTCGAGGTCAGTCTAAATTAGAGTTCCGACCTCAGACGACACCTAAGGTTAGGGTTAGGGCTAAAAGTTAGGTTTAGGGTTCGACAAATTAAGGTTACGAACGCACTTTAAATCTCTGGTTATGTTATGTTCACGGTTCAGGAATGGAAAATGCACTAAATACTATTTAGGGCTAAGGGTACAGACTAAAATTAAAGCCCCCTTTAGCCCAACAAAATCCTAAATAGTGAGACACGTCATCAGTAGTAAACCATAGAATCACAGGGTGTTTTAGCCTTTCATTACTACACACCCTCATCCATGGCACCCAGCTGTAGGTCGATCACTCCTCGGCTCGTGTCCCATAGCCAATTGAATAAATTATTTATTTATTTATTTATCTATTTATTTATTTATTTATTTATTTATTACGATGAAATATCTTTTTTTTTAAAGAAAACAATCCTATTAATTTATTTATTAAGATAAATGATTGTATTTCACCATTTAACTGGTTGGAATTGGGTCAAGGCCCCTCTTTAAGTTGAATTTAACAAGATTTTGGATCGCAGCTAAGATAAGAGTTTAATGATTTAACCCTCTGAGGTCTAAGGGTATTTTTAGGGCCTGGAGAAGTTCTGTCATACCCTGATATTTGTGCTTTTTTCAGTTGCTTATAAAGACATAAATGGATAAAGTCTAATATCACTGTAATCAGCACAAACTGGACTACAATAATATGTGAGCAGCATTTTTGTACATGATTGTATTTTTGAGAAAACAATGTTTATGCGTGGTTAGTGAAAAATGAAATATTTTAAATCACTTGAATAAGGCCACAAAACACATACAGAACATAGAACATTGACTGGAAAGGAGAGCCTGTGGGTGTTCCAGAGGAGCATAGAGCCTTATCTGACGCGACCTCGACAGCATGGGCTATCCTTCTACCTCATGTGCAAGTACACAGGAATATACTGTGGATAAACTATATATGGTATAATCAACAGTGTTTCATTAATCACACAATTGCTGCCTTGGGACTCATAACAGAACAGTTACATGCCACAACATTGATGGCAGTAGAAAACCGCTTTGCCATAGATCAAATGCGCGGGCCAGATCAGGGAGTGTGCGAGCTGATCGGCACTGACTGCTGTGCCGTCATCCCACTTCACACAGGCCCCATAGGACCGCTAAGTACAATACTCAAACGTATGAAAGAAGCCCGAGACCAGATGGTCCGCGACTCAGGGGCCCCAGATCCGGCAAGGTATAAATGGTTACTCTCAGGAGACTGATTGGCAGGACTAATGCGCATTGGCATGATTATTCTAGTGGTCCTGCTGGCCATTGGCTTTATCATATGGTGTGGGATTCCTCTTCTGCGTGCCCTGATCGACAAAACAGTCCACTCCCTTTTTGGACAATACATGCAAATGCAGATAATGGAAGTGGATCCAGACTCGTTTCCGCTACTGGACGAGAACAGTAATGATTTGGACTAGAACTAGTTGCGCATATACAGGACTGTAACATATTGGTGTGTGTCCCTGTTTGTCTGTGTCTCCTGTGTGTGTGTATCTTTCATAAGTGTTGTGTACAGATTTATGGAGCGTCTCCCATTCCGGCATCCCCAGTGCCAGCCAGCACGTCAACACCAGACGTGTGCCTGCCTTGACCCTGACTCTGGCGGCCTGGCGTACCGCTTTTATAGAGACTAATGCCCCTTACCTAGTGTGTTGCTTCTCGAAAGTTAGCCATGGAAGTAGATCTTTCTGCTTACCGGTGGATACACCACAAGCTTGGTAGGGAACCACAACGCACTTGGCGATCTTTTCCGCCCCGCATATCACAGCATCAATGGGTCACCCTGCTGGAGGATTTGCGCCCTATTCCACTGATACTTTCGCATGCAGACATTATGCTTGAGGGAGGGTCATGGGTAGCCGCACGGCAGCCAGATATAGACTACCAGCTTACAAACAAAGTCATTCTGCGTGTACATACCCATGAACTTCGACGTTGCATTAGAGTCGCATCCCTTTATGGCCCAAAGACAAGACACGCCTACCTTACTTCGCAGCACATTCAGCAGAGCTCCACCCGACAGTACTACTCACTTTTCTTTTGTGGCTACCAGCTGTGGACTACATACACTAAGGGACTAGTTGCGGCCCATGCCAGTCTACCGACTCCACCTGAGTGGGTTATCCAATGCCTGCAGCGAGGCAGGGACTCAGAGGTGGTCGCTATTTTGCCTAAAACATATTTTGCCCAGACTTTCCCCCATGTCTGGTTCTCTCTGGACAACAAACGGCAGATCAAGGCGCCATTGCCACGTTGGATGTACGTGAGGCACCACAACCATTACTGGTGGTGGCCTGAATTGTGACTGTATCCAGACTGACTACACACAGACTTTTCTGTACATATGCTTAAGTAATGGATGTTGGCATTTGTGTCTATTGGTTTTGTCGTCTCTATGCCTGTTTTTGTGTTGTCTGTAAAGCTTTGTGTGCAGGCCATGTCGCACCCACGGAGTGACCAGAGACAAGTCCAGCGACCCCTCACCTGTGCCCGGTTAGAGGCGAGCCCACGGGGTGTCGCTTGTCGCCTCAACGACGCTCCTGGTTACTGCTACACGTGCATCCAACTGGACATCGAGGTGGATTAGTATGACTTCATCTGGAGGGACTTCAACCTGGGTGCGGCGCCACATTGCACCTGGCTGATATACCCTTCCCCGCCGACGGCTGACACCTGGTTCACGTTGCTGGAGGACACGCCCCGTGCCACTTATCCTTGCACATGCAGATCTTGTCCTCCCTGAAGGACTGTGGGTTCATTCGTGCCACCAGAATGATTATTCTCTTGACAAAGGGTTGCTTTTGCAGGTGCACACATATAAGATACGTCGTACTTTATTCTTTTGTGGATATAAGCTCTGGACATCTCACACCAAAGATGTGCGACAAGGTCTACAGGATATGCAAGGGCCACTCACGTTCATGTACTCGTGGAAGGGAGGTGAATCAGATGCGGTTGTTCCCATAACTCAAGCTTTTCACGCTTATCGCTACAAAGACATTTGGTGATCCCTACGCACGGGCCAACGCATTAGGGCCCCCTTGCCACGGTGGATTCAAACCATGCATCGCAATCATTATTGGTGGTGGTCGTAAGGACGGCTCTCATGCCGTGCAAGAACTGTTTGTTTTGTCATATGTTTATGCTGTATGTTTCGGTGACCCTGGTGACACTGATTTCACTGTCGCGCTATATATGCAGGCAGAGTGAGAATTTTCCCTCAATTTCGGCATCTGGAGGGTTTTTCGCTCACTCCTGGCTCACCTTTTAAGAAAGAGCACGTGTGAGTTGTGGTTTGATGTGGTCAGTAATATTATTGGGTTTTTGTTTTCGTTGTGGGGAGTAATGTTCTGTTTTATGTTCTGTTGTATGTTATGTTTTATGTTATTATGTTTGTTATGTTTTATGTTTTTACTTTTCTAAGTTTTTGTGTTGGTTTATGGTTTTCGTTGGGGGTCCGTGAGGTCGTCGTGATTAGATATATATATGGGTTAGTGGAACTGACAAGGTAGTCAAGAACACTGCAACATAAGTTTTGCTGAGACTTTACAGTCTCACAAGGGGGGAGTAATGTTGTGAAAAATCCTTGAACCCAGGAATGCCTTAAAAATAGAGGTGATATGCCTTAAGGGAATTATGATTGGAGTCATAAGACACATGGGAATACACCCCAGATGTTGTAATAATTTTAAGGTAATAGTAATATTAATACCTAGGTAATATATAACTAGAGAATATATTAACCAGAAGTCAGAGGGTGGATAAAAGAGGAAATGTTTATTATAGTAACTTAGTAAACAGGAGAAGAAGGAATGTAAACAGGGGATTCAGAGCCAGAATCAGAGGGAGAAGAAGGAATGTAAACAGGGGATCCAGGGCCAGAATCGGAGGAAGAAGAGGCGGGAGAGAGAGGACAAATATCTCCTTGAACCCAGGAATGCCTTAAAAGTAGAGTGATATGCCTTAAGGGAATTATGATTGGAGTCATAAGACACATGGGAATAAACCCCAGATGTTGTAATAATTTTAAGGTAATATATAACTAGAGAATAAAATAACCACACTTGAGTCAGAGGGTGGATAAAAGAGGAAATGTTTATTATAAAAACTTAGTAAAGGGGGGTAGTAGGAGTGTAATCTGGAGATCCAGGGCCAGAATCGGAGGAAGGAGATGCCAAGGCGGGAGAGAGAGGACGAATATAGGCATAAGGAAGCACTGAGGGACGAGGAGGAGAGACGGGAGTTCCGAGCTCAGGGTAGCAAGGTTCGGCATGAGGACAGCCATCATTTTGAGTTCTCTGATCCACAAGGTTAGCCAGAGGGGTTTGAGAGGAGGAAGTGCGAGTGGGAGGATTCCTCACAATATGGGACAGCAGATAAGGATGCTCAGGAAGTTCAGGAGAACAGAGCTGTTCCAGAAACGTAGTGAGCTCATGGGTGATATGAAGCAGCTGGAAGCGGCGATAGCCTGCCATGACGTCAGCAGGCACTGGCCTTGGGTAGGGGGAAGGACGCGGGATCCAGATGGTGTGACCAGTATGAATTGGCTGACCCTGAGGCGAAGGAACTAAGGGGAGAATAGGGGAGTAACTTAGTAGAGACAGAGGAACTGAAGCTTGAGATATGCGTAAGCAAGCCCAGCCTGGGAAAAGACAGGCTGAGATCATCATTCAGGCATTTAGCAGGCTTGAGGAGTCATCAAAGAACTCCATTTGTACACAAGCAACATTATAGCAGCAATAGCTTAGCAATAGTAACAATATAAGATAACGAATAAATAAGAGCTTTTAACATAATAACTTTTGACATAAACCAGACTCATAGAGTGACTTATAATCAGTAAAAATCATATACAGAAGAAGATAGCAAAAGAGAAACTTACTCATTGTAGTTGAATGAAGGATTAATCCTCAGGACATCTGTCATGAAAGACTGAGAGGCAAATGTGAGATTGACCAGGAAGTAAAGCTCTTTTAAGCACATTTTTAATAACAATAACAAAATTGTTATGTAGAATGAAGAAGACCATGGTTCCCAGACCATGGCTCATAAATTGTTATGTAGAATGAAGAAGACCCTGGTTCCCAGACCTTGGTTCCCAGACCTTAGCCCTGGGAACTAAGGGGAGGAAAATCCATAAATGGGCATATGGGTAAAAGGCAGAGCATGGTCCTGGGAAATAAGGGAAAGTTAATGAACAGGATGTTAGGTTATTTAGAAAACGTAGGAGGTAATTCCAGTAAATAAGGAGATATGAGGAAGGTCACCAGGTGGAACTTCACCGTGGGACTTACTGGGAACTTGCCTGAGAGGATGGGAACCAAAGAGGAGGCGCCTAGAAGCGCCAGGGTATATATTGAGGAGTTTTTCTTGGGGTAAGGAGTGTAAAAAACTTTACTTTGCAAGAACGTCTTGAGAGTTTTGTTTTTGATTGCATGCAGATGCTCTTCATGAAGATGCTCTTTTTGGGTTTTTCTTTTGTTACTTTCAACTTGCCAATTTCTCTTAGAGAATTGTTGGCTGATTGACCACAATAAAGAAGTTTGCTCATTCTCATCCAGGTCTGAGGAGTTTTCTCATTGTTTTGTTTGTAGTAATTATAAAGTTATCATTTAAGTCTAACTAAAACAGTCTATATTAACCAAAAGTCTAAGAGTATAGGTCACCCTGCGATGTGTCCACTTGGAGGCGGGCTCTAAGTTCCGATAATTCCCTAACCTGACTTTCAGTCCACAAGGCTGGCCAGGAGTTCTCATTTCTCTCATCATCTGAAATAACAAGGATATATAAACATTGTATTCTGTTTACCACACACACACATGTCTGGTTCACTATCTTTGTGGGGACTCTCCATAGACGTAATAGTTTTTATACCGTACAAACTGTACATTCTATCCCCCTACACTGCCCCTGCCCCTAAACCTACCCATCATACACACACACACACAGCCCCTAAACCTACCCATCACAGGAAACATTCTGCATTTTTACATTTTCAAAAAAACATAATTTAGTATGTTTATGACTCCATTTACATTGTGGGGACCACTGGCTGGTCCCCATAATGTAGGTGATCTCAGGTTTTACTATCCTTATGGGGACATTTGGTCCCCAAATGTAATATGAACAAGGACACAAACATACACAGGTTAGCATGACTTACAAGGACAATTTCTTCAAACCAGAAAAAAGGTGGTTTAGAGGGACTATGACTTCCTTTTATGCTAGAGCTTTCAAATAAAAATGGAAATGCTTTTAAAAATCATGGCTTCAAAACTCAAACTATATTATTTATTTACACTTTATAAAACACAATACGTGGCACCCTGATTTTTTGCTGACTTACAAGGACGTGTGTCCTAGAAGACAAAAACCAGCATTATGAGGACAAATGGTTTACAAGGATTATGTGATGTCACACACACACACAGCTATTATCTCCCCTCTTCTGCCGCATTAATTGATCCACCACACTAACGGTAGTGAAGTTAGCAAGTTCTGGATAAAATTCAATATACCAACAATCCCCTGCTGTTACAGTTACGTTTAATGATAACATGTACTGTATGCTAGCTTTACTTACCAGGTAACGTCACGATAGCATCAGCCTCATTTTCTGGATTTTCTGTAACGTCCGTGTCATCTGCTGCAGCTGAAGTGTCACCCGAAGCTGCTGTAGCTTTAGAATCAGGCTTCCGAAAACACTCAAAGAGTGTAGTTTGAGTCTGCTTTCGTTTCATATCTTCTTTTACATTAGTTAGTTAGTTAATTAATTAATTAGTTAATTTCAAATTTGTGCCAAAAAAGACCGTCAAGCAACTGATTTTCCTCTTTGGTAGGTGATGTCAGATCAGGTCACAGGCCACGGAAGCCCAAATGGTCCAAAAACGTTAGTGATTCGCAATCGCAACTACAGTCTGTGTTCGCAACACAGACGGGGTGAATTTATGAATGAAAGTTCTGTCACAAAACGATATTGTTACGTATCTTCACGCTTTTTAAGTGGGTATATGGAAATCCTTGGCCTTTCCTAGTGGGTATACGGCGTATACCTGCATATCTACTACACCATATCTGACTACACCAGTGCTCAAGAGTATTCAGATGACGTCACATGCTCGTCTCGACTAGCCTCCGGGATTTGCCACGTTCAAGCACCATTCACATTTTCTTCAAGAAATGTACGTTCTAGTTATGTTGGCTTTGTAGAAGCCAACATTCTGATTTCCGTTATAAGCTTATTATTAATGGTGCTTTGTAATGATACACAAGCCACGGGCCAGGGTAAGCAAAACAAACGAGATGTTTTATTGAAGTCCGTGCACAGATGTATCGCAAATGATCTGTAAGAAGCACCACAAAGTTGCAGCACGCACAAACACACACGCTGGGGAAAACACAGGGATAAGAGAGACAGGATCCTTGACAGGACCTAGTAGATGCTGGAGAATAATCCTGTAGCCCCGAAGGCGAGGGAGAAGGAAGGAGAGCCGATTGTTGAAAAGCAAACGGGAGTCTGGAGCTTGAATGACTGCGGGAAAAAACACGTTAGTACATACGAGACCAGACAAAGACTGAGTGACTGAGATCGACTTATATAGGGTGTGTGTTGATTGATAAATGCAGAGCAGGTGGTGCTGATTAGTACTCAGGGGAATGTGAATGCTGGTGAGTGAGAGAAGGACCTGGTGACTCCGTGACAGTACCCCCCCCCCCCTCACGGTCCGCTCCTGAGGACCGGGGAACACCAGAGCGTCGAGGTGGGCGGCCTCTGGGTCGAGGTGCAGGTCTGCCTGGGTGAGACTCATGGAACTCCCGGAGAAGATCGGGGTCTAGAATATCATTTCGGGGCACCCATGAACGTTCCTCAGGTCCATATCCCTCCCAATCAACGAGATACTGTAGAGCCCCACCTCGACATCTGGAATCCAGGATCTCCCTTACCGAGTAGATCCCGGTGTCTTCTTCTAGGGTAGGTGGGGGGGTACTTCTTCAGCACCAGGACCTGGGAGAGATGGGAGAGAGACTGGTGAGTGATATGGTTTAAAGTGAGACATGTGAAAGACTGGATGTATACGATAGGTGCTGGGGAGTTTAAGTTGAAATGCCACTGGATTGATCTCCTTAACAATTTCGAAGGGTCCGATTTCCCGGGGATTCAGCTTTCTGCAGGGGAGCTGTAGACGGATGTTCCTCGTGGACAACCATACCTTCTGACCTACTTGGTAACACGGAGTGGATGAACGATGAATGTCAGCAGCCCTCTTGTGTCTTCTAACGGCTCCCTGCAATTGATGATGCGCCGAGTTCCATACCCTCTCACTCTCACGGAACCAATGGTCAACAGACTGGACATCCGAAGGCTCATCTGACCAAGGGAAAAAAGGTGGTTGGTAACCGAGTACACACTGGAAAGGTGTTAAGCCAGTAGTTTGCTGTCTCAAGGAGTTTTGTGCATACTCGGCCCATGGGAGGTACTGACCCCAGCTGTCCTGGTGGAGCTGACAGAAAGCTCGAAGGAACTTACTGACGTCTTGAATTTTCCGTTTCGTCTGACCATTAGACTGGGGATGATATCCGGAGGATAGACTGACGGCCACACCTAGGCGTTTGAAGAAAGCCTTCCAGACTCTGGAGGTGAATTGAGTACCACGGTCAGAGACAATGTCTTCAGGAATACCGAAATACCTGAATACATGCTCGAAGAGGAGTCCTGCAGTTTCCATAGCTGTGGGGATGCCTTTGAGGGGGATTAACCTGATAGATTTAGAGAAACGGTCGACCACAATGAAAATGCATGTCTTACCCTCCGAGGCAGGCAGGTCTGTTGCGAAATCGACCCCCAAGTGTGACCATGGACGGTTGGGAATGGGAAGAGGATAAAGTTTGCCCGTGGGCAGATGATTAGCTGTCTTGGTGGTGGCACAGACTGAGCATCCTAATACGAACCTCCTGACATCTTGGGCCATTCCGGGCCACCAATACTTCCCCTGGAGGAGTGAGAGGGTTCGACTAATGCCTGGGTGACCAGTGCCAACTGAGGTATGTATTTGGTTGATGAGGGGCATACGTTGAGATGAAAGAATGAACTGAACATTGGCTGGACATCCCGGTGGTGGCTGGACAGTCCTTGCTCTTTCACATGTCCACTGGATTGGGCTGATGATCATGGAGGATGGAAGGATGGTCTCTGGTTGGTCAGATTCCTCCTGAAGTGTGTGGATGCGGGATAAGGCATCAGCTTTCTTGTTCTTCACTCCTGGACGGTAGGTGATGGTAAAGTTGAAGCGGGTGAAGAACAGGGCCCATCGAGCTTGACGAGGGTTCAGCCTTTTAGCGTCTCGGAGATATAGTAGATTCTTGTGATCCGTAAAAACGGAAACCCTCTAACCAGTGTCTCCATTCTTCTAGAGCAAGTTTGATGGCTAGGAGTTTGCGGTTTCCTATGTCGTAATTAACCTCTGCCGGTGTGAACTTGCGGGAGAAGAAGGCGCATGGATGCAGTACCTGGGTTTTACTGTGAGGTTGTGAAAGAACTGCGCCGACACCCATAGTGGAGGCGTCGACCTCTACGGTGAAGGGAAGTTGTGGATTGGGATGAATGAGGACCGGAGCGTGGGTGAAGGCTTCTTTCAGCTCTTCGAAGGCTTTTGTAGCCAAGGGAGACCAGCTCAGTGATTTCGGTTTGCCTCGGAGGAGTGAGGTGAGGGGTGTGACTATGAGGCTGAAGTTGTGGATAAACCGTCTGTAAAAGTTTGCAAATCCCAAAAAGCGTTGAAGGTCCTTGATTGTGTTGGGAATGGGCCAGTTCTGAACCGCTTTTACCTTCCCCTCGTCCATAGAAATTCCGGACACTGATACCTCATAACCTAAAAAGGCTATCTGGGAGGTGTGGAACTCACATTTTTCGGCTTTTAGGAATAACTGGTGTTCCCGGAGCGTCCGTAGGACTTCCGTGACGTGTTGAATATGTTCTGGTAGGGATCTGGAACAGATGAGGATATCGTCGATATAGATGATCACGAACCGGTTCAGGAAGTCCCGGAACACATGGTGCATAAAGTCCTGAAAGACAGATGGCACGTTCGCTAAGCCATACGGCATCACCAAATATTCATAGTGGCCTGTCGGAGTCACGAATGCTGTCTTCCACTCATCCCCTGAACGGATTCTGACTAGGTTGTACGCACTTCTTAAGTCAAGTTTCGTGAAGATTCTGCAACCACTTAATTGTTCCAGGGCCGCAGGAACGAGTGGGAGGGGGTAGCGGAACTTGGTGGTGATACTATTGAGTGATCGGTAGTCAATACAGGGTCGGAGGCCTCCGTCCTTCTTAGCTACAAAGAAGAAACTTGACGCAGCAGGAGAGGTAGAGGGATGGATGTAACCTTGTGCAAGAGCCTCTTGAATGTACTCCTCCATGGCCTCTTGTTCGGGAATAGAAAGTGGATAGATCCTTCCCCTGGGCACTGGTTTGTCTGGGAGGAGATCAATCGCGCAATCCCATGGCCTATGAGGCGGTAGCCGTGAAGCTTTCTTGGGACAGAATACGTCAGCATATTCCTCATATTGGACCGGGACCTTGGAGGGGAGGTTCTGGTGAGGGCTTTCAATGGAGGTGGTACATACTTGTACTCTGGATGTTGATGGCCTACGTAGTAGGAAAAGCAGTTGAGGGAAACAGGTCGACAAACAGTGAGAACTCCATTTCTTCACCTCGCCGGTTTCCCAAGAGAGCTCCGGGTGGTGTTGTATAAGCCACGGACGCCCAAGAATGACATCTGAGGTGGAATTTTCCAAAACCAGAAGGGAGATGTCCTCCACATGCAGCGCTCCCACTGTCAACGTCACAGGTCCTGCACTATGGTGGATGTTGGATCTGTTTAGTGGTTTGCCGGTGATGGAGTGGGCTTGGAGTGCCTTCGGAACTCGGATCTTGGCTATCTGAAGGGTGTGACAGAGGCTCGAGGAGATGAAGTTGCCCGCTGAACCGGAGTCGAGGAGAGCTGAAACAGACATAGAGTGATGGAGAAAAGATATCAACACTTGAGTTTGTAAGGGTGAGTGAAGGGGTGGTTCAGACTGGATAACACTCACCGGGTGTCGTGGTGGGCGAATGGGGCATGAGGAGACCGTATGCTCCGAAGCTCCACAGTACAGACACAACCCCTGATTAATTCTCCGTTGATGTTCTGACAGTGAGAGATGCATGGAATCCACCTGCATGGGTGTAGGTTCTGGAGGAGCGAACACTGATCGGCTGAGAGATCTGGGTGGTGAACCTTCCGTCGTTAGACACCCTAGTCGGCGATGATCTGTGCGAATGGACAGTTGAATAAATCTCTCCAATCCCATTTGATCGTCATAAGAGGCGAGATGTATCCGTAATGATGGATTCAATCCATTGCGAAAGGCTGTAATCAACGCAGTTTCATTCCAGCCACTCACAGCTGCTAGGGTGTGAAACTTCAAGGCATAGTCAGTGACGGTCATGTTCGCTTGTCGTAAGTGATATAGCTCATCACGCGCCGAGGAATCAGCATCAGAAATATGAAATACCTCCTTGAAATGTGATATAAATAAAGCATATGACTGTACCGTCTGGGAGTTCTGTTGCCACAATGAATCTGCCCATTGGAGAGCCTTTCCTCGGAGATGTGAGATGATGAAGGCTATTTTAGAACGCTCGGTGGGATATTGTTGAGGTTGCATCTCGAACACTAGAGAACACTGAAGCAGAAATCCGGTGCAATTCTCCGCCGTACCAGAGTAGGGCGCCGGGCTGGCCATGGGAGATGCGACTACGGTCGCAGAAGAAGACGGCGCTATGACCGGTGCGGTGGCGCCGGATTGTAGCGATGTGCGAAGAAGATCCACTAATTCGCGAATGGGATCCGACGCTGGAACATTCATTGTGCTTCCGGGATAGGTCTGGTCTTCTGTAATGATACACAAGCCACAGGCCAGGGTAAGCAAAACAAACGAGATGTTTTATTGAAGTCCATGCACAGATGTATCGCAAATGATCTGTAAGAAGCACCACAAAGTTGCAGCACGCACAAACACACACGCTGGGGAAAACACAGGGATAAGAGAGACAGGATCCTTGACAGGAGCTAGTAGATGCTGGAGAATAATCCTGTAGCCCCGAAGGCGAGGGAGAAGGAAGGAGAGCCGATTGTTGAAAAGCAAACGGGAGTCTGGAGCTTGAATGACTGCGGGAAAAAACACGTTAGTACATGCGAGACTAGACAAAGACTGAGTGACTGAGATCGACTTATATAGGGTGTGTGTTGATTGATAAATGCAGAGCAGGTGGTGCTGATTAGTACTCAGGGGAATGTGAATGCTGGTGAGTGAGAGAAGGACCTGGTGACTCCGTGACATGCTTGCAAAGCATCATTATTGTTATTCTGCATACTTATTAATCTGCTTGCTAAAGCACATTCTTGTTCTCTTGCATACTTATTAATGGTGCTTGCAAAGCATCATTATTGTTATTCTGCATACTTATTATTATTATTATTATTATTATTATTATTATTATTAATGGTGCTTGCTAAAGCAACATTCTTGTTCTCTTGCATACTTCTTCTTCTTCTTCTTCTTCTTCTGGACACTTTTTCGGCGCGTAACTTGTCCCGCAGCTTTTGTCCTAGACCCATGAATGAGGTGTCAAATCGACCGGCTCGTTGAGGACAGGTGTGCTATGACTTTTATAAGCGATCGGAATTCCAGAATTCCCGTTACGGAAGCTCAAAGGGTTTTTTTCCCCCATAGACTTGAATGGGGAATTCTTAAAATTCTTTTGTTCTCTCTGTAGATGTAAAGCACACTCTCAATACATGTAACTATCAACTCCACACTATCAATCCAATGTTTCCAAATCCAAAGTATTGTCCCCCAGTCAATACACTTTCGTCCAAAAGTATTGGCACCCCACCGAGTATTCACGTGACGTCACGTGCAGACCGGCACCCAAAATAAGCAAAATCATAAAGTTAGCACAACATGGACATGTCATATATCAAAACACTCAGCCCAATGAGGGGAACTGCCTCACGCGTGTTTTAGGCATGTCACGTGACGTCACGTGTAGCCCCGCCCCCAAAATAAGCAAAATCAAAAAATTAGCACAACATGGACATGTCATATATCAAAACACTCAGCCCGATGAGGGGAACTGCCTCACGCGTGTTTTAGTCATGTCACGTGACGTCACGTGTAGCCCCGCCCCCAAAATAAGCGAAATCAAAATGTTAGCACAACATGGACGTGTCATATATCAAAACACTCAGCCCGATGAGGGGAACTGCCTCACACGTGTTTTGGTCACGTCACGTGACGTCACGTGTAGCCCCGCCCTCAAAGTAAGCGAAATCAAAAAGTTAGCACAACATGGACATGTCATATATCAAAACACTCAGCCCGATGAGGGGAACTTGCCACGTGCAAGCACCATTCACATTTTCTTCAGGAAATGTACATTCTAGTTAATGGTGCTTTCAAAGCATCATTATTGTTATTCTGCATACTTATTATTATTATTACATTTACATTTACGTCATTTAGCAGACACCCTTATCCAGAGTGACTTACAACTGAGCAACTGAGGGTTAAGGGCCTTGCTCAGGGGCCCAGCAGTGGCAGCTTGGTGGACCTGGGGTTCAAACCCATGACCTTCCGATCAGTAGCCCAACACCTTTAACCACTGAGCTACCACATCCCCATTTTATTATTTATTTATTATTTATTTATTATTATTAATGGTGCTTGCAAAGCATCATTATTGTTATTCTGCATACTTATTATGTTGGCTTTGTAGAAGCCAACATTCTGATTTCCTTTATAAGCTTATTATTATTATTATTATTATTATTATTATTATTATGTTGGCTTTGTAGAAGCCAACATTCTGATTTCCTTTATAAGCTTATTATTATTATTATTCTTAGACAAAAATTTATCAAGAGTAACTCCTCCTAGGGCTTTCGAGCCACAAAATTCGGATATGTCGTAGACCCTGGTCTGAGGTTTGTTGCTATTACTTTTCTAAGCGAACGGAATTCCGGCATTCCCGGTACGGAAGCTCAAATTGGCCTTTTTTTCCCATAGACTTCCATTATAAACTTTGGAGCTCGGCAAGTTTTCGAGCGATTTATACCAAACTCGGACAGGTTCTTTAGGACCTTACTCCGGACGAGGGTTTATTTCGGCGTTCCGACAGAACTTTCGGTTTTCCCGTAGTCGACGATCGAACATCCCATAGACTTGAATGGGGAATTCCTAAAATTCCTCTAAGCTCTCACACACGCAGCGTGCGCAGAGCTCAGGCACGGCTTCTCTCCTGTGTTCTATGCAGTATAATAATGAGTAGAAGTCCATAATGACTGCAGTATTGACATGAAATGTCCAAACACTCAGTAGCCACTTTTTGCCAAAAGTATTGGCACCCCATCAGGTATTCTGGTGACATCACGTGATGTCACGTGAATAGTATTTAGAAATATAAAATACAACGAAATAAAACAAAGTATAATAGATTAAAAAATCTATTGTAAACTAAAATAAGCTAAAGTGTTGTAGTGAAAGTGGTGTCTGAGCTGATCTTTCCTGTCCTGATAGCTGACTGTAGTAATGTCAATATGACAAAGAATAAAAAAGCAGCATGAGGAGAAAAGAAACCTAATAACTTCACCTCATTTGATAGATTCACATTCATGACATCTCATCACCGTTTACATTTAAATTGTTGACATTCGAATTTAAACACAGTGAGAGAACTTCATCAAGTGAGCGACTATTTAGAGACACTTTTACTATTCACGATTTACACAGCATGCGTTATTATTTTCACACAACACACAGCACACTTTTTACACAGCAAACTTTTATTTGAACAAATTTGACTTTTCAAACGAGGCACATCGCACCATCAAGTTAGGAAAATGGTAAGTTTCCTGATTATGACTTTGTTGATTAGTAAATTTTAAATAAATATTTACATTTAAATATATCTAATATTAATACTTGCACAATCTTGAACAACAAACTTGAATAATCTTGAACCTTTGTATTATTTTAATCTTCATATTAACCTTTTATTTTATGATTATGTTCTGTAAAGCTGCTTTGAGACAATGTCAATTGTTAAAGTGCTATACAAATAAACTTGAATTGAATTGAAAAATGTAAATTTGATCATCAGGATCCATTTTATTTAAACATTCATACTGTCTAGTTTAATGTCAAGTTTGTATGGTTTAATATTCACTTACATTTATATTCATTTCATATTAAATTGTAAGACAAATAGCTTATTATCTTAGGGAGCACTAAAGCCTTAGACATGATGATTTAACACTGAAGTGGAAGAATCCAAGCCTGTGGACTGCAAAGAGTACTACCACAACCTGCCACCTGACATCTACCCCAATCCCCCAACGGTGAAGTCTGTTGAAAAAGAACAACTGGAGTCTGTGTCTCCACCTGAGACTCTGTCGCCACCCAAACATGTGACTCTACCCAAACCTCTATTTCTGCCTGAACCTGTATCTCCAACCGCACCTGCATCTCCCAGTGAACCTGTGTCTCCCCCAAAGCCTGTGTCTCCACCTGAGACCATGTCTCAACCCAAACCTGTGTCTCCACCTGAGACTTTGTCTCAACAGGAGTCTGTGTCTCCACATAAAACTTTGTCTCAACCCGAGCCTGTGTCGACTCCTGAGACTTTGTCTCAACCCGAGCCTGTGTCTCCACCTGAGACTTTGTCTCCACCTGAGCCTGAACCTCAACTGGCCTCGGATCTGCCTCCTGTCCAGACAGTTAACGCTGTGTCCATCGACTCTTCGCCGACTCCTCCAAAAGTGACATGGGAAGAAATAATGGATGCACTGGATGCTGAGCTGGAGGAGGCAGAGAAGCTTAAGGAGCAGGAGGTCAGCAAGGAGAAGGAGATCCTTAAACTGGTCAAGAAAAAGAGGGGGAAAGTTCTTAAGAATAAGGACAAGATTGAAGAGTTCATAGAAAAGAAAGAAAAAGTTGAGGACTTGGCTAAAAAGAAAAAGATAGAGCAGAGGGAGGAGGCAGTGGATGTTTGGAAACAGAAGACAGCCTACAGCACAAAAACCCAAAGGTACAGCATTAAAATCTGTCTGCATATCGCAGACCTGAGAGGACAAGCCTTTGTGTCCATATATGGACATGAGGACATGTCGCTAATGTGATCTGATTATCATGAAGCTAGAGGCACACATTACTCACTTTTACATGCTGCTTTGGGATTTTCTGTTTATTCTTCTGTTTCATTGATTGGCTTATTTAACACACTGGATGTTAACTGGACTTTGTTTATTATTTATTAAACAATAATATTAGAATACAACAATTCAGTCAGGACCACTTTGTCAAAAAGAAGATTTATTGAGCGATATGCATACAGTTAGTGTTGGTGGTATGGTTCTGTTCTGGGCGAATTCTCCCATGCGCCTTCTGTGCGCATGCATGGATGGAGCGGGGAGAGCGGCGGCTGGAGAATCGAAGAGACCCCCCGGAGCAACAGAACAGAACCATGGCATGCATGTAATTGAAAAGGTTTTTTTTATTTTTTTTTTTTTGCTTGCAGTTGGAAAAACATAGAAGCATGGATTGGTGAATAGAATAGGGGAGAGAGGGGGAAGAGGGGAAAGGGGAAGGGAGAAGGAGAAGGGAAAGAGACGGGAATACATGAAGGTAACTTAATGGACTGATGGCGGGTTCTGGCTGGGAGGAATTTAAAGGGTCGTAAATTACAGAAGTCGTACCGGATTGGGCGCGCCGGAAACAGCTGATTAGCAGCTGATGCACTTGACTCCGAGGCCTGCCTGAACTAACGCGAAGCTTAATTATTATTTATTTATTTATTCATTATTTTGACACCTCGTTTCAAGAGTGTGCTCGAATGCTCAATTAACGTGAGACTTCTAGTCATTAAGGGTTAGCGGCAAGGACAGACATTTTGTATGCTCCGATGAAAAGTTTGTTCCAGTCTAAAAGGACTTGAATGGTCATAAGGAAGAATTAAAGACTCTTTCTCTTTCTCATAGCATGTAGCCAACAAGGTATTTGCTTTATTTTCTGTATTATATGTCTGTAAAATGTCACTTTGCATTTGATTTCACTTTTCGTTAATGTCATTATTTTGTTTTTTTGTTAATGTGATTATTTTATTTCAAGTTAATGTGATTATTTTGTTGTTAATATTGTTTAGTTTTCATGGTGGATTTGGAGAAAAGTCTTCAAATAAATAAATAAGTCTTTGGAGAACCACTTGTGTCTGTGTGTGCTTGGAGGGAGTTACACTAATAAAAATGTGTAAAAATACAAATTCCAAATGTTGCACAAATGGTCTGAGTTTTTAATGACAGTAAATAAATGTTGGTGTAAAAGACTCACACAGCAGCAGTAAAAGTGCTGTAAAATAATCAGCTCTAAAATTCCAGCTCAATAAAACAGAATTAGAAATGAATAACTGAACATCATTAAAACCTCATTTATGAACTATGTAATAACTGATGAACAGTGTTTACCGTAACTGAGTGTAGATATATATATGTATGTATATATATATATATATATATATATATATATATATATATATATATATATATAATTACATTTACATCATTTAGCAGATGCCCTTATCCAGAGAGCCTTACTTTTTTTCCATCTCATTTTTATACAACTGAGCAACTGAGGTTTAAGGGCCTGGCTCAGGGGCCCAGCAGTGGCAGCCTGGTGGAAGTGGGAATCAAACTCACAACCTTCTGATTGGTAGTCTGGCACCTTAACCACTAGGCTAGCACATGCCCCCGTAAATATGGCAAAGTACCATATAGTATAGGACACAACTCTGGTTCACTCAAGTCAAAAAAACTATAGATATAAATACAGATCATGTTTGTAACAGTAAACTGATCAGAGACTCACACAGTAGAAGACGTGTAAGAGTCAGAACACATGTGAGATTATATTTATTGTTGTGCGGTAAAAACAGTAAGTTTAATATGTTTAAAAAAGGACACGTCTGCTACATCACCTGTCACCAATCTGACTCGTATCACTCATGACCTCTGCTTACTTTTTTAACTTCCTGAGTTCCTGTGCAAGTTCTCCACAGTGTTTGTATGGGTTTCCTCCAAGTTCTCTGGTTCAAAAACATGACAGGAGGCAGAGAAGCTACACACACTAAAGTGACCCTGTGTGTTTATGGAGCCTTAAACCTTGTTCCTTAAACAATACTGACCTAAGAGAAATTTATTCTTGCTCGATGATGTCACGTGGCCGAGGAGCCAGAGATCTGATTTGGATAATGAAGCTGCTGAGTTGTGAAGATGCTCAAACTAACAATAAAACACAAAACACATCCATTGTTGTTTATTTCTTACACACATCTAAATCCTTCAAGTTGGCCGTTATTAACAGTGGTGAAGGTAACAAACTACAACTACTCACGTTACTGAAATTAAGTACATTTATTTTGGGGTATTTTTACTTTTATGAGTATATTTTTAAGTCTATAATTTTACTTGTACTTAAGTACAAATTAAAATTAATAATTTATTTAGTTATTTTAAAAATCACGAATCTGCATTTCGTTAGCCAATAAAAATATCTCATTAGTGATGGGAAGTTCGGATCATTTTACTGATTCAGTTCATTGAATCTCGTTCAGCAAAATGAACAGATCTTTTTTCGAGTCATTTTGTTCACTTCAGAGGAATGTAATTAAAATGTTTCCAGCTCAGACTGCATTGCCTTAGTGCCTATAGTGCTGTCACGTGCTGAACAAACCACTCGAAAGGTGAACTAATCTTTTCTGTTTAATGATCACATGCGATGATGTGCATGCACAGTCAACACAAAATGAAGGAATCACTCCCCTAAAACGAGTATTCTCGAGTCATGGTTCGTGAACGACACATCACTATATCTCATCTTAACGGACCAATGAAAAGCCTTGGATTTGAATGAAAAACTAAAGATTCAAAAGTGTTTTAGTTGTCTTTTATAAAATGTGTTTTGTTGTCTGGATCTTGTCTGATTCAGCAGTTACTGATAATTCAATAAATATCACCAACTAAAAATGTATTGGGATGTGTATATTGTATATGATGGCCACTAGAGGGCAGTGCAATGCTACCAATATAGTTATGTTGTGACTGTGTGCAACACCGGGAGCAGTTAATAAACGGGGTTTCGAACGGGATACTCCTTGTATAAGTCTCATCAATATATGGTACCAGGATAAATGATTAAAAATGATGAATTCCATCAGTTCACCAGACGAATTAAAGTTGAGAGGAAATATAAATGAAAACTGGAAAGCTTTCAAGCTAAGTTTAGAACTTTATGCCCTCACCATTGGGTTGGATGGAACCGAACGAAGGAAGTTAACATTGCTGCTAACAGGTGGCTGGACCTGGTGCACTGGATGTGTATAAAACGTTTGTCTTCATGGAAGAAGAAGAAAAACACATGTATGATGCAGTGATTGAGAAATTTGAGCAATATTGTACACAGACGAAAAATGAGACATATGAAAGGTTTGTCTTCAGAAACAGACTAGAATAAGTGTCAGAATCCATCAAACAGAATATCATGGATTTAAGATTGAAAAGTCAGTCATGTCATTTCGGAACATTGTGTGACTCCATGATACGTGATCAAATAGTCATTGGAGTACAAGATAAAAGAGTGAGGATGCAATTGTTAAAAGAGACAGACCTCACTGTAGAAAGGCCAATAGAAATTTGCCAGGGCTCAGATAAAGTCTCAGGACTCAGTTAAAGACTTTTAGCGAGGAAAAAGAGACAGCAGAAGTGGATAAAGTTCAACGTGCTAAAGACAAACGAGTAATATAAAATAAAGATTAATCTCCAAGAAGAAAATGCACGAAAGCAAAGGTTGCGGAAAGTGTGGAAATAAACATGCACCGAGAAAATGGCCAGCTTTTGGAAAAGACTGCAGATATTGTTGGGGAAAAAATCACTTCGCAAAATGCTGTTATTCAAAGAAAAATGTATAGCTAGTAGAAAAGAGGAGTGGCAAGGAAGATGATGAAGCAACAATCTTCGTAGACTCAATCGAAGAGGAACAAATTACTCCAGGAGGAGAACGGATGGCTCACATGGATGTAAACGGCATTGATGTCACATTAAAATTGGACACAGGGGCACAAGGTAAATATCCTCCCTATGAAAGACTTTCTGAGACTGAAAAGAAAACCAAAAATACATCAAAGAAAAGTGCATCTGAAAATGTATGACAACAAAACTATACGTACAAAGGGAATATGCAGAGTCTGTCTATCCTACAAAGGAAAGAAGTAGGATGTGTTTTTTGTACTTGTGGATGGAAACAGACAAGTTATTACTAGGGCTGAAATCGTGCATACAGTTTGGATTGATAAAGAGAGACCATGTCATAAACAAGGAAATGACAAAGATGCAACTACAGAAGGAATTACTCAGAATGACTGGATAAAAGAATACAAAGAGTTTTCAAAGGAATAGGAAAATTATTAGGAATAGGAAATAATAGGAAATAGTAATAGGAAAATTTTTAATTAAACCCCCCCCTACTCGAACCGCCACCTTATTGTATTGGAGGGGTTTGCGTGCCTGAATGATCCTAGGAGCTATGTTGTCTGGGGCTTTCTGCCCCTGGTAGGGTCTCCCAAGGCAAATAGTTCCTGGGTGACAGGCCAGACCAAGAGCGGTTCAAATACCCCTTATGAGTAATTTATTAACAAGGTCCGTGACGTCGCCCGGTATGGCGCAACCGGGGCCCCACTCTGGAGCCAGGCCCGGGGTTGGGGCTCGCATGCAAGCGCCTGGTGGCCGGGTCTTACCCCACGGGGCCCGGCCGGGCTCAGCCTGAAGGAGCGACGTGGGGCTGATCTCCTGTGGGCCCACCACCTGCAGGAGGGACCATAAGGGGCTGGTGCAATGTGGATTGGGTGGCAGTCGAAGGCGGGGGCCTCGACGACCCAATCCCCGGACACAGAATCTGGAGAATCAACAGAATCTGTCTAGGGACATGGAATGTCACCTCGCTGAGGGGAAAGGAGCCTGAGCTGGTGCGGGAGGTTGAGAGATACTGACTAGAGATAGTTGGGCTTGCCTCCACGCACGGCTTGGGCTCTAAAACCCAACACGTTGAGAGAGGCTGGACTCTCTACTACTCTGGAGTTGCCCGCGGTGAGAGGCAGCGGGCTGGTATGGGCTTGGTCATAGCCCCCAGCTCAGCAGCCATGTGTTGGAGTTCACCCCGGTGAACGAGAGGGTCGTTTCCCTGCGCCTGCGGGTCGGGGATAGGTCTCTCACTGTTATTTGTGCTTACGGGCCAAATGGCAGTGTAGAGTACGCGACCTTCTTGGCGTCTCTGGAAGGGGTGCTGGAAAGTGCTCCAACCGGGGACTCCATCGTTCTACTGGGGGACTTCAACGTTCATGTGGGCAGCGACAGTGACACCTGGAGGGGCGTGATTGGGAGGAACGGCCCCCCCGACCTAAACCCGAGTGGTGTTCTGTTATTGGACTTCTGTGCTAGTCACAGTTTGTCCATAACGAACACCATGTTCAAGCATAAATGTGTCCATCAGTACACATGGCACCAGGACACCCTAGGTCGGAGGTCGATGATTGACTTTGTGGTTGTTTCATCTGATCTCCGGCCGTATGTCTTGCACACTCAGGTGAAGAGAGGGGCGGAGCTGTCAACTGATCACCACCTGGTGGTGAGTTGGATCCGATGGCGGGGGAGGAAGTTGGACAGACTTGGCAGACCCAAATGTACTGTGAGGGTCTGCTGGGAACGTTTGACAGAGTCTCCAGTCAGAGAGAACTTCAACTCCCACCTCCGGCAGAGCTTCAAACAGATCCCGAGGGAGGTTGGAGACATTGAGTCCGAGTGGACCATGTTCTCCACCTCCATTGTCGACGCAGCCGCTCGGAGCTGTGGCCGTAAGGTCTCCGGTGCCTGTCGTGGCGGCAATCCCCGAATCCGGTGGTGGACCCCGGAAGTAAGGGTTGCCGTCAAGCTGAAGAAGGAGTCCTATCGAGCCTGGTTGGCTCGGGGGACTCCGGAGGCAGCTGATATGTACCGGAGGGCCAAGCGAGCTTCAGCCCGGGTGGTTGCGGAGGCAAAAACTCGGGACTGGGAGGAGTTCGG
Organism: Tachysurus vachellii; assembly: GCF_030014155.1. Lineage (NCBI taxonomy): Eukaryota > Metazoa > Chordata > Actinopteri > Siluriformes > Bagridae > Tachysurus > Tachysurus vachellii. Next base: position 70,802 of record NC_083464.1, on the reverse strand, counting down.
TGAGGCCATGGAGAAGGACTATCGGTTGGCCTCGAAGAAATTCTGGCAAACCGTCCGGTGCCTCAGGAGGGGGAAGCAGTGCCCTGCTCACACTGTTTACAGTAGGAGTGGGAATCTGCTGACTTCGACTGGGGACATCTTCGGACGGTGGAAGGAGTATTTCGAAGTTCTCCTCAACCCCACCGACATGTCTTCCATTGAGGAAGCAGAGGCTGAGGGCTCAGTTGTGGACTCGTCGATCCCCCAAGCTGAGGTCACTGAGGTAGTTGAGAAGCTCCTCAGTGGCAAGGCACCGGGGGTGGATGAGATCCGCCCCTGAGTACCTCAAGTCTCTGGATGTTGTGGGGCTGTCTTGGTTGACACGCCTCTGCAACGTCGCATGGAGGCTGGGGACAGTGCCTCTGGACTGGCAGACTGGGGTGGTGGTCCCTCTGTTTAAGAAGGGGGACCGGAGGGTGTGTTCCAACTACAGGGGGATCACACTCCTCAGCCTCCCCGGAAAAGTCTATGCCAGGGTACTGAAGAGGAGAATTCGGCCGATAGTCGAACCTCGGATTCAGGAGGAACAATGTGGGTTTTGTCCTGGTCATGGAACACTGGACCATCTCTATACCCTCGCCAGGTTGCTGGAGTGTTCATGGGAGTTTGCCCAACCAGTCCACATGTGCTTTGTGGATCTGGAGAAGGCATTCGACTGTGTCCCTCGTGGTGACCTGTGGGGGGTGCTCTGGGAGTATGGGGTCCGGGGCCCTCTGCTAAGGGCTGTCCGCTCCCTATATGACTGGAGCAGGAGTTTGGTTCGCATTGCCGGCAGTAAGTCAGACTTTTTCCCGGTGCATGTTGGACTCCGGCAGGGCTGCCCTTTGTCACCGGTCCTGTTCATTATCTATATGGACAGGATTTCTAGGCGCAGTCGGGGGCCGGAGGGAGTCCGGTTTGGGGACCACAGGATTTCGTCTCTGCTTTTTGCAGATGATGTTGTCCTGTTGGCTTCCTCAAATCAGGACCTTCAGCGTGCGCTGGGACGGTTTGCAGCCGAGTGTGAAGCGGCGGGGATGAGAATCAGCACCTCCAAGTCCGAGGCCATGGTTCTCAACCGGAAAAGGGTGGCTTGTCCCCTTCAGGTTGGTGGAGAGCTCCTGCCTCAAGTGGAGGAGTTTAAGTATCTTGGGGTCTTGTTCACGAGTGAGGGAAGGATGGAGCGGGAGATCGACAGGCGGATCGGTGCATCTTCAGCAGTGATGCGGTCGATATACCGGTCTGTTGTGGTGAAGAAAGAGCTGAGCCGCAAGGCGAAGCTCTCTATTCACCAGTCGATCTACGTTCCTACCCTCACCTATGGTCATGAGCTTTGGGTCATGACCGAAAGGACAAGATCCCGGATACAGGCGGCCGAAATGAGTTTCCTCCGCAGGGTGGCTGGGCGCTCCCTTAGAGACAGGGTGAGGAGCTCGGTCACCCGGGAGGAGCTCAGAGTAGAGCCGCTGCTCCTCCACATCGAGAGGAGTCAGCTAAGGTGGCTCGGGCATCTGTTCCGGATGCCTCCTGGACGCCTCCCTGGGGAGGTGTTCCGGGCATGTCCAACCGGGAGGAGGCCCCGGGGAAGACCTAGGACACGCTGGAGGGACTATGTCTCTCGGTCTGGGAACGCCTCGGTATTCCCCCGGAAGTGTCTGGGGAGAGGGAAGTCTGGGCGTCCCTGCTTAGACTGCTGCCCCCGCGAACCGGCCCCGGATAAGCGGTAGAAAATGGATGGATGGAGGAAAATTACCAGGAAAACACAAGATAAAGCTGAAGGTGAATGCAGAACCGGTCAGAAAGACTGAGAGAGAAAATAGAAGTTCTGATAAAGGAAGGAATAATCAGAAAAATAGAAGAACCTACAGAATGGGTGAATTCTCTCATAATCTCTCAGTAGAAAAACCAGATGGAGATCTAAGACTGTGTATAGATCCAAAAGACTCAAACAAGGCCATCCAACGTGAGCACTACAGACTTCCAACAAAGTCAGACATTACTAGTGCAATGAGTGGAACATGTTATTTCTCCACACTGGATGCCTCATCAGGATTTTACCAGATAGCACAAAATGGAAAGCACAAAATGATGCACCTTCAACACACCGTTTGGAAGGCATTGTTTCCAAAGGCTACCTTTTGGCAACAGCTCAGTAGCAGAAGTATTCCACAAAACTGTGCAACAGCTTTTTGATGGAATAGGAGTCTGAGTCTTCATTGATGATGTAGTGGTATGGAGCTCAAAAGAAGAGCATGATGAAAGACTTCGCACGGTCCTGGATCAAGCACAAAGAAATGGATTAAAGTTGAATAAAAACAACCAGACAACCAGACAAAGAAATCCGAGCAATAGACGAAATGCCAGAGACAAGAGACAAAAAAGTCCTGCAAAGAGACTTAGGGTTAAACTTCTCAGGAAAATTTGTTCCAAGTCTGTCAGCAAATACAAAGTCACTGAGAAGCTTGTTAGAAACAGACACCGTGTGGCAGTGGAACGATGAGCAGGCAAAAGAGTGGTCATGGTTGTAAAGCAGTTTAACAAGGGAACCTGTTTTGATTTTTTATGGCCAGGAAAAGCCTCTAAAGGTCTCTACAGATGGATCACAAGCAGGTTTAGGAGCTGTTTGCAACTACAGAGAAAGATGTGCAAATTCATGTGGACTCTATCAAAGCACAGATGCCAGTGTCAACAACAAAATGGGTTGAAACAGCCAAAGAAACACTGAAAGACGAACAGTTAAAGAAAGTAATGGACATGATTCACATGCCTGGAGATGAGATAATGGAAAATCCTTTCCAGCATTTTAAAGATGAACTGTCTGTGCTAGATGGAGTTTTGCTGAAAGGAACAAGGATTGTTGTGCCAATCTCAATGAGAAAACTGATGCTGAAACTTAAACTTCCCATAAAATGTATTATATTTATTTTCATTAATGCAATTTAATATATAAGTGTATTTTTCTTATAAGTTCAAGCAATAGTCTATGATGATTGCTGTTCATTAATCAACCGGCATGGGCATCGGAACCAAATAAAAAGTGGGCGTGTCCTGTCCCACCCACATATAATGGTTCCAACACCCATGGATTTCAGGAAGCAGGAGCGTGGTTAATGCTGTAGGTAAAACGCGGAATGGTGTTTAATTTATTAGGGCATTCCTCAAGCGGAATGGATTCGACTGGCGGCGCTCTGAAAAGTAATAAAAAAAAAGACATATGCGCTGAATAGAGACGGTAAAAGTGGGTGGGTCCAATATTATTGGTCTTAAAAAGTGGGTGGGTCCAATATTATTGGTCTTAAAAAGTGGGTGGGTCCTGTCCCACCCACATATAATGATTCCGATGATGATACCAATCCAAAATATTGGATCGGTGCATCCCTATCTATCCAATGACTGTAATAAGTGACAACAGACCGCGGTTTGCAAGTCAGAGTTTCAAGGACTTTGCAAAAAGTTATGCTTTTGAGCACATAACGTGAAGCCCTGTGTTCCCGCAGTCCAACGGTTTAGCAGAGAAAGGAGTTCAAATAGTGAAACGCCTTCTAAAAAAAGCCACTGAGACAGGGAGTAATCCGTACCTGGCTATTCTGAATTACAGAGCTTCACCACTGGAGAATGGACTTTCACCGGCGGAAAAGCTCATGAATAGGAAACTACGGACAAAGCTACCTTCGGTAAAGCATTGAATGGTACGTGGAATTCTGCAAATGAATGACAGATTAATCACTACAACAAAACAGCAAGACCACTGAGCCCACTTGCCCAAGAAGAAATTGTACGAGTGACATGTGATGGGCAGTGGGGACCATTGGCCAAAGTGATTAAAGAGACTACGCCCAGGTCATACGAAGTGTTAACAGAGCTTGGGAAAATAATGAGGACAAACACAAGACATTTGCTAAAAGTGCCTCAGAGAGAAATAAAAATCAATGAGAGTGAGACAAATGATCTGGAAAATGCAAAGCAAAATGAACAATTACTCTAGAAATGCAAGACAATGTTCGTTCGAACAACCCAAACCCCCCCTGCCTACGGGCTTGTAAGAGACAAAAAATAAGGCCAAAAAGACTAATAGACAATGTTATGTCCAAGGACGTATGTTTTTTTCCCCTTTCTTCCTGTTTCCTCTCTCTACTTCTCGCAAGCAGGAGGTAATAGGTACCACCTGACCCCAATGATTGGTGAGCTGATTGGAGGAGGAGAGGAAGCTGTGGAGATTTAAGCTGTGTGTGTGTGCGCGTGCGCGTGTGTGCGTGCACGCGTCACTGCCCTTCCCCCCTCTGATATGAATGTGAGAATGAAGTGAAAGTCAGCAGCTCCATTTTGTGTGGAGTGAAAACTAAAAGATTTCAGGAGTAAAAACACAGTGAGTATCTAAAGCTCTAATATATAAACACACTGAAGTGACACTAGATGCAGAAGAGTTTTGTGGGTTTGTACTGAAGCTTTAATGTACACAGGCTGTTTTATAACTTGATAGCGTGACTATTTCCTGTAAGTGAACTCTGTGCTGATTCAGGGTTTAATTTAACACACCGATGTTGGAGTGAAGTAAACGTGTGTCCTGCTGTAATCTGGAGAAGGAGACATGACCTCCAACATGAGTGTGTCTGGAAAACAGGACATAAAGAAAGATGAGAGGTGACTTACTTTTACATTCACCAGCAATAAATACACACTGTCTCATGGGAACACATCTGTATCTCTGAACACTCACTAGTTAACACAGGAACTCAACTTTGCTTTAAGGTGTTTAATAGCAATGAATATATCACTGATCTGATCTAAGAACAGTTTAGACAAATCATTCACTGAGAGAAGAGTAAAAAGGACTGTGTAATGTGGAGCATAAGAGCAGCATAGCTTTGTGTCAGTGAACTCTACAGGATTTAAGACCCAGCTGAGTCAGTTAGCTGTGATTGGGACTCCTGATATCAGTGTAATTCCTGATTTATGAGGCCTGTCTCCTGTTTGAATAAGTGTACAGACTGGATCTGAATTAAAAGGATGGAATTATTGGTGTTTAATGATGAACACATTGTTTAACAGTGCTGAGACAGCAGAGTATTAATTATTGCTGATATTTCTGTTGTAATTCTAGACTGATGGAGGGAAAGAGATCAGACTCACCAGAACCCAGCTGTGTCTCCATGAAGAGTGATGCATCAAAGGAACTTCCAATTGCCTTCAGAGACAGTTCTACTGGTGTGAGGTCAGTATAGTGAGGTGTTTTACAGCAGTGTTCCACCTGATCAAACTCACTCGTCTCATTATGAAGCCCTTCATGAGCTTTATCAGGTGTTGTTGCAGTTAACAGTGCTGAGACAGCAGAGTACTAATTATTGCTGATATTTCTGTTGTAATTCTAGAATGATGGAGGGAAAGAGATCAGACTCACCAGAACCCAGCTGTGTGTCCATGAAGAGTGACCAGTCAATGGGATGTCCACTTAAATTCAGAGCCAGAGACAGTTCTACTGATGTGAGGTCAGTATAGTGAGGTGTTTTACAGCAGTGTTACACCTGATCAAACTCACTCGTCTCATTATGAAGCCCTTCATGAGCTTTATCAGGTGTTGAAGCAGTAAAACACTAAACTGTGCAGTGCTGCAGCTCTTGGACTGGCAGTGAGGAAAAGTGCTTTAAGAGTTCAGTTCAGTCTGCAGTCCCTGAGCTGGAGGGTCTGCGGTGCTACAGAAGAATATTTACACCTGGGACATTAATGACAATATAAAGATTTTATTCATTTATTCAAGCATTTGGTTCTAAACATGTTGGTGTCAGTTAGGAAATCCTGAAATCAGTGTATTGTGTTAAGAGGATAGTGTTAAATATCTGTCTCTGTATATATTAGTGTGTGATTTGTGCAGCAATGAATACATATAGTCCATATTACATGATGGGTTTTGTTTGTTCACAGACCACAAAAATCAAACATCAGCAGAAATCAGCTGGACTCTATATTCAAGGTGTGTGTGTTGTTTTTAAAGTGTGTAATGTGTGTGTTGTGATCCCTTGTAATGTCTTGTGCAGCAGCATTAAGGGTAATCAGTTGTATGAGTTTTAAATGTGATAATAAAAATAGACTTTTCTTCTTTTGATAAAATAAAAGCCTCTCTCACTGTGTAACATGATAATATTTAGATCTGTTCCTGTGTGTTTCTAACCAGGAGCTGGAACACAAAGTCATCACTCTGATAAAGAATGAGCTGAAGAGGTTTAGGAAGCTCCTGAGTCCTGATTACCCAGCATGCACTGAGAGGGAGGTGGAGGTTGAGGAGGATCTGCACAGTGTCAGAGACGGAGTGCTGAAGATCACACTGCACGTCCTGAAGAACATGAACCACACAGATCTCGCTAACACACTGCACAACAGTAAGAGCTCTGAGTCATGACTTTATTCCATCAGCTTCACTTTAGAGAGAGGAAATAGTTTTAGATATGAACACTTTTAGTTTTAAATTTTTGTATCTGTTCATGGTCCAGCTTCAATAATATTTAGTACATCAGTCAGGAATTAATAGCAGTGTTTGAACGATTTTGCATTATAAGTATTTATTACTAAACTAGTTATTACTTTGTTTATTAGAACTCGCCCCTGTGTATCAGCCAAAGTTGAAGTCCAAGCTGAGAGAGAAGTTTAAAAGAATTAATGAAGGAATCTCAAAGCATGGAAGCTCAGCACTTCTGAATGAGATCTACACTGAGCTCTACATCACAGAGGGTTGGAGTGGAGATGTCAATAATGAACATGAGGTTAGACAGATTGAGGCAGCGTCCAGGAGACCAGCAACACAGGAGAAACCCATCAAATGTAATGAGATCTTTAAAGACAAGTCCATCAGAACTGTGCTGACTAAAGGAGTTGCTGGAATTGGAAAAACAGTCTCTGTGCAGAAGTTCATTCTGGACTGGGCTGAAGGAGAAGTAAATCAGGACGTCACCTTCATATTTCCACTTCCCTTTAGAGAGCTGAATCTGATGAAGCAGCAAAATCTCAGTCTGATGAAACTACTTCATCATTTTTTCCCAGAACTAAGAAAACTAGAATCAATAGACTGTGAGTCCTACAAAGTGGTGTTGATCTTTGATGGTCTGGATGAGTGTCGACTTCCTCTAAATTTCCAGAAGAATGAGATATTGTGTGATGTGACAGAGTCAGCCTTAGTGGATGTGCTGCTGACGAACCTCATCAAGGGGAATCTGCTTCCCTCTGCTCTCCTCTGGATAACCACAAGACCAGGAGCAGCCAATCAGATCCCTCCTGAGTGTGTAGACCAGGTAACAGAGGTACGAGGCTTCAGTGATCCTCAGAAAGAGGAGTACTTCAGGAGGAGGATCAGTGATCAGAGCCTGGCCAATAAAATCATCACTCACCTGAAGTCTTCAAGAAGCCTCTACATCATGTGCCACATCCCAGTCTTCTGCTGGATCTCAGCCACTGTTCTAGAACAAATCTTGGATGAAGCAGAGGGTGGAGACATCCCCAAGACTCTGACTCAAATGTACACACACTTCCTGATCTTTCAGATCAAACACAAGGACCAAAAGTACCATCAGAAATGTGACCCTGATCCTCAGCAGACCAGAGAGACTATCATGGCACTGGGAAAACTGGCTTTCCACCAGCTGGAGAAAGGAAACCTGATCTTCTATGAGGAAGACCTGAGAGAGTGTGGCATTGATGTCAGAGAAGTGTCAGTGTACTCAGGAGTGTGTACCCAGATCTTCAGAGAGGAGTCTGAGCTTCACCAGGGGAAAGTGTTCAGCTTCGTACATTTGAGTGTTCAGGAGTTTCTGGCTGCTTTATATGTATTTCTGTATTTTATTTCAAAAAAGAGAAATGTGTTAGTGAAGCAAGATCTTAAAAGTTTCAGTTCCATCAGGAAGTCAAACATGTCTGATCTCCTCAGGAGTGCATTGGACAAGGCCTTACAGAGTGAGAATGGACACCTGGACCTGTTCCTCCGCTTCCTTCTGGGTCTCTCACTGAAGACCAATCAAACTCTTTTACAAGACTTAATGCCACAGACAGGAAGCAGATCTCACAGCAAACAGGAAACAGTGAAGTACATCAAGGAGAAGATCAGGGAGAATCCATCTCCAGAGAAATCCATCAATCTGTTCCACTGTCTGAATGAACTGAATGATCATTCACTAGTGCAGGAAGTACAAACTTACCTGACCAGAGAAGGTAACAGTCGTCTCAGAGGAATCAGTCTCTCTCCTGCTCAGTGGTCAGCTCTGGTGTTTGTGTTACTGACCTCAGAACAGGAGCTGGATGTGTTTGAATTGAGGAACTATTATCCATCAGATGAATGTCTTCTGAGGCTGCTGCCAGTGGTCAAAGCCTCCAGAAAAGCTGAGTGAGTATTTTTAATTATAAATGTATTACTGCATGGTTTATTATTTTAATGTAACACTGAACTGCACTGTTTGGATTAATGTTAGTTAATAGTTCCTCTAATCATCTTTAAACAAACCTCTGGTACTTTTACAGAAGATTGTTTCACTTTTTACACTAACATGTTATATCTGAACTGAGGGCTGGGCCACATGGACAAAATCTTATAACATCATATGAGTAATTTTATAGCTTTTATATATGAATCATGAAAAATTAAGTGTTCTCTGAAATTTATGAAAATATATATATATATATATATATACAAAATAACTGCATGCATTTAAGAACTAAAGACATTTCTGAACTAAACACCAGTGAAAGACTTTTTCTTTTCTGTTTATTGTTTACAGAGCTCATTTTTCAATGTTTTCTCTATCACCTACAATTAATATCTCCATTTTATCCTGGTTTAATTGTAGAAGGTTCTGTGACATCCAGTCAGATATTTCATTCAAGCATGTAAGAAGAACAAGAATGGAAATGTGATCAGAACTGGAACTTAGTTACAGATCATTTAAAACCCTGAGCAAATGCTGCACAGCACAGAACATTTGTGTTTAGTGACACTAAAACTCTATAAAAGGTAAATGGGAGTTATTGTGACTTATTAATGTAAGAGCAGCTGAAGACCAAAATGTGGAACCAGTTTACAGGAAAGGTGAATTAGGTGTGAATGTGGTGAAGGGAAAGAAAACGGTTGGAAGGAGAGAAAAAGAGATCTACACTGTACCCAGGTGATCATGAACACTGTAATGACCAGTCGGCAAAATCCATGTGAAGAAGTTTTAATGAAGAAAAGATAAGACAAACAATCCAAAATCAGTAAGCAAAGGCAGGGTCAAAAAACAGGCCGAGTCTGAAATAAGTGTAACAAACAGTCCATGAGGAGAACAAATCACATCCACAAATCTGAAGAAGCAATAAGCCAAAGAGCAAAAACAGGGTCAATAGTGATAAATATCAACATCAGAAACAAAGCTAATTCACACCATATAGAAAAACACTTATTTGTGAAAGATCTACATCACTTCTCACATCAGAACAAAGTCCATTTATTTCCACAGTGTGTAGATCAGTGTACATTACACACACATTTAATAACAAACTAATACTCTAGTCATACTAAAGTGTTGTGCAGCATTTAAATAAAGATGTCGTGACAAACAGAAGTAATTAATAAACCAGCTTTTATCCTCCAGAAACATCACACTGGCCTCTAAAAAGCTCTAACAGTGTGCTCGAAATCTTCTGTCAGCTCAGGTGTTTCCCAAATATGTAAATACTCCTACACACACACACACACACACACACACACACACAATACTACTCCTATTTACAGTGAGGACAATAAATTAATTTCTCTGCTGTTATCTGTCTTCATGGAGCTGCTACCATTTTATAGACCTGTTTCTGTTCTTCAATGGGAGCAAAAATATTCCTGAAAATATTTAACAGAAAGTAAAAGTGTGTACAATGTACACAGATCTACACACTGTAATGAAGCAGTAAAGGACAGTGTGTAAGCAGAACTTTCTCCAGAGCTGCTGAACACACTGTATGAAAATCTCTCTGCTAGAAATAAAGAGACGTGTTTGTTCAGAGTGACCTCTCTGTTATCTTCTTTCAGAAAGTTAAATACATCTCAGTCTCATATGAGCTGAGACTCATGGATCTGTCCAAGAGCAGTCCAAGTTTATTTTATAGTAGATGTTCATTTTATATTTTTATCCTGATATTAGAACCTTGTGTTCAGGTAGACACTTTATTTCTCACTGATGGAAACACCTCAATTCACTATCAGACAAATAAATCAAACACTTCATTTCTCTTCCAGTCTGTGTCGGTGTAATCTGACAGAGGAAAGCTGTAGAGTTCTGTCCTCAGTTCTCATCTCAAACTCCTCCAGTCTGAGAGAACTGAACCTGAGTAACAATAAACTGCAGGATTCAGGAGTGAAGCTGCTCTCTGATGGACTGAAGAATCCACACTGTACACTGGAGATACTGAGGTACACACACACACACACACACACTGTGTTTAAGCTGCTTTGTAAATGTATTTAGTGAAGGTGACTGATGGATAAACTGAGAGTGAGATCCACATCCTGGGAGCAGCGACACTAAAACAACCACTGGGGTGGGGTGGTTGTTTATATTTTAGACTGTTTTAATAATTTAAATGTAATTGTATTTAAACATGCCTTCAAAATAAAATACAGTTACACCAAAAAATGAATATAAAGTGATTTAACATTTTAACTCACTACAACGCTAAATCAATGAGAACCCTGAGCTTGTTTCTTTGCAACGAGACGGTTCCATCTGGGGTAATAGGAGACAATGGCACCCAAAGTGTGTTGCTTATGTCCAGTTTATTCCATTGTTTTGTTTTGGTTGCTGTCACTGCAGAAAACCCCGCTTCACACAGATAGGATGTCGGAAATGGCAATAGGGATTTAAGTGCTGTGGTGGCAATCTCAGTGTATTCCGCCATGACTTTAATCCAGAAGACCGGCAGAGTTTCTAACTTTCTAATGACGTCAGTTTCTTACTCATTTTTGCTAATTTGTGGGTTAAATTTGAGCAAACACAATATACACGTACACCAAGTACTGTTATACATGAGAGAGTATTGGTGAACAGAGAGAAGAGCGATATACACCTTCTCTCCACCAAAGCTACAACGCCACTGCCGCTTGCAGCCGCTAGGTTCCAGACGTCACCTAAAACCGCCCCGATATTTTGCACATGCACGGTATTGGTGCGGCTTTAGGTGATGTCTCTCAGCTCCGGGTTAACCTCTCGTCCATGGAAAGTCGCAAAAAACCCGAGAGAAATACACCACAGTAAATAAAATGGAAATAATTTAATGTTTATTGGGCGGCCCGGTACCATTTGATCCACGGACCAGTACCGGTCCGCGGCCCGGGGGTTGGGGACCACTGATCTAATCTACTTGGAATGATTGAATGTAGAAAAAGTTTTTCTGTTTCTTCTTTACATTAAAATGGACAAATTCTTTCAGTGTACCTCGAATGATAAAATGTGACTTTAGAGATATTATTGATGTGAGGAACAAAGCTGAGGTCAGAGTCGACTATTACACCCAGATCTCTAACCTGTATCCCAGCTCATTTTTCAATAAGTTTTCTCTTTTTTCTTTATCTCCTTCAATTAATATCTCCAATTTATCCTGGTTTAACTGTAGAAAGTTCTTTGACATCCAGTCAGATATTTCTTTCAAGCATGTAATCAGTTTGTTAATTAGCTCTTGATTACACAGTGACACTGATATATAAACTTGTGAGTCATCTACATAACTATACAAACTGATTTGATGTGTTTGAATGAGTTGAACAAGAGACATGTAGAGGGAGAAAAGCAAGGCTCCTAAAATAGATCTTTATGGAACTCCAAGTGAAATTTCATGTTGTCTTGATAAGTGACTTCACATTTGACCATAAAACTGTCTAGCACACAAATATGATGTGAACCAGTTTAGTACTGGTCCTGAGAGACCTACCCTACTCAAGTCTGTGTAGAAGAATCTCCTGGTCTACAGAATCAAAAGCTGCACTCAGGTCAAGAAGAACAAGAATGGAAATGTTATCAGAACTGGAACTGAGTTACAGATCATTTAAAACCCTGAGCAAATGCTGCACAGCACAGAACATTTGTATTTAGTGACACTAAAACTCTATAAAAGGTAAATGGAAGTTATTGTGACATTAATGTAACAGCAGCTGAAGACCAAAATGTGGAAACGGTCAAAAAACAGGCCGAGTCTGAAATAAGCGTAACAAACAGTCCATGAGGAGAACAAATCACATCCACAAATCTGAAGAAGCAATAATCCAAAGAGCAAAAACAGGGTCAATAGTGATAAATATCAACATCAGAAACAAAGCTAATTCACACCATATAGAGAAACACTTATTTATTTGATCTGTGTATTGAGGGTATTATGTGATGTGTCTCTGTGTGTGAAGGTTATAAAAAAAAACACCCACCAACAGTTTTACTGTCTCTGTGAAAATACTGAAAGATCTACATCACTTCTCACATCAGAACAAAGTCCATTTATTTCCACAGTGTGTAGATCAGTGTACATTACACACACATTTAATAACATACTAACACTCTAGTCATACTAAAGTGTTGTACAGCATTTAAATAAAGATGTCGTGACAAACAGAAGTAATTAATAAACCAGCTTTTATCCTCCAGAAACATCACACTGGTCTCTAAATAGCTCTAACAGTGTGCTCGAAATCTTCTGTCAGCTCAGGTGTTTCCCAAAAAAGAGAATTCCATATGTAAATACTCCTACACACACACACACACACATATACACACACACACACAATACTACTCCTATTTACATTGAGGACAATAAATTAATTTCTCTGCTGTTATCTGTCCTCTGTCCTTATAGACCTGTTTCTGTTGTTCAATGGGAGCAAAAATATTCCTGAAAATGTTTGTAACACAAAGTAAAAGTGTGTACAATGTACACAGATCTACACACTGAACACACTGTAATGAAGCAGTAAAGGACAGTGTGTAAATGTGTAAATGTTCTCCAGCAGAACTTTCCCCAGAGCTGCTGGACACACTGTACTGTATGAAAATCTCTCTGCTAGAAATAAAGACGTGTTTGTTCAGAGTGACCTCTCTGTTATTATCTTCTTTCAGAAAGTTAAATACATCATCTAATATGAGCTGAGACATTTACATTTATATTTACAGCATGTGACAGATGCCCTTATCCAGAGCGACATACATAAGTGCTTAAATCTAACATTGAATACATTAATGCTGGCTCACTAAGTTGCATACTTAAGATAGCATGAGTTTAAAACATTTTTACAAAGTTACAATGAAAAAGTGTCAAAGGTTGTGGTTTTTTTTAAGTTTGAATTTAACTAGCATTGTAACTTGATTGGGCTTCTATATTATCCACAGTAATATGCTGGAACTAAAATGAAATAAACCAATGACTTAAAAATTATTTTCCCACAATTCCCCCTTTGAGTGTTTTAATAACTCTCACAAAAGATTAAATTCAATAATAGTAATAATAAAATAAAATCAAAAAGAAACATTCAAGTCATGCTCAGCTTTCTATTTACAAAATTTCTCTGGCCTGAGTACGTTAACATAGAGCCAGTATTCTTGCAACTTTGAGTTGCAGGCAAAAACTTACTTCCCGTTTTGGTGTCCCTTGATGTGGTTAAGGGTAATAGTTCTTTTTGGTTAGTGCACTTACTTCCTTTCTAGAGGGAACAGGAATTTTCTATATACAGCACTGCATAAGACAAGAAAAATGATAGTAACAGAACTGCTATATCCTTAATCCATAACCATGAATCTCCAAAAATGTTTCTGAACCAAGAGGAATTCACTGTAGTCATATTGTGAAGTTTCATTGACAAGTCCCTTATGTCTTTTTGTATTCTGCTTAGGTTAATGGTTGGGTCAACCAAGCCAGTGCAGCATTCAGGACCAATAATAGTACAAGCTCCCCCTTGTGTAGCAAGGATATAGTCTAATGCCACTCTGTTCTGTAGAATCATGATCTTATGCGATGCCAGTGTATTGGAGATGTTACCAATGGCGAGGGCTGTATCATTTGCTAGCTTCTGCACTTCATTTGATAGACTCCTCACTTGGTCTAGAGCCTGCATAACTCCGTAGCTTGGGATTAATGCACCAAGAGTTCTTGACCACCAGGTTTGGGCACATGTAAGGCCTGGAATACAGTCATCTTTCCAGCTGACAGAAGGGGGTAATCCCCGTAACTGTGGGTAGTTTCCATTAGCAATATCTGGGAGTTGACTTTGTTTGGCCCCTAAATACTCCCTAATGGCTGGAAGAGCATAGACTAAGGTACACCGTCCATTAAACTGGGCCAGCAACTCGCTATAAATTGATGTTCCACATAGCCAATATGTGCCTACTGGGGAGGGAATTTTGCACCACATATTAATACACAGTTTGAGGGATATGCTTCAACACACCAGTGAAATGAAAAAGGTAAAAGCAAATCAGTCATTATGGGTGATGTTGATGTCATATTGCATAGCTGCATGCCTGGAGTACAGCACTGCACAGCTGAAGGTACTGTGATATTGTGGCATGTGCTTCTGTTGAACCTAGTACTGTCCGTGCGTAATAGAGAGCAGGTGTCACAATCAGAAATGGGGTGTGCTACCCAGGGAATTCCTGCCCCTACAGATGGAGGATGAGGCATGCATACATCTTTCCCAGCAAACAAAGCATTTCTGGACATATTCATCAATGCCGTAAATATGTTAGTTCTGGGTTCCAAAGCTTCTGCAGTGTTTATCATAGTCACCAGGATGACAAAGCTGTACATTGTAGCTTGATATAAGATATCCAGTTTGTCGATCAGGTGAATGAGGTCAGGAAGAATTGTGGTTGTCTGCCAGTCCTGAGGAATTGTTCTGCAGATGTCTCCAGAGGTCAGTGTGTTTGGTGCTTCTGTTGCCTTGGTTGTTGCCAGGATTTCCAGTTCTTGTATCTGTAACACACACAAAACAAAAGAAGGAGAGAGAGAGAAACAGGAGAGCAGTATTTCCATACTACAGTTTATATTCAGGATATATGGGATCGTATAGTTTTTTTTGTTTTTTTACTTGCCCTAAGCTGTAGTATTATGACATCTAAGGACCAGTAAGGTGGGGATAAACTAATACAAAGGGGAATTCTATGAGGAAGTCTTCACCACCGGGTTGACATCCGAGTCCTATTGCCTTTGGTTCATCCCTGGGCTCCTCACTGGTCTGTGTGTACTAGTCTATCCTTGCAGGTGGTGGAACGACTTTACAGTGTGATACATGAGTCCAAGTTCTTTTTCCTTCACACAGTACTGCAGCATCAGTGACTACTAATACTTGGTATGGTCCCTGCCACCTAGGTTCTAAGGGTTTTCTTTTGAATGTTTGTATCATTACCCATTGTCCTGGAATTATAGCATGCCCACCCTCAGGTGGGGGTTGCCAGCAAGCTTCGACTCTGTCTTTGGCCATCTTCACTGCCTTTGTGAGATTTTCACAGTAAGATATTAACCTGTCTGAGGCAATGTGTACATCAGCATGTCTGAGATCAATGGCACCTGGCATTGACATGGGGCGCCCTGTGATAATCTCATGCGGACTTAATCCCACAGACCGATTGGGGGATGCTCTCATGCTACATAATACTGCTGGCAGCGCCTCAACCCATGGTACACCCTCCTGGTGCATTTTTCTGAGCCTTGTCTTCATTGTCTAGTTTGCTCTTTCCACTTGACCTGAAGCTTGTGGCCTATATGGACAATGAAGTTTCCACTTAATTTTAAGCATTCTGGCAACTTCCTTTACTACTTCTCCTGTAAAATGCGTACCTTGATCTGAGTCAATTGAATCAGGCAAACCCCATCTAGGGATAAAATCATTGATCAGACATTTGGCTGTGTGTGAGGCAGTGGCCCGTCCTGTAGGATAGGCCTCTATCCATCTAGAGAATTTATCTACAATTACCAAGACATCAGTCTTTTCCTTACATGGGGGCATTGAGATGTAATCTGCCTGTAAGTGTCGAAAAGGCCCTGGTGGAGCTGGGGTATGTGCTGCTGCTGTGACAGTTGATGGGATGTTATTATTCTGTTGGCATATGACACAACGTTTGGCTGTCTCTGTTGCTATTCCTCTAAAAGCTGGATTCCACCACTGATTTGAAAAACAGTGGATCATTGCTGCTGAACTAATGTGACCTAAGTTATGTAGCTGCTGGGCCAAATATGGCAGAAGCGATTCGGGTGCCACATATTTCCCCCCTTTGGTCCAGCAGCCTGATGAATCAACTACAGCTCCCTTATCTAACCATTTCCATGCTTCATACAGTGGAACATCTTTGTACAGCTCAGTAAGGGACTCTGGAGGCTTAATAACATCGGTTGTTGTCATACCAGCACACACTTGCACCATACTGTATGAACAGGCTTTTTTTGCGGCTATGTCTGCAAGAGCATTACCCTGAGATTCTGCAGTGTCAGGTTTAAGATGTGCTTTGACCTTCATCACTGCTAAATGTTTTGGAAGAGTCATGGCAAACATTAGGTCTCTCACTAATTTAGCATGTTTAATAGGGGATCCTGATGATGTTAGGAACTGACGACTCTGCCATATTACACCAAAATCATGAATAACACCAAAAGCATATCTAGAGTCTGTGTAAATGTTCGCAGTTGAACCTGATGCCAGTGTACATGCTCTCGTTAATGGAATTAGTTCTGCTGCTTGTGCCGAGAGGTGATCTGGGAGACGTCCAGAAGCTACTACATCGGATACAGATGTCACTGCATATCCTGCTCGCCTATTCCCTTCAATGACTTGAGCTGAACCATCAACAAACAATTCAAAATCAGCATTATTTAGTGGAGTCTCTGCAATAGCACTTGAAGATGAGTGCGTAAGAATAACACAGTCATGAGTTATTTCTTCATCCTCTAAAGAAACATCAATCATTGCAGACATCATACACGAGGATGGGTTAGTGACAGGGGCACGCTGCAAAACAACGTTCGGGGCTGTGAGTGTAGTTAACCAATTTCCCCACCGGGAGGAGGTGATGGAGGTGATTTTAGCTTGATTCATGAGTGCAGATACTGAATGTGGGCACCTGACTGTTATTGTTTGGCCTAAAACTACGTTTGTACAGGCCTGAATGGCAAGGTGAACTGACTGCACTGCTCTTAAACATGGACCCATGCCCTGGGCAACTATGTCTAGCTTACCAAAATAATAATGCACTGGACGTAGAATACCACCATGATCTTGCATAAGACATGCTGTCATGAAGTCCAATTGTTCATGCACATACAACACAAAAGGAAGATCAGGTTGTGCAATGCCTAATGCTGGTGCTTGGCATAATGCCTCTTTCATGTGACGGAATGCTTTAAGGTGCAGTTCTTTGAGATCTATAGAATCTGAGTCTTTGACAGGTCCCTTTAACAAATCATAGGGCAAGCAAGGCATAATCTTCTATCCATGGTCTACAATATCCAGCTGTGCCTAGAAATCAGCGGAGTGCTTTGACAGTAGACGGTGGGCATATTTTCTTTACAGCAGCTGCCCTGTCTTCAGTTATGGATCTAACCCCTGCTCCAGTGGTCTGCCCTAAGAAGGTAACCTGCTCTTTAGCAACTTGTGCTTTGTGTAGGCTGCACTTGTGTCCTTTCTTATGCAAATAGTCAAGAAGAGCTGACAACTCCGCTTTATGTATGTCTATGTCTGATGAAGCAATTAAGATGTCATCAACATACTGAATGACTGTTGACTGTTTTACTGGACATTCTGGATCAGATAAATCACGCCTCACTGTCTGATGATATATGGTTGGAGAATTTTGAAAACCTTGAGGTAAACGTGTCCACTGATATTGTTCAAAATCTACAGTAAATGCTAACCAAGGTTGGCTATCCTGGTGCAAAGGAACAGAGAAAAAACCATTTGACATATCAATTACAGAAAACACTTTACAGTCTAAGGGCAAACCATTACAGATAGTAGATGGATCTGCAACTAAAGGAGTGATCTTGTTTATGTGTTTTGTTATATGGGATATCAAGGCTTTTGGCTAACGCAATTGGAATCACAGTAATTTCAGCACCTGTATCAAGCAGAAAATCAACCTCCTTTTGTCGTATAGTACCTTTTACAAAAATTATTTTATGATTGTGGTAGAGGACTGGAGAAAGGTACGCACTCACAGCCCCAACAATTAGTTTTTTGTCTGCTCTCTCTGTTCTTTTTGTGCTATCAGCAAGGCTAGAGCAAGCTGTCCTAGGGTTTCGCTAGAAAGAGGATGGACTACCTCTGGGTTATAAGCAGGCTGGGCGGGAGAGGGGTTATGCTGTAAGTTTCTTCTGATATCTTGCTGCTTTTTTCTACAATCTTTTACCCAGTGTCCTGATTTCCTACAATAGTTACATGTTCCCTCTCTCCTAGGGAATCTGTGTTCTTGCTTTGTCTCTGCATAGGAATTATTCAGCGACGCTGCGGCTACTTTGACTTTTATCTTAACATCAGAATCGCGTTCCCAGGTGGCTAAACTGTCCAAGTTGCTTCTCAGTGTTCGATTAGACCATGTAAGATCTAGGAAAGGCAGAGCATTCCTGTACTCTGATGAAAGGCCATCAAACCATGCCCTGACTAATGGTCCCTTATCATCTAACACATCATCTGGACTGTTAGCTATTCCACTGTATGCAACAGCTGATTGACAAAATCTTTCAGTGTATTCACTTAAAGTTTCTTCCTTTTTTTGCACACAACTAGTGACTCTGGCCCAGTCAATCTTGGGCCCAATAATATCCTTCAGTATACTAAGGACTCCTTCTCGAAACTCATCTTTGCTATCATGTTTGAACTCCGAACTATTCACAGCACTTTCAAAGCAATTAAATTCTGACTCTGTTAACACCTGAGACATAAGTTGAGTGACCTCCGCTAGAGACATGTCATAGAGACGCAATTTTTTTGATAATGCTCTCCTAAATTCAAAAAAGTTGGCACGTGCTGATGGCAAACTTTTGAGAAAGTCTCTCTATTGCTTCAGGCCCTAAAGCTTTAATCACAGTTGTACTTGACAGTTGTACAGATGCACTTGTAATGTTGGAGATGGGCCAGTATTATTTTCTACCTCCTCTATTCTACTCTGAACCCTTTTTCGTGCTCCACACACAAGGGCATTGACCGGCCGATCAGTAAGGTCGCTAAGAGACACATTGTCTCCCTCTTGGTTAAACAAAGACTCCAAGTCAGGATATACATTTTCTGACGGCGTTGACTTTTTTACACAATTTTTTCCTGAAGCCTTGCTGTGCCCTAACTTCTTAGTGATGGAAGATACTCGAGCACGTAATTCTTTGTTTTGCTCTTCTAGCTCTGCAATACGTTGGGCATGCTCATGTGCCGAGGAAACACAAAATTCCATGTGGCAACAGATAATTCCTTTGACATTTTTCTTTCTGATACAAGCACCCAGCACCTTTTTGCACTCTTCAATAGACCATACTTTGTCTGGATGAATGCCATATTTCTTTGTCAAATTCTGTTTGACTGTGTCTGTCACTATAGCATTCATTTGCTATGATAACATTGATTTGAACTCTCCACTAGTCCACAAAGGGGTAGCTAATCCACCTTTTTCAGTAGTGGGGATCAGTCTTGCATTTTTTTTTTTGATTTTTGGTATTTCTCTTTTTAGGCAATTTACTGTTGGTTTCTCTAAAGTAGAGACTAACCTAAAACTTTTTCTGATTTATAGAGGATAACACAATTCTTCCCTGATGTACAGAGGATAAACCAAAATTCTTCCATGATAAACAGAGGGTAACTCAAATTTCTTCCCTGCTTCAACAGAGGAAAAACAACAAAATCTTCCCTGGTAAACAGAGGATAAACCAAAATTATTCCCTGATCAACAGAGGATAAACCACAAAATCTTCCCTGGTAAACAGAGGATAAACCAAAATTCTTCCCTGATCAAGAGAGGATAAACCAAAATTCTTCCCTGATCAACAGAGGATAAACCAAAATTCTTCCCTGATCAACAGAGGATAAACCACAAAAATTCTTCCCTGCCTGAACAGAGGATAACCCAATATTCGTCCCTGCCTAAACAGAGGATAGCCTAAAATTCGTCCCTGCCTACACAGAGGATAAACCAAACTTGTAGATAAGCAAACCCTGCAGCTGTTTGTTAACTCTTCCCTGACAAAGCAGAGGATAACCACATGTATACTGGTCTGTAGGTTCTTTGGATAGAGTGACACTCACCAAATCAAAGTTGAGTTGGAAAAAATCTGAAGATTCTGGAGCTTGAAGTTTTGAAGAAGTTTAGTGAGATGAGAAGCTCTATCCGGGTCACAGCACCATCTGTTGTAAACTTTTTCCAGAGAAGACCAGGAGACTTGGATATCCTTGTGCAGTAGTCTTTATTGTAGATACACGATGAAACGAGTCTGCAAGTCAGAGCGTACTAGCACGGGCTCTGCAGTCATCAAGTCTGACTTATAGTTGTAATACATTGTCTATATACACATTTTAGGGGCAGTCCCATCAGATAGAGACAAAACACTCATGTCATTAACATAACAATGGGACAAATGGTGCAGACAGATGATACCCTGAGTTACCTTGCCCCTTTCCTTTGATATTTATGAGATACAGGAACCACAAGTTTATTGTGAAGTTTGAATTTAACTAGCATTGTAACTTGATTGGGCTTCTATATTATCCACAGTAATATGCTGGAACTAAAATGAAATAAACCAATGACTTAAAAATTATTTTCCCACAGCAGGTTTCTTTAGGATGGGAATAACCCTTGCTCTCTTGAAAGTAGTTGGTCCCTGACCAGATGCTATGGATCTATTGACGTTAGTGGAAATGAAGGGCAGAAGGTCTTGCAAGATGGTCTGGAGCATAGTGGAAGGAAGTGGATCCAATGGGTAGGTGGTATTATTGCAAGACTGGATGAGTTGTAAAATCTCTTCTGCTGCTACATTTGAGAAATGCAACAACGAAGGTGTAGGGGAATCCGTACTATGAGATGTAAGTGCAGTCGGGGCTGAAGTGAAGGTCCGGCAGATTTCCTCAATCTTCTCCTGGTAGAAAGAAGCAAAGTCTTCTGCAGTCAGGGAGGATGAAGAAGGTGGAGCCGGGGGGTTGTGCAGAGAAGAGATGATGATGTGGAATTTCCGAGGGTCATGTGAGGAAGCTTCAAGCTTTTCCTTGTAGAAGGAAGTCTTGGCAGAAGTCACATCTGAGGAGAACTTGGCAAGAAGTGTTCGGTAAGAAGTTTTCTTGGGTTTAGTGAACATAAGGCAGAGGAAGTCCATAGTTGAGGAAAGAGATGAGAGGAAAGTATCTGTGGTCGAGTCCAAGGGTAGTGAGGAAAAAGACTCAGGATCAGGAAGGGAAGAAAGAGTGCCATAAGCTACAGAAGAAGGGGAGACAGAGTGAAGGTTGCGCCGGGTAAGAGCAAGGGGGTGAGAGGTAATTTTAGGTAGGATAGGTAACCTATGATCAGAAACGTGTAGTGGGGTAGCAGTCACGTCTGTAGCTGGAGAAGGACGGGTGAAAACCAGGTCCAGGACATTGCCTCCTTTGTGTGTGGGGATATAGCTGTTGAGTGTGAGGGTGAATGAGTCGAGAAGAGACAGGAGGGAAGAAGAATGTAGCTTGTCTGAGGGTAGGTTGAAGTCACCAAGCACTGTCGGGGGGAGCTATCGGAAGGGAAAGCGGAAAACAACAATGATAACAAGGTTGATTGGAGAGGCAACTGAAATGGCATGGAATTCAAAAGAAGAGCTGGTTAGATGGGATCTGTCCAAGAGCAGTCCAAGTTTATACACAGATGTTCATTTTATATTTTTATCCTGATATTAGAACCTTGTGTTCAGGTAGACACTTTATTTCTCACTGATGGAAACACCTCAATTCACTATCAGAGAAATAAATCAAACATTTCATCATTTCTCTTCCAGTCTCTTTCAGTGTAATCTGACAGAGGAAAGCTGTAGAGTTCTGTCCTCAGTTCTCAGCTCAAACTCCTCCAGTCTGAGAGAACTGAACCTGAGTAACAATAAACTGCAGGATTCAGGAGTGAAGCTGCTCTCTGATGGACTGAAGAATCCACACTGTACACTGGAGATACTGAGGTACACACACACACACACACATACACACACACATACACACACACATACACACACACTGTGTTTAAGCTGCTTTGTAAATGTATTTATTGAAGGTGACTGATGGATAAACACTGAGCGTGAGATCCACATCTTGGGAGCAGCGACACTAAAAGCAGTTTGACTGAAACTTCTTCTTATTAAAATTCACCTTAAGGAAGTCAGCATTTGTTGATGATAAATAAATATTTGAGATGATATTAAAATGATTGTGGATATCACAGGTAACCAGTACAGTTCCTGTACAATAGGAGTGATTTGGTTACTAACTGTAATGTATAAAGGATTTTATGTGAAATACATAAAAGAGAGCGTTACATTAATCTAATCTACTTGGAATGATTGAATGTAGAAAAAGTTTTTCTGAATCTTCTTTATATTAAAATGGACAAATTCTTTCAGTGTTCCTCAAATGATAAAATGTGACTTTAGAGATTTTATTGATGTGAGGAACAAAGCTGAGGTCAGAGTCGACTATTACACCCAGATTTCTAACCTGTATCCCAGCTCATTGTGTTCAGGTAGACACTTTATTTCTCACTGATGGAAACACCTCATTTCACTATAAATCAAACACTTTATCATTTCTCTTCCAGTCTGTGGGAGTGTGATCTGACAGAGGAAAGCTGTAGAGTTCTGTCCTCAGTTCTCAGCTCAAACTCCTCCAGTCTGAGAGAACTGTACTTGAGTTACAATAAACTGCAGGATTCAGGAGTGAAGCTGCTCTCTGATGGACTGAAGAATCCACACTGTACACTGGAGATACTGAGGTACACACACACACACACACACACACACGCACAAACACGCACACAGTTTATAATTATTACTTGAAATTGTTTAACATATTTAATCATCATAGCTTTATTTCTATAGAACATTGTAAACACTAAGTTCAAACATGCTTTACAATAGAATTTTTATATAATATAATCAAAATTAAAATGCATTAACTAACAGCAGTACAATATTAAAGCTAAATGTAAAAGTCATTAGACATGAACAATCAGACAGAAGGTCATTAAGAAATAAAAAGCTCTGATGAACTTGGACTTGTACAGATATGGTATTATATGATACTGTTTTCCCCAAAGCTCCAACTCAGTCCAGAACTAGAGCTGCTCATTTCCATTGTAGATGAATGTACAGATACACAGATATAAAACTTCTCCAGAGTGCTACAGTCTCTTCATAGCATGACTCCGCCCCCTTCTCCTCTTGTTGAAGACTCACATCTGAACTGAATGAATGATCTGTCTCGTTCCATCATATCCTTCAGTTCAGACTGAACCACGTGTCCCAGTTTGTACAGAATCAGTACCGCTCTCGTTCAGTAAGAGGTGAATTCCTTCAACAGGTCCAACCAATGACATTGCTCCTTCACAGCACACACTCTACTGCAGTCAGTGAAAAGCAGCTGAAGCAGTCATGTGTTTTACACAGGAGGGACTTCAGTGAACCAGAAATATGAGTCAGCACATGGAAGTTTGTTTCAGCACATTATCCTGTTTCAGAAAGTTAAATACATCTCAGTCTCATATGAGCTGAGACACATGGATCTGTCCAAGAGCAGTCCAGGTTTATACACAGATGTTCATTTTATATTTTTATCCTGATATTAGAACCTTGTGTTCAGGTCCACACTTTATTTCTCACTGATGGAAACACCTCAATTCACTATCAGAGAAATAAATCAAACACTTCATCATTTCTCTTCTAGCCTGCGTTGGTGTAATCTGACAGAGGAAAGCTGTAGAGTTCTGTCCTCAGTTCTCAGCTCAAACTCCTCCAGTCTGAGAGAACTGGATCTGAGTGACAATAAACTGCTGCAGGATTCAGGAGTGAAGCTGCTCTCTGATGGACTGAAGAATCCACACTGTACACTGGAGATACTGAGGTACCCACATACACACACAGACACACACACACTCACATACAAACACACACACAGTGTTTAAGCTGCTTTGTAAATGTATTTAGTGAAGGTGACTAATGGATAAACTGAGTGAGATCCACATCCTGGGAGCAGCGACACTAAAAGCAGTTTGACTGAAGCGTCTTCTTATTAAAATTCACCTTAAGGAAGTCAGCATTTGTTGATGATAAATAAATATTTGAGATGATATTAAAATGATTGTGGATATCACAGGTAACCAGTACAGTTCCTGTACAATAGGAGTGATTTGGTTACTAACTGTAATGTATAAAGGTTTTTTTTTTGTGAAATACATAAAAGAGAGCATTACAGTAATCTAATCCAGTGGTCCCCAACCTTTTTATCGCCGCAGACCAGTCAACGTTTGATAATTTTCCCGCGGCCCGCTTTTGTTTTTGTTTTTTTTTTTTTTTTTTTTTGGGGGGGGGGGGGGGGGGGGGGGTATATTTTGTATATATTTTTATATTTTATATTTTGATATTGTTTATATTTTAATAATTTACCAAAGCATTGACAGTCAAATTACTGCACCGTCCAACCAATCAGTTCAACACATTCATCAGGTGTGCAAACACTTGTTTGTGTAATTGTAGACACACCAACCAAGGTGTATAAGCACTATAAAAAGCAGCAGGTGAGTTCATCGGTCTTCAAGCACAATGGAAAGAGTCAGAGAAAGAGTAAGACGAGGAGGAGAACGAGGAGGAGGACGAGGAGGAGGACAAGGAGGAGGAGGAAGGGGAGGAAGAGGAATCAACAGAGGAGGAATCAACAGAGGAAGAGGAAGAGATGGAGGCCATGCTGGAGATAGAGGTAGAGGAAGAGGAAGACAAGAATGTGCTCAATGAGGACCGAATATGACAAATGAGATCCGCGCAACACTGGTTGACCACGTTGTCAACCACGGCCTGACGCCGAGGGAGGCTGGACTGCGAGTACAGCCGAATCTAAGCCGATACACAGTGGGAAGTGTGATAAGAACATTTCAACTGTAAAATAGGTATTGTAAAAATATCATCATATCAAAAACATCTGCACGGTTTCAGTAACTGCAAACAGTACTGTATTCTATGCACTATCAGCACTTCTGTTACCTTTTCCTGTGAAATTACGGTACTATTGTATACTGGGTTTTTTTTCCTACACAGGATTGAGGGTCGGGAACGACAAGGGGGAAAGCCTCCTATGTTCACTGAACAGCAAGAGAGGGAGATAGTAAACATGGTTTTGGCCAACAATGCTTTAACACTCAATCAGCTCCAAGCTAACATTGTCAATAACCACGCCAGTTTCAATGATATCCATCAGGTCTCAACATCAATACTGGCAGGCATCCTACAAAATAAACATATTCAAATGAAGCAAATTTGTCGAGTGCTTTTCGAGCGTAATTCAGAAAAGGGTGAAACGACTGCGGCTTCACTTTAGCAGTGTGTTCTTGCATACTGTCTCATAATCTTTTACTGTACTGTAATATGTATACTAGATCTACACTGAACTACACAATTTTGCATGACTCTGTTCTTCAGAGAGTTTTACGAATGGATGGAGAGGAGATCCAGCATGAGTTCATTTACGTAGATGAGGCTGGGTTCAACCTGACAAGAACACGAAGGAGGGGAAGAAATATCATTGGCCACAGGGCTATAGTCAATGTCCCAGGGCAACGTGGGGGTAATATAACACTCTGTGCAGCCATTACACAGAATGTGGTCCTCCACCGCCATGCCCATATGGGCCCTTACAACACAGCACTCATACTTACATTCTTGGACCAATTACACAACATAACAGCAGCAAATCAAATCGATCATATGCAACACATTGTTGTCTGGGACAATGTGTCTTTCCACCGCTCTGCTCTCGTTCAGAACTGGTTTCAGCAACATCCACATTTCACCGTCCTATATCTTCCACCAGAGGTGGGAGTAAGTCACACATGTGCAAGTCACAAGTAAGTCTCAAGTCTTAACCTTCAAGTCTCAAGCAAGTCCGAGTCAATTTTTGTGAGTGTCAAGTCAAGTCACTGCTTTATGTCAAGCAATTCAAGTCAAGTCATAGCTTGAGTCAAGCAAGTCACTGGCAAGTCATACAGATGTTTGATGATTTAACTAAATGTATATATTAAACAAAGTTAAATCTACAATATTTATGGTATTTACAGTATTTAAAACTCTGAGAGTTTATTTGCAACAAAAAATGATTATATGCATTTATTTTTAAAAGGTGTCCACATACAGGTGAGTTGTAAATACAATAAAAATCTAAAAAATGAATAAAAATCAAAACTACAAAGCCGTAAATGTAGATGTAAATGTAGCTGAAATAAGGCACCATAAAAGCATGAAAAGTTTCAATATGTCTCAAACATGGCAGAAGACCATGGAAAAGTATATATAAAAAAGTGCAATGGTTTCTATGCAACCAAATGGCATTTTTTGAACAGGCATTCCCTTTTAATGGGACATGAACACATCCTTAAATTAGATCCTTCCTTTTTAACAACAGAATAACAACAGCAATCAATCAGGTCAATCAATGTGGAGAGAGAGAGAGAGAGAGAGAGAGAGATATGATTGGAGTGAATGTAATTTATTAATATTAAAGGGATAGTTCACCTAAAAATTAAAATTCGGTCATCATTTTCTCACCCTCATGATGTTACAAACCTGTATAAATTTCTTTGTTTTGATGAACACATGTAGATATTTTGAGGAATGTTTGTAAGCAATTTTATACAGGGGGGGCACGGTGGCTTAGTGGTTAGCACGTTCGCCTCACACCTCCAGGGTCGGGGTTCGATTCCCGCCTCCACCTTGTGTGTGTGGAGTTTGCACGTTCTCCCCGTGCCTCGGGGGTTTTCTCCGGGTACTCCGGTTTCCTCCCCCGGTCCAAAGACATGCATGGTAGGTTGATTGGCATCTCTGGAAAATGGTCCATAGTGTGTGATTGCGTGAGTGAATGAGAGTGTGTGTGTGTGTGCCCTGCGATGGGTTGGCACTCCGTCCATGGTGTATCCTGCCTTGATGCCCAATGACGCCTGAGATAGGCACAGGCTCCCCGTGACCCGAGGTAGTTCGGATAAGCGGTAGAAGATGAATGAATGAATTTTATACAGGTTTGTAACATCATGAGGGTGAGAAAATGATGAAAGAATTTTAATTTTTTGGTGAACTATCACTTTAAATTGAATGTGTGTGCATGTGTATGCGAGACAAGAATATGACTGTGCTTGCAACACTGAGTTTTTAATTTTTATTTTCAGGTTATTTTTATTTTTAATTTTTATATATATATATTACACTCAAAGCCTAACACTGAAGACCAATTATAAGTGCTATTGCAAAACAGCTATTTCCACAGAAACAGTGACCAACCATTTACACTACATTGCACTTGCAAAAAATTAAGTTTGATAGAACTTTGTCACTCAATTGTGAGCAATGTGGTCTCATTATCACCCCACCATGGCTGAATACACGTTCAACAGGTGCACTTGATGCAGGGATGGCCATAACACTTTCCGCTAGCTTGAACAAAGAGTGGAGGGTGTGTCTGTTCACAGCCCAAAACTGCAGGGAGTTCTGTCCATCACAAAATTTGGTACCCAAACTTAATTATTTTTGGTTAATTATTGTAGCACCTTCCATTTTTCGTCACGACTGTTAAGGTTTATTAGTTAGTGCGCACTCTCCCTCTGCTTCAGTGGCGGAACTAGTTTTATACAGGGTGTGGCCAACGCAACTTTATTTATATTATGTATATTATAGCTAAACTGGGGAACGAAACGATCTCTCTTGTCTGATTAATCTGTTAATAGCGTCTAACGTCAATTTATATAGCGACGTAACTTTTGAAATATTTTTCTGGAAAACTAAATCCTATGTTTAATCTCAAAACTTACCAAAATTTGATGTTTTAGTATTAGACTGTTTTAGTATACTTCTCTACCTCTCAACTCTTTCTTGTCATTGATTAATGGATTTGAAATGTTGAGCGGTGCCACGACCAAACGTCAAATGAAGATTTCTTTTGATAGGTGAAATGAGATGTCGATCAGCATAAAAATTCCAATGCTATCAAATAAAAATTCGGGGTGGCACCTGGTGTGGCCAGTCAGATGTCAGGGGCACCCCTCTGGCTCCGCCACTGCTTTGCTTGCCTGCTGCGTCACGTGGTTATATTACGCTCTTGCGTGCGTTCAAAAACAGATTTAAAAAAAAAACAAGTTATTTCGAGTCTTTTAACTCAAGTCATGAATGTCAAGTCAAAGTCAAGTCGAGTCTTTTTTAATATTTGTCAAGCAAGTCTCAAGTCTCAAATTTGAGACTTAAGTCTGACTCGAGTCAAGTCATATGACTCAAGTCCCCCATCTCTGTCTTCCACCATACTCTACATTCCTCAACCCTATAGAAGAGTTTTTCTCGGCATGGCGGTGGAAGGTATATGATCTCCGTCTCCAGGCTGAGGTACCCCTCATCCAAGCCATGGAGGAGGCCTGTGACCAGATGGAGGTAGCAGCAGTGCAAGGATGGATTCGTCAACATTTTGGGCGTGTTGACAAATAAACGAGTTTCTTCAGTCTGCAACATGTCTTGTGTAGTGTTTGGTGAATTTACATTATATTTGTACTTTATTGATGGTAGCCTGGGGGCATGGTGGCTTAGTGGTTAGCACGTTCGCCTCACACCTCCAGGGTCAGGGTTCGATTCCCGCCTCCTCGGGGGTTTCCTCTGGGTACTCCGCTTTCCTCCCCCGGTCCAAAGACATGCATGGTAGGTTGATTGGCATCTCTGGAAAATTGTTCCTAGTGTGTGTGCGCCCTGCGATGGGTTGGCACTCCATCCCGGGTGTATCCTGCCTTTATGCCCAATGACGCCTGAGATAGGCACAGGCTCCCCGTGACCCTAGGTAGTTCGGATAAGCGGTAGAAGATGAATGAATGAATGATGGTAGCCTACTCTAATCATACATTTACAGCATTTGGCAGACGCCCTTATCCAGAGCAACGTACATAAGTGCTTAAATCTCTAGCATTGAATACATTAATGCTGGCTCACTAAGTTACATACTTAAGATACCATGAGTTTAATACATTTGTTCAAAGTTACAATGAAAAAGTGTCAAAGGTTTTTTTCTGTTTGTTTTTTAATGCAAAAGATAAGGAAAGAAGTACTAGTTGAAGTGTTTCCTGAATAGGTAGGTCTTCAACCGCCGCTTGAAAATACCCAGTGACTCAGCTGTCCGGACCTCTAGGGGAGGTTCATTCCACCACCTTGGTGCCAGTACAGAGAAGAGTCTTGTAGTATGCTTGCCTCTTACCCTGAGAGATGGTGGAACCAGTCGAGCAGTGCTGGTAGATCGGAGGGTGCAGGATGCAGTGCACGGAGTGATGAGGGCTTTGAGGTAAGAGGGAGCTGGTCCATTTTTGGCTTTGTAGGCCAGCATCAGTGTTTTGAATCTGATGCGTGCAGCTACCGGAAGCCAGTGGAGGGATCGCAGCAGCGGGGTGGTATGCGAGAACTTTGGCAGGTTGAAAACAAGCCGGGCAGCTGCATTTTGGATCATTTGCAGAGGACGGATTGCGTTCATAGGTAGAAATGCCAGCAGTGCATTGCAGTAATCCAGGTTAGAAATGACAAGAGACTGAACAAGTACCTGAGCAGCCTGTGTGGACAGAAATGGCCGAATCCTTCTAATGTTGTAGAGAAGAATCCAACATGAGCGAGTCACATTAGCAACATGAGAGGAAAAGGACAGTTGATTGTCCATGGTTACTCCAAGGTTGCGAGCTGTGGCTGAAGGGGAGATCAGATCGTTGTGCAAGGATATAGCAAGGTCATGACCTGGGGATGAATCACCTGGGATGAACAGCAGTTCAGTTTTGCTAGGATTGAGCTTTAACTGATGAGCAGTCATCCATGATGAAATTTCTGCCAGACATGATGAGATCCGGTCAGAAGCTGTGGCATCTGAGGGTGGGAAAGAGAAGATAAGTTGTGTATCATCAGCATAGCAGTGGTAAGAGAACCCACGTGAGGAAATAACTTCCCCAAGAGAGTGAGTATACAGGGAGAAAAGAAGAGGACCAAGTACTGAGCCCTGTGGGACGCCAGTGGAGAGTCTGCGTGGAGTAGATGTCACTCCCTTCCATGTTACCTGATATGAGCGTCCTTCCAGGTAGGAAGCAAACCATTCCCAAGCTGATCCACAAATCCCAAGACTCCTGAGGGTGGATAAGAGAGTCTTGTGGTTGACCGTATCAAATGCTGCTGAAAGGTCAAGGAGGATAAGGACGGATGACAGTTTGGCTGATCTAGCAGCATGTAGTTTCTCAGAGACATCCAAAAGGGCTGTCTCTGTGGAATGAGCTGCTTTAAAGCCAGACTGGTTGGGGTCTTGGAGGTTGTTCTGTGAGAGATAGACAGACAGTTGATTATTGACAATGCGCTCAAGAATTTTTGAAAGAAATGACAGAAAAGTGATACCGGTCTGATGTCTGATGTCTGATGAATCAAGAGCGGGTTTCTTTAGGATGGGAATCACCCTTGCTCTCTTGAAAGTAGTTGGTACCTGACCAGATGCTATGGATCTATTGACGATAGTGGAAATGAATGGCAGAAGGTCTGGAGCATAGTGGAAGGGAGTGGATCCAATGGGCAGGTGGCAGGATTGCAAAACTGGATGAGCTGTAAAATCTCTTCTGCTGCTACAGTTGAGAAATGCGACAACAAAGGTGTAGGGGAATCCATACTCTGAGATATAAGTGCAGTCGGGGCTGAAGTGAAGATCTGGCAGATTTCCTCAATCTTCTCCTGGTAGAAGGAAGCAAAGTCTTCTGCAGCCAGGGAGGATGAAGAAGGTGGAGCCGGGGGGTTGAGCAGAGAAGAGATGATGTTGTGGAATTTCCGAGGGTCATGTGAGGAAGCTTCAAGCTTTTCCTTGTAGAAGGAAGTCTTGGCAGAAGTCACATCTGAGGAGAATTGGCAAGAAGTGTTCGGTAAGAATCAAGATCTGCAGAAGGGGAGACAGAGTGAAGGTTCCGGCGTGTAAGAGTGAGGGTGTGAGAGGTAGTTTTAGGTAGGGTAGGGAGAGTGATGGTGAAGGATACCAGGTGATGATCAGAGACATGTAGTAGGGTAGCAGTCACGTTTGTAGCTGGAGAAGGACTGGTGAAAACCAGGTCCAGGACATTGCCTCCTTTGTGTGTGGGGATGTAGCTGTTGAGTGTGACAGGAATAGACAGGAAGGAAGAAGAATGTAGCTTGTCAGAGGGGAGGTTGAAGTCACCAAGCAACGTCAGAGGGGAGCTATCGGAAGGGAAAACACTAAGCAGTGTGTCCATTTCTTCCAGGAAGTCACCTAGGGGACCAGGAGGGCGGTAAGCAACAATGATAACAAGGTTGATTGGAGAGGTAACTGAAATGGCATGGAATTCAAAAGAGGAGATGGTTAAATGTGACAAGAGGAGAGGTGTAAAGCACCATTTCTTTGACAGCAATACACCTGTACCACCACCCCTGCCTGTTTCTCGTGGTGAGTGAGAGAAAGCATAGGCAGAGGATAAAGCAGCTGGTTTAGCAGTGTTCTGTGGGGATATCCAGGTCTCTGTTAGCGCAAGAAAATCAAAGGAGTAATGGGAAGTTAAAGCAGAGATAAAATCAGCTTTTTTCACAGCAGACTGGCAATTCCAGAACCCACCTACCACCACTGTTTGAGACTTACACAACAGAGGAGGGTAGATGAGGTTACTGGGATTGTGACCTCTGCTCTGTGGACGAGAGCATCTGTGAGAGTAGGAATTGAGTACAGAGATGGGTTTAAGGCACATATTTGCAGTCAAATGAGTGAGAATTAAGGTATGGTAGAATATATCAAAACAGTACTAGACACTAATGTTACAATGTGTGAGAGAGAGAGATACTTACAAACCTTCAATTTAAATAGGTAAGCCCTGCCCACAATTCACACCTTAAGGTAGATTGAAACTACTCCTTATTAATCAGCTGAGAGAACAACAAAGACCAACACTATAAAATCAACAATGGTATAGAATATAACACAATTCAAATCACACTACTCTAGAACAAAGTGAGTTAAGCAGATAGTATACAAAAGTCAGGAACCTACTTTACCAGAAGACAATATATTCAAATGAAGAGAGTCAAAGCACAATCATAGGGAAGTAGAAGTGCTAAAAGTGTTTTAGGTTTATCACAGCAGAGTGTAACTCATACAAACAGAGTATAGTAATGTGAAAGGTGTGTGTTTCATATGGTAAGAAAGTGTGATTTTTAAACAGAAGTGTATAGTTTTCACAAGAGTGTTTAATTATGCATGGGATCTGTAGTGTTTTGCTAATTGGGTGTGTAGTTGTGCTAATTGTGTGTAGAGTTTTGAAAACACGGGCCCTGTTTTGAAAATCGTGCTTAAGCAATCCAAAAAAACTGTAAACATGCCTTCAAAATAAAAGTTACACCAAAAAATGAATATAAAGTGATTTAACATTTTAACTCCCTAGAACGCTAAATCAGTGAGAACCCTGAGCTTGTTTCTTTGCAACGAGACGGTTCCATCTGGGGGTAATAGGAGACAATGACACCCGAAGTGTATTGCTTATGTCCAGTTTATTCCGTTGTTTTGTTTTGGTTGCTGTCACTGCAGAAAACTCCGCTTCACACAGATAGGATGTCAGAAATGGCAATAGGGATTTAAGTGCTATGGTGGCAATCTCAGGTTATTCCGCCATGACTTTAATCCAGAACACCGGCAGAGTTTCTAACTTTCTAACGACGTCTGTTTCGTACTCCTTTTTGCTAATTTGTGGGTTAAATTTGAGCAAACACAATATACATGTACACCAAGCACTGTTAAACATGAGCAAGTACCGGTGAACAGAGAGAAGAGCGATACACACCTTCTCTCCACCAAAGCTACAAAGCCACTGCCACTTGCAGCCGCTCAGCTCCAGACATCACCTAAATCCACCCCAATATTTTGCGCATGCACGGTATTGGTGCGGCTTTAGGTGACGTCTCTCAGCTCCCGGTTAACCTCTCGTCCATGGAAAGTCGCAAAAAACCCGAGAGAAATACACCACAGTAAATAAAATGGAAATAATTTAATGTTCCTTGGGCAGCCCAGTACCATTTGATCCACGGACCGGTACCAGTCCGCGGTCCGTGGGTTGGGGACCACTGATCTAATCTACTTGGAATGATTGAATGTAGACAAGGTTTTTCTGTATCTTCTTTACATTAAAATGGACAAATTCTTTCAGTGTTCCTCAAATGATAAAATGTGACTTTAGAGATATTATCAATAATTATTATTATTGATGTGAGGAACAAAGCTGAGGTCAGAGTCGACTATTACACCCAGATTTCTAACCTGTATCCCAGCTCATTGTGTTTAGGTAGACACTTTATTTCTCACTGATGGAAACACCTCATTTCACTATAAATCAAACACTTTATCATTTCTCTTCCAGTCTGTGGGAGTGTGATCTGACAGAGGAAAGCTGTAGAGTTCTGTCCTCAGTTCTCAGCTCAAACTCCTCCAGTCTGAGAGAACTGAACCTGAGTAACAATAAACTGCAGGATTCAGGAGTGAAGCTGCTCTCTGATGGACTGAAGAATCCACACTGTACACTGGAGATACTGAGGTACACACACACAGTTTATAATTATTACTTGAAATTGTTTAACATATTTAATCATCATAGCTTTATTTCTATAGAACATTGTAAACACTAAATTCAAACATCCTTTACAATAGAATATTTATATAATATGATCAAAATTAAAATGCATTAACTAACAGCAGTACAATATTAAAGCTAAATGTAAAAGTCATTAGACATGAACAATCAGACAGAAGGTCATTATGAAATAAAAAGCTCTGATGAACTTGGACTTGTACAGAAATGGTATTATATGATGCTGTTTTCCCCAAAGGTCCAACTCAGTCCAGAACTAGAGCTGCTCATTTCCATTGTAGATGAATGTACAGATACACAGATATAAAACTTCTCCAGAGTGCTACAGTCTCTTCATATCATGACTCCGCCCCCTTCTCCTCTTGTTGAAGACTCACATCTGAACTGAATGAATGATCTGTCTCGTTCCATCATATCCTTCAGTTCAGACTGAACCACGTGTCCCAGTTTGTACAGAATCAGTACCGCTCTCGTTCAGTAAGAAGTGAATTCCTTCAACAGGTCCAACCAATGACATTACTCCTTCACAGCACACACTCTACTGCAGTCAGTGAAAAGCAGCTGAAGCAGTCACGTGTTTTACACAGGAGGGACTTCAGTGAACCAGAAATATGAGTCAGCATATGGAAGTTCGTTTCAGCACATTATCCTGTTTCAGAAAGTTAAATACATCTCAGTGAGCTGAGACACATGGATCTGTTCAAGAGCAGTCCAAGTTTATACACAGATGTTCATTTTATATTTTTATCCTGATATTAGAACCTTGTGTTCAGGTCCACACTTTATTTCTCACTGATGGAAACACCTCAATTCACTATCAGAGAAATAAATCAAACACTTCATCATTTCTCTTCTAGTCTGCGTTGGTGTAATCTGACAGAGGAAAGCTGTAGAGTTCTGTCCTCAGTTCTCAGCTCAAACTCCTCCAGTCTGAGAGAACTGAACCTGAGTAACAATAAACTGCAGGATTCAGGAGTGAAGCTGCTCTCTGATGGACTGAAGAATCCACACTGTACACTGGAGATACTGAGGTACACACATACACACACACTCACACACATACACACACACAAAACTACAGCAACAATGACCAGATGTGTACATTGTGAGTTCTGCATGAGGAATAAAAGACAAAATCAAGATTCAAGTTAATGTTATCATTTCATGGGTAACAACAACTTTGTCAACAATGTCTTTCTTAGCAAAGACCTGCTGCAGGTATTTTAATATTGGAACATACTGAAATGTGCTGGTCTGTTTTTCATCAAGACAGTATTCAGTATATTCCCTCAATATTCAAAGGACCCCCTCTGCCTATGGCTGAATGCAGTGTAGCTGTAATGATGGTAGTTGTGATTTCATTCATAGATTCATCAACATTGATATTATGTTTCTTAAACACATGCTGTGAGAGGAACTGACAGACTTTACATAGTAATGCAGTTCACCTAAAAAAATCAACAGTAGCTGAAGAAGGTACATGTACAAGATGTTCTAGTTTTAATAACATTGTCATCATGTACTAAATTATTACTGGCTTCACCACTGTCAACATCTTCAGGCTCCTGTAATTGTTCAGAGATGGTTATTACACCAAGATTAAGATAACTTAGTGAATGTTGGTTGTGTTTTTATGTGATTTAAAAGTCTGATATACATTTGACTGGAAATCACAAACTGACAGTTTCATTCTTCTTTAAATGACTGTTTATGTGAGCAAAGTCATTTCTTTCTGAGGAAAGTCCACTGTATGCACACAAATGACAAGTAAAGATTTTTTTGAGCGAGAAAGAGCAGTACGTTTTACCCCTGATACAGTAACTACATGGTGTAGTGATGCTTGGTCTTTTCCCAGCCCATGTCCACAGTACAAGATAAAGGTATGATATGTTCCTACTCCATCCTGCCACACTGAAAATCACAGACAGTGACCCCTTTTGATCCTTTAACTCTTCCTAGGATGTGGAAATATTTCTGAACTTGACATCAGAGCAGAGCATTGACCGGCAAGCTAACTATGGACCGCTTGGCTAACAATGCTTTGAGTGTGGAGCTGCAGCCTTTTTCAAAACTTGGTCCATACTGAACTTTAACCTAGCCAGGTCTCATACATCATAGTGCAGTGAATTAACTTTTCTTTTTTCTTTTATTCATAACATTTGTTAGTTCAGGCTGGCTATAGGTTAATGCCTAGCTTTGGCCTGCCTACACTCATCTATAAATGTTTAATATAGGCCTGGACCAGTTCTAGCACACTGGGCTGACTGTGCTTTACTGGACTTGCTAGCTGGGGTAACTATAGAGTGGAGAACTGATCAGCTCCTTATAACCACTACAGTAAACTGACTTTTTGTTTAACTTTTTTAATGCTCAGCTCCGCTCTCAGCTAATCCTTGAATGCTACTGTTAAGGTAGCTAGTTTATTTTGGTCGTTCCATTGTACTATATTTCACTGTATGTAGTTTTATTCCACAGGTCTATCTATCTTACAAGCTCAGTCAGGACCACTTGAGTCAAAATAAAGACAATTCTTTGACATATATTTAAATTTTTATTTGCAAGCTTGTTAAAGTTACATTTGGCGTTATGGCTCTGATCTGAATTCCCCATCCTTTTCATGAGCTCCATGAAAGCTAGTCAGGGAACAGCAGCAGCTTCTGGGGACAATCTCCCATTTAAAACTGGGAAATCAACAAGACAAAAGACCCCCTCTCCTTCTAATGCCAAATAAATGCCATGGATGTAAAGGCATAACTTCGAAGGCATCTGAAATTGCCTTTGCGAGCCATGCACCCCTACCAGCTATCTTAATCATTTTAATTGCGTCGTCAAAGTTTGCGTAAAACAGAGAAACCGGAGCCAGAGGAATAAGACTGTTAATACTCCGCGTAACATCATTGTGCGGACAAGTCAAAAATTAAGCGCTTCTTTCCCGATTTTTTTTTTTAGAACAGAAACACAATACAAGCAGAGCCAGCAGCCATTGATTATCAATCTGCCAGGTCACTATCTTTCTTTCGCTGGACACTGCTGTAGAGCTTCTACAAAGAGGAGAGAAATTTAATCAAAAGCTTTTCATTGCTGGCTAACATTTAACCATTGTCAAGTTTAAGAAGAGTTAGACCATTTGTCAATAAATATTTCCTGACGAATTTTCTGTAACCTTTAGTATATAATGCATGAAAAATGGACTCAGTTGAACAGAGGAATCAGCTGTTATAACCACCAACCATTTATACACATTTTGCGTTCTTTTCAGTGAATCATAAAATCTTTTATAGCATGCATTTGGCAGCATTGTGAGTTACTTATGAAATCGCAATGTGATATTTGAGGCTCCCTGTGCAGTGCTGCGATCCGTTCCACTTCTAAACCCAGTAAACTAGAGCTGCAGATCAATTATTGCCAATTATTGCGACTGGAAGCATGTCAACCGAAGCATAAAACAGGAAATTGGGGAGAGGAATAACATAACCTAGCATGACATAGCATAACATACATAACATAGCCTAACATGACTTAACCCTCTGGAGTCGATGAATACGTATACGCGTTTTGTGGCATAATCTACTGTTAAGGCCGAAAAGAACTTAAATTACACTTTCAGTTTCGATCGTACAGACAAGAGCAATACATCAATCGAATCTGTAAAGGGTCTACTTTTATTTGTATACACACATAAGCATGTGATGTTCACTTGTGTGTTCAGCTGAAAAGGAACTGTTTCCTAGAGTGGCACAAAGATGTATAATTGTTCAATTCTGGGTACTATGTGACAGAGTAGGTTAGTGGGCGTCTATAAACCTTACACCCTTTTTTATCTTGCACTCTTCCTGTTGACACTTTTTTGTTGCACAGTTTTGCCCTGATTGTGTCTTCTGTGTTATTACTAACTTCTAAAGTTATTTTGTGTGATAGTTAAATATTCTAAATAAACTACAAAAAAAAATATACACATTTATTTTGTCCTCAAATTCTTTCTTGTAACTCCTCTCTCATTATGCAGCTCATTATGCGGGCCTTTGTCTTCTCAGGTGTGAATCACACTAATATTCATGATAGTTGATTTCTACTCGCATATGCCCTTTACAAACAAAAAGTGTCTTAGAAAATTTAAATCAATATATTGTTTTCTGTGAGCGAGTAAACAGGATGATTTTCACATAATTTTGAAGCAAAAACTCTAGGCTACAAGATCCAGTTCTCAAAAGTCCTGTGAACCGATGTTCTGTATGTGTTTTATGGCCTTATTCAAGTGATTTTAAATGTTTCGTTTTTCCACTAACCACGCATAAATATTTTTTTCTCAAAAGCACAAATGTCAGGGTATGACAGAACTTCTCCAGGCCCTAAAAATACCCTCATACCTCAGAGGGTTAAGCTTAGACAAAAATATATAAAATTTATTGCGGCCTAGGGCTTTCGAGCCACATTCACCAAATTCAAATATGTCGTAGACCCTGGTCTGAAGTTTCTAAGCGATCCGAGTACCGGTACTTCCGGTACCGGGTCTCAAAGTGGCCTTTTTTCCCATAGACTCCCATTATAAACTTTGGAGGTTTATAACTCTGCAAGCTTTTGAACTATCTACACCAAACTTGGCCAGCTCCATTAGGGTGATAATCTGAACAAACTTTTAAATTGGTGTACTGACTGGCCTTCCGGTTGTGCCGCAGCCCCGCCCCCAAAATATGCAAAATCAAAAAACTTTTTACAACATGGACATGTGACATATCAGAACACTCAGAACAATGAGGGGAACTTCCTCAGGAGTATTCGGATGAGGTCACATGTTCGTCTCCACTTGCCTCCAAATGTTTTGGCACCCTATCTTTCTGTCCAATTGCCTCCAAAAGTAACACTGACCCTTATGTCCACTCGCCTCCAAAAAGCATCGGCCTTTGCGAATACTTGCCTCGTCAAAGCCAACATCAAAGTTTGTTGCGACAAACTTTACAAATCTAGTTATATTTTTTTCTTAGCCGGCTTTCTACGAAAAAAAATGTGGCCTAGGGAATTCGAGCCACATGCACCAAATTCAGATATGTCGTAGACCCTGGTCTGAACATTTATGCTATTACTTTTCTAAGCGATTGGAATTCCGGAATTCCCGGTACGGAAGCTCAAAGTGGCCTTTTTTCGCATTGACTTCCATTATAAAATTTGGATGTTTATAACTCTGCAAGTTTTTGAACTCCGAGTTTTTGAGAACTCGGATAGGTTCTTTAGGACCTTACTCCGGACGAGGGTTTATTTCGGCGTTCCGACGGAACTTTCGGTTTTCCCGTAGTCGACGATGGAACATCCCATAGACTTGAATGGGGAATTCCTAAAATTCCTCTAAGCTCTCACACACGCAGCGTGCACAGAGCTCAGGCATGGCTTCTCTCCTGTGTTCTATGCAGTATAATAAGTAGTGTCAAGTTATCCTAAACACTTCAGCTCTACCCAAACTTGAAAACGGCTTGTTTAACACTTGAAGGTTGCAAAGGGACAACTCAATTCCTTTTTGGTATTTTTATTTTTCTTCCAGATGGTTTTGATGGCATTGGTAATATGTTGAAACAGTTGAATTGTTGAGTGTAATTGAATGAAATGAATGGCATAGGATTATGGACCACAGATTAAGGAATAGACAATAGGCGATAGACGATAGGCGATAGGTTGATAACCTTAAAGATAATCAGAAAATAAACATACATTACTTCACACAATAAACAATGCATGACAAGGCAACAAAGCATAGCTTTTAAGTAAAGGGATTGTTTAAACATCTCAATGTAATCCAACACTTCATACAATTACTTCCACTG
Organism: Tachysurus vachellii; assembly: GCF_030014155.1. Taxonomy (NCBI): domain Eukaryota; kingdom Metazoa; phylum Chordata; class Actinopteri; order Siluriformes; family Bagridae; genus Tachysurus; species Tachysurus vachellii. The sequence continues at coordinate 31,141 of NC_083464.1, read as the reverse complement.
CCACATTATCTGCACTAAAGATACATTCAAAAGATACATTTAGTGCTAAACACTAAATGCAACATAGCAAATCATCCCAAACATTACATACCAGTTGCGTCTTTAGGGTTGAACAACGAGCTGAGTGTTTCTTGTTTTCAAGTCGAGGAATACAAGCAATAAAAAGAAGTGGCAAAGCTAACCACAAACATTTTTATACCCATGCTTATTTGGCAGGTGTGCAGGTGAAAGCAGCCCCTCCAGCAACGCTGGCTAAATCATAAGTTCCACCTATACATTTGGGTTCTCTGCCCTCTTCAGGCCTGGAGTTAGAAAAGCTCATTCATAGTGTATTCTTTCCCTTGACGAAACAAGTAGAATCCCATAATGACTGCAGTATTGACATGAAATGTCCAAACCCTAAGTAGCCACTTTTTGCCAAAAGTAATGGCACCCCACCGGGTATTCTGGTGACGGCGCTCGACACCACATGACGTCACGTGTAGCCCCGCCCCCAAAATAAGCGAAATCAAAAATTAGTACAACATGGACATGTCATATATCAAAACACTCAGCCCAATGAGGGGAAGTGCCTCACGTGTATTCTGGTAACATCACGTGACGTCACGTGAAAATCAAAAATTTGCACAACATGGACATGTGACATATCAAAACACTCAGCACAATGAGGGGAACTGCCTCATGGGTATTCGGATCACGTCACATGCTCATGTCTGCTCACCTCCAAAAGTATTGGCACCCTAGCGGTCCAGTAGCTTTCACAATCTTTCTGTCCACTTGCCTCCAAAAGTAACACTGACCCTTATGTCCACTCGCCTTCAAAAAGCACCGGCCTTTGCGAATACTTGCACCGTCAAAGCCAACATCAAAGTTTGTCGCGATGAACTTTACAAATCTAGTTCATTGTGAGATTTTAACATGCCACTGTACTGTAGACAAGAGAACATCTGAAAAAATTTTTACAAGTGAAACTCTTTCACAACCTCATGTCCAGTGTGAACAACCTTGTTGTTGATTATAATGAGAATTATTCCAATAATATTTATGGAACATAACACAAGGCTGTTTCATTGTAATATCTGATTTATTATGACAAACTCACAATGGATTCAGATAATCACTAATGTTACAAAATGAATAAGTTCTACAAATGTTTCAGTTGATGATGGTCTCAGTATTGGTGGGTTGTAATAGTTAGTTCTGTGGTGTCCTGCCCTCTGATTTGTGTGTGACACAAACACACTGACATTTCTGTTACATCTTCAACTTTAGCTGGATTATGGCTGTGTTTGTGTGTTTGAGATCAGTTTCATCATTTCTCTTCCAGTCTGTATGACTGTAATCTGACAGAGGAAAGCTGTAGAGTTCTGTCCTCAGTTCTCAGCTCAAACTCCTCCAGTCTGAGAGAACTGGACCTGAGATGCAATAAACTGCAGGATTCAGGAGTGAAGCTGCTCTCTGATGGACTGAAGAATCCACACTGTACACTGGAGATACTGAGGTACACACACACACACAGATAGAGAGAGAGAGAGAGAGAGAGAGTTTTAATAAACACCACAACATCCAGTTCTCCTCTGTGGTAACTGTAATTGTAGTGATCTGATATATTGTCATTGTTGTGTGTGTGAGATGGAGAGTAAATGTACTGTATATAAAGATTTTGTGTAGTTCATGTTTTCAATACTAAAACTGAGTGTGTTAAGTGTGAGAAGGTTTTCTTTCTTGCAGGATGATTAACTGCAGTATTACAGATGAAGGTTGTGCTGCTCTGGCTTCAGCTCTGAGGTCAAACTCCTCATCACACCTGAGAGAACTGGATCTGTACTATAATAATCCAGGAGAATCAGGAGTGAAGCTGCTCTCTGATCTGCTGAAGGATCCACACTGTAAACTGGAGACGCTAGAGTGAGTTACTGACTTACTGTCTCTTTACTGTATGATATTGTGTAATATTCACTGTGTGATGTAAAATGTCACATCTAATGTATGTATTTATGATTCTGTTGTTCATAAGCAATGTGTTTAAATGTGTCTGTAATTCTGTCCTGTTGTGTTTTTCAGCATTAAGTATGATACACTCACCAGGTCTGGTGTGTGACAGGAGTCTCTCCTCAGACCTTTTTTCCAGGATAAAGCAGTTATGGTGGTGAAGCATTAGAACACGTCCCACATTTCCAGCAGTTTGGGAGCTGAATCATTCATATTCAGATGTAGAAGATCCATAACAATAACTGTGACTGATCACATCCTTTTATCCTCTCAGCTACAACTTCACACTTTAACATATTTTACAATCCAAAGTCAAATCCTTCAGCATCTACACACAACACAGAGATATCATCACATCATTACAATGATTACACAAATACACATCCATGTGTTACAGATGTTTATACATTATTTTACCTCTTTAATTGTGTCTCAAATTTGTTTCTCTACAGATGATTGACTCACAGTTGTGATCTTGATTTATTATGTTGGCTTTGTAGAAGCCAACATTCTGTTTTCCTACTTAAGCTTAGACAAAAATTTATAAATTGTAACTCGTCCTAGGGCTTTTGAGCCACATGCACCTTTCGAACTATCTACACCCGGGGTGTCAAACATAGGCCCGCTGGCGGAAACTGGCCCGCCAGGGAGTTCAGTCCGGGCCGGGGATGAATGTGCAATATGAAAACAAAATCATTTTCGTTTTCGGCGTAACTACCAGCAGATGGTAGTATTGAGCTTCAGGGTCTGAGTGGCATTTTAGTCAATAACTCAGGAGTTATTGACCCGCTCCTTCAGTTCTCTCCAGCGCTGGAAAGCTGATCCTATATTAACACTAATTCCTACTTCTTGCTTTATCGTAAGCCTTTCTTCGCTTTTTTCTTTGTTTTTATCATCCAATTCAATGTTTAAACCGCTTTCTGTTAATGTCACACATGCGCACTGAACACTCTCTCCGCCCATATTGACAAGACCCGCCCCTTTCTGCTCATTGGCTACACGTTTGTTTTGATTTTTGTTTTGTTTGGTGGCCCAACGCAGTTTTCTGAAGCATTTCTCAAGTATCGGAGACCCTGTCTTTACATGAGATTCTAAAATTGGCTGCTACTCAGGACATAATGCCTGATATTGATGCACTTGTGCAGGCTAAAAGATGCCAAGTTTCAGGGGCAAATTGATCAAATAAATTTGTTTACTTAAAAAACATACATACTTACGAATAAATTAACAATTTTTACGAATATTTTCTTTTTAAAACAGCTGCCACTTAAGATTTTAAGTGTGTGGAGTCAATTCATGTATTCAGCATTGCTTCCCGGAATTGGAAATTGGATTTTAAACAATTTCTATAATTTGATGTTTGATTTATGTTAACATGCAGGACAGTGTTTTTAAGTTCCACAAATCTGTGACTAAATGTTTTGCACCACTGTACAATAACTGTGTTCTTATGTGTTCTTCTGTGTTCTTACTTAAATAAATGTTAAACTGGGTGAAAGTGTTGTTGAAATTGCACTTACTTCTTGTTCATAATATATTTTTGTAAAAGGACAATTCATTCATTCATTCATTCATTCATCTTCTACCGCTTATCCAAACTACCTCGGGTCACGGGGAGCCTGTGCCTATCTCAGGCGTCATTGGGCATCAAGGCAGGATACACCCTGGACGGAGTGCCAACCCATCGCAGGGCACACACACACTCATTCACTCACACAATCACACACTAGGGACAATTTTCCAGAGATGCCAATCAACCTACCATGCATGTCTTTGGACCAGGGGAGGAAACCGGAGTACCCGGAGGAAACTCCTGAGGCACGGGGAGAACATGCAAACTCCACACACACAAGGTGGAGGCGGGAATCGAACCCCGACCCTGGAGGTGTGAGGCGAACGTGCTAACCACTAAGCCACCGTGCCCCCTAAAAGGACAATTCATTTAATATAAAGATTTTTATAATTTACTTCTTCTTTGCACTAATACAAAGAAAAAAGTGGAGTTAGTTCTATGTAATTTTGCTATGAGTTTACTGGTCTGGCCCCCTTGAGATCAGATTAAGCTGTATGCGGCCCCCAGACCAAAATGAGTTTGACACCCCTGATCTACACCAAACTCGGCCAGCTCCTTTAGGGTGATACTCTGAACAAAGTTTTAAATTGGTGTACTGACTGGCCTTTCAGTTGTGCCGCAGCCCCTCCCCCAAAATATGCAAAATCAAAAAACATTTTACAACATGGACATGTGCCATATCAAAACACTCAGAACAATGAGGGGAACTTCCTCATGTGTATTCTGATGACATCACGTGATGTCACGTGAAAATAAAAAAAATTAGCACAATATGGACATGTGACATATCAAAACACTCAGCCCAATGCGAGAAACTTCCTCAAGAGTATTCGGATGACGTCACATGCTCGTCTCCACTTGCCTCCAAATGTTTTGACACCCTATCTTTCTGTCCACTTGCCTCCAAAAGTAACACTGACCCTTATGTCCACTCGCCACCTAAAAGCACTTTGTGAATACTTGCACCGTCAAAGCCAACATCAAAGTTTGTCGCGACGAACTTTACAAATCTAGTTATTATGTTGGCTTTGTAGAAGCCAACATTCTGTTTTCCTATTTAAGCTTAGACAAAAATTTATCAAGAGTAACTCCCCCTAGAGCTTTCGAGCCACATGCACCAAATTCGGATATGTCGTAGACCCTGGTCTGGAGTTTGTTGCCAATACTTTTCTAAGCGATCTTAGTACCGGTACTTCCGGTACCGAGTCTCAAAGTGGCCTTTTTCCCCATAGACTCCCATTATAAATTTTGGAGGTTTATAACTCGGCAAGTTTTCGAACTATCTACACCAAACTCAGATACTTTAGGGTGATACTCTGAACAAAGTTTTAAATTGTTGTACCAACTGGCCTTTCAGTTGTTCCACAGCCCCGCCCCCAAAAAATGCAAAATCAAAAAGTTTTTTACAACATGGACATGTGACATATCAAAACACTCAGAACAATGAGGGGAACTTCCTCACGGGTATTCTGATGATGTCATATGATGTCATGTGATGTCACGTGAAAATAAAAACATTAGCACAACATGGACATGTGGCATATCAAAACACTCAGCCCAAGGAGGGGAATTGCGTCACAGCTTTTCGGATGACGTCACATGCTCGTCTCCACTTGCCAATGTTTTGGCACCCTAGCGCTCCACTAGATTTCCACTAGAAGTTTTATGTCCACTTGCCTCCAAAAAGCACCAGCCTTTGCGAATACTTGCCTCGTCAAAGCCAACATCAAAGTTTGTTGCGACGAACTTTACAAATCTAGTTATTAATTTTAATGCGGCCTAGGGCTTTCGAGCCACATGCAGCAAATTCGGATATGTCGTAGACCCTGGTCTGAAGTTTGTTGCTATTACTTTTCTAAGCGATCGAAATTCCGGCATTCTCAGTACGGAAGCTCAAATTGGCCTTTTTTCCCCCATTGACTTTTATTATAAACTTTATTTCACGGTTCCAAAGGAACTTTCGGTTTTCCCATAGTCGACAATCAAACATCCCATAGACTTGAATGGGGAATTCTTAAAATAAGCCCCCAAAATAAGCGAAATAAAAAATTAGCACAACATGGACATGTGACATATCAAAACACTCTGGAACTGCCTCACATGTATTTTGCTCACGTCACATGATGTCACGTGAAAATCAAAAATTTGCACAACATGGACATGTTACATATCAAAACACTCAGCACAATGAGGGGAACTGCCTCACGTGTATTCTGGCAACATCACAGGACGTCCTGTGATGTCACGTGAAAATCAAAATATTTTCTAAAAATCGAAATATTTTCTATATTTCAATTTCTTCTTTTTTAATTTCCTCATGACATTTTTTATCTTGGTTGCATCTTGTTTTTATATAATTTAACTTCTGTTTTTCCTCTTTCCACCATATATTTTGCTTTATTTCTAAATTTTGCCCCCTCGAGTTCTTTCTCCTCCTTTTTTTATATTTTTGTTCTCTTTGGCCAATTCATTCTTTAATTTTTTTTAAAATATACTTTTACTTGTTATTTATTTCTTTCTTTCTCTTTTTCTTTCTTTCTTTCTTTCTTTCTTTCTCCCATTCTACAATATTTAATTAAAAATGTTTCATTAAAAATGTAACATTATCTTCTTCATTCATTTCATTTCCTTTTTAGTTTTCTATGATTCCTCTTATCTTAAAATCATAGTGGTTTTTCTTTAAACTTTCTGTATTTAGAATCCATACACTTTGTCCCCTTTCTACATTCCAGTCTTAAAAAATAAAAACTCATGATACTCAAACTTGTTTCCTTATATCTGTCTGTAAAGTTTTCTACATTAGTTGTACATAAAATAAAGTCAATCGTTGTCCTGATATTTAAAATTTTCTCTACACCAGCCTCTAGACTGCTTTAAGCTGCTGTCAGGTAGTTTTCAAGAAAAAGAAAAAACTAAACTAAGAAAACAAACTGAAATGGAGGGGAGCTTCACTCTTCCGAGATCAGACGAGATCAAGCGTTCACGGGTTGGTTTGGCTGCAACAAAACAGTTAATCAGCTTAATTAGTTAGACATGTAATTTTCTATTAAATAATAACAGTCTGTAACTGATTTCATGGGACTTTTGTATAAAATATAATAAAGAAATCTTTATACAATGATGATACTATTCCATATTCCTGACAACCAGTACAATAAAGATTAAAGGCTCGGCTCAATCCTCATAGCAGTGTTTTATACCAACACTCTTTTGTTGGAACCTTTCTTTGTGTCTGTTATTAGGCCTGGTCCTATTAAATATACCAAGTCCTTGAATCCTGAACCGATTACTCTGTGAAATCTAACCCTAGACTGGCTCTTAACTGTGACGTGACATACGGCTAAGTATGGTGACCCATAATCAGAATTCATTCTCTGCATTTAACTCTCTAACCATTAGGCCACGACTTCACACCTTCTGACTGGTAAGCTACGCGTTAAATAACCCTCCGTCACCTCACCACATTGACACAAATGCACACATAGCTCACCCCATAGAAACTGTGTCTGTTCCCCGAGCAGTGAGATTCAAAAGTAATTATGTGAGACGTTCTCGAAATAATCTTAATGTAATTAGACCAGAAAAATGCCAAAGAAACAAACAAAACCAGTTCCTAAAGTTTGGGCTTCTGAATATTAGATCACTTGCACCAAAAGCACTTATTGTAAATGAAATAATCTCAGAAAATGCCTTACTGCAATCTGCCTTACCGAAACTTGGATTAAACCAAATGATTACATCGCTCTAAATGAGTCTACACCATCAGGATATACCTATAAGCATGAGCCTCGTCAGACTGGTCGTGGAGGTGGTGTCGCCACTATTTTAAGTGATCACCTTACTGTTACACAGAGAACACAGTACAGATTTAATTCTTTTGAAGTGCTCGTCCTCAATGTTACAATATCGCACATGCACACGAAAAAATCATAGACGTCTCTTGCGCTAGCGAACGTGTATAGACCACCAGGGCCCTACACCGATTTTCTTAGAGAATTCACAGATTTTCTGTCAGACCTATTGGTTAGCTTTGATAAAGTATTAATTGTAGGAGATTTTAACATTCATGTTGACAACACAAACGATGCGTTAGGACTCACATTCATGGACTTACTAAACTCACTTGGGCTTAAACAAAACGTCACTAGAGCAACTCACCATCGTAATCATACTCTAGATTTAATAATATCACACAGAATAGATGTCACTGATATAGATATCATTCCTCAAAGTGATGATATCACAGACCATTATCTCATAATGTACACACTACCTGTAGAACAGACTAACTGTGTCCCACCACGTTATCGACTCGGTAGAACTATTACTTCGACCACTAAAGACAGATTCACAAATAACCTGCCTGATCTGTCTGGACTTCTTACTGTACCCTTAAACACAGACTATTTAGATGAAATTACTAACAGCATAGGGGCTATATTCATTAGCACATTAGACACTGTTGCCCCAATCAGATTACAGAAGGTTAGACATAAAACTCTTGCACCGTGGTGTAATAGTCATACTCACACCCTCAAGAGAGAGACCCATAACCTCGAGCGAAAGTGGAGAAAAACTAAATTAGAGGTTTTTAGAATTGCATATAAGGAAAGTATGTCCAGCTATAGACAGGCTCTAAAAGCTGCCAGGGCTGAGCACCTGAGCAAACTCATAGAAAATAACCAGAACAAGCCCAGGTTTTTATTTAGCACAGTGGCTAGATTAACAAAACACCAGAAATCTGAACACACTATTCCATCACAGTTCAGTAGTGAGGATTTGATGAGATTCTTCACTGATAAAATCGAAAGTATCAGGAGTAAAATAGGTGACACTCAACATATGAGAGCTTCTAGTGACCCAGTCTCACCTAAGGCTCTAGACACAAAACTACATTGCTTTACAAGTACAGGACAGGAAGAGTTAGTTAAGCTTATTACCACAGCTAAATCAACAACTTGTTCACTAGACCCCATTCCAACTAAACTACTGAAAGAAGTGTTAAATAAAGCTGGTGAGCCTCTTCTTAATATTATTAACTCCTTGTTATCTTTAGGTTATGTCCCTAAGTCCTTCAAGTTTGCAGTTATTAGGCCACTCATCAAAAAACCCAATTTAGATCCAAATGAACTATCAAATTACAGACCTATTTCACACCTCCCTTTTATGTCTAAAATACTTGAAAAGGTTGTGTCTGTTCAAATGAGCTCCTTCTTACAGGAAAACAACATCCTCGAAGAGTTTCAGTCAGGTTTCAGGCCCCACCATAGCACAGAAACTGCACTTGTGAAAGTCACAAATGACCTGTTCTTAGCTTCGGACCAAGACTGTATATCCCTATTAGTCCTACTTGACCTTAGTGCTGCATTCGACACTATAGATCATAACATTCTCCTAGATCGTCTACAAAATTACACAGGTATTCATGGATAAGCTTTAAGTTGGATTAGATCTTACCTGTCTGACCGATACCATTTTGTAGAATTGGATGGTGAACCCTCCAGTTTACTACCAGTTAATTATGGGGTCCCTCAAGGATCAGTTCTAGGACCTCTGCTTTTCTCGATATACATGCTTCCATTAGGGTACATTATTAGAAGACATGGGATTAGTTTCCATTGCTATGCTGATGACACACAGTTATATATCTCATCAAAACCAGATGAAATAACTAAATTGTCCAAATTAACTCAGTGCCTTAGAGAGATAAAAGACTGGATGAGCTGTAGCTTTCTGTTATTAAACTCTGATAAGACAGAAATACTAATTATAGGTCCAAAAACCAGTACACAGAAACTTCCAATTAGAGGGATGTACTGTTACTAGTAGCTCGACAGTGAAAGACCTGGGTGTTATATTAGACAGCAACTTGTCCTTTGAAAATCATGTCGCCCAAACCACAAAAACAGCCTTCTTTCACCTTAGAAATATTGCCAAGCTGAGAAACATCCTGTCTCTATCTGATGCTGAGAAGCTAGTTCATGCTTTCATGACCTCTAGACTGGACTATTGTAATGCATTACTAGGTGGTTGTCCTGCATCTTTAATAAATAGGCTACAGTTAGTCCAAAATGCAGCTGCCAGAGTTCTCACTAGGACAAGAAAGTATGACCATATAACCCCAATTTTATCATCTCTACACTGGCTACCTGTTAAGTTTAGAATTGATTACAAACTGCTGCTACTTACGTACAAGGCTCTTAATGGTTTAGCTCCCACGTATCTAACTAGTCTTCTAACACGTTACAATCCTTCACGCTCTCTGAGATCACAAAACTCAGGACTTCTGGTAGTTCCCAGAATATCTAAGTCTACTAAAGGCGGCAGAGCGTTTTCATATTTAGCTCCCAAACTCCGGAATAGTCTTCCTGATAGTGTTCGGGGCTCAGACACATTTTCCCAGTTTAAATGTAGATTAAAAACCCATCTCTTTAGTCAGGCATACACATAATACATCCCATTATATTATATTGTGCACTATTACACTAGATTTGCACTTTTTTATGAACAGCAGATATGTTAATCCCTTTGCACTGCTCTTCTCTTTTTCAAACCATGCCGAGACACCCAGACATTGTACCAGCTCCGATCGTCTTCCGTGCGATGAAGTTTCGGAAACATCTACAGATCTACCAGCTCCAGTTGGACTCTGTGATACTAAGAGGAGATCTGAACTCCATGTGATCCCTACACCAATACAACATTTGTCTGATTGTATATTTGGAATCACACCATCTAGTGTCACCCATATGAGGATGGGTTCCCCTTGAGTCTGGTTCCTCTCAAGGTTTCTTCCTTTACCAATCTAGTTTTTCCTTGCCACTGCTGCCTGAGTCACCTCAGACTTGCTCATTGGGGATAAACACATATACATACACATGTACACTGTGAACTATATATTTTGAATTTTGAAATTTTTTATTATATTAATTCTTTATATTAATCCTTATGCCTATCTTTTGTTCTATATTTATGTTCTGTAAAGCTGCTTTGAGACAATGTCCATTGTAAAAAGCGCTATACAAATAAACTTGAATTGAAATTGACTTCCAACAGATGAACTCTGTACATCTGTGTACCTCATTTCATGTTCAACCACAGAGTTGCTGTGGAGTCTATCCCAGGAATACTGGACATGTGACAAGAATCCACCATGGATGAGATAATATCAATCACAATGAAGTATATTATAGTAGATAAATAAACCTTGTTTTGTCTCTCTGGTTTCTAGGTATGTAACTGAACATTAATACATCATTTGGATTAAACAGACACAGTGACCAAGAGCATCAGTACCAGAGATATTATGTGACGATGGCTGTGGGAGTTTGTGCTCTGTGGTAGTTTTTAGGCTTCACAGCTGACATTAGTGATGATAGTGGAGAAAGAAGCTGACCAGTAGGGCTGAGGGAAAAAAAATCAATTCACCTAACTATTGCAATTATTTTTAAAACAATTTTAAAATCGATTGTTTTCCACAAGAATCAATTTATATTTACATTTACAGCAGATGCCCTTATCCAGAGTGATATCTCACATTTTATCTCATTTTTATACAACTGAGCAACTGGGGGTTAAGGGCCTTGCTTAGGGGCCCAGCAGTGGCAGCTTGGTGGACATAGGAATCGAACTTACAACCTTCCGATTGGTAGCCCAACACCTTAACCACTAGGCTACCACATACCTATTTACTTATTTTACTTTTCCTAAGAGGTGGTGGAGGGAAGTTTCCAATTTAATTCCAGCAAAGGGCACAATGTATTTGTTGTTATCTACAGTATATGACATCATGTCAGTTTCAAGCTGGTGCGAGAAGTAAAACCATGGTGGAGGCAGAGGGTCAAACCTCTTTGAAGATTCATGCTGCACCTTCACGGTTTAAATATCAAGTTTGGAAACACTGGATTTTACACACTGCTGGAAAAACTGCACTAGACATGACTAAAACTGTATGTAAACACTGTCATATACTGATTCCATATTGTGACAATATGACCAACTTGAGTGGCCAACTTGCTCGTCACCATCCAGAGTTGTATGTCGAGCTAAACACCAAACAATCTGCAGCAACCCAGCTGACTGTCACAGAGTGCAATGCACATTTTTACTGCAAAAACATTCGGTTGTATAAATGTGGAAAATGCAGGTTTTCAATTAGGTACAGTATTGAATCGGCAGGTAAGTGTATCTTTCCAGTACTACTAACCAGGTACCCAGTTTAGTCCAGGTGAACAGATCAGGTCAAGTGTGTGATCATGAGGGTGGGTGGGTAAGTTTACATGTTGCATAAATTAAGGTTTTCCAGTATTGACAGAGGTTCCTTGGTTTTAGCAGAATTATTGTCTACATGGGCGTCGGAACCATTATATGTGGGTGGGACAGGACACACACACCTTTTATTTGCTCCCAACGCCCATGTTTGAAGTAAACAAAACCAAAAAATTTGGAGAAAATTTGGGAAAAAAGAGAGATGTATTTAGATGTGTATATTGTATATGATGGCCACTAGAGGGCAGTGTAATGCTACCAATACAGTGATGTGACTGTGTGTAACACGGGGAGCAGTTAATAAATAGGGTTCTGAATGGGATACTTGGTGTAAGTCTCATCAATACACGTGCTTTATTAAAACAAAGGCTGATAATATATTTGTATTTAGTTAAGAAAAGGTTGAAGTTATTATAAAAAATAGGGAATTTAACACAAATAAATGAATCAGTAATTTCTCACTAATTAACTTTAGTCACAAGAATCCCGAGCTAAAGTGAGTCCCTCTTGTAGATTCGCTCTGATTCTCCCATTTAAAACAATATTTCTTCTCTAATTAATACAGAGTTGAAGTTAATCATAACTCGTAACGTTTACATGAGATTTGTGTTTTTTTAATCACGTCCCGTCCAAAACATGACACTTTCATATGACCAGCCTCACAGCAGCATTCATACGCGTCACTTTCGATCAATTAGTAATCATTAAAAAAGCATATTTGAATTTATATCAAATATTTATTATATCAAATTTAAATCATCTAAATTAATTTCTGATTCCGAATCAGTTCAACTAAATGATTCACTTGAAAGAGTTGTTTAAAAGGAATCGATTCATTTGCGAATCTTTAATCTGTACTGTTAATAAAACAAGTTTTCTCAAGAGGAAGAACATCCTGTTAGGTTCAGATGTAGGCAAACAAAGCTGCAGCTCCACCTGTTCATGCAAAGGCAAAAGCAGGTAAAGTGTAGACTTCCAAACAGTTGAAATGAACCATTAAGAGTCTTAAAAGTGGATAAATGAGGGCGTTTGAGCACTGCATTATGAACCACAGTCTCTTTGTTACATGTTGTGAAAACCATCCTGTTAATTCATTTATTTAAACAATAGACTTTATTTTAAAATACACATATTTTTGAATCAGCCTTTAGGAGACTAAAAGAACAAAGGTGTTTTTGTTCTTGTTTGTATTATAGGTTCAAATGTAGGCACATTTTTAAGCACACAGTAATTGATCTGGACCTTCAATTCTTCCTGTGCAAGACTTCCAAGCTGTTTTAGCCTAAAACTAAACCGTCTTTAAATTCTAACGCTCTCTGAGATCACAAAACTCAGGACTCCTGGTAGTCCCCAGAATATCTAAGTCTACTAAAGGCGGAAGAGCGTTCTCTTATTTAGCTCCCAAACTTTGGAATAGTCTTCCTGATAGTGTTCGGGGATCAGACACACTTTCACAGTTTAAATGTAGATTGAAAACTCATCTCTTTAGTCAGGCATACACATAATACATCCCATAAATATTGTGCACTATCACACTAGACTTGCACATTCTTATGAACAGCAGATATGTTAATCCCTCTGCACTGCTCTTCTCTTCTCTTTTCTACCCATGCTGAGACACCCATGCTAAGATCGTCTTCCGTGCGTTGAAATTTTTGGACCTCCACTGAGACAAGGCTGACTATGTGAGAACCCTGAGACATCTACAGATCTACCGGCTCCAGTTGGACTCTGTGATACTTGTATATTTGTAACCACACCATCTAGTGTCACCCATATGAGGATGGGTTCCCCTTGAGTCTGGTTCCTCTCAAGGTTTCTTCCTTTACCAATCTAAGGGAGTTTTTCCTTGCCACTGTTGCCTGAGCCCTCAGACTTGCTCATTGGGGACAAATACACATACACACATACATACATACATACACACTGTGAACTGTATATATCTTGAATTTTTATTATATTAATTCTTTATACTTCTCCTTATGTTTATCTTTTGTTTTATGTTTATGTTCTGTAAAGCTGCTTTGTGACAATGTCCATTGTAAAAAGCGCTATACAAATAAACTTGAATTGAATTGAATTGAATAAATCTATTCAACTAACTCTGCAATATCCTTTGTTACATTTTAATGACTATAAATTCTCTATAAGTTCAAATGGAATTATTTTGACTGGTTATACAGAACCAGGGATTTACAGAAAATATACAATTTGATTTTCATTCATTATAAATCCAACAAAATAATAGTGAGAGACTTTGTAACTTATAACATTTCTCCATGTCTCTAAACTGTATTAGGAGCATTAGAATATTTATATACATAGGAAAATAATTATAACTTCCCATAATGTGCATACAAGGCAGATTTATATGGTTACTAGGAATGAGCGAGTACAGCATTATCTTTATCTGTATCTGTTAACCATATGAATGATCTGTATCTGTATCTGTACTCGGAGTGGGAGGGGCCTAACCCGGAAGTGGGGCTTGTCTTGAAATGGGCGGGGCTTTAACCGGTATGTTATTTTAAGCATGCAATTGATATGGGTTGATCAGAAATTGTTATATTTATTGCTGATTAGAAAAATATTTACAGGACAGCATCAGGATTGAGCTTCAGATCAATGGTTTTGATCACAATAGCAAACGAACTATATTACAGAACAAGTTTTGCAACACGGTTGCTTAGTGGTTAGCACGTTCGCCTCACACCTCCAGGGTCGGGGTTCGATTCCCGCCTCCACCTTGTGTGTGTGGAGTTTGCATGTTCTCCCCGTGCCTCGGGGGTTTCCTCCGGGTACTCCGGTTTCCTCCCCCGGTCCAAAGACATGCATGGTAGGTTGATTGGCATCTCTGGAAAATTGTCCGTAGTGTGTGATTGCGTGAGTGTGTGAGTGTGTGTGTGTGTGTGTGTGCCCTGCGATGGGTTGGCACTCCGTCCAGGGTGTATCCTGCCTTGATGCCCAATGACGCCTGAGATAGGCACAGGCTCCCCGTGACCCGAGGTAGTTCGGATAAGTGGTAGAAGATGAATGAATGAATGAATGAAGTTTTGCAACAATGAAAACAAAACAATGCAGTGCAATTATGAAACGCAATTAAGAATGTAATGAACAACATAACTTTCTTTTTTAACTTTTCATTTTTTTATGATCAGTGTGACTTTTTATAATTTTTTTTTTTTTTTATTTCCACACCAGGTGTGTGTGTGTGTGAGTGTGTGTGTGAGTGTGTGTAGCTTAATAATTAATTTGTAATATTTATAACACTAGCTTACAACCTTTATGTTTTTATGAAATACAGCAAAAACGTGTCAGACACTCAGTGTCTGGTTACTGGTTAGAGACAGTTGAAGGTTTAAAAAAGAAAAAAATCTCCGACAGGCAGAGACGCAATGCGAGTCGCATTCTACCAAGCAAGCACCACGTCTGAACAAACCCACGTTTACCAGAACTCTACTGGTTAGTAAGTATGTGTTATTAATGTTACAACCCGAAGTAAAAAGCTGAAGAAACCCTAAACGTTAACGGAAAAGACCCGCGAACCCGAGTGACTGAGGGAGAGACAGAGAGCTGTTCTGTGTGTGACTGTGAGTGAGCAGAGCGAGACACAGCAACACAATACATCTGTATGTGTGTAGGGGAGGGGCGCTGTGACTAGCCTATCACAGTACACTGACACAATAAGATACCCAATGATGATTTTCATTTAATCCGAGCACAGATATTGACTCGTATTACTCGTATGATACTCGTTTCAGCCGAGTATCCGGCTCATCTCTAATAATAAAAAAATATTTTATTATTATATTATACAAAGGGAGAAAGTTTTCTGTAAGGATGTTTGACTTTTTTTTGGATGGAGTCTCCAGAATGTTTGAGCATTGGAACATCTTAACAAGAGAGACAGAGACAGAGACACAGAGAGAGAGAGAAATCTACATTCACACTTGGAGCGATGTCATCAGCAGGTGTTCTTGCTACTGGTTGCCATAGTAATAACGCTTCTCATCACGTACTACTTCACAGCAAATCGGTTTTCTGGTGCCTAAAATAAAAGATTCTCTAGGGAGATTTGGATTTTATGTATAAAATTTAGCAGTGTTTATCTGCATCATATCATATGAGCTGAAGAAAGAGGGATGTTCATTATTAAAAGCTCTATACAAATACATTTTAAATTGAATTGAATTGGATGTGGTAGACTAGTGGGTGGAGTACTGATTGTAAGGTTGTGAATTCGAATCCCAGAGCCCGAATCCCAGTGATAATGTTCTAGATGTTTTAAAGTCTTATGTGACACAAACACACACTCCCAAATAATAAATGGTAATAAGACTATTTTAATTACTTCCTTCACATGCACCTAGTTAGAGGAGCATTAAGAGCAGTGTTCACTTTATTTAGTTCTACAGACTTAAGTAAAGTTGCATATGTTTAGGTCATAAAAACATAATGTTTAAGTCAAGAAGCTTTTATTGTCATTTCAACCATATATAGCTGTTACAGTACACAGTGAAATGAGACAACGTTTCTCCAGGATCATGGTGTTAGGTAGAACAAAGACAGAGCTATAAGGACTTAGTAAGTTAGTCCTAGACACAAAGTGTATCTGTGTAACCTGGTGTACACAGTGCAGGACAAAATACAGTGCATACAAACAATACAAAACAACTACAAGACATTACACAAAAGACAATACACAAAAACAGCACTGACAGTGTAAATACTGTATGTCCAAACAATATTGCATGTGCAGAAATAATGGAATGAACCCTAATATTATAGCAGCAGTTACATGAGGTATTGTGAAGTATTGTGCAAAACAGATATCAACTGAAATGTGAAAGACAGCATGTGTAAAGACCACAAACCGTGTGTAAAAACAGCAAGTAAACAGTTTGATATGGTGCTGCTGTAGACATGGATGTACTGTATATTGGATGCAGTCCATACAGTTCATTGTGTGTGTGTGTGTATTGAGCTCAGTACAGTACAGTTATTGAGGAGTCTGATGGCTTGTGGAAAGAAACTGTTACACAGTCTGGTCATGAGGCCTGTTGCCCAGATTTTCACCTGCTTCCGAACCTGTTTAGAGTCTGACGAGTGGTCTGTATGCTGGAATTAGCATAACAGAGATGTGGTCGGAGTAGACGAGATGGGGCGGGGTGCCGCACGGCAGGGGGCGGGAATGTTTGTGTAAACAAGATCCAGTGTGTTTTCTCTTGTTATAAAGTCCACATACTGATGGATTTTAGGGAGCACTGAATTGAGATTTTATTAACTTCTGGTGGTTGTATACATGAACACCGGCATCTCTGGTGTCCATGTACTAGCAATAGTCGGGCTTAAAAAACGTAAATAACACCATATTGTATCCGGAATGGCCACTGTGTGCTACTGCAGCACTGCCATCTTGGATCAAGCAACCAAAATAATGTTGTGTCATTTATTTATGAAGGTGCATGAGAATATTATACTTATATTCTTATAGCAGTTTATTTAACAAACATTGAATCTTCATGTAAGATAGAAGAAATCTATTTGTTTAATTTAGTTTTAAACTGTTAAACTAAAATCATTTCTTTTTTGCCTTAATAAAGTGTGTAAATTTAAAAAGTAAAAAGGTTAATAAAATTGATGAAAGATTGATTATTGATTCAGAGTGATATGACACATAATATGGATGATAAACTTTCCAGCTGTCGCCCAGCACTAACTTTATATGATTACACTTTATTATAGATGTTTTCTATACAATGACACCAAAAAGTATTTGGACACTTAATCCACAGTTATATAAAAATAAAAACTCCTTAATAAACATGTTGAGCCAAGTGGCATTTATTTAAAAAAAAAAAAAACGATACAAATATGTGTGTGTGTGTGTGTGTTCAGCTTCTTATCAGCTGTCTCAAGTCCCTCCTTCGCACTTGCTTCATTCTTTGGTTCTGAGGCCTCCAGCTCTTCTGTCATTTCCTGCATGGTTGCCCTCTCTGGAATCTTTTCGTCCACTCTCCCTTTTTCAGTTTATTCACTTTTTCCTCCAGAAAACCTTCCATTTTACATTTACAGCATTTGGCAAACGCCCTTATCCTGAGCGACGTACATAAGTGCTTATATCTCTAACATTGACAACAGTAATGCTGGCTCACTAGGTTACATACTTAAGATACCATGAGTTTAAAATATTTGTTCAAAATTACGATGAAAAAGTGTCAAAGGTTGTGTGGTTTTTTGTTTGTTTTGGTTTTTTTTTGTTTTTATCCCTCTGGAGTCGATAAACACGTATATACACGTTTTGTGGCATAATCTCCTGTCAAGGCCGAAAAGAACTTAAATTACACTTTCAGTTTTGATCGTACAGACAAGAGCAATACATCAATCGAATCTGTAAAGGGTCTACTTTTATTTGTATACACACAACAACAAAACACTGTGTATACACTGCTTTTGTAGAATAAAGAAAATAAACCGAGTGCGTTCTCTGCCATCTCGGTCTCGGTCACCACTCTTCACAGACACATAAATAAAACAACGCGAATCTCAGCGAATACTTTCCTCAAATAAAAGATGAATATATGCATAGAAAGCTTGAAATGTCTACTTTTAAATAAACAAATTCAAGTCAAAAACAAATAATCTATTTTTATGTAATCCGTAAGAAAGTATGGATTGGTCCGGTTTCTCCCTTTTTGCCTAATTATAGCTAATGTGTTCCCGCCTCCCTCTGAGCATGCTGTTCATATGCAAATGAACTGAGGTGATTCAGGTAATCACGTACACACACCGAGACACAGGAATGACTCAGTACATGAAATCCGGACCTGTGTGCTTTGCTAAGCAAAGCAAAGCATGGTAAGAGGCAGGACACTCCTTGGAAATGCCAGGCATGTGATGTTCACTTGTGTGTTCAGCTGAAAAGGAACTGTTTCCTAGAGTGGCACAAAGATGTATAACTGTTCAATTCTGGGTACTATGTGACAGAGTAGGTTAGTGTGCTTCTACAAACCTTACACCCTTTTTTACACACATTTATTTTGTCCTAACATTCTTTCTTGTAACTCCTCTCTCAGTCACACACTTACCTGAAAGGCTGATTATGCAGCTCATTAGCACTAGATTTACTGACTTTTTATTTTCTGGTGCGGGTCCTGAGGTGTGATTCCCCCCTGTTGAGATTTTCACAGTTCTTCAGCCCTGCTTTTGTTGTGCAAACACCCCCATCACCTCTGAGGCCTGGCTCATTTGCATTTGTTCACTCAGAGTAGCTCAGATCCAAGGCAAGCCAAACCTCTGTGTGTGACATGGAAACCTTCAGAAAGGCCTGCCGTATCTATACAAAATAGTCTGTTTTATTTATAAAAAATTGTGTGCTAAGGTTTGTCATTGCCATAGTACATATGATATTTATATAACCCTTGTGCAGACCTGGGGTCTATTTGACTCATCTGGAAAGTTTAATGTGTCATAACTTGGGTTTCCTTCCACATATTTGCCTGAAATTTACCAGGATTGTTCCAAATTATGAACTTTGCAAGTAAAATTAATTTTGTCTATTTTCGTTGAACTATGTGTTCGTAAAATAAATACTTTCCTCCTCCTGAGTCAATTTGACCAGGCCACATTTAGTGGGGCAATAGGTCACACTTTTGCCCTTTTCAGCGCAACGAACATACATACAGACACAAAAATGCACACATAAAATGTCTACTAACACATGCACCCAAAACACACACTCACACACCACACACCCACAAACAAATTGGGCATTGCATTTCATTAAGCCTCCAGAAAAAAAAAAAAAGCCACACATTTGTAAATATTTCACACTTTTGATATGCCTTTGCCTAGCAGAGGGCAAAATATGATCTACAGAAATGATGCTACACACACACACACACAAACACTGTTCAAAGCATTGGGCATTGCATTTCAGTTGGCCTCCAGATGGTAAAAAAGCTATACATTTGTAAACATTTCTCACACACACGCGCACACACACACAAATTGGGCATTGCATTTCATTAGGCCTCCAGAAAAAAAAAAGGTACACATTTGTAACACACACACACACACACGTTGTGCTTTCATATTCAAATCATATTTGTTTTCTCTCTCGTCTGTATGAATTTAGTTGCTTCAGTCAACTTTGACCTGGGGGTGTTTGCACAACAAAAGCGGAGCTGTAGAGGTTCTAAGAGGTGTGAGGTCCAGGGATTTTACGCAAATTTGCGCAGCCTTAGTAAATCTATTAGGCGGCTCATTATGCGGGCCTTTGTCTTCTCAGGTGTGAATTACACTAATATTCATGATAGTTGACACCTACTCTCATATGCCCTTTACAAACAAAAAGTGTCTTAGAAAATTTAAATTAATATATTGTTTTCCTTGAGCGAGTAAACAAGATGATTTTCACATAATTTTGAAGCAAAAACTCTAGGCTACAAGATCCAGTTCTCAAAAGTCTTGTGAACCAATGTTCTGTATGTGTTTTATGGCCTTATTCAAGTGATTTAAAATGTTTCATTTTTCACTAACCATGCATAAACATTGTTTTCTCAAAAACACAATCATGTACATACATGCTGCTCACAAATTATTGTAATCCAGTTTGTGTTGATTAGTGATATTAGATATTAGCCATTTATGGTTTTATAAGCAACTGAAAAAAGCACAAATGTCAGGGTATGACAGAACTTTTCCAGGCCCTAAAAATACCCTCAGACCGTTAAATGCAAAAGATAAGGAAAAAAGTGCTAGTTGAAGTGTTTCCTGAATAAGTAGGTCTTCAACCGCCGCCTGAAAATAGCAGTGACTCAGCTGTCTGGACCTCTAGGGGAAGTTCATTCCACCACCTTGGTGCCAGTACAGAGAAGAGTCTTGTAGTATACTTGCCTCTTACCCTGAGAGATGGTGGAACCAGTCGAGCAGTGCTGGTAGATCGGAGGGTGCGGGGTGCAGTGCGAGGAGTGATGAGGGCTTTGAGGTAAGAGGGAGCTGGTCCATTTTTGGCTTTGTAGGCCAGCATCAGTGTTTTGAATCTGATGCGTACAGCTACCGGAAGCCAGTGGAGGGATCGCAGCAGCGGGGTGGTATGCGAGAACTTTGGCAGGTTGAAAACAAGCCGGCCAGCTACATTTTGGATCATTTGCAGAGGACGGAATGCGTTCATAGGTAGACCTGCCAGCAGTGCATTGCAGTAATCCCGTCTAAAAATGACGAGACTGAACAAGTACCTGAGCAGCCTGTGCAGACAGAAATGGCCGAATCCTTCTAATGTTGTAGAGAAGAAACCGACATGAGTGAGTCACATTAGCAACATGAGAGGAAAAGGACAGTTGATTGTCCATGGTTACCCCAAGGTTGCAAGCTGTGGCTGAAGGGGAGATCAGATCGTTGTGCAAGGATATAGCAAGATCATTACCTGGGGATGAATCACCCATGATGAAATTTCTGCCAGACATGCTGAGATCCGGTCAGAAGCTGTGGCATCTGAGGCTGGGAAAGAGAAGTTGTGTATCATCAGCATAGCAATGGTAAGAGAACCCATGTGAGGAAATAACTTCACCAAGAGAGTGAATATACAGGGAGAAAAGAAGAGGACCAAGTACTGAGCCCTGTGGGACGCCAGTGGAGAGTCAGCATGGAGCAGATGTCACTCCCCTCCATGATACCTGATATGAGCGTCCTTCCAGGTAGGAAGCAAACCATTCCCAAGCTGATCCGCAAATACCAAGACTCCTGAGGGTGGATAAGAGAGTCTCATGGTTGACCGTATCAAACGCTTCTGAAAGGTCAAGGAGGATAAGGACGGATGACAGTTTGGCTGATCTAGCAGCATGTAGTTTCTCAGAGACATCCAAAAGGGCTGTCTGTGGATTGAGCTGCTTTAAAGCCAGACTGGTTGGGGTCTTGGAGGTTGTTCTGTGAGAGATAGACAGACAGTTGATTTATAGACAATGTGTTCAAGAATTTTTTATAGAAATGAGAGAAGTGATAACGGTCTGTAGTTACTGATGTATGATGGATCCAGAGCAGGTTTCTTTAGGATGGGACTAACCCTTGCTCTCTTGAAAGTAGTTGGTACCTGAGCAGATGCTATGGATCTATTGATGATAGTGGAAATGAAGGGCAGAAGGTCTTGCGAGATGGTCTGGAGCATAGTGGAAGGGAGTGGATCCAATGGGCAGGTGGTAGGATTGAAGACTGGATGAGCTGTAAAATCTCTTCTGCTGCTACAGTTGAGAAATGTGACAAAGGTGTAGGGGAATCCATACTCTGAGATGTAAGTGCAGTTGGGGCTGAAGTGAAGGTCTGGCAGCTTTCCTCAATCTTCTCCTGGCAGAAAGAAGCAAAGTCTTCTGCAGTCAGCGAGGATGAAGAAGGAGGAGCCGGGGGGGTTGAGCAGAGAAGAGATGTTGTGGAATTTCTGAGGGTCATGTGAGGAAGCTTCAAGCTTTTCCTTGTAGAAGGAAGTCTTGGCAGAAGTCACATCTGAGGACATTACATTACATTACATTTACAGCATTTGGCAGACGCCCTTATCCAGAGCGACGTACATAAGTGCTTAAATTAAAGTGCTTTTAAGCATAAGTGCTTAAAAAAAATGCGAAAGATAAGGAAAGAAGTGCTAGTTGAAGTGTTTCCTGAATAAGTAGGTCTTCAACCGCCGCTTGAAAAT
The DNA here is from genome assembly GCF_030014155.1 of Tachysurus vachellii. Taxonomy (NCBI): domain Eukaryota; kingdom Metazoa; phylum Chordata; class Actinopteri; order Siluriformes; family Bagridae; genus Tachysurus; species Tachysurus vachellii. The sequence goes on along the minus strand of NC_083464.1, from coordinate 8,624 downwards.
ATCCAGTGACTCAGCTGTCCGGACCTCTAGGGGAAGTTCATTCCGCCACCTTGGTGCCAGTACAGAGAAGAGTCTTGTAGTATGCTTGCCTCTTACCCTGAGAGATGGTGGAACCAGTCGAGCAGTGCTGGTAGATCGGAGGGTGCGGGGTGCAGTGCGAGGAGTGACGAGGGCTTTGAGGTAAGAGGGCGCTGGTCCATTTTTGGCTTTGTAGGCCAGCATCAGTGCTTTGAATCTGATGCGTGCAGCTACCGGAAGCCAGTGGAGGGATCGCAGCAGCGGGGTGGTATGTGAGAACTTTGGCAGGTTGAAAACAAGCCGGGCAGCTGCATTTTGGATCATTTGCAGAGGACGGATTGCGTTCATAGGTAGACCTGCCAGCAGTGCATTGCAGTAATCCAGTCTGGTGAGGAGAACTTGGCAAGAAGTGTTCGGTAAGAATCAAGATCTGCATCAAGTTGTGATTTCTTCCACTTTCTCTCTGATGATCTTAGCTCTCTTCAATTGTTGCACAGCACATCTGAAAGCCAAGGAGCAGAACAAGAGGTTTTCTTGGGTTTAGTGAACATAGGGCAGAGGAAGTCCATAGTTGAGGAAAGAGATGAGAGGAAAGTATCTGTGGCCGAGTCCAAGGGTAGTGAGGAAAAAGACTCAGGATCAGGAAGGGAAGAAAGAGTGCCAGAAGCTACAGAAGAAGGGGAGACAGAGTGAAGGTTGCGGTAGGTAAGAGCGAGGGGGTGAGAGGTAGTTTTAGGCAGGGTAGGGAGAGTGATGGTGAAGGATACCAGGTGATGATCAGAGACGTGTAGTGGGGTAGCAGTCCAAGAGGAGAGGTGTAAAGCACCATTTCTTTGACAACAATAAGCCTGTACCACCACCCCTTCCTGTTTCTCGTGATGAGTTAGAGAAAGCATAGGCAGAGGATAAAGCAGCTGGTGTAGCAGTGTTCTGTGGGGATATCCAGGTTTCTGTTAGCACAAGAAAATCAAAGGGGTAATGGGAAGTTAAAGCAGAGATAAAATCAGCTCTCTTTACAGCAGATTGGCAATTCCAGAGCCCACCTACCACCACTGTTTGAGACTTCCACAACAGAGGAGGGTAGATGAGGTTACTGGGATTATGACCTCTGCTCTGTGGACGGGAGTGTCTGCGACAGTAGGAATTGAGTACAGAGATTGGTTAGAGGCACACATTTACAGTCAACCAAGAGTGAGAATTAAGGTATGGTAGAATATATCAAACAGTGCTAGACACTTATGTTACAATGTGCGAGAGAGATACTTACAAACCTTAAATTTAAAAGGGTAAGCCCTGCCCACAATTCACACCTTAAGGGAGACTGAAACTACTCCTGATTAATCAGCTGAGAGAACAACAAAGACCAACACTATAAAATCAACAATGGTATAGAATATAACAAAATTCAAAAATCACACTACTCTAGAACACAGTGAGTTAAGCAGATAGTACACAAAAGTCAGGAAACTACTTTACCAGAAGACAATATATTCAACTGAAGAGAGTTAAAGCACACTGAACAGGTGCTTTATGGTTTATCTCTCTCCTTCTCCATGTTATTCTTTTGTTACTCAAGCTTCAGCACTTCCCTCTCTTTTACTTCATGCTGCTCTTTCTTCATTTTGTTTTTCATTCACAGAAGCATTAGTCACTTCTGTAGAGTGAACTTCTCTCTCCTTGCTCTTTATCAGCTTACGCCTCTTTCTCCTTCCATTTGAAGAATTGCAAGTGACTGCGTCCAAGATGTCGATTACCCGTTCGAGCTCCAACTGTCTCTTTATTTGAACCCTTTCCTTCAGCAGAACGTCGCTCACTTCTGTCGACCGAGCTGCTCTGGCTTTACTGTCTCTCAGCTGGAGCTCAAGTCTCTCTATAAATTTCTCAAAGTTCCAAAAGTTCAAAAAGTGCATGAGTTTATTATACTTATATTCTTATACAAGTTTATTTAACACAGATTAAATAGATCAATAAATAAATAATTAAATGTACCCAAATAATTAATAAATAAAATATCCCCCTTCAAAAAACTTAGGGTTTTTGTAAAGATGTAAGTCATGGTATTAGGGTTATGGTTAGGGTTAGGGCTTAGGGCTGGGGGCTAGGGTTTAGGATTGGGGTTGGGATTCAGGACTGAAGTTAGGGTTAGGGTTGGAGTTAGCGGTTAGGTTTTTGGAAGTATATAATGACTCCCCCATCACAGGGTCTTAACCTGCGTGGTTGTATAGGGAGCCAAGAGAAAGGCACTGGCCGGCGCATGTTATTGCACTGCTATCGCTCTGTCAGAACTTTGACTTTTTGAGTAAAAAGGAGGTGAGTCACTGGATTGAGTGAGTCAGTCTCCAAAGTTAAGGTTTTTATAGACCAGGTGTGTATTTTTTTATTTTTTAGAAAAATTCATTTTAGAATTATTGGCCTATTTAAAGTAATTAAACAATTACTTTTTACAATTTTACAATTTTAGGACACATCATCAGCAGTGCACCTCAGATACATCGGATGTTTCAGCCTTTGATCACTGTACACCCTCCTCTGAGGCGGCCAGCCACAGGTCAGCTACAGGTCGATCAAGCCTTGGCTTGTGTCCCATGTCCAATCAGAAGTTAACTATTGCTAAAGCTAAGTATCTACTCTGTATTGATTGAGTTATTGAAATATTTACCTAGGATTACCTATTTATTTACTTATTACTTATTTATTTATTTATCGTCTATTATTTTCACCCAAAAGACGAGAGCGGACGTGAAGGAGAGCAGAGTGAGAAAGAGCCGCTGGACTGAGCAGGTCAACTCCCTATGCCTGACTGGGCATATTACTGCTCACCTACCCATCCTACCCATCATGTGATTGATGATTAGGCTGGGCAGGTGTGAAATTGATTTTTTGGGGTGAGATAATAGGTATGTTTTAGCTACAAGCATTTTGCTATCTTTCCCTATCTTATTTTAGTTTCTCCTATCTTTTGTTATAATTGCTACCACTATAATTTTGCTACTATTATTGTTAACATTACTTGAGTATTTTTTCTATCAAGCTGCTAACCTGACTATTTTCTAAGAAATTTAAAACGTAATGAGAAATTGAATTTGGAAGCTAACCTGGTGTGAGTGCAGTGAGGTGCATGATGGACTGTTGTGTGGTTGGTGCTAGTCACCAGTAGAAGACTTGGCCCCAGACCACCGCCCTGCGTGCTGTCCCCAGGGAGGCCGGCAACTTCCCTCACCCCGCCCAGAATGTCCCTTGTTAACACCGCAAGGTTTCCCGAGGCATCCGGGCAGGGTCAGCGAACGTGTCCGCGAACGGGTCCAACGCTGTCCTAGGAGACCGACGGAGGCCGTAAACTCACCTTGGAGGCTGAATACTCACCTAGGGTCACCTATATAACCCATAGTTGGTTAGGTTTAGGGTTAGGGTTAGAGCAGGTATAGTGATAAATGCGAAAGGGTTAGGGTTAGGTATAAGGGGAGAAATGCGAAAGTGCACCCCCCTATTGGGTGGGGTGCACTTTGTTTCTATAGGTCCTAGGAGGCTGAAATTTGGTATATATATACTAATTAGGGGGCGGGAAGTCGATTGCACATGGTTTCAGCTCGAAAGCGCCACCACCAGTTGAGATACGGTATTGCACATTATTTTCCTATGGGTTTATGTACAAAATTGCACCCATAGTTGGTTAGGGTATTGTACCCATAGCTGGTTAGGGTTAGGGTTAGAGCAGGTATAAGGGGATAAATGCGGGTTAGGGTTAGGTTTTTGAAAGTATACAATGACTCCCCCATCACAGGGTCTTAACCTGCGTGGTTGTATAGGGAGACAAGGAAAAGGCACGGGCCGACGCATGTTATTGCACAGCTATCGCTCTGTCAGAACTTTGTTTTGGTTGAGTCCCCACTGGGCTTTTGAGAAAACAAGGGATGTGAGCCACCGAAATGAGTGGGTCAGTCTCCAATGTTAGCAAGTTTTAAGGTTTTTAGTTCAGGTATGTTTGCATTTATTTAAAAAAACATTTTAGAATTATTGGCCTATATAAGGGGTTAAAAACAAACATTTTATGAATTTTAGGACACATCAGCAGTGCTTCTCAGATTCATTGGGCGTTTCGGCCTTTGATCACTGTACACCCTCCCCTGAGATGGCCAGCCACAGGTCGATCAAGCCTTGGCTTGTGTCCCATGTCCAATCAGAAGTTGACTATTGCTAAAGCTAAGTAACTACTATGTATTGATGGAGTTATTGAACTATTAACCTAGTTAACCTATTTTATCTATGTATTTATTTATTTATTTATATCATCTATCATTTACTCCTAAAAGATGAGAGCGGACGTGAAGGAGAGCAGAGTGAGTTTAGGCGTGAAAGAGGCGTTTAGAGTGAGTTTGGGTTGGGGTTAGCGGTTAGGGCTTTAGGGTTAGGGGAAAAACCGAGGCCCGGGTCCCGGCCCGTGGGGATAGGGAGTTAGGGTTTGGGATTGGGGTTAAGGGTTGGGGTTAGGGTTGGGTGTAGGGGTTTTCAGACCTGAATCAATCCGGAGCCTGCGTTGTGCACTGGCCTACCTCCAGCTATCCACAACAGCCGGCATCATTGAGTGTTGCACTCCCGGTTCTTGGGTTTAGAGGGCCGTGGATTTTAAGTGTTGGGCCCAATGAAGCAAAATGGCCTTAGCACATGTTGGTGTCCAGTGAATTTGGTCACTGTCCACGTTGAACTGTGCAGTTGGTAGTAGTGGTAAGTGGGGCATATTTCTCTGAACGTGATCATTAATATTTTCCAAAATTACCCGTTCCTTACGTTTCAGAGTCTTGGCAAAATTAATTAGCGGGATCTCGATGACCGCTCCCGGGAACCGCTCCCGGTCTCTCACCGCCTTTAGGGCCCTCTGTATTTGTTTAATTGCCATCTCTTTAAATTTTTGGTTCCTGTGGCTGATTCCAAAGGCCAAGATGACCAGTTCTACCTTTACGTGGACCTGTGCTTTGAGGATGATGTTCTCAGCATGCCTAAATGTGGCACCCGGGTAACTGTCAATTTGCAAATCCTCAAAGTGATGCTCTATGATTCTACCCACGTTGGAATCTCCCAGAATACACCACTTTCTGCGGACACTAAGACTCCATTCAATCATTTTCCTGGCTGTGAGCAGGTGTTTCACCAGCCGAAAGATTTTAGGTGTAGCGGTGGGCGGAGTGATTGGTATACTCCCCAGATCAATCAAGAGCTCTGGAGGGAGACTGCCTTGCAATTCATCCCCAGGGACATGGCACGGAGAATCCCTGGTGACGAGGGTTGGATCACCTCCGGTTGTTCATCTAACGTGATGAGAGGGCCCTGTTCCATTCCCTCATTGGGCACTAAGGCATCGTCGTGAACATGAACCTCAACCAATGCTGGAGATTTACACCGTGCAACCACCCGCTGCTCCTGGATAAGCGGCAGGGTCGTTTTTCCCTGGGTGTCAGGACCAGTTTGTATTTTTAGAAGCTCTGGGTGATCGTCCGTACACACAATCGCCGGATTTCCCCGCCCACAGGCCCTTTCAGGAAAAATATGCCTTTGTCTACTTTGTCGAGGTGCCCTTTGTGGCTGTGAAGGTGGGAGAGCGGATGGGGTGGATGATCCCATTTGGGGTGTTGCCGGGATAATGGTCACTGCGCCCCGTCATCACGGTGGGGGTTCCATTTTCCATTTCGGCATCTTTTTCTCCCCCGCTCTCCCCTAATGCCTCCAAAAGGGCTTTAAAACAGTTCCTATTTAACTGAACACACATTAGTCTCAGTTGCGTTGCTGCGTGCCCTCGTGCGAGTATCAGACGAAGGTGAATGTGTTGCAGCCACATTCCTAAAAAAAATCATAATTAGTATCATGTATTAATATCATGTATCAAAGTACAAAGCAACAGACCAGTATTACTAATACTGAGAACATAAAAAAGGGTAAATGTGGCTTACACTGGATGAATGTTGCTCGCGTTGCTGCGTGCCCTCGTGCGAGTATCAGACGAAGGTGAACGTGTTGCAGCCACATTCCTAAAAAAATATCATAATTAGTATCATATATTTTCAAAGTACAAAGCAACACAGTTGTTTTAAATTGTTTTAAATAATTATTTATTTTATTTATTTATTTAAAAAAAAACATTTTAGAATTAGTGGCCTATTTAAGGGGTTAAAAACAAACTTTTTATGAATTTTAGGACACATCATCAGCAGTGCTCCTCAGATTCATCGGGCGTTTCGGCCTTTGATCACTGTACACCCTCCTCTGAGGCGGCCAGCCACAGGTCAATCAAGCCTTGGCTTGTGTCCCATGTCCAATCGGAAGTTGACTATTGCTAAAGCTAAGTAACTACTATGTATTGATGGAGTTATTGAACTATTAACCTATTTTATCTATGTATGTATTTATTTATTTATTTATTTATATATATATCATTTAGTCCTAAAAGATGAGAGCGGACGTGAAGGAGAGCAGAGTGAGTTGTCGTGTGGCACTGTCGTGTGGTTGGTGCTAGCCACCGGTAGAAGACTTGGCCCCATTTAAGGTCTGTTGGCCCCAGACCACCGCCCTGCGTGCTGTCCTAGTGGACCCAGGGAGACCGGCAACTTACCTCACTAACCCCAGAATGTCTCTCGTTAACACCGCAAGGTTTCCCGAGACAACCGGGCAGGGTCAGCGAACGTGTCCGTGAAAGGAGTCCAACACCGTCCTAGGAGACCCGTGGAGGCCGAAAACTCACCTCGGAGGCCGAATACTCACCTAGGGTCTGCGAAGGGGTCTGACGGCCACAGCTCACGGGTCCGGGAAGCATGGCAGAAGCACTAACCAAGCACCTCTTCGTTAACACCGCTAGGTATCCGAGATGCTCAGTTCGTTCCCTGTCCTAGCTAAAACCAGAGGTCTAGAGCGCAACGCAAAAAGCGTCACCTCCAGATGGCCCTGGCTGGGTAGCAATCCAGCGGATGACCTCCTCACGAATTCCAAAATGAAATCTGTCAGGAAGCCATCAAGCTTCTACTGGGTTGGGTCCCCGTGGGTTAAGCGTACGTCAGCGGATTCCTTCCCTACGTTATTCCGATGGAATAGTTTCGGGAAACAATCAGGCTTCTACTAACGCAGCCGCCCCCCCAGCTCGAATGTCCATGGATCAAGCTGAAACTACATATCTGTGAACCGGAGGGTAGAAATATAAAATTTCTGGTGTGTTTTTTTATTTTGATGTCTTCTGAAACAGTAGAACATGATGCACACGGCAAAAAAAAAAAACGGCATGTCGATAGCTCAAACGGTTGCCGAGATATTAGCCTTTGATTCTGTTCCCAGAATCCTCTCTGTGCATTTAGGCGGAGCCTATGTTGAAATGGCGTCATCTGCAGCATTAATTATGTATTTTTTGGACATAATTAATAAAAATACACAAATAAATATAATTATGAATAAAATATATATAAAAATACGATTTAGAGTCCAGATTAGTGTAGTATTCCAATTTGGAACGATTCCAATTAGATTTTGGGTGATTATATTTTGATTTAGGGTCCTAATTTCAATTTCAAGTGGGTTTGGGTTAATTTTTTAATTTTTAGGGAATGATAAATATTTTAGAGCTTCGATTAGGGGTATTTAGAGCCAAATTGCGTTGTCAAGGAAACAGAGTACGGATTAGCGTATTAGTCCAAATTAAAATTATCCCAATCAGGTTTATTTAATTTTTAATCAATTAAAATTAAATTAAGTAACAAATTAATTTGAACCACCAACCAACTAATAAATCAATCAATTAATAAGCTACATTAATCCAACAATTATATTAATTAATTAAAATTTTAATCATTCAATTTAATCAATTCAATTAACTAGCTAGGTCGAATTAGGTAATCTAAAGTTCTACGTATTAGGTCTGTTTTAGATGCAGAGTTATTAGATCCCTTTCAAGATGTTTTTTGGGTCAATTTTGAAAGTTATCTTTTGCAAATAAGTTTTGGATTTTGTTTTTAGGTTTTTTAGAGCCAAATTGTAATATTAGGGAATTTTAGGGCTAAAACTGGTTGGGTTTGGAGTCTGGTTAGCCTAGCGGTCCGAATTGGAGTTTATCGGTTATGGTTAGGGTTAAGATTAGGTTTAGGGCTAGGTTCTAGGATTAGGCGGCGGTTAGGATTAGAGGTTAGGTTTAGGGCTAGGTTTTAAGATATGGTTATGGTTAGGGTTAGGGTTAGGCGGCGGTTAGGGCTAAGGTTAGGGTTAGGGCTAGGTTTTAGGAGTAGGCGGCGGTTAGGGTTGAGGTTAGGTTTAGGGCTAGGTCTTAAGATTAGGTTAGGGGAAAAGACCATGGTTCCGGGAGTGGGTTAGGGTTAGGGTTAGGTTAGGGTTAGAGTTAGGATTAGGGTTAGGGAAAAAGCAAGGAACCGGTACCCCCTCACGAGGGACCGGAAATGCACGGTCCATCCCCCGGGACTCCGCCCGCCGTCGATCCCCGGGCCGTGCCTGAAAAAACACGTGCCGGGAAGACACTCCACGTTTATTGTAGTGGACCTCCGTCCACTGCTGATGAGCTCTATGGCTCATGAAGAACTAGAACTTATCCTTGTCCGTGACAATGAAATGTTAAAACCAAA